>NC_133334.1:2739958-3339958 GCF_042186555.1 Aquarana catesbeiana | reverse complement strand
CTTTAAATTTCATACCTGGGGGGTGTCTATAGTATGCCTGTAAAATGGCGCATGTTTCCCGTGTTTAGAACAGTTCGAGAGCAAAATGATGACTGGATGACCATTAGTTCCCTCAAACTCAATGGGTCTAAAACAGAACTTCTTCTCCTACACGCTAACCAAAATCCCAAATCCAAGACTCCGTGAACACCTCCCACCATCTTCGGACAGACCATCTCCCCGAGCACCAAAGCCAAAAGTCTCGGAGTTATCTTTGACTCAGAAATGACAATGGATGCACCATCTCCTCCGCCTGCTACGCAGACTCATTCCCTTCATCCCAGAAGAGGACAAAGCAGCAGTAGTTGGAACAATCATCAATTCCCGTCTTGACTACACAAACTCCCTCTACATAGGTTTACCCCAATATCAGCTTGCGCGCCTACAGGCCATTCAAAACGCGGCGGCAAGACATAACAGGAAAAAAAACCCTGGAAGTCCATCTCCCCATCCCTGAGGAGCCTACATTGGCTAACGGTAAAGAATCGGATCACATTGAAGACCCTCTGCCTCAGCCACAAATGCATACAAGGTAACACCCCTCAATACCTCCGAGAGAAAATAAAACACTACACACCCAATCGCAATCTGCGATCATCCAACCAAAACCTCCTCCTCATTCCCAACTCCCGCTACAAAGCAAAGGGAGAACGAAGATTCGCAGTCCAGGGACCTCGCTATGGAATACTCTTCCGACTCACATCCGCATGGAAGAAAACCATCTGGCCTTCAGGAAAAAACTCAAAACCTTCCTCTTCTAAGAAGCTGTTCAACACTAAACGCATTTAGCGCCTTGAGGCTTTTCAGTTCGCATTTGCAGCGCTTTACAAATAATTAATTAATTCATTCATTCAAATTACATTTCTAATGGAGAAAAGTCATTTAAAACTCGCGGCTGTAATGAATTGTTGGTCCCGACAATACAGATAAAAGAAGTCATTGAAAAAAACGGCATGGGATTCCCCCAGTTCATTACAGGCCCTTTGAGTCTGGTATGAATATTAAGGGGAACCCCGAACCAAAATGTAAAAAAAAAATTGCGTGGGGGTCCCCCCAAATTCCATACCAGGCCCTTCAGGTCTGGTATGGATATTAAGGGGAACCCTGTGCCAAAATTTTTTAAAAAATGGCATGGGGGTCCCCCAAAAATCCATACCAGACCCTTATCCGAGCACGCAACCTGGCAGGCCGCAGGAAAAGATGGGGGGACGAGAGAGCGCCCCCCCTCCTGAACCGTACCAGGTCACATGCCCTTAACATGGGGAGGGTGCTTTGGGGTAGCCCCCCAAAGCAACTTGTCCCCATGTTGATGGGGAAAAGGGCCTCATCCCCACAACCCTTGCCCGGTGGTTGTGGGGGTTATGCGGGCAGGGGGCTTATCGGAATCTGGAAGCCCCCTTTTACAAGGGGACCCCCAGATCCTGACCTCCTCCCCTGTGTGAAATGGTAATGGGTACAAATGTACCCCTACCACAAAAAAGTGTCAATTAAAAACAACAAGACACGGCTTGGGGAAAAGTCCTTTATTAAAAAATAAAAAAATTAAAATGTCCCACGAAGTCCATTCATCTTCTTCTTCTCTCACGCGCCCGGACCGAAAAAAAAAAAAAGCAGAGACTGATCCGCCTCAATGGGAGGCTTCCGTGGTGTGACGCTTCTGTGTTTATGACAGTTCTTATATAACTGAGGGCGGGGCCACTCGGTGAGGTACCGCCCCCTCTGACGCCATGGGAACTTCCCTATGGCTTCCCCCGTGGCGTCAGAGGGGAGCGGGGCCACCCGGCTACGTGCTGACTTGGTTAAATTGATGATAGGCAACTCCTATCCTCATATTGATTAGTTGGTTCCAAATGAATAATAACTATTGCAGTAGGGAACAGACACAAAAGATACGCTCAGCATCTTTCCAAATAACTGTTCTGCTTTATTATGACGCAATTGAAGGTTTTTATACACATGATTACGTAGGTATTACATTAATATTACAATTGTATGTTTATGTTAAGAAGGGGCGTAACATAGGCAGGCTAATTCTAATCAGGACTCGAAAGACTGTAAACATACTGAAAACATTATTAGCGCTGTGTGCACAGTGAGGGCAATACATACAAAATACAATACAATTATATACAGAACTTACACATTTCCATTACAGTCTCCCCTCCTTTGATAAATATTTTGATCACTAACCATACCTGCTATAACCTTTAACCTGGAACCTCCACACACTTAGGTGAAGGTAGTCCTGGCCAAAGAGGAAAAAAAAAACTCCATTGTGGAGAATATAATAGCTGAGCAACTTTTTCATTACAAAATGACTTTTCATTGTGAAAAACAAATGATTGATAAGACATATTTACAGAGTACTGGCTGTACACTCCTGTGGCCAGAATGGCCTTCTAGCTGAACTGTGAGCATGCTGACTTATCAGCATATGTAAACACAGACAATTCTACATAAAGTACAAGACAAATATGACTTCAACATGGCTAAACTACTTTTAAAATATATATAAATCCCTTACAATTAAAGTAATTGAATCAAAAAGTACCCTAGACTGTAATGGAAATGTGTAAGTTCTGTATATAATTGTATTCTATTTTGTATGTATTGCACACTGCCCTCACTGTGCACACAGCACTAATAAGGTTTTCAGTGCATGTTTACATTCTTTCAAGTCCTGATTAGAATTAGCCTGCCTATGTAACGCCCCTTGTTACCATAAATGTACAATTGTAATCAGGACTCATAGAATGTAAACATGCACTGAAAACCTTATTAGTGCTGTGTGCACAGTGAGGGCAGTGTGCAATACATACAAAATAGAATACAATTATATACAGAACTTACAAATTTCCATTAGAGTATGAATAAGCACTTTTGAAAGTGTGAAACGCGTCAGTCCTGTGATCCATTGTTTGCTGTGGCTTGTACTTTTTGGATTATTACCTCCTTTTTTTAATAAAGGCATTTGCTTTTGAGTGCGGCTGTCCAGAATCTTCCCTTCATCCAATTACCTATGCTTAGCCAGCATCTGCTGTTCCTACTCTGAAGAGAGCTACATTTCCAGACACCCTTCCTAGAGCGGCATCTCTCTTCCTCTTCTCTCTCGCTGTCGCTGAAGAATTGTCCTCATTTTGCCACTCTCACACCATTCACATCCAAATGTCCTCAAGCTTTTCTTACAATCCCCCTGGAAGGTCTGGAGCTCAAAGTCTGCCACCTCCTCAGACAAACCTTTCTCAGCATAAAGGTGCACCTCCAATTTCCAATGTTTGCTGACCTTTGCAGACACTTGGATGGTTTGAATTTCACATAGCCATGTGTAAGAAGTGGTCTCCAAAGGCTACAAGCTGCATTTTCACTTCCTGCCCCTCTACGGTTTCTTACCTCTAACCTCCCTGTGGCACAGATTAGCAGATCTCCATCAAACCTTCCCAGGTCTCCTGGACCACGGAGTCATTGCCCGACTGCAGTGAAGGTTTCAACGTTTTTGTTCCAACCTGTCACTCTTCCCAAAACCAAAGGGGACATCTGTCTCATCTTTGATCTCAAAGCTCAGAATATCTTCACTCTGTCACCTCCTCCCTTCACCAGAGAGACTTTCTAAGTTTGGTGGACATCAAGGACACTTACCTATATGTTTCCACCTTTCCAGTGCATCAGCATTTCCTATACTTTTGGTTTTAGACCCCTGCACTGCCAATTTGTGGCCCTTCCCTTTGGCCTCGCATCTGCACCTCAGGTGTTCCTCTAGGTGCTGGCCCCTGTACTAGCCCGGCTGTGCTCTGGGGGATCCCCATTGTGGGATGCTTAGATAATCTGCTTTTGAAGGAACACTGCAAGCAGACTCTATCAGAGAAATTGGCCTTGACTGTCCAGACATTACAGCAATTAAAGAGCTTAGAAATCAGTCTAAAAACCTTCAGAAATCATCACTGGGGCCGCGTTATCATTTGGAGTATCTGGGTCTAGTTCAAACACAGCTCGAACCAGAATGTTTCTACCACAGGAGAGACTCTCTGATCTCAGATCCAGGCTCTCCAGTCCAAGAGCACTCTTGTCTAATGGTCCTTTGAGGCAGTCCTGTTAACCAGTTTCACTGCAGACCTCCACAAAGCAACATTCTGTGGTCATTAAAAAAGTCAGACCAGTCCCTGGACAGACCAATGTTTGTCGCTGAGGATCAGGTTCCCTGGCTTGGTAGTTCAGGAATCTATTTTGGAATCAGAGAAGTCCTTTCTTCCCATATTTTTGAACGTTCTTACAAGGGGTGCCAGCCTGCTGGGCTGGGTAGGAGTCCTGGGCACCATGTCCATAGCCAGAGGAGCCTTATCTTCATATCAACAACATCCTGGAGCTTCAGGCCATTTGTCCATCACACGTATCATGTTACCAACTGCCCATAATGCATTCTCGTGTACAGAGGCGTAACTACAGCCTTCAGGGCCCCGGTGCAACAAACCATGAAGGGCCCATCCCCCGACCCCATCCCGGGCCTTTTCTCATGTTCTGCAGCGGGCCACCTCCTGCCGTCTTGAGGCCCCCACATGGTGGTGGAATGCCAGAGCCCAGTTGCAAGTGCGACATTTGAGGCCCTGGTAGTTCTGCCACTGACCTTACTATTACTAGGGGGCATTTTGGAGGATGTAAGGGAGCACCCTGGAAGATATAAGGGGCATTTTGGAGACACTAAAACAGTAGATCAGGGATCAGTGGCAGTAGTGGTGGTGGTGTGATCAGTGGTTTTGGTGGGATTGGGGGCATGGGATCACGGACAGAGGGATGAAGGGGTGGGATCAAGGACCGAGGGATGGTGGGGGGATGGGATCAGGGACAGAGGGATTGTGTGTGTGTGTGTGTGTGTGGGGGGTGGGATCAGGGACGGAGGGATGAGATCAGGGACAGGGGGATGGTGGGGGGATGGGATCAGGGACAGAGGGATTGTGTGTGTGTTGGGGGGGGGGATCAGGGACAGAGGGATGGTGGGGGGATGGGATCAGGGACAGAGGGATGGTGGGGGGGTGGGATCAGGGACAGAGGAATGCTGATGGGAATGGGATCAGGGACATAAGGATTGTGTGTGTGGGAGGGGGGGATGGGATCAGGGACAGAGGTATGGTGGGGGGGGTGAGATCAGGGACCGAGAGATTGTGTTTGTGTGTGTGTGTGTGGGGGGGGGTGGGATCAGGGTAGGAGGGATGGGATCAAGGACAGAGGGATGGTGGGGGGATGGGATCAGGGACAGAGGGATTGTGTGTGTGTGTGTGTGTGGGGGGGGGGTGGGATCAGGGACAGAGGGATAGGATCAGGGATGGGATCAGGGTCAGAGGGATGGTGGGGGGATGGGATCAGGGACAGAGGGATGGTGGGGGGATGGGATCAGGGACAGAGGAATGATGATGGGAATGGGATCAGGGACATAAGGATTGTGTGTGTGGGAGGGGGGATGGGATCAGGGACAGAGGGATGGGATCAGGGACAGAGAGACTGTGTGTGTGTGTGTGTGTGTGTGTGTGTGGGGGGGGGGGTGGGGGTGGGATCAGGAACAGAGGGATGGGATTGGGGATAGAGGGATGGTGGGGGGGGGATGGGATCAGGGACAGAGGGATTATGTGTGTGTGTGTGTGTGTGGGGGGGGGCTGGGGTGGGGGTGGTGGGATCAGGGGTAGAGGGATTGTGTTGGTGGATAGGATTAGCATGGTGGTACCCCCAGAGACATGGGGGGCTGACATTTCACCTCAGGGGTAGATCACATAATGGGACATGTAGACAGATGGGCACCACTCTCTTTTAGATGAAACAAAAGTAATGTTATTACACACAGACAGTTCTTCGGAGAGAAAGTTAGGGTTGCAGATGCTCAGGAATAAAGCAGAACCCTGTCACTTCACTTGTCACAGCACAGGAAAAAGAACCTTTAAATTGTGACCAACACCCCTGTGTTAGAACCCCAGACATCACTAGTAGAAACGATATCCCTGTTCTCCAGGCGAATCACCCAACTCCCACATATGAGGTTCCAGCATAAAAGCCCTGCAGACACTTCCAGTGGGATCCTCCTCTCGGTCTCCATCCTGTTCCCAAACTTCAGCGGGAGAGTCAACCAACCTCCATGGGACGCCATCCTGCCTCCAGATAGGGTCAGCAGCAACAGACCTGATCTCCAGGCCTAGGCACATCCGCAAATAGGCCTAAAGAAAACCGCTCCATCACATGCTCCTTCCCCAGGATGGAAGAAAGCTTATATCAGCCATCCCCTTGTGGTTGGCTGCGAAAAGATATGCATATTCCTACTGTATGATCTCACACCAGAGGTGTAACTAGAACTTTCAGGGCCCCAGTGCAAGTAACTAATCAGGGCCCCCTGATACCCATCCGTGGACCTTCTCACTGATCCCGGGAACCTTTACTCCCATCGTGGGGCCCATTTATGGAGATCCGCATTGGGACCCTTTCACATGTTCTGCAGTGGGCTCCCTTCCTGCCGCCTTGGGCCCCCCATGGTGGCAGAATGCTATGGAAGTGCAGCCTTTGCGATCCTGGTAGTTCCACCACTGATGTCAGTAGTTTTTATTTTTGTTATTTTATCTAGGGGGCAGCAGGACCTAGAAAGGAGGGGTGGTGGAGGTGGCATATAGAGGAAATGATGCCTTCCATTTCCTCCTGCAGCCTTTGAATGTCTGCAGGAGGGAGAGGAAAAGCTGACTTTCAAAGGCTGCAGGAGGAAAATAGAAGGCATTGGTTCCTCTAATTGCCGCCCCCACCGTCCCTCCTATCCAGGTTTACAGGGGAGCCGCATGGGTGGAGCAGGCTCAGTGACAATGGGGTGGGGTTACCAGTCTCTAATTCCCCTCCCCATGACAGGTTCTCTTTACCCCTCCCACTGACTGGTGTAAGGCTCAGGAACAGTAGGGTGGGTGCGCTCAGTGACAGGGGGGGTGGGTTTACCAGTCTCTAATTCCCCCTCCCCATGACAGGTTCTCTTTACCCCTCCCACTGACTGGTGTAAGGCTCAGGAACAGTAGGGTGGGTGGGCTCAGTGACAGGGTGGGTGGGCTCAGTGACAGGGGGGTTGGGGTTACCAGTCTCTAATTCCCCCTCCCCATGACAGGTTCTCTTTACCCCTCCCACTGACTGGTGTAAGGCTCAGGAACAGTAGGGTGGGTAGGCTCAGGAACAGTAGGGTGGGTGGGCTCAGTGACAGGGTGGGTGGGCTCAGTGACAGGGGGGGTGGGGTTACCAGTCTCTAATCCCCCTCCCTATGACAGGTCCTTTTTACCCCTCCCACTGACTGGTGTAAGGCTCAGGGACAGTAGGGTGGGTGGGCTCAGTGACAGGGGGCGGGGTTACCAGTCTCTAATCCCCTCTCCATAAAAGGTCTTCTTTCCCCTTGTCACTGACTGGTATATGGCTCAGGGACAGGAGAGCGGGGTGGGCTCAGAGACATGGGGCGGGGTTACTATTGACATACTGGGCTGGCACATGCACGCTTCTGCCATGCTGTCACTGTCCTGGGCGTCCACTGTCAGCTCCTCTCCGATGAAAGCGGAGCAGAGTGGGGAGGCGGTATGGGAGTTCCTGAGGCGCAATTGGACACAGAACAGGCCTGGCAGCAGGACCTGCATAGGAGAGGTGGCATATAGAGGAACCAATGCCCTCCATTTCCTCCTGTAGCCGCTGTGGGAGGCAGAGAAGGGAAGGTGGGCATTCAGTGGCTGCAGGAGGAAATGGAGGACATCGGTTCCTCTATATGCCGCCTTTCCTATGCAGGTGTACAGGGGAGCCACACAGACCCCCTGCAGCATGGTGCTGGGTCACAATTGCAACCCCTGCGACCCCTGTAGATACGCCCCTGTCTCACACTAATGTCAGAGGTGACCATGCCACCTAATGACAGAAGGGAGGACTGACAGCCAGGCTGGATAAGACACAGACTATAATTGGCATTGGATGACTGCAGGCATGCAGAACTAAGTTGAAAGACACTCCTGCTAAGAACCCAGGGACATGACCTCATGATAAAATGAAAATGTAATTGATGGACCATGCACGCTCTAAACAAACTCCTGTGCTCAAGATAGATGTTCCAGCAATAAAGGACCTTTGGTCTTTAGTAACTCCTCATTCATCAATGTGTCTGAAATAAGAACTATCTGTGGTCTCCCATCATATTCAATCCGGGAGAACAAGATGTGTAGAATGAAATTTTATTATAAGTATTGTGGAGATGTGACCCCATGTCACAGGTGTATATGAGCAGTGTATGCCCGAGTTTGGCAGGTATACTAATTGCTCACCTGTGGGCTGGCTTCATAATCATCCCAGGAATAGAGGTCAGGGATCCTCCTTGGAGATGGCTCCGCCCGGCAGACAGGAGGTCTGTCCTAGGAGTCAGGAGGGAGCCAGTGCAGCACAGAAGTGCTGAACGTCAGGTCTGGGGGAGACACACCAAGGCATAAGGTGGAAGGCCTGAGCATTAGTGCGATGTTTGGTGTTCATGTGGAACATTAACTCACAGTGCGCTGGATTTCTTCTTACAAGGTCAGATGTATTGAAAAAAGGTGTTGGCAAATATGTGTTGTAAGAACAGTCTCTGTTGGAGTGTTGGACAACAGGGGGCGATGAGAAACTGTGGGAAGGTCCCATAGAAAGTAACTGCTTCCTTGTGTGTGGTCCCTCCTCAGACACTGTCCTAGCAAGCGATGGGACCAGAGTTCCTGGTGGTTTTAAACTGGGTAATTTTGAGAGAGCGGTTGCCAGGGGTAACCACGCAGGTTTTAGCGAACCGGAAACCCAAAAATTGCTGGGTGAAGTTGAGACAGGTGTCAAAATAGGACCCCTACAGTCTTGGGAGAGTAGATCTGGGGGAGGTGAGAAGAAATGTAAGCTCCCAAAAATTAGGAAGAAGTGCGCATGGAAGCATACCTGGAAAAAGAAGTGGGTGGAGTGCCCCTTTAGGAAGAAGGGTTTTGTATTTCTCCCGGTACAAAACGGGGGGGAGGATATGTGGAGATGCGACCCCATGTCACAGGTGTATATGAGCAGTGTGTGCCTGATCTTGGCAGGTATACTAATTGCACACCTGTGGGCTGGGTTCATAATCATCCCAGGAATAGAGGTCAGTGCTCACCCTTAGACTCCTTTCACACTGGGGCGCTTTGCAGGCGCTACAGCGCTAAAAATAGCGCCTGCAAAGCGCCCAGAAAGAGCCGCTCCTCACACTCCAGTGTGAAAGCCCCGAGGAGCGGTGCGCTGGCAGGACAGTAAAAAAAGTCCTGCTAGCAGCATCTTTGGAGCGGTGCGTACTGAAGTAGAATAGTAAAGTATCGAACCAGGCAGAACTTCAGCAATGCAGGTTTATTAACAGCTGATAACATACAGGTTTATGTTCAAAATATTACAATATACAGGTCTAATTTATACAGTTTCTTACAATGCATGCATATTAGATATAAATATTCTTATCCTCTAACCAAATTTAAACAATTGTGAATTGTTCTCACCTTGAACCAGAATGGGTCTTTACTGCCAATTCTTGGGAACCTCTCACCTGATAGGGACCAGCCGATCTGCCGGTCATCTGGTCCCCTCACAGAGTTCTGGGTTCCAGCTCGACCAAGTTCTTGAGGGAAATTCACCTAAGACCACATTCTGGAACAAGTTAAGAAGTCTTCTCTGACTCGTACGAGGAGACAAGTTAGGACAGATACTTGCCCATTGGTTCTGACCTCTATGACCCGTGCAATAGGGCAGCATACATAGAGTTCAGCCTTATGAGCTCCTATCTGACTTGTCCGAGGGGACAAGTTAGGACAGATACTTGCCCATTGGTTCTGACCTCTATGACCCGTGCAATAGGGCAGCATACATAGAGTTCAGCCTTATGAGCTCCTATCTGACTTGTCCGTCTAACAATTGCAGAGCTTGCATTTATATACCATTTCACAAGTCTTATCTCAACTATCTTTCTTACCTATGATTGGTCGCTAAGATCTACATCAAAGTAACCAACCATAAATCTGACACCTGTTCTACAACCAGACAAACTTAATTATTCCCAAAATTCCTATATGTTCATTAAAGTGATTTATAACTGTTTTTGTCCAATTAAAAACACCTGTATAGAGACAGTCTGGCACCCAGCTGTGTTATCAAACTCTCCTTATCTTGATAAGATTTAACTAGCTTTAAGGATTTGCAGATTTACAACTTTGAGACAATTAACTTTCAATAACCCCACCAGATGTTTTATATGTTTCACTATATGCATGTATTTTAACAGTTTTAATGAGGGCACAAGCAGACCTTTGTTTGACCCTGTCAAACTTAATTAATGTTCTGTACATAACTTTCCTGTATTCCACCTAATTATTTTAACCACCTGTTTTCTTATCTGTCTGAGACCATTCTACATAACTTGAATCTATTCTAATGAACTTTCATCCAGTAGACTATCTTAATACATTTTCGAGAACACCTGTGTACAAGTACTTGTCATAAAACAGAGGTCATTTAAAGTTCAACACTTATAAATGAAGACTTTCTAAATCTATGGAAAACACAGTATACATTATTAAAAATTAATAATTGTTGCTTTACTTATTGAATAATAATATTGATAAAACCACCACTATATAATAATATAAATAATAATAATAATTATTATTATCAATAAAATATATGCAAATCAATATATACAATATGAAATACATTGGCTAATATGAGATTCCACAACAGTACACTGCTCCTTCACCGCTCCTGCCCATTGAAATCAATGGGGCAGCCCGGCTATACCGCCAGCATAGCGCTTCTGCAGCAGCGCTTTGCGGTGGTTTTAACCCTTTCTCGGCCGCTAGCAGGGGGGGAAAAACTGCCCTGCTAGCGGGCGAATACTGCCAGTAAAACGATGGTAAAGCGGCGCTAAAAATAGCGCCGTTTTACCGCCAGCGCCCGCATCACCCAGGCGTGAAAGCGCTCTTAGAGACAGCTCCGCCCGGCAGACAGGAGGTCTGGCCTAGGAGTCAGGAGGGAGCCAGTGGGAAGACACACCAAGGCCTAAGGTGGAAGGCCTGAGCAGGAGTGCCGTGTTTTATCCAGGAAGGCCGAATGCTGGTTGTTCTGAAGCAGGACTGTAATGCTGAATACCCTGCGAGGGAATCTGATGTTTATGTTTGAACTTTGTTTCTTTTGAATAAAAAATGGTCTGTCATGCCCTTGAAAATACAGTCAGGACTGACAGGATTTCTTCAACTCAAATGCAAGACTAGAGCTAAAAGGGGTTGTAAACCTTTGTGCTTTTTCACCTTAATGCATCTTATGCATTAAGGTGAAAAAACACCTGTCAGTGACCGCCTCCCCGTTTTACTTACCTGAACCCTCGAACTTGAACTGGCGGGGACGCGCTCTCTCTCTGCCTGGGGTTCTTTGTTTTTGATTGGATAGATTGATAGCAGCGCAGCCATTGGCTCCAATGCAAGCGCCGGGGGGCGGGGCCGAGTCCTGCATTTGGCCTCTATGGACGCCGAATGCTGCACTCGGGAACGCGCCTGCAAGGTAACCCCCTCGGAAGTGCTTCTTCGAGGGGGTTACCTGATGTGGGGAGGAGTCGTGAGAGCCGCCCGGGAACCCCCAGAAGAGGAGGATTGGGGCCACTCTGTGCAAAACGAGCTGCACAGTGGAGGTAAGTATAACATGTTTGTTTTTATTTATTTATTTTTTTAAATTTACCTTGAGCCCTCATGCACACAGGCTGTTAAAAAAACGTTATGAAAACGCCAGTATCTTTGCAGTGATTTTTTTTTAACTTTTTTCAGCTTTTTTCAGCGTTTTTGCAATAGCGTTTTTGAGCGTTTTTCCGCGTTAGCGTTTTTGAGCATTTTTTTTTTTTTCAAATTTTTTTATTTATTTTTTTCAATGGATCAAAAACGATAAAAAACGTTGGTGAATGACGTTTTTGAGCGTTTTTGAGCGTTAGAGCGTTTTAAGTCCTCATGCACACGGACGTTTTTACAGCTGTTTTTTTGAGCTTTTTTTGCAGCTTAAAAAGGCCTGTCTATGTTAGTCTATGGCTTCATGTCCACCTAGGCGTTTTTGAGCTGCAAGTGGCATAGGCGTTTTTAAGCTGTAAAAAAAACCCAGGACCAGTGGGTTCTGAAAGACGTTTTTCAGCTGTAAAAACGCTCTAACGCTCAAAAACGCTCAAAAACGTCATTCACCAACTTTTTTAGCGTTTTTGATCCATTGAAAAAAAAAAAAAAAAAAATTTGAAAAAAAAAAACGCTCAAAAACGCTAACGCGGAAAAACGCTCAAAAACGCTATTGCAAAAAACGCTGAAAAAAGCTGAAAAAAGTTTAAAAAAATCACTGCAAAGATACTGGCGTTTTCATAACGTTTTTTTAACAGCCTGTGTGCATGAGGGCTTACAGCTGAAAAACGTCTCTCAGAACCCACTGGTCCTGGGTTTTTTTTACAGCTTAAAAACGCCTATGCCACTTGCAGCTCAAAAACGCATAGGTGGGCATGAAGCCATAGACTAACATAGACAGGCCTTTTTAAGCTGCAAAAAAAGCTCAAAAAAGCAGCTGTAAAAACGTCCGTGTGCATGAGGACTTACATTCACTTTAATCACCCCGGATCGTTACAGTATGTTTTAGTATTAATAATAGTTCTTTTTCAGAGACAGATAAATGAGGCCCAGTGACACTGGAATTGGGGAGAGGTACAGTTGTGCTGAAAAGTTTGCCTCCCCTGGTAGAAATTGTGGCATTGATAGTGAAAATCTGACTGATCTGCCAAAAAAACTGTCTTTTATTTTCGGATAGAGATGATATGAAGCCATTTATTATCACAGAGTTGTTTGGCTCCTTTTTAAATTCCAATGATACCAGAAATCCCCGAAATGTCCCTGATGAAGAGTTCCCCCCCCCCCGGAATGTTTGGCCTTGGTACAGACACACAGGCAGTGGCGGGACAAGGTAATTCAGTGCCCAGGGCAAAGATGCCAAAATGCCCCCCCCCCCCTCCTGAGCAGGGGGCGGAGCTACTTGAAGCATGTGCAGCGCACCAAAATATATGTACTGGTGCGGGGTGCACGAGTATTACACACACACAGCCAATTCGATTGCTTTGATGATGGCTTGGTTTACAGCCAATAAGGAGTAATAGCAATAATGGCTGCCCAAGGGTGACTTCTGAAGATTGTAAATGGAGCTGAAGAACTTGCTGAAGCTGACCTTTGGCTTTTGTCAAATGGTAATGCTGGAAATCCTCCTCTGATCAGCGGGCTGCAGCGCCGATCGTTGTATTCTGATCAGTGGAGGAGTCCTGCTGTCAGAATATAGTAGAAGAGAGGGGGGGGGGGGGTTCTGAATCCACCTTGTTTGTGTGCATGCAAAGATCTATTCGTTTTTCTTCCTGCAGGCTGAACGAAAAAACGAATAGTGTGTACCCAGCTTTAGACAACGTGTCAGGGAAAACATTTGTCATTCTAAGTAATCCTACACATGAACAGTAAAGGTGAGCATACACTTTACAATCTGATTGTGCAGAAATTGTACAATCTCCCTTCAATTTACCAAAACTTTGTAATATGAGGACAAACCTAAGCAATTCATTATCCAATCAGGCAGGCCCCTGTACTAATCAGATTGTATAGTGAATGGTAAGCTGGCCATAGATGGATCAGTTTTTTCGATCAGTTAGTGTCTGATTGAAAACAACTGAGCCGATCCCCTCATCCACACAAGTGAGGTGGATGGAGGAATCCTCTCCACTGAGACATTGCATTGTAATAGTGTTCAGAATACATTGATTAGCGCTGCAGATCAAAGGAAACATTTTCCAACAAGCTGGTTTGAGAGAAGTTGATCATATTAGATCGACTTCTCTTTAGCGGGAATGGCCATAGATCAGGCATGTCCACAGTTCGGCCCGCGGGCCAATCACAAAAGATATATGCTGGCTGCCTTGGAGGGGGCGGGACGAGTGCCGTGCATACAGGAGAGGAGTATTTCCTGTTCACAAGGCGTCCTGTGTAAAAGGAAGTCACATCTCTTGCGCTGCCATTGGACAACTGTTATGTCTATCACAGGAGGCGGGACTTTCAATTAAAAGGTACCGTAGCTGAGAAAACAGGAGTTTCTCCTGTATGTCTGTTGGCGCTCGTCCCGCCCCCCTCCCTGTCTCCTCCGAGGCTGCAGATGGACATGAATCAGGCGGCACTGATAGCAATGGTGAGGCTGCATTCATGTCAATGGGGGTCCTGCATTCATGTCAATGGGGGTGCTGCATTCATGGCAATGGAGTGAGTGCTGCATTCATGTCAATTGGGGTGCTGCATTCATGTCAATGGGGGTGCTGCATTCATGTCAATGGGGGTGCTGCATTCATGTCAATGGGGGTGCTGCATTCATGTCAATGGGGGTGCTGCATTCATGTCAATGGGGGTGCTGCATTCATGTCAATGGGGGTGCTGCATTCATGTCAATGGGGGTGCTGCATTCATGCCAATGGGGGTGCTGCATTCATGCCAATGGGGGTGCTGCATTCATGCCAATGGGGGTGCTGCATTCATGTCAATGGGGGTGCTGCATTCATGTCAATGGGGGTGCTGCATTCATGTCAATGGGGGTGCTGCATTCATGTCATTTGTGAAGCTGCAGATGGGCACTGATTAGGCTGCATTGATGGGCACTGACCCTTATTTTGCTTCACAGTTCTTTATTTAAATTTTAAGATTTCTTCCTGAAACTGGCCTTTTAAAAGTGAAGGTGCGTGTTATACGCCGATAAATACGGTATATACAAACAACACGCCCCAGATCATCTCTTTACCACACACAGCCACAAAGGCAGGAGGATTCTTGTTGGACCGTGTATTAGTGCTCAGACGAACACACTAATGCCCTGTACACACGATCGGACTTTCCGGCGGAATATGTGCGATCGGAGCTTGTTGTCGGAAATTCGGACCGTGTGTGGGCTCCATTGGACTTTTTCCATCGGAATTTCCGACACACAAAGTTTGAGAGCAGGATATAAAATTTTCCGACAACAAAATCCAATCCTTTAAATTCCGATCGTGTGTACACAAATCCGACGGACAAAGTGCCACGCATGCTCAGAATAAATTAAGAGACGAAAGCTATTGGCTACTGCCCCATTAGTAGTCCCGACATATACGTGTTTTACGTCACCGCGTTCAGAACGATCGGATTTTCCGACAACTTTGTCTGACCAGAATGCTAATTTGTAGTCCTGTGAGCCTCCAGGTAATTGACCAAATCTGGTCTCCAAAATAGTATATCTTTGCAAATGATCAGCTGCTAACGTTACGCATGTCTCATAACCATGCAAAATAGTTAAACCAAATTGTACACACGCTGCGCTTATCAAAATAAAAAATAAGAAATTTCCACTAAAATATTAATAAAGTGATATTGTGCTTAACATATACAAAATCTATTAATAACTATTATTACTATACTATACGTTAATGTGCAATAAATTTCAATGAATGAATAAATAGGTAAAAGTGCTCCAATCAGCCTGTGTATTGCAAATAATCCACAAAGCTTGTGCAATTTTAAAACATTAATAGATAATTCAACACAAACATCCATGCGATTTAGTGTTGCATCCAAGCATATCAGTACTGCATCTATGCAATATGGTGTTAGTGCAATGTTCGAACAATAAAAACTTAAAAAATACAAAAAAACGCATCCATGCGATTTGGTGTTGCATCCATGTGATTCGTTGGGTTCAATATGGTTACGTTTAGCAGCGGAATTACCTGGTTATAGTATGCGGGATCTCTGACTATATGGCCCTTAATTAAAATATTCAGTAACCACACAGACATCGAACGGGGGTGACACTGAGGTAAGGAGTGAAAATATAGGGAAAGGTGTCACCCGGAATAGAGGATCTCTAGGTATACAGCACTGGAAGGTCTTATGTCCGTAGAAACACAGGCAAAAGGGCCGCCGACGAAAGGAGGTCTATTTGCATAATTGCGGAATATACTGTGTGGGAATGGGCTTCGGTCTGCAATATCTCAGACAAAATGGTTGCGGGCGGACGTTGGTCCGCAAAAACATAGGCACAATGGATGCCAATTACACAGGTGAGGAAGGGACACCGCACGCTATATAAAGGTGGGAGGCACAGCACGCTCCCGTAGACGTCCAATGACGAAACGCGTAGGACGTGGCCTAATCTGTGCTTCCCAAACAACATTGAACAGCTGATGGTTAACCGGAAAACTCTGTCTTTTTTGCTTACTACACGTTTTTAAATTGTGAGTACCGCTCTGCTTGTTTAAACAAACTCTTTTAAAAACAATCTTACACTATGGGCACCCCTTCTCTTTTTATATGATGCATCACGATACTGAGACTGCCAGGAATTGCCGCACAGTGGCATAGACTGTGATTGCCTGATACCCCAGCAGGGTTGAAGATAGCTGGTGAGTGTTCGCACATTAAGAGCACTGGATTTAAACGGCACTTCTTCACAATATCATCACCAGGAAAACTAAGAGCACGAATATTACACGAAAAAATCTTTTATGTGAAAGAAGGACTTTTATATAAATGCTTTTTCTTTGAACGTGTGCACTTTAATCAAATGATTTTGCACTTAAAGTTGAATATTTAAATCGACACCCCTTTGCCTTTCACTTTCCTTTTATTTCCCCATCCCCCATCCTGGTTTTGCGCATTCGCGAATATTTTATACATGATAAGCACTATGGTACATATGATCTAAACAGCTACATATTAAATGCGTTTTTTTGGGTTTTTTGGTTTTTTGGTTTTTCCACTTCACATTTTTTTCTTTTATCACGACTATTAACCTTACTTTCAAAGTGAAGTGAACACAGCACATTAACAGGACATCACGGGGTACTAAGAGGAACAGCGCCACACCCATCCCTCAAACTATCTAATCTAGCTGTCTCCATTTTATATGGTGACTGCATGTTGGGGGGCAGCAGTTCCAAACCTTTTATATAAAAAACTTACACTCATTTCCACTGCGCGGGTTTACTACTATATTCCCTATTTCCGCTGTCCAGGCAAGCAGAGGGGCAGAAAAGCTGTATGTATCTGGAATCATAGGAAAGCACTGATATGGATCATGCGCTCCACTGTCACTCAGGGACTTGTACAGTGCACTGTGCAGACAGGGGGCGGGTGTAGTGCTACGATCTAAAATACACACAGGAACAAAACTGATCTCTACCTACCCTGTGAGATTTGGCACTCGGCAGCACATTCTGTGCTGGGCGTGGTTACACTCGGCAGACAGCGCCCTCTTCTTCCAACGAAATCATTCCGCCCAGGGCAGCTGCCCGTCCCGCCCACCCCTAGTACTGGCCCTGGACACAGGATATAATGCCCACTAAAGGGGAATTTCCCACATCTGTGGCTTTTAAATTGCAAATAGTGTCTGTTTAAAAAATTCAATGGGTTTGTTAGCTCTCACGTGGATGCACTGAGCAAGCTTGATACTGAGCCATGGGGAGCAGAAAAGAACTGTCAAAACACCTGTGTAACAAGGTATTGTAACTTTATAAAGATGGAAGAGGATATAAAAAGATATCCAAAGCCTTGAATAAGCTAGTCAGTACTGTTCAATCACTTATTAAGAAGTGGAAAATTCAGGGATCTCTTGGTCAGGTAGACCAAGAAAAATTGCAGCCACAACTGCCAGAAGAATCATTCAGGATACAAAGAAAAACCCTCAGGTAACCCCAGGAGAAATAGAGGCCGCTTTAGAAAAAGACGGCGTGGGTGTTTTCAAGGGACACAAAACAATGATACTTGAAGAAGCTTGAGCTGCATGGTTGTTGTCAGAAAGAAGTCTTTACTGAGCCAATGCCACAATAAAGCCCAGTTACAATATGGCCGACAACATCTTGACACACCTCTCAGCTTCTGGCATGCTCTAATATGGAGTGACGAGACCAAAATAGCTTTATGGTCACAACCATAAGTGCTATGTTTGGAGAGGAAGAATACCATCCCCACTGTGAAGCATGTTATTGGCTCACTGATGTTTTGAGGTGGTTGAGCTCTAAAGGCATTGGGGGAATCTTGTGATAATTAATTAATAGCGAGATGAATGCAGCGTGTTATCAGAAAATACTGGCAAACACATTGCATTCTAGAGAAAGGCTGCGCATGGGACGGTCTTGGACTTTCCAGTATGACAATGACCCTAAGCACAAGGCCAAGCTGACCCTCCAGTGGTTCCAGCAGAAAAAGGTGAAGGTTCTGGTGTGGCCATCTCCCGACCTCCATATCATGGAGCTGCTCTGGGGAGATCTGACATGCGATTCCTGCAAAACGACCAAAGACTATGGAGGCATTGTGCCAAGATAAATGGGCAGCTCTACCACCTGCAAGAATTTGGGGCCTCATAGACAACTATTACAGAAGACTGACCAGTGTCATTGATGCTAAAGGGGGCAATACACAGTATGAAGAACTAAGTGAGTGCAGACTTTTGAACAGGGTGGGGGGGTTGACTTGTTGTCATGTTTTGTTTTATGATTGGCCCATTCTGTTACCACCTCCAGTCACAGAATAGGAATCCCAAAAGAATCACGAGAAATGGGTTTTGCTGCTTACTCCTACATCCCCTATATTCCCAATCCTCCAAAGGGGGGCACACTTTTTAGCACAATTGTAGAGGTGTCACATATTCGAGGATAGTTGGCACATTACATGAATGATAAGAAGAACATAAGAGCCTCGGATCTAATACAGATCATATCACAACGATATTTTCTTTCTCAGTACAACTAACTTTATTTTCTTTTTATAGGGGCTCTGAAGGTCACAATGAGGACTCCAGATGTGTCAGTACTGAGAGATAAGGATGCCACCATTCCCTGTGAGATACATGGGCTAAATACTGGCAGCGCCATTTCAATACTATGGAGCAGGATATCAGAGGATGGCACTCACCATGACGTGTATGAATACAATAATGGAGATGGGAAGGCATACAGACCGGGATCCTCCATGAAGCTGATGGAGATCCTGAATGGAAATGCAGAGCTGCACATCCCCCGGGTCCAGTTCTCTGATGAGGGAGAATACTTATGTACAGTGATAAATACTCCGGATAAAGCGGAGGGTAGAGCTACCCTACAGGTGTCAGGTGAGTGACATTGCCCCTCCCTTCCCCCATACTGTGTTATATGGCTCTGGGGTTGATTTACTAAGTGAGTTGAGAATCTTCACTCCATAAATTGTCCTTGTGTTCACTTCGAATTCTGCAATCATGTGCAGATTAAATAAATTATTTTCATAATTGGAAAATTGAAGTGACCTTAACTGGGTGAACACTCTCTCCTCCTTTAGTCAATCAGCCCTTATGAGGAACCTCTCCCAGATAATTCCTCCCTCTAGTGGTGGATGTGAGGTACTGAAGGGAGCCCAGTGACCACATCTATTGACTGGAGGGGTCTCCTGTGTCATTTCCATCTGATCCACCTTTACAATGGTTACTTCTTGGTATAATCTGTGCAGTCTGTGGATGTGATCTCCTGTATTTTCTGCAGATTAGAACAATAATGATTATTCTCTGTACAGCTCCTCCATCGGCGGAGGTGACACCAGGACATCCAACCATTGAGGTGGGAACAGAGAAGACGGTGATATGTGAAGTTCACAATTTCTATCCAAAAGATATTTCCATACGCTGGGGTCAATATCGTAAGGATTCTTCTGACTGTGAGGTCCTGGAGATCTGGACCTGTGTGAAGAAAGTGCTCAACAATTCAGACGGGACGTACAATGTGACAAGTCTACTGACCCTGAACCCCACGATAGAAGACAATGGGAACACCTTTTCCTGTATTATCAGTCACCGATCTCTGCAGACTTTACTGTCCAGGAATCTCACCCTCACAGTGACAGGTCAGTAATATCTCTCATTATTTTACATTACATAACCTAGAATTCATGGTAACTACTCTTCTGTCATATAGAAGGTGTGGTGTTTGGTTGAGTGAAGTGCCCGGACTCTAAACACCAAGATATGTCACTAGCACACCTCTGGCAAACAATTCACTCACACTGGTGCTACAACTAAGTAAGATATAATGTGCAGGCTCCTCCATACATGGGTGATTGGGGCACCCAACAATCCTAGAGTCTTATTACCAAGGGGGGGCAATTTATCTGCATACACCCCCGCTCCAAGCACTTCACAATGTCCTGATCATCAACATCCTTTTCAGGAGATGATCGCTATGAACCTATATGTTGGGTAGGTGAGGAGCGTTCTGTGTCTGTAATCTGGTCTTCCAGCTTCACACATTACCTCTCTTTATGGGCAGAGCACTTACTGACCCCTCATGTCAGCTATTGCCCACTTGTAAGAGGGGCTTTGTAATTAGCTAGGTGTTGGCGCCAAAGGCATAAGTCCTTGTCCCACTCCTCTTCTTGCTAGTAACAGTAACCCTCCTGCAGAGACTGAACCCTCCACTATAATGTGCCCACTCCATGCCAGAGGCCACCACATGACATTTCCAGCCCTTGATCTTTATATCCCCAAGGAAGGAATGTCCACACATGAAAAGGGTTGTGCACTTTGCTGGGGGTACTTGGAAAATGGCATGATAGTCACACTCTCCAGGGTCACTTGATAGTACATTATCAAACATATTTCGTTGACAGTCCATAGTAGTCACATGTAGAATCATTATGCAGCACTTTAAGCCATCTTCCCTCTGACAGTCTCTCCCTCCACCCAGGGTCATTAGTACTCACTGGATTGGGATCTCTGCAGTCACCTCCTCAATGGGTACATCTCTCCCAGGACCCTCCAGGGGGAAAGCTTCACTCCAGGGAACTCTTGACCTGGCCTAAAAGGCCTTCCGCATCCTTCCATAGCCCCCACCCTTATAAGGGTCGGCAAGTCCACAGCTGACTCATCTGGGTGCAGGTCTACCTCTCCTTGGCCTCCAGCCCTTTCCAGGGTCTCTACTTACCGCCTACATCTACATGGGTGTGGGGTGTTTTGTTTTTTTTTTTCCATAAAGATTTTATTCAGTTTAAAGACATACATAAACAGAACAAGTCCGGTACATACTTTTTATAACAAACTATATCTATAACATCAAAATGGTACTCTTTAAAGATACTTAGGGAGACATTCTGAGACATAGTGAACAAGAGCTGAACTTGTAATATACCAGTAGTGTGTGGGGGCAGAGGATCTCTTTCTCATTTTTTCACCTCCCCCCCCTCCCCCTCTGGATACCAACCAAATAAGGGGACAGATAAGTGGTTCATTCTTGACCAACAAATAATGCTATGTGCCTCGCAATAAGGCTACCCAGGTATGAAAAGGAGGGTACCATAACGTAGAATAAATCATGTATGTTCGTTTAGCATCTTATGAAGGAATATGTCCAGCAGCAGAAAAGGACAAGAAGAATAGAGAAAGAAAAGTACAAACAGAAGAGAGGACTAGGGGTAAAGAGACAGGGGGTGGGAGATAAGAGAGAGAGGGGAACCTATAGGGGGGAAAGAGCAAAAAAAAAAAGGGGGATATCAGAAGGCGACTTAAGTGGACCCACGCTCGCTCCCCCCCCCCAACCCCATCCCCCGATAACACATCAACCAGCTTAAAGAACATTTAATCACTCCGCGAAGTGTATTGCCGGTATCTCTCGGTGGTAGTGAAGTGTGACCAGCAGGCCCAAAGCATAGAGAATTTATGAACTCTGTCTTGTGTAATATGGATCAGTTCCTCCATCTCTTTAATATTTGAAATTTTTCAAATATCCATTCCCTGATCGTTGGGGCGCGAGTGGATTGCCACAGTTTGGGTATACAAAGTTTGGCCGCATTGACCATGTGCATGGCAAGGGATTTACAATAATCCCTTCTGGGAAGAGAGGTATGATGTAGGAGAAATTGGGCTGGGGTATTGTCTAAATTAAATGTTGTGACCTGTGTGATGATGCTGTGAACCTCCCTCCAAAATGGTTGAAGGATCTCACAATCCCACCACACGTGCAGCATGGTGCCTATCTCCGTGCCACACCTCCAACAAGTGTTAGGGATGGCAGGCGAGAACTTGTGTAACCGTGAGGGGGTTCTATACCATCTAGTAACCACTTTATAGCAGTTTTCTTGAATAGCCACATTTAGCGACCCTTTATGTGTGTAGTCATGAATAGCGTTCCAGTCTTCCGTAGTCAGTGGAATGTTTAGGTCTCTGGTCCAAGACAATTGTGAGAGGGTCGGGGTCTCGGTAGGTGTTTCCGATATCAGGGTGTGTAGGAGAGAAATTAAGTGTCTCTGCGGTATTTTAGGATGGCATAAGGTCTCGAATGGTGTGAGGTGTCTTGTCCATTTTGTTAGGGGAGCCTGAGTCTCCAAAAAGTGTCTAATCTGTCTATAGGTCCAAAAGGAGAAAGAGGAAGTTTTAGAAAGCGCCCTCAGTGTTTCTAGGGAGACTGGTTTTCCATTGGAGAAAAACTGCTGAGCCAACACGTCCTCAAAGGGCCATTCTTGTTTGAGAAAGATGTTAGATATCCCAGGTGGGAATTCTGGGTTTCCTCTAAGGGTCGTTAGAGGGCTTGGGGAAGATGTGGAATTGCCACTAAGCAAAGACTTCTTATGAGCTAAAACAGATGGATAAATTAGCGGGTGAGTTAAGCCTGGGTGTAACCAATTTTTGGAGGGGAGCCAAGGAAGAAGATGTAGCGGCCCAGAAACAAAGGCATCTTCAAGGAATACCCATGACTTGAGAGAGGCATGGATATTCCATTCCGCGATTCTTGTAAGATGGCAAGCCACGTAGTACTTATATAAATCAGGCAATCCTATCCCTCCCTTCGATTTGGCTAGCGTGAGGCGTGCGTATTTGATACGAGGAGGAGAGTTTCTCCAAAGAAAGACAGAGCAAGCCCTCCGATAGGTCGCGAAAAAAGATGCCGATAAAGAGATCGGGACTGCTTGCATTAAGTAAAGTAGACGAGGTAAGATGATCATCTTGATCAGGGCAGAGCGACCAAACCACGAAACATTTAAGCCTGACCACTCCTTTAAAAGTTTTTGGATCTGCATAATTGCCGGGTGATGATTAACGAGATAGAGATCAGATAGCCGGGTAGGAATTTGGATGCCCAGATATGTGATCGCATTCTTATCCCATCTAAAGGGGAACATATCTTGGCAGTGGGTCATTTCCTGAGAGGGGAGCGTGATATTTAGAGCATGGGACTTGGAGTAATTAATTTTCTGGTTAGAAATTTTCCCAAATGACTGTAAGTCTTTGAGGAGGTTCAGTAGGGAAATGCGAGGCATTTTTAGTGATAGGAGAATGTCATCAGCAAAAGCTGCTACCTTAAACTCCCTCTCCTTCACTGTTATCCCTTGTATGTTTGGATTATCTCTCAATCTATTGAGGCGGGGCTCTAAAGTCAAAATATAAATTAAAGGGGAGAGGGGGCATCCCTGGCGCGTGCCGTTGCTGATAGGGAAGGCGTTCGACAGGTGGCCATTAATCCTCACCGCTGCAGTGGGACCGGAGTATAGGGCCATTACATGTGATCGCATACGGCTTCCCAGCCCGATAGCTAGCAGGACTTCCCGCATATAGTCCCAAGCCACCCTGTCGAATGCCTTCTCAGCGTCTAATGAAAGGAGAAATCCCTGGGTCTTAGATGTTGTGAGCCAGTGGTGTAGATTCAACGTGCGGATGGTGTTATCTCTGGCTTCTCTGCCAGGGACGAATCCCACCTGGTCCAGAGAAATGAGATTGGGAATAATCTGTTGGCCAGGATTTTTGCGTATAATTTGACGTTAACATTTAAGAGTGATGTCGGTTTGTAATTTGCAACCAATTCTGGGTCCTTTCCCTCCTTAGGTATTACCGTTATGTGAGCCGCCAACATTCCCTTTGGTCTAGTCTGGGGGTCTGAAAAAGCGTTGAAGGTCTCTAAAAGTTTGGGCTTAAGGATATCAGCGAAGGCTTGATAATACTGGAGAGTAAAGCTGTCTGGGCCTGGGCTTTTGCCCGCTTTCATTTGTTTCAAGGCCGCCTCCAGTTCTACTGACGAGATACGATTCTCAAGGTCAAGAGTCTGTTGGGATGTGATTGGTTTCGGACTGTATTGAGAGAGAAAATCTTTGATAAGTTTAGAGCGTGTTTCAGGAGTGGTTTGAGTCAAGTGGTCGGTCTGCAGATTATAAAGGCCAGAGTAGAATTTCTCAAATTCCTTGGCTATTTCTTCATTCTTGGTCCGGAGAGTTCCCCCAGGGTCCCGGATGTGGTGAATTATAGATGAGCTTTTAGAATTTTGTATCGACCGAGCCAAAAGTCGGCCGCACTTGTTGCCCTGCTCATAGAAAACTCTCTGGCCAAGAATATATCTTCTTTTGACGCCTCTGTCCAACTCCTCCAACAGCTGGGTGCATGCGTGTGTTAAGTTTTGGAGAGTGGATTGTGCTTGTGTCAATTTGTGGGTTTTCTCTAGGGATTTGATTGTATTTAAAAGGAAATTAATAGTTTCTTGTTGTTGTTGTTTAGCTTTTGCGGCCAGTGAAATCAGTTCCCCTCTTATAACACATTTGTGGGCTTCCCAGATAGAGATTGGTGAAATCTGCGAGTTCAAGTTTTCAGAGAAATATTGTCGGAGTCTCGTGTGAACGTGATCTAAAACGACTGCATCCTTAAGTAGAGAAGGATTCAGTCTCCAGATCTTAGTTCTGAAATCTGTATCAGGGAAGGATAGAGTGAGTGTTACCGGGTGGTGGTCAGAAAGGAACATGGGTTCTATAGTGGACTGATGAAGGGCGGGCAAGTCAGTCTGGGAGATAAAAAATAATCGATCCTAGAGTATTTCTGGTGTGGGGCTGAGTAAAATGTATAGTCCTTGACCGAGGGATACAAGGTACGCCAAGCATCATGGAGAGCTAATTTATGGAGCTGCGTTTTAATTTGTCTTAGTGCTCTGTATGTTAGGGTAGATGTACCCGAGGAGGAGTCTAATATCGGGTGCAGGGGAACATTAAAATCCCCTCCCAACACAACCAATCCTCTCCGAAAAGAGGTTAGGAGTTCACATATCTTCCTAAAAAATGCCACTTGATGGTCATTTGGGCAAAAAATGTTGGCTAGGGTGATAGGTTTGGAAGCGTAAGTCCCCTTAAGAAAAATAAATCTGCCTTCTGGGTCTATGAGAGAGCCTGTTAGGTGAAAGTTAGCATTTTTAGCGACAAGTATCGAGACTCCTTTGGTTTTGGCCTCAGGATTCGTAGCGTGCACTGCTGTGCGGTATATGTGGTTGGAAAGTTTAGGGGTGGCATCCAAGCGAAAGTGGGTCTCTTGTAAAAAAAATAAAGTGTGCTTTGTGTTTGGTGAGAGACGTTAGGACTTGCAACCTTTTTTCCGGTTGATTTAGGGCCTTAACATTAAGGGAGATACATTTCAACGTCAGGGAACATGTAGCTGCTGTTTTTGAATTCATAGTTAAGTTGAATCAGGTTAATTAATCTACCACCGCTATCTTGGGGTTTAAAAACTTCCGGGGGAGGGGTCCGGGGAGCCCGCGAGGGTCCAGTCAGAAAGGGTGATTTGTGGAGCCGTCCACTGAGAGAAAATTAAAGTAAGACACCAGGGGCAAGGGACAGAGCGGGTAATGGGGCGAGCAGGGGAAATGAGGAGAGAAAAAGGAGAGAGGGAAAAAAAAAAAAAAAACAGAAATAAAAATAGGGTAGAGGGAGGGAGGGGGGAGACTTAGAGTAAGAGAAAGAAGAGGGAAAAAGCACAGATAGAAGGGTAAGTCAAACCAGAGGTGGATATAGAGTATCTATTCCACCTGGAGAGGGAAAATCTGGGGTGTCAGCTGAAGTCCACAGTTGGACTGCTGTGTGGGGGTGAAAGGATGAACGGAAACCACAGGTCGTCTGCGAACCAGGAACCTAATATGTTAGTCTTAAGAGTATGTATAGAGAGCCTACTACATAGCAGGAATTATAGCATAAGTGAGCCAGAATTCAACGTGTTGTATATCAAAGTTAATAACTCATAACAATAAAAAATCCTATAAAACAACAGTAACGGTCAGATCAAGCAATCTGTGTTGAGCATGATTGCCATGAATCGCCATAGTGGTATCTAATGCCAAAGTTAAAGTACATCTTAAATTTCACATTAATATTAATATTGCTCCTTTCTTACCACCCCAGTCCACATTAGTAATTTAAGCTAAATTCTTGGGGGGGAAAAATTGTGGAAGGGGATGAGGGGCGGGGGGGGGGGGGTGGGAGTGAGGGGGAAGGAGGGGGAGGGCAAGGGGGGGAAGGAGGGGGAGGGTGGGGAAGGGTGGGGAAAAAAAGGGGGAAGGTGGGGGGAAAAGGAGGAAAGGGTGGATGGTGAACTGGGGGGGGTAGGGAGGCATCTAGTTTTGTTAAAAGGTTGAGATTTTAATTTTCGTTCAGCCCTAGGATCCCATTCAGACCCATAGGGCAATCGAAAACTCGCCGCCTGAGCTTAAAGAGCTTCACGGCGATTCTCTGGACCCAATATCAAAACGCCAGGGTCACTTCCTGCCCCAATATTAGCCTAGGCTGAGGAACAACGTCTGCATAGGTACATATCTGATGTCGTCAGTCACGGTCGTAGTAAACCCTAGGGGATAAGACAAAAACTAAGTTTGTTCCTTGAAGGGAGCCTGTGTAGGAGAAGGAAGGGCCATAGGTTTGCTTTCACACATCACTTCTTCACTTCTTCTGCTTCTTCCTCTACAGTACTAAGAGGATCATGGTCCAGGAGTTCTGTTGTGTGTGCCAAACAAACACACGGTGCTATATTCGTAGCAGCATCGCGTCCAAAACGCCCAATGAGTGTGGAACACAGGTTAGGGGTCCTAAGGGAGCATCAGATCGGTGTAACATAAGGAACAGACCCGGGGGTCAGAGGTTTAAGTTTCCCTTAGCGAGTAATGATGCAGGTACGATGTCTCTGGAGTGAAAGTCATACTCACAGGCGGCGATCCATGGCAATGTCGTAAAGTGTGACTCATGCTTCCTGCGGAGCCCTTCTCCCTGGAGGTGAAGCGGGGGAACTTGGTCCTTGCTGGTACAAATCTCGGCGAGACGATCTTGGGGTTGGAGAAGATCTATCTGTTCTGTGTCTGCGCGATCTCTGTCGTTGTGCTTTTAGGAGAGGGGTTGAGCGATACCGGGAGCCAAGGTTCAGCTGGGAAATAGAAAGAGCCCCACTCCGGCAGTTCAATGTTAGGGAGATCAAGTTGTTCGCAAAAACTTTGTAGATCTTCCGAAGTAAAGCAGAGCGTCCCCTGGCGGACGCAGATAGGACGAAGGGGAACTTTCATCGATATTGGAAGTTTCGGGTACGGAGAGCATCCAGCAGGGGGCACAGAGCTCTCCTGTTTTGTAGAGTTATCTGGGACAAGTCCTGAAACAGTTTAATTTCTGCGCCATTATGGAGAATGCGGCCTTTCTCCCTGGCTTTGCGGAGAATCTCCTCCTTAAGTGGAAAGTTTACAACACAGCAGATTATGTCCCTTGGTGGTTCATATTCACGGTGTTGAGGGCGTAGAGCCCGATGTGCCCTTTCCATTTCAATCGGTGAATCCGCGGGGCGATCTATCAAATCATTAAAGATTGTGCAGATTGTTTGTTGGATCGAGCCCGGATCTGTGCTTTCAGGGACACCCCTTACCCTGATATTATGCCTCCTGCCTCGGTTATCGAGGTCTTCGATGTGTCTGTGTAGGTCATACATGTGGGAGAGCTGTGCATCGTATGTGTGTTGGACCTGTCGAATGGCGGCAGCATGGGTCACGGTGGTTTGCTCGACATCCTCTATTCGGTGTGCCATTACCTGTAGGTCTGACTTTAGATCAGCAATCGCTGCTGTGACATCTTTATATCTGAGGCCACCTTCTCTAGGTCGAATAGGCTGGGGGTTTGTGTACTCCCCTTCATATCTCCGTGCTGGGAATTAGGCGAGGCCGGGGATTGGGCCTGTGCGGCCGCATGGAGTGATTGCTTTTGGGTCCGGAATAGCTCTGGTATGTTTCTGCTAAGCTGGGTACTTGGATCCATGGCTGTGCGGGTTGCCGAGGAGCTCCGGGTGGATCTATTCATAGTGGCTCACAAACGTAGGCAGTCTATTAGGCGAGGTTCGGTTCCCGGGTCGCAAGAGCTCACAGCTTATGCTGCCATCTCGGTCTCCGGCCAGGCCACGCCCCGGGTGTGGGGTGTTTATCTCCCATGCCCCTGCTGCATGCAGGCTCCTCCCAACCTGCCTTGTATTAGGGTACTGACTCACCCATGACATCACTACAGGTACAGGAGGGCATTAACTAAAAGGGACCTAGCTCCTGATTACACTGTATTCTGTAGGCAGAAACTATTCTGAAACAGAGCCACCAAGTGGCAGACTAGCTAACTGCACCTAACTACAATCTTCCCACTCCCTGGTGGCAGCTGGTCATAGGCGCTCATCTCTTCAGTCTGTACACATCTTCCAGCCTATCACACATTACCTTCTCTCATAGGTAGAACATTTACTAACCCCTGATATCAAGTATTGGCCAGCTTCTCCTCCATAGTAGCAGCCGGTCATAGGTCTACATCTCCCGCTTCTGTCCTCTTACACATTGCACTCTCTCACTTGCACAGGCAGGTAAGCAGCATTGGTGTCACATCAGGTGGGGTCAGGTGGGTAGATCTTTGGTAATAACTCTCAGTTCCAATACAATCAGACATTAATAATTAAGGTTTTTGGGTTTGGAAATGTTTCTACTTTCTGATCATGTTTTGTTCTTCATTATTACAGAGAGAGCCGATAACTCCGGAGCTGTTATCACCGCTGTGGTCATCACAATTCTGGCCGTGTCATTTCTGGGTTTATTGGGTTTCTTCTACATCATAGTTCTAAAGAAAGGTAAGGAGTGTGCACTGTCTGTTCATCATCAGATTCTGATTGGTGGGTTGTACTGTTTGTGTCGGGATTGTTCCAGGAAATAAGCAATCAGCTGATCATATGTTGTAAGAGCCGACAGTCATTGTGGATGTTTCCTTTATAATAGTGACCTTGCTGGGGTTCCATAGTGATCGTATGTCTCCATCTGATGGAATCCAGCTAACAATATCATTATCTTTATGGTGCCCAAAGCACCTCCATAGAGGCTCATACCCGGCCTCGGATATATCCAATATCTGAGACATCCCATTTCTTTGTACTTCCATGGATATAATATTCAGTACTATAGGACATTCATTAGAGAGATTTTCCACCTTATGGTGATTTTTTATTTATAAGTTTTTTTGATAAATTTTGATAAATCCTTAGCCTAGTCCTGGGATTGATCACCTGGTAAATGTTATAATTCATACGATGATTTCCTCTTGCAGATCCTCCTATTCTCTCTAAGATTACCGGGAACGATGAGCTGACTGACATGAACAGGACGACTCTGACTTGTCAGATTATGGACTTCAAACCCAACGACATAGAAATCTCTGTGTATATGAGAAGATCCGGGGAGGAGGTGATAAGGACCATCTATCCCTGGAGGTCTGGAGGTCACCTCACTCCGGTCAGGATAAGTAGAGATGATGGAGGAGGGGATGAAGATGTTGTAGATATGGAGGAGGGGAGACAACTGATGAATGGATCTGCAGGACATGAGGACATCCCTCTACAGCTGGAGGTGACTCCTGTTATCAGTAAGAAGAATCTTGGTAAATTCATCTGTCAGTGTTCTCTCCAGATAACTCCCAGTTATGACCTGGATAATGGAGCGGAATTATCTGTCCATGTAAATCACCCGGCACTGAAATCTCCGGTCTCAGTACACAGGATACTCAACGTCATTGGAGGTGAGACTCTTCTCTTCTACATGAAATGGTTCAGAGCATTACTTGGAGCATTACCTCCTAGAGGGCAGTAGTGGGTTCTATTGGGGTAGAAATGTACTTATTATCATTGGGACATTTCTAACTTGTTGGGGACCTCCCAGTGAAAAGGACCCCCTCCTTTGTAGCAATACATAGAAGAGGGAATCATGGGAAGTGCCACATGACCTGGCAAAACCATTTGCACATACTGCCCACTGTCATACCCTCCACACTCCTCTCCTGTAATACCACCCACTGTCATATCCTCCACACTCCTCTCCTTTACATAGTGCTCACTGTCATATCCTCCACACTCCTCTCCTTTACATAGTGCTCACTGTCATATCCTCCACACTCCTCTCCTGTACATACCGCTCACTGTCATACCCTCCACACTCCTCTCCTGTACATACCGCCCACTGTCATATCCTCCACACTCCTCTCCTGTACATACCGCTCACTGTCATATCCTCCACACTCCTCTCCCGTACATACCTGCCACTGTCATACCCTCCACACTCCTCTCCTGTACATACCGCTCACTGTCATATCCTCCACACTCCTCTCTTGTACATATCACCCCCTGTCATACCCTCCACACTCCTCTCCTGTACATACCGCTCACTGTCATACCCTCCACACTCCTCTCCTGTACATACTGCCCACTGTCATATCCTCCACACTCCTCTCCTGTACATACCGCCCACTGTCATACCCTCCACACTCCTCTCCTGTACATACCACCCACTGTCATACCCTCCACACTCCTCTCCTGTACATACCACCCACTGTCATACCCTCCACACTCCTCTCCTGTACATACTGCCCACTGTCATACCCTCCACACTCCTCTCCTGTACATACTGCCCACTGTCATATCCTCCACACTCCTCTCCTGTACATACCACCCACTGTCATGCCCTCCATACTCCTCTCCTGTACATACCACCCACTCCTGTACATACTGCCCACTGTCATACCCTCCACACTCCTCTCCTGTACATACTGCCCACTGTCATATCCTCCACACTCCTCTCCTGTACATACCGCTCACTGTCATATCCTCCACACTCCTCTCCTGTACATACCGCTCACTGTCATATCCTCCACACTCCTCTCCTGTACATACCACTCACTGTCATACCCTCCACACTCCTCTCCTGTACATACCGCCCACTGTCATATCCTCCACACTCCTCTCCTGTACATACCGCCCACTGTCATACCCTTCACACTCCTCTCCTGTACATACCGCCCACTGTCATACCCTCCACACTCCTCTCCTGTACATACTGCCCACTGTCATATCCTCCACACTCCTCTCCTGTACATACCGCCCACTGTCATATCCTCCACACTCCTCTCCTGTACATACTGCCCACTGTCATACCCTCCACACTCCTCTCCTGTACATACCACCCACTGTCATATCCTCCACACTCCTCTCCTGTACATACTGCCCACTGTCATATCCTCCACACTCCTCTCCTGTACATACTGCCCACTGTCATATCCTCCACACTCCTCTCCTGTACATACCGCCCACTGTCATATCCTCCACACTCCTCTCCTGTACATACCGCCCACTGTCATATCCTCCACACTCCTCTCCTGTACATACCGCCCACTGTCATATCCTCCACACTCCTCTACTGTACATACCGCTCACTGTCATACCCTCCACACTCCTCTCCTGTACATACCGCTCACTGTCATACCCTCCACACTCCACTCCTGTACATACCGCTCATTGCATATCCTCCACACTCCTCTCCTGTACATACCGCTCACTGTCATACCCTCCACACTCCTCTCCTGTACATACCACCCACTGTCATACCCTCCACACTCCTCTCCTGTACATACCGCTCACTGTCATACCCTCCACACTCCTCTCCTGTACATACCGCTCACTGTCATACCCTCCACACTCCACTCCTGTACATACCGCTCATTGCATATCCTCCACACTCCTCTCCTGTACATACCACCCACTGTCATACCCTCCACACTCCTCTCCTGTACATACCACCCACTGTCATATCCTCCACACTCCTCTCCTGTACATACCACCCACTGTCATATCCTCCACACTCCTCTCCTGTACATACCGCTCACTGTCATATCCTCCACACTCCTCTCCTGTACATACCTCCCACTGTCATATCCTCCACACTCCTCTCCTGTACATACCACCCACTGTCATATCCTCCACACTCCTCTCCTGTACATACCACCCACTGTCATATCCTCCACACTCCTCTCCTGTACATACCACTCACTGTCATATCCTCCACACTCCTCTCCTGTACATACCGCCCACTGTCATATCCTCCACACTCCTCTCCTGTACATACCACCCACTGTCATATCCTCCACACAGCCTCACCAGTGCCCATCAGCGCAGCCTTTCCAGTGAATGGGGAGAGAGGAAAGCCTCACAGAGTGTAGTGACTTCCATCATAGGAGCCGGTCCAGGGGGCAGGACTTGGTATGTCACTCGGCAACACCAGGTAAGCGGAAGATATAAACCGGCGGTGCTCGCCCCTTCTTCCCTTCAGAGGCAGCCCGGCGTGCATCACCGCCTAGGATCAGTCCTGCAAAGCGGCTCCAGGGCATGCAGCCAACAGCCCTGAGTTCCCAGCCAACCCCAGGCCTTGGGACTCGGCTAATAATTGTCACTGATAATATGAGACCCTGGGCTTTTTGGGGGCCCACTTGGGGCTATAGCCTGGGTCAGCCCCCCCTTTTGACGCCATTGTTTATTGTAGTTCATTTGCAGCCACTTGATGTCTATGTACACTCCAGGTGATGGCTGCTTGGCATTCCTCAGAGCGGGTTTCCTTATGGTGACAACAATGGACTATGTTTGTGTAATGTGTGTTATAATGGCCACTTGCCAGTTTCCATCAGAAGCCTTTATAACAGGGAGACAATGATGCAGCAAAACTGGGAGAAAGTGTCAGAGCATTGTCACCCTATAACAGGAAGTGTCTAAATTAGGATCTTCATGGCAGGATCACCAGGAAAACTACTTCTGAATTGGCATGAGCATCTTAAAATGTATGTAAACCCGATTCATGAAATTTTTGAGCTGGGCACATATATCTGCAGTGTTGTCTTATCTCTCTTCAACACACTAAATCCTGTTGCTTTCTCCTGCTCCGTTCTTCTGTTATCAGCATGATAACTTCTGACAAGTACTCCAACAACTGTGATAAAACCAGGCTGAGATTTGTGTCAGGGTAGGTGCTATAAATAGATTAACAGAGAGCTGGTCTATTCACAGCACAGCTCTGCAAGTCTCTGCCTATGTGGAGGGGGGGAGGGTGTGCCTTTCCTCCAATCAGCTGTCTCCCAGTGTTTGAAAAGAATCCACACTCACGGGTGAATCAGGAAGAGAAAATTCTAACACAATGTGCACTTTCTAAACCGGGGGTCAGCAACCTGTAGATCGCAGACAGGTGACTGGTAGATCACGGTCTGGGCTTGCTGACCCACCATTCCAGAGCATCAAAGAATGCAATGCAGAGGGACTATTTGTAAAGTTGGAGGTGTAATGAGTCGCATAAGCCGATGCCTCCTCTGTAGTGCCGGCTCCTGTCCCATGGGGAGTGATACCAATTGCACTCCTCCTATCCTGGCTAGAGGTCTCCAGAGTGGTGCCAGCAGCAGGAAAGAAGAGATCTTCAGGTCAGTGTGAAGCAATAGAGAAAAAAAAACCTGAGGGTCACGAGAAGACCACCCAGCCATGTAGTTGTAAAATGAGAACCAACTGCTGTTTTTAGAAAATATGCAAAAAGACTTTATTGATATAACAAAATTTAAACATTATTGAATATTGCAAATTTTCGATCAACTGACCGACACCCTTCCAAACAGCCAATTAAAAATTGGGACAACGTTGTCACATTACACAAATAAAATGCACACCACACATATAACCGGGCCCAGGACCACACACATATCTGCAGATTGTTAGACAGACTATGACACAGTGAATGTTGATTCAGGGCTGTAACAGCCCAAGCAGACAGGACCATCATCAAGAGACCTAATCAGGCTTCAATTGGAGCACCGATTCAACTGAATACCAACTAATGTACAGTGATCTACCTGTAAGTGGATGTTTCAGCCATAAATCACCACTAGTGGATGGGAACTTAGTCCAGCAACAGACATTGATAACCACAATTAGAAACTAATGGGGGCACTAATGGCCATATGGTCTATGGTTCAAATTTGACAGCTGTGTCAATGGAAATGGTTCTCCCAAGGCTGTGGATAATGGTAAGAGATAAAACCTCTCTATGGGAAAATGTAAGCGTAATGATGAGACACCTCGTGTTGTCACACTAAATATGAAGACCACCAGGCTAGAGTCATTATAGCACTATTAATATATTCCTTGCTATGAGATAACACTTAACAGGGTGTCCATATACCCGGCTCATTCACCACTATAGTGGCATATGGAAAATAATGTTAATCGTCCTGAGACACCAATCTTATTATTGACTTTCTCCTTATGCCCTGTACACACGACCGGTTTTGCCGCCGGAATAAACTCTGTCGGTTTTTTTGACAGAGTTTCGACGGAATTCCGCTCAAGCTGTCTTACATACACACGATCACACCAAATTCCGACCGTCCAGAACGCAGTGATGTACAACACGTACAACGGGACTAGAAAAAGGAAGTTCAATAGCCAGTAGCCAATAACTCCCGTCTCGTACTTGCTTCAGAGCATGCGTCATTTTTGGTCCGTCAGAACAGCATACAGACGAGCGGTTTTACCGATAGTAATTAGTTCAGTCGGAAAAATTTAAAACATGTTCTCTATCTAAGTCCGTCGGAATTTTCGACGGGAAAAGTCCGATGGGGACTACACACGGTCGGAATATACAATGAAAAGCTCCCATCAGACTCTTTCTGACGGAAATTATGCTCGTGTGTATGTGGCATTAGTCCTGCGGTATTACCACCGTAATGAATAGCGGTCTTAAGGGGAGAAAATAGCAAACCGCCTCCGTAACATTCACCTAGAGCGGCAGTTGATATGGGGTTTTAATGGAACATCCCGGTTAGAACAAGGGATAGATATATCTATTCCCACAGTGTGGAGAGAACTTGGTCCTTCGTGCAGCGGAGATTGAAGATTGAATCTTGAAATTGAAGATTGACCGAGGGCTCTCACCGGTCCCGTTAGTTGCACATGATTAGCTGGACATCTCCATAGCTCCCAATCACTCCCTGTGACATTGCGGTCCAGTCCATTTCAGTGTGAAGCAATACACTGGGCATAATAGTATGAGGCTGCTTTCACACTGATGTTCTGCGTTCTAAACCCATAATTGCCGTGCAACTCATGTGATTGCAACACAATAGTGCGGCAATTAGAGGTTTCAATCAGGTGTGAGGAGGTGACACTGTGCCTGGTGATCTTTGACTTCTCTCATGTTGTTCAAGTGGATCTTCACCCAGGGCCGTCTTTAATATTGATTGGACCCTGGGCAAAAATTTCATTGCCCCCCCCCCCCCAGCTAGACTCAAAACGAGGAGTTTACTGCAACAGAAATCAGGTAGTGATTGTGATTGGTTGCTGGAGGTTACAGCACATCATTTCCGCTTGCTGATTGGTTGCTAGAGGTTACAAAACATCATTACTGCTCATTAATTGGTTTCTAGAGGTTACTGCAAATCATTATTGCTCACTGATTGGTTGCTAGTGGTTACTGCACATCATAACCTCTGCATCAAATTTCGGGTGTGGCCAAACTGCACTAGCATTGAGGGGTGCACTATGCACAGAGTGCAGGGTTGAGGGGTGCACTACATAAAGAGTGCATAGTTGAAAGGTGTGCTACATACAGGGTTGAAGGGTGCACTATGTACAGAATGCAGCGTTCAGGGGTATGCTAGGTATAGAGTGCAGGGATGCGCTATTTACAGAGTGCAGGGTTGGGGGGAGTGTGTTTGGTGCAGAGTGCAAGGTTGAGGGGTGCGCTATGTGCAGAATTCTGCGTTGAGGGGTACTCTACGTGCAGTGTTGAGGGGCACACTATGTGCAGGGTTCATGGGTGCGCTACATAGAGTGCAGTGTTCAGGGGTGAGCTATGTACAGAGTGCAGGGTTAAGAGGTGCACTAGGTGCAGGGGTGAGGTGGGTGCAGGGGGTGAGGCGTAGGTGCAGGGGGTGAGGCGTAAGTGCAGGGGGTGAGGGGTGGGTGCTGAGTGCAGGGGGTGAGGCGTGGATGCAGGGGGTGAGGGGTGAGGGGTGGGTGCAGAGTGCAGGGAGTGAGGGGTGAGTGCAGAGTGCAGGGGGTGAGTGCAGATTGCAGGGGGTGAGGCATGGGTGCAGAGTACAGTGGGTGCAGAGTGCAGGGGGTGAGGTGTGGATGCAGGGGGTGAGGTGTGGATGTAGGGGGTGAGGTGGGTGCAGGGGGTGAGGTGGGTGCAGAGTGCAGGGGGTGAGGTGGGTGCAGAGTGCAGGGGGTGAGGGGTGGGTGCAGGGGGTGAGTGCAGAGGGTGAGGGGTGAGTGCAGGGGGTGAGGGGTGGTTGCAGAGTGCAGGGGGTGAGGGGTGGTTGCAGGGCGTGAGGTGGGAGCAGGGACACACGGCTCTCCTCCCTTCCAGATTCTAGTACACAGAGCTCCACACTCCACTCTCCCCCCAAGTACAAGGCAAAACTTTCCTCCCTTAAAGCCCCCCCCCCCGCCATTCCAATACAGAGTTTTCATCCTTCCGAAATGCTACTCACAGCATGTTGTCCAGTCCTCCGATGTCCGTGCAGCATGCCAGTTTGAGGCAGCTTCCACTGTGCAGATTCCCCGCCCCCTTCCTCCTCTGTTCTCATAGATCGGTGTGTGTACCAGACTGATCAGAGCGGGCGCCGGGAGAGGAGCGCTGTCACTTGGAGATACAGAAGCAGCGCTTCTGTATTTCCAAGTGACATTAGCAAGCAGCCAGCATGCGACCAGCACCGGAGGTGGCCGAACTCTGGCGGGCAGTGCGGGGTTTAAAAGGCAGGCAGCACAGGGCCCCCAACAATGACAGGGCCCTGGGCAGCTGCCCCTTTTGCTCCGTGTTAAAGATGGCCCTGTCTCCACCTCTTTAAGCTTGCCTACCCCTGTTCTAAACAGTATATAAAGCTGAAGACAGCAGATATACATGTAATTCTTATGTAGGGAGATTTCTTTCATCTCTGTGTATCATCTGAGGCTGTTCACTTCACTGGGGATATCTGAGGGTTTACATCCACTTTAAAGCTTCTATGGAATTTTAGTGATTTGGTTTACAGATCCTTTAACTTCTGTGGTACATTGTTGCTTTATAATTTCATTAAATAACTTCATATATAACATTTATAAATTCTCTTATTTAGTTCCTCCCAAGTTATTGTCTATCATGTCCCCGGAACGTGTCATCCATGAGGAGCAGCTGACTCTCACCTGTCCAATAAATGGGTTTAAACCGCGAGCTTTGTCCATCACCTGGCTGAGGAGGGAGAGGAACCTCCGAGAGACTGAACTGGTAACGTGGAATTCTGGGAGTAACACCACTCACAGTGATAAATATTCCCATAGAGTACAAGAAAATGAGCATGAAGATAAATCCTACAGCTATATAAGTGCTCTGATCATGAAACCAACTATAGGAGAAGATGATGGAGTGACATATATCTGTAGAACCTTCCACCCCGCTACAGATCACCGGGAGGAAAGAGAGCAGATCCTGAATGTGACCGGTGAGTGATACGCATAGAGGATCGTGGGTGCAGGCTGGGGGTGGTACCCAGTCCAACTTCCCCCAAAACAGAATTAGCATTTTGAGGACAAATTGGAAATCTAGCTGTATCTGAATCTGTAAGCCCCCCCCCCCCCCTCCCAATCGTTCTTGGAATCTAAGTAAGATATTTCATTTGATTACAGCATATTCAGGGGTTTCCTTTTCATGTCTGTTTATGTAGAGTGGCAGCAAATGTCAGGGCTAGAATGTAAGATGGGGCACTATGTACAGGAGAGGAGTGTGGAGGATATGACAGTGGGTGGTATATACAGGAGAGGAGTGTGGAGGATATGACAGTGGGCGGTATGTACAGGAGAGGAGTGTAGAGGGTATGACAGTGGGCGGTATGTATAGGAGAGGAGTGTGGAGGGAATGACAGTGATTGGTATATACAGGAGAGGAGTGTGGAGGATATGACAGTGAGCGGTATGTACAGACAGGAGAGGAGTGTAGAGGATATGACAGTGGGCGGTATGTACAGGAGAGGAGTGTGGAGGGTATGACAGTGGGCGGTATGTACAGGAGAGGAGTGTGGAGGGTATGATAGTGGGTGGTATGTACAGGAGTGTGGAGGAGTGTGGAGGGTATGATAGTGGGCGGTATGTACAGGAGAGGAGTGTGGAGGGTATGATAGTGGGTGGTATGTACAGGAGAGGAGTGTGGAGGGTATGATAGTGGGCTGTATGTACAGGAGAGGAGTGTGGAGGGTATGACAGTGGGTAGTATGTACAGGAGAGGTGTGTGGAGGATATGACAGTGGGCTGTATGTACAGGAGAGGAGTGTGGAAGATATGACAGTGGGTGGTATGTACAGGAGAGGAGTGTGGAGGATATGACAGTGGGTGGTATGTACAGGAGAGGAGTGTGGAGGATATGACAGTGGGCGGTATGTACAGGAGAGGAGTGTGGAGGGTATGATAGTGGGCTGTATGTACAGGAGAGGAGTGTGGAGGGTATGACAGTGGGTAGTATGTACAGGAGAGGTGTGTGGAGGATATGACAGTGGGCTGTATGTACAGGAGAGGAGTGTGGAGGATATGACAGTGGGTGGTATGTACAGGAGAGGAGTGTGGAGGATATGACAGTGGGCGGTATGTACAGGAGAGGAGTGTGGAGGATATGACAGTGGGCGGTATGTACAGGAGAGGAGTGTGGAGGATATGACAGTGGGTGGTATGTACAGGAGAGGAGTGTGGAGGATATGACAGTGGGTGGTATGTACAGGAGAGGAGTGTGGAGGATATGACAGTGGGTGGTATGTACAGGAGAGGAGTGTGGAGGATATGACAGTGGGTGGTATGTACAGGAGAGGAGTGTGGAGGGTATGACAGTGGGCGGTATGTACAGGAGAGGAGTGTGGAGGATATGACAGTGGGTGGTATGTACAGGAGAGGAGTGTGGAGGGTATGACAGTGGGCGGTATGTACAGGAGAGGAGTGTGGAGGATATGACAGTGGGTGGTATGTACAGGAGAGGAGTGTGGAGGATATGACAGTGGGCGGTATGTACAGGAGAGGAGTGTGGAGGATATGACAGTGGGTGGTATGTACAGGAGAGGAGTGTGGAGGATATGACAGTGAGCGGTATGTACAGGAGAGGAGTGTGGAGGGTATGACAGTGGGTGGTATGTACAGGAGAGGAGTGTGGAGGATATGACAGTGGGTGGTATGTACAGGAGAGGAGTGTGGAGGATATGACAGTGAGCAGTATGTACAGGAGAGGAGGGTATGACGGTGGGCGGTATGTACAGGAGAGGAGGGTATGACAGTGGGCGGTATGTATAGGAGAGGTGGTTATGATTGTGGGCGGTATGTACAGGAGAGGAGGGTATGGCGGTGGGCTCTTTTTCCTCTGAATATGACAGGTTTGCCCGCAACTGAAATAATAAGATCAGATATGTTTTTATTGGCTGGATTAGAATGCTTTATGATTGGCCTAGTGCTAGACTTAAAATTAACAATGAACTCACAGACAAGATAGAATTGGAGAGGGGGACGAGGCAGGGATGTCCGCTGTGGCCTCTGCTTTTTGCCTTGGCGATGGAACCCCTGGCTATCTCTATAAGAATGAATCCTGAGATAACGGGCTTTCAGAGGAAGACGGTAGAAGAAAGAATTGCATTGTACGCGGACGATATTTTTTTGTTCCTGGGAGATATGGGCCAATCATTGACAAAAGCGATGAGTATAGTGGAGGAATTTGGTAGCTTTACAGGTTTGGAGATAAACTGGAAGAAATCTAAACTTTTACCAAAAGACCCCATTAGTGACCCAACAATCCCAGGTATACCCCAGCTACCAGTAGTGGGCACTCTGAAATATCTGGGGATCGCTATGACGAAAGACCCTAACCAATTTATAAGTAAAAACCTCACGCCACTTCCGGCCAAAGCATAACACAATAGCTGAAGCATTAGAGGCGGATTTGTTTCGCTATAAGTACCCAACAATTACAATGATTATTAAAATATGGAAAACTGTTAAACAGATGAGATATATTGGGTTGACTGAGTATACCCCCATCTGGAATAACAGCAATCTGCAGGAAATCCTCTGGATAGGAAAAGTCAGTGAGTGGGATAAACACGGTATTAAAAGGTTGAGACAACTTTATGTGGGTAACACCCTTAAAAAATTTTCAGAGCTGAAAGGTGAATTCAACTTACCACCGAGCACATTTTATACCTATTTACAGCTTAGACATGCCCTTGCTGCCCAATTTAGGAGTCAACCCTTGGAATGGAAAGAAACACCTCTCTTCGAAAGTATATTTTGGGTGGGCCCCACTAAGGGTCTAATATCCGAAATATATGGACAAATAAGCTAAGAAGTCAATGGGGAGGGGAAATTCAATGCAGTAAGAATAAGATGGGAAGAGGATATAGGGGCAATAACACAGTAGCAGTGGAGGAGAATCTTAGAGATGGGACCGGTGGTATCTGTTTCTCCCCCGCAGAAGATATCCCATCTGATGTTGCTAAATAGAGCCTAATATACCCCCAAACGATTATTTAGATTTGGTAGAAGAGATGATGATAGATGCCCCAGATGCCAGGGGACTGGGGATCTTGTACACATGGTGTGGAGATGCCCCAAGTTATTCCGATACTGGGAGGGGGTGATTAATACTATAAGAGATATATTTTGGAATAACATTGGAGAGGGAGGTCATAGTATGCATATTGCGGTACAGGCGGGAACGGGGTGAGAGGAAGAGTAATACAATACCAATTCTGAGATGCTTGTTCCAAGCCAGGAAAACAATTACACTAAGATGGCAATCGAAAGCACCCCCTACAGTAAGAGACTGGATCGGAGCAATAAACGAGAACCTCTATAGAGACAGGGCAGTGTATACAAAGAGAGGTAACCTCAAGGAATTTTTCAGGATGTGGAGACCCTGGCTGGAAAAAAGAGAGGAAAGTTTATTATAGACTAGGAAAATCAACTGGTTTGGATATCCTGATAGGAAAAGGAAATATTAGACTAAATGGAACTTAAAAGGCAGTTAGTTTTCAACAAGGATATCTAATTGCAATATAATTAGTGTCTGATAAAATGAATATAGGAACTTAAGCACAAGCACACTTAAAATGGAGGGGGAGGGTTGGGCAAGGGGGGATGAATTTAAGGTGTAATTATTAATTTTATAACACTGGAAGTGGGTGTAGAAGGGGGGTTTCTAACTACGGGGCTCCTCCTTTTTTCTTTTCTTTTTTTTTTGGGTTATTTGTATTTTTCTTTTTCTTTAGCACAATAGGTCCCTACCCCCGTCTATTCATCAACCCTATTATGAAGATATGACTATGTGCACTCAGTTTTATTTTTTGTATTAAAGTTTTAAAACTGAATAATGAATAAAGTCAAAGAAAGAAAAAGAAGGAAGAGAGAGGAAGGAAGAGAAGTGAAAGGGGGAAAAAGGAAAAGAAAAGGGGGGTGGGAAGGGGAAGAAAGGGAAAAATGCCACTATGATGTGAAACTGAGAAGGAGGCAGCGAAATGAACGTAAAGCTGAATAAACCTCAATAGTTTTTCTGAAGTGGGGAAAAAAAAAAAAGAAGTAATAAAATCAGATATGTGATTTCTGAGCTGCCCAAACCTTCTGCTCACTCTTTGGTCTCTCAGCACATTGGAGATCCTCTTCTCCATGGATTGTCCAGATTCTGGGCTCCTGAGCAGTGCAATTCCTGCATCTATCCGGCAGCTCTTATTATATGTCTGTTTCATGGTAATATTCTTATTACATGTAAAATGTATATAAAACAATGACTATTATTCCGGCCTGACTTCTCTTTGTGTTATTTTAGCGGTTCCGGTATTGGACCCCATAATGAAGACTCAGGAAGTTGTTCGTGTCGATGAGAAGATGGATCTCTCCTGTAGGATTCATTCATTTTACCCGTCAGACATACAAGTCACATGGTACAGGGAAGACAACGTAATAATATCATCACAAACCACTGCCCCCCTCCCGGATTATGATGGACTCTATCATGTGACCAGCACTTCCAGTTACACCCCAACAATGACGGATCTGGGGAAGAAATTCCGATGTCAGGTTCAGCATCTCAGTCTATCGAATCCAAAACCCGTCATCTGGACACTGGAAGATTTATGTAAGTGGGACAAATCTCTCCATATAATGTAATGTCACCTTTCCCAGACCATATGCGATAAGACGAAGACACTTACTACTTCAGGGGGATTGGATGTAACTGACAGGAAGTTCCCACAACAAACCGTTCCCTCCCCAATGACAGGACAGTGCAGTGTGGGCCAGTGGTGGAACTTTCAGGGTCACAGCAGTCGCACTTGCAACTGGGCCCTGCCATTCTGCCGCTGTGGGGGGGCCCCAATAGGGTTGCTACTTTCAAGCCATACCCAAAAACTTTAGCGGTGCACATCAATTCTTTTTTTTATTTAATTGTAGCGATGTAGTTGCCGCTAGTAACAAACAATCCACCAATTCACCCCGCTGCCAGACTTCATACATCACTTTCAGAGACAATGAACAGTCTTTTCCTGGTTTTGTTTTTTTTTTGTTTTATTGGGGGTGTGACTTGGATAGGGAATAGGGATATGGGATGCCCATAGAATCTTTAATTGCCATCATATTTTAAGATTTAAGCACAACAGCACATAGTTAGAGCCAGAAGATTGGATGTGCATTTATACTGAGTATGAATCTCCTCCTGCATCTCCATGCACACTGCTGCTCCTCCTCTGCTTAACCTCCGCAGACTATTCCTTCAAAGAATTCCCCATCCGTCACCATGTGAAGGATGAAGACATCACTTTTGACCGTGTAAAAATGATGGTCTTAGAACTCTTTCACCTCCTGCACAGACTTGTTTCCTCCTAGACAGACTTGTTTCCTCCTGCACAAACTTAATGTTACTGAGTTAAAGTAATTTCACATCTTCTTCTTTTGAGAGATAAGGACCCACTCTGAATAAGTCCCTAATCAGGCTCTGGTTGCTCGCTGCTACTAGGCCCGAGACCTGCAGTACCTCTCCCCGGAGGCCTAGTAGTTTAAAAGCATGTCTTTAAGTGGTGGACTACTGCTCCCAGCCAGCCCAACTTGCAAATCCTGTGCCCTCAGGCCACATCGACTTGATACAAATCCCCACAGTCTCTTCTCTGATCCAGGACTCCCCATCATTCACCGTGTCTATAATGGAGACTCTGCTAATGACCGTGTAGAAGCAAAGTTCCCTCACAGACTTCCTGGCACATCCAGCCCTCTACTGTGGTAACACTCACCGACCTTCCACTGCCCTGAGTCCTTGATGAGGAACTTGACCGGACCATGCATTCCGACAGCTTCACCTGCCCCTCTGCTCCAAGAGTTCTTTACCACCGACCGTATAGTGATAAATACTTTTGCCAAGCAAAGTTCCCCCACAGCTCTCCCCGGGCCTCCTCCTGCGATCGGTACACCCTCCTGCTGCTGCCTAGTATTCCATTCCTCACTTCACTCAGCCGACTTCTCCCCCAAGTGGCATATCACCTCAGTTTATATAGGAGGCCCATCCCCTGCCAATACCAATTGGGGATTGGTCAGGGCTCCCACATGATCTGCCTGCCACTCCAATTCCAGGCCCAGCCCCCCTTCCAGAACATTCTCCCTGGAAGCAGGGGAGGTGCCCTAGAACTAGAGCACAGGTGATCACACCCACTGCTACTCTGACCACTCCCAGCCCCCAGATCAAGCAGATAGGCCTAGCTTGCAGCATAGGCCTGCCTAAATTTGCCTGTGCTGACAGTTCCTAGTAAAAAAACCCTATTGGTAGAGGGTGCTACATAGTGTACACTACACTAGGATTGTAACAGACCTGGGACAGCTTTGGGCACTCCAAAGAGAATAGTAATGAGGTGCACATAGTGCCCCCTAACCCTCCTGTCAAGCCCTGTTCCAAGCCACATTCCTGTCTGAATAATGTGTCCGGGTTTCAGGTGGACTGAAACCCCAGACACATGATTCAAAACCCGGACTGTCCGGGTGAATCCTGGACAGGTGGCAACCCTAGGCCCCAAGACCCAGCATCTTCCCCTGCACCTCTGGCTGTCAGTTTGGGATGCAGTGGGGGAGTGGGAGGCGGCGATCGGCAGCTCTATGGTGCCGCGGGATCTCCCCTGGGGCTAGTAGTTCTCCTCCTAAGTATATACAGTGGAGAGGGGGGGCCTCTGACCGGAGCATGTATCAGTTTCACTCTTCAGTGTACAAGTGAGTCGCTCTGCTTATATACTCCTGCTGATACATGCCCCGGGTCAGAGGCCCCTCCCCTCTCCATTGTCTACACTCGGGAGGAGAACTACTAGCTCCAGGGGAGATCCCGCAGTCTACGCAGGTGGGGGCTACAGAGATGTGCTGGGGGTTGGATGTGCACAGACAACAGAGACCAGCCAGGTACAGGGGAACCTCTGGAAGGGGGGGCAGCTGTCTGGGGACCCTGATGTAAGGGGGGCCTTCTGGGGACCCTGATGTATGGGGGGGCTCTCTGAGGACCCTGATGTAAGGGGGGGGCTCTCTGAGGACCCTGATGTAAGGGGGGGCTCTCTGGGGACCCTGATGTAAGGGGGGCTCTCTGGGGACCCTGATGTAAGGGGGGGCTCTCTGGGGACCCTGATGTAAGGGGGGGCTCTCTGGTGACCCTGATGTAAGGGGGGCTCTCTGGGGACACTGATGTAAGGGGGTTTTGTCTGGGGACCCTAATGTAAGGGGGGGACCTTCTGGGGACCCTGATGTAAGGAGGGGCTCTCTGGGGACCCTGATGTAAGGAAGGGGCTCTCTAGGGACCCTGATGTAAGGAAGGGGCTCTTGGGGGACCATGCTGTAAGGAAGGGGCTCTCTAGGGACCCTGATGGTAAGGGGGAGGCTCTCTGGGGACCCTGATGTAAGGAGGGGCTCTCTGAGGACCCTGATGTATGGGGGGGGCCTTTTGGGGACCCTGATGTATGGGGGGGGCCTTCTGGGGACCCTGATGTATGGGAGGGCCTTCTGGGGACCCTGATGTATGGGGGGCCTTCTGGGGACCCTGTTGTAAGGGGGGGCTCTCTGGGGACCCTGATGTAAGGGGGGGCTCTCTGGGGACCCTGATGTAAGGGGGGGCTCTCTGGGGACCCTGATGTAAGGGGGGGCTCTCTGCGGACCCTGATGTAAGGGAGGGGCTCTCTGGGGACCCTGATGTATGGGGGGGGGCTCTCTGGGAATCCTGGTGTAAGGGGGGCTCTCTGGGGACCCTGATGTAAGGGAGGGGCTCTCTGGGGACCCTGATGTATGGGGGGGCTCTCAGGGGACTCCGATGTAAGGGGGGCCTTCTGGGGACCCTGATGTAAGGGGGCTCTATGGGGACCCTGATGTAAGGGGGGATCTGCACTCAGATATGTATCAATTTTTTTATATATATACAGTATCTCACAAAAGTGAGTACACCCCTCAGTCACATTTGTGTAAATCTTTTCTTCTATCTTTTCATGTGACAACACTGAAGAAATGACACTTGTCTACAATGTAAAGTAGTGAGTGTACAGCTTGTATAACAGTGTAAATTTGCTGTCCCCTCAAAATAACTCAACACACAGCCATTAATGTCTAAACCGCTGGCAACAAAAGTCAGTACACCCCTAAGTGAAAATCTCCAAATTGGGCCCAATTAGCCATTTTCCCTCCCCGGTGTCATGTGACTCGTTAGTGTTACAAGGTCTCAGGTGTGAATGGGGAGCAGATGCCCTGCGGTCCAGTCTCTGAAGGGAGGGGATCATGCTCTGCTTCAGTATATCACAGTACATGTTGGCATTCATGGTTCCCTCAATGATCTGTAGCCCCCCAGTGCCGGCAGCACTCATGCAGCCCCAGACCATGACACTCCCACCACCATGCTTGACTGTAGACAAGACACACTTGTCTTTGTCCTCCTCACCTGGTTGCCCCCACACACGCTTGTCACCATCTGAACCAAATACGTTTATCTTGGTCTCATCAGACCACAGGACATGGTTCCAGTAATCCATGTCCTTAGTCTGCTTGTCTTCAGCAAACTGTTTGCGGCTTTCTTGTACATCATCTTTAGAAGAGGCTTCCTTCTGGGATGACAGCCATGGAGACCAATTTGATGCAGTGTGCGGCGTATGGTCTGAGCACTGACAGGCTGACCCCCCACCCCTTCAACCTCTGCAGCAATGCTGGCAGCACTCATACGTCTATTTCCCAAAGACAACCTCTGGATATGACGCTGAGCACGTGACCTCAACTTCTTTGGTGGACCATGGCGAGGCCTGTTCTGAGTGGAACCTGTCCTGTTATACCGCTGTATGGTCTTGGCCATCGTGCTGCAGCTCAGTTTCAGGGTCTTGGCAATCTTCTTATAGCCTAGGCCATCTTTATGTAGAGCAACAATTCTTTTTTTTCAGATCCTCAGAGAGTTCTTTGCCATGAGGTGCCATGTTGTACTTCCAGTGACCAGTATGAGAGAGTGAGAGCGATAACACCAAATTTAACACACCTGCTCCCCATTCACACCTGAGACCTTGTAACACTAACCAGTCACATGACACCGGGGAGGGAAAATGGCTAATTGCGCCAATTTGGAGATTTTTACTTAGGGGTGTACTGACTTTTGTTGCCAGCGGTTTAGACATTAATGGCTGTGTGTTGAGTTATTTTGAGGGGACAGCAAATTTACACTGTTATACAAGCTGTACACTCACTACTTTACATTGTAGCAAAGTGTCATTTCATCGTATAGGGCCGTACACACGATCAGACTTTTTGACAACAAACATGCAAATTAGCTGTTTTGGAGCAACATCCGACCGTGTGTACGCTCCATCGGACAAACTTTTTCAGTTTCCATCGGACTTTTGTTGGCTGTGCGAACGGACAAACTTTCCGGCAACAAAAGTCCGATGGAGCAAAGTCCGATCGTGTGTACACAAAGCCATCAGACTTTTGTACAAACTACAGTACGCGGCCGCGAGAATGTTTCCAGCGTGATCAGATCGCGCTGGTTCTCAGCGGCAGGGTACTGTACATCTCGCGCTAGCTGCAATAGGAAAAACACATTTTCCTACTGCGGCGGGCGCGAGAGGGAATTCCCCTCTGGGGAATACCAAGCCCTTCGGTCTGGTATGGATTTTAAGGGGAACCCCCTACGCCAAAAAAACGGCGTGGGGGTCCCCCCAAATCCATACCAGACCCTTATCCGAGCACGCAGTCTGGCCGGTCAGGAAAGGGAGTGGGGATGAGCGAGCGCCCCCCCCCCCTCCTGAGCCGTACCAGGCCGCATGCCCCGGGACTGTGATGTCATAAGTCCGTTGCAGAGCGCACAGAGAACATTCTGGCTGGAGAGTGTCATGTCAACATCTCTGGAAGAGAAGAGGGAAGAAGACGATCCAGAGGTCCGGACCACCGCTGGCAAAAGAGCGCCAGAAGATAGCGGTGGAGCCGGCAGAAGATGCGGACACCGGGAGAAGACGCCAGAGAGACCCCCCGAAGTCGGAAGAGGACCCCGGAGCTGCCTACTAAATTACTTTAAAAACCTGTGTACTGTGTTTTTTATTGACACTTTTTTTTCCCTAGGTGAATGGGTAGGGGAACCATGTACCCCATACTCATTCACATAGGGTGGGGGGCCGGGATCTGGGGGCCCCCTTATTAAAGGGGGCTCCCGGATTCCGATAAGCGCCCCGCCCGCAGACCCCGACAACCAACGGCCAGGGTTGTCGGGAAGAGGCCCTTGTCCTCATCAACATGGGGACAAGGTGCTGTGGGGGGGCCGCACCCACCCCCCCATGTTGAGGGCATGCGGCCTGGTACGGCTCAGGAGGGGGGGCCGCTCGCTCGTCCCCACCCCCTTTTCTGACCGGCCGGGCTGCGTGCTGGGATAAGGGTCTGGTATGGATTGGGGGGGACCCCCACGCTGTTTTTTCGGCGTAGGGGGTTCCTCTTAATATCCATACCAGACCGAAGGGCCTGGTATGCCCCTGGAGGGGAACCCATGCCGTTTTTTTATTTAAAATTTGGCATGGAGTTCCCCCTCAAGATTCATACCAAACACAGTGCCTGGCATTGGCGGGGATCCAAGTCAGATCCCCGCACCAGTGTCAACCCCGCTCGCAAGGTGTCAATCTCGCCAATAAAAGTGGCGAGATTTACACAATATCAGACAAAAATACACAAGTTGACCAAAGGGTGGTGGTAAAGAGCTGAAAAACCACATGATATGGTGAAAGTTTGCTGGAAAAGTCCTGTCGTCTGTATGCAAGACAAACTTCTGGCCAACTCCCTTTGTACAAAAATCCAAGGGAAAGTTTGTACAAAGTCCTATCGTGTGTATGGGGCTTAAGACTTTCTTTACTTCACTGCTATGGGCTCTAGCCCGAGATCTTTTGTAGACCTAGCAACGCCCCTGGTGGGGGCCCTTCATGGTTTCTTGCACCAGGGCCCTGAAGATTCTAGTTACGCCTCTGGTCTGGGCAATGTGTCCTTCCAATATCCCGATATTATACAGAGGGGGATCTTATTTATTAGTGGTACTTTTTTTTCTAGTATTATATAAACCTCAATGTCTTCTCCATTGTCCTCATTCTTCCATATGTCCTGTATAAGATATTTCTGTACAGATGATTTAATGACATATAACACTGGGCTTCCTCTATATTGCAGTATCTCCACCCACTCTGGGTGACATGTGTGTCTCTGCACCACCTGAGCTTGGAAACACGGTGACATTATCCTGTGCAATCAGTAATATGCATCCTGGAGATCCCACCATTCAGTGGTATCGGGGATTAAAAAAAGTTAATTCTGAGGAATGCAAAACAAACTTTAAGCAAGACCCAGAATCCAGGATCTTCTCCGGAACCACAGAGCTGACATTCACTCCGACATCTGAAGAACACGGAGTTCCCATCCGCCTAGAGATCACTCATTGTGGAAGGACAATTGTAAAAGAATATCCGCTACACCTGAAAGGTAATGAGATCTTCATTCTCCTTCTAGATGATGGTAATAGGTTCAGTAGATGGATGATATATATGGACAGTGATGGGTGATGTCCTGTAAAGGTGAGACCAGAATGATCATATGAACACACAGACAGTACTATAGTACAAGAGGCCACGTATGGATGGATGTATACAGAGAGAGAGTTTTCCATCTCCATTACCACACAATGCTGATAGTACTGAAATATAATGACCAATGAACAATCCCCCCCCCCCAATGTACCCTGATGATGGGGGGGCTGGGAAGGAATCTGATCTAGAAGAGAACCACCATATTGCTTTATCCATATACAATAATACAGCTACAGACATGGAGACTTCCACACTATACAATCATTTCATACAATCAGCCTTTACATGATAACACTGGTGGGGCTTCAAGTGGTGAGTCTGGGCTTAGGAAATGTGTGCACTGGTGGTTGGAAATGTAGTTATTGGTCCTATGTTATGATTGGATAAATAATGATGGCAGAGCCGCCAAGAGGTGAATAGCTGGGATAAGAGGAGGGCAGATGGCTGGAAATATAACTCGGGTCAGTACAGCTTTAAAGGGGTTGTAAAGGTAAAAGTTTTTTTCACCTTAATGCATTAAAGCGGAGGTTCGCTGAAAAAAAATGATTAAAAGCCAGCAGCTACAAATACTGCAACTGCTGACTTTTAATATATGGACACTTACCTGTCCTGGAGTCCAGTGATGTCGGCAGCCGAAGCCGATCCGTCCTTCCGCTCTCGGCTGCTGCCGCCGCCATCCTCGGTAAGGGAATAAGGAAGTGAAGCCATGCAGCTTCACTTCCTGGTTCCCTACTGCGCATGCGCGAGTTGCGCTGCGTGTCCTCTCTGGTCCCTGCTGTGTTCTGTGTCTCACAGAACACAGCGGTGGAGGAGAGCGCAGGTGCCGGAAGTGACGTAGGTCACCGCAAGCTCCGCAGTGATCTTTGCCAGGAAGTGGGAGCAAATACCTGTATTAGACAGATATCTGCTCCCTCCTCCCCCCTGAAAGGTGCCAAATGTGACACCGGAGGGGGGGAGGAATCCAAACAGTGGAAGTTCCACTTTTTGGGTGGAACACCACTTTAAGGTGCAAAAACATCCGACAATACTGGCCCCCCAGCCCCCCCCCCCCCCCCCCCCGTTTTACTTACCTGACCCCTCTAAAGTTCCGCGCTCGTCCCCGACATCCTCTTCGCTGCTCAGCCTGGCCGATGGATTGAAAGCAGCGCAGCCATTGGCTTGCGCTGCTGTCAATCACATCCAATGACGCGGCGCGACGGGGGGCAGGGCCGAGTGATACAGTGAGCGGCTATGGCCGCCGACTGTATCACGGGAGGGTGCCCGCAAGCACTCCACACCATGTGAGGGAGCTCACATGAAGGTGTTGAGTCCTTGAGGGGGGGAGCCGAGAGAGCCGCTGAGGGACCCCAGAAGACCAGGTTCGGGGCCACTCTGTGTAAAACGAGCTGCACAGTGGAAGTAAGTATAACATGTTTGTTATTTTAAAAAATAACATCTTTAGTGATCCTTTAAGTCTCTCTAACCACTTCAGCCCCTGAAGAATTTACCCCCCCTTCCTGACCAGTGCGTTTTTTTTGCGATTCGGCACCGCGTCGCTTTAAATGACAATTGCGCGGTCGTGCGACGTGGCTCCCAAACAAAATGGACGTACTTTTTTTCCCCACAAATAGAACTTTCTTTTGGTGGTATTTGATCACCTCTGCGGTTTTTATTTTTTGCGCTATAAACAAAAAAATGCGACAATTTTGAAAAAAACACTTTTTGTTATAATAAATATCCCCAAAAAATAATGAAAAAAAAATTTTTTTCCTCAGTTTAGGCCGATACGTATTCTTCTACATAGTTTTCGTAAAAAAAAATCGCAATAAGCGTTTATTGATTGGTTTGCGCAAAAGTTATAGCGTTTACAAAATAGGGGATAGTTTTTTGGCATTTTTATTAATATATTTTTTTTACTAGTAATGGCGGCGATCAGCGATTTTTATTGTGAACTGCAACATTACGGCGGACACATCAGACAATTTTGACACATTTTTGGGACCACTGTCATTTATACAGCAATCAGTGCTGTAAAAATGCATTGATTCCTGTGTAAATGACACTGGCAGTGAAGGGGTTAACCACTAGGGGGCGGGGAGGGGTTAAATCAGTACTAGGGATGTGTTTCTAACTGTAGGGGGGATGGGCTAGCTGTGAAACGTCACTGATCTCTGCTCCCGATGACAGGATGACAGGGGGCAGAGATCAATGACACTGTTACTAGGCAGAACGGGGAGATGCTGTTTACATTAGCATCTCCCCGTTCATCCTCTCTGTGAGGCGATCGCGGGTATCCCCACGGCGATCGAGTCCGCGGGACCGGCGACCTGACTCACGGAGCTCCCGGCCGGTGCGCGCGTGCACACGCAATGGCGTGGCGGGAAATTCAATGGGACTTACCTGTACACCCATTTGCCCAGCCGTGCCATTCTGCCGACGTACATGGGCATGCGCCCTTCGGGAAGTGGTTAATTTGGAAGAGGCACCAGAGCTGGTTACAGTAAGTGGTATATACCCAGGACCTGGTAATAACCAGCATCCAATGTTAGTCTGGAGGTATGGAAGGGAGATGGTTTTCCCAAGATAAATGGTTCCCTCAGAATTGGCAGCCCGTCAGATTCTGTAATGGAAGTGACATTCCGTTAGAACACCGCAACTCCCATCTTGGTACACCCTGCACTCTGCCGCAGTAAGCCTGCACTCAGAAGGCGGCAGCGGACATCTTGTTACACCCATCCCATATAGTGAAATTATTTTTGTTAATTCTGATAGAACTATTTGTCCTGGGAAAGCAACATATAAAATAAATATTATAATATATTTTTTAAGTTGCAGTGAGGCCAATCTGTGCCCATCAGTTATGCCAATCAGTGCCCCCCATCATTGCCCATAAGTGCTGCCTACCAGTGCCAGCTATCAATGCCCATCAGTGCTGCATATTTGTGCCTCCTCATCAATGTCATCTCAAAAAAGTATTGGTAATCGGTATCGGCGAGTACTTGAAAAAAAGTAACAGTACCTGTACTCGGTCTGAAAAAAGTGGTATTGGTGCAACCCTAATAATACTAGTGTGTGACTGTGGGGGAGGGGACATTAGAGTGTAAATTTTTAATTAAAAAAATCACACAAACATACAGCTGATTAATAAAAACATATTTACACAAAAAATAAACAACTAAACAAAAACAAGCAATCTTACATCAGCAAGTAAAGAAAAACATTTCCTGACAAGATAACATAGAAAGAAACATATTTTAATGACAACAAAAAAGAGACTACAAACCCCTAACCTCAACTTATACACAATCCAGGCTAAGAAACATTTTGAGATTTAATCGCCATCAGGATGCGATTCCAAACCCCCCCATTAACCCCTCCCCCCACATCACTCACCCCTCCCCCACATAATTCACCCCGACTTCCACATCATTCACCTTGTATTCTGCACCAGCCACCCTCATTCCCTTCCCACCTCCCCCCCACTATCATCCAATCCTTCCCTCACTCCACACTCCGGTCCAGCACCCTCCACTGCCTTCACTACACTAGGAGAAACAATAGGTGCAGACACAGACTTGACAACCACACTTTCTGACACTGACTGGAGAACCACAGACTGGGGGGACACTGACACCACAGCCTCGGGGGACACTGACACCACAGACTGGGGGGACACTGACACCACAGAGGGCCTCACAGATTCTGACGAGACAGAGACACTAGGATCCCCTGGTACAACCTCCGCCAACCCAGACTCTTCTCTATCCAGACGGAAAAATTCCTCCACTAACTCTGGCTTATTGTGCAAAGCCTCAGGGCACCGGCTATAAGGGTGACCAACCTTATCACATAGGTTACAGTTAATGATGTTACAGTCCCTGGCCAGATGCCCCAGTTCCTGACACAAAGAACACTTCTGTTCTGGACATTTAGAGGAGAAATGTCCCTTGACTCCACATTTATGTCACACCTTAGGTTGACCAGGGTAGAAGACGGTAATCCTATCTCTACCAATAAAGACAGAGGAGGGCAAATGCTGGACCACATCCCCACACACTCTCAACCTTATTGACACTGACCACCCACCCGTCCAGATTCCTCTATCATCCACAATCTTTTTTAGGGGACACAACGTTTCACCAAACCTCCTCAACCAGACCCATAAGTTCTCGGGGGGGTATAGACTCATTCCTTGTCAGGATAGTCACATCCTTAATCAAGGGCTGACGTGAGACAACTTTGGGGACAAGCCCCTTCCAATCCGGCTGGCCCCTACATAAATGCTCAAACCGCTCCCAAAACAGATCCAACAATTCTGGACGCACAAATGACAAATCATATTCATAGGAACCAGCCGGACTGATAAGAGCATAAATATCCTCCGCCTTAAATGCCATGGCTAGGATCTTATCCACAACCACTCTCCTGATAGGTGGAATACCTCCTCCTTCCCACCTGAGCTGTACCACATTCCTGCGTTTAATGGAAGGTGCGTTAGCTGAAAGTCGCACAACTGGCTCCCTTACACTAACAGCAGCATGACTTTCCCAACACAGCCTTAGCATAACTCCTTACTGGGACTGATGACACATTAACTGGCTGCATAGGAATCTCTGAAAACTGGTTTGGTAAATTACCCACCACTTGATCCTCCCTCCTCCCCTCCAGCACAACAGTCCTGCTCACCATAGTCCCGGAAGTACCACAGAGACCAGCAGTCTCATCAAGTAAAGTCTTCTGTTTAGAAAAAACACCAGCTGTTTCAGCGTTCATATGGCCCTCCTGCTCTGCAGTTTCAATGTTCATGCGACATTCCTGCTCTGCACTGTTAGTGTCCATGTGGGACTCCTTGCAGCCAGCTCCTCTTGCATTCCCTGCTGATTGCAAGGATCTGTTGGCAGGTTCAATCTCAGGAAAGTCCTCCACACATTAAGAGAGATTTTCAGCAAGCACTCTTTTATCATGAGCCTCATCTAATGAGTTGCTCAAGGGAGATTCCAGCTTCAGCTTGAAGACTTCCCTCTTACTTTTTCCAGACTTACTTGCAGGAAATTCTTTTTCCTGAGATCTTCTTTCATTACAGCAAATTTCTGTTCCTCCTTAGAAATGCGGCAAAGTCTGTTCACCACTCTATCCTGGAAGACTGGTAAGGACTCCTCTTGCATAGGGACAGGCTCAGGATCCATTGCAGTTTGAGCACATGGAGTCAGTACAAGCGCCAGGAGACTGCGAGGTGACAGGTTCAACCAGGAGTGAAGTGAGCAGAAACAGGCAGGCTGACTGGGGGAGCCTGTAGGCCCTGACAAGCTCTGCAAGTGTCAGATTGCTGGGGCGTTCTAGCAGGTACAGAGCGGTGAAGTAATAACTAACAGAATAGACTGACTGTGTGTTGTGGGGACACTGTGTATTGTTGAGTACTGTGAGTACTGTGAGTAATCAGAGTGTTGTGAGTACCTGAGTATTGTCTTGTTGAGTACCTGTGTATTGTCTTGTTGCGTATTAGTGTCAGGAAGCTAGTTGTTAGGTAATTTGGACAGGGTATAATCCCCAATCCTCATTAAATTAGTAGGTACGATGCCCGGCGGGTGTGGAGATGCAACTCAGTGTACATCTTGCGGCATGTATGCGTTCCTTGATTATCCAATCGAGGGTGAATACTGCTGTGCAAAATGAAAGCACATTGTTTCCCTGGAAGCCCAGGTTCTGAATCTAGGGAAGCAAATGTCAACACTAAGAAGACTCTCCATACTAAAGGAGAGTTGGGATCATACTCGGCAGGTGCCGGCAGGGGCCAGCACATAGGCGGGTGGAGATGAGGGACAGGCGCCAAAGCAGAGTAGATGGGTGACAGTCAGGAAGGATAGAGGGGTAAAAGTCAGGGAGGCCAGTTCTGGGCTGGAACATTCCAATAAGTACGCAACATTGAGTGACATTGGTGAAACCAGTCAGGAACCAGCACTGCTGGAGCTGAGGGACTCTCCTAGCTGCCAGGGGAAGAACTCCTCCAGTGAGAGTGGGGGGGGGGAGCAAAGGGAAAGGAAAGACAGATTCTGGTGGTAGGGGACTCAATTCTTAGACTTGGACTTAGGAGCTAAATTGAGGAAAAGGACCTCCAAGGTAGTATTCTCAGGAATACTACCGGTACATCGAGCCACACCAGAAAGGCAGAGGGAGATTAGGGAAGTAAACAAGTGGCTGAAGATCTGGTGTAGTAAGGAGGGGTTTGGGTTCCTGGAGGACTGGGTTGACTTCTCAGTCGATAACCTATACTATAGAAGGGACGGACTGCACCTAAATGAGGAGGGTGCAGATCTGCTGGGAATCAAGATGGCCAAAAAGTTTGAGGGGTTTTTAACCTAGGTGATAGGGGGGGTGGGGGGTCCAGAGGTAGAGATAGTCAGCGCGGAAGATATTGCAGAGGGTAGTATTGGGGGCATTAGTGGTAGGTTAACCAAAGCACAAAAACACAAGGCAAGTATGGTAGCAAGTCCTAGTTGCAATCTCGAAACACCCAATACGAGGACAATATGGAACCGGTCTAAACTGTGTGGCATGTTCACCAATGCCAGGAGCCTGGTAGACAAGATGGGTGAACTAGAGATACTGTTGTACAAGGAGGATTTGGATTTTGTGGGAATTTCAGAGACCTGGTTCAACAGCTCTCATGATTGGCTGGCAGACATTCAAGGGTATACCCTTTACCGCAAGGATAGAGAGGGTAAAAAAGGGGGAGGGGTATGCCTATATATAAGAAAAATGTACAAGTGAATGTGAGAGATGACATCACTGAGGGAGCTAGAGAGGAGGTGGAATCCTTATGGGTAGAGCTCCAAAGGGATGAAGCTAAGGGGAAAATAATACTGGGAGTATGCTATAGGCCCCCTAACCTGAGGGAGGAAGTGGAGACGGATCTATCATCACAATTTGGATTAGCAGCAAGGATGGGAAGTGTTATCATAATGGGGGATTTTAATTATCCAGACATAGACTGGGCGGAGGGAACCGCACATTCATTTAAGGCTCGCTAGTTCCTTAATGTCTTGCAGGACAATTTTATGGGTCAGATGGTAGACGCTCCAACTAGAAATAAAACATTACTGGATCTACTGATTACCAACAATACAGACCTGATCACAGATGTGGAAATACCGGGCAATTTAGGTAACAGCGATCACAGGTCAATTGGCTTCAGTATAAATCACACAAATAGGAAACATAAAGGGAACACAAAGAGACTAAATTTCAAAAGAGCCAACTTCCCTAAACTACAAACCTTGCTAAAAGGCATAAGTTGGGATAAAATATTAGGAACAAAGAATACGGAGGAGAGATGGGTTTGCTTTAAGAGCATATTAAATAAGGGCATTAGCCAATGCAATCCATTGGGTAATAAATTTAAAAGAGCGAACTAAAATCCAATGTAAAAATGCATATAAAAAGCAAAGGAGAAGGCCTTCAAAAAATACAAGGTTGAGGGATCATCCTCAGCATTCAGACTTTATAAAGAATGCAATAAGAAATGTAAGGGTGCAATAAGGACGGCTAGGATAGAACATGAAAGACACATAGCGGAGGAGAGCAAAAAAAATCCCAAGAAATTCTTTAAGTATGTAAACAGTAAAAAAGAGAGGACAGACCATATTGACCCCATAAAGAATGAGGAAGGACATCTGGTTACAAAGGATGGGGAGATGGCGAAGGTATTGAATTTATTCTTCTCCTCAGTCTTCACGAGTGAATCGGGGGGCTTCAGTAACCAAAACTGCAGTGTTTACCCTCAGGACACAACACAGGAAGCACCTCCATGGTTAACAGAGGACAGAATTAAAATTAGACTTGAGAAACTTAACATTAATAAATCACCGGGACCAGATGGCTTGCATCCGAGGGTACTTAGGGAACTCAGTCAAGTGATTGCCAGACCGTTGTTCCTAATTTTTACAGACAGTCTACTGACTGGAATGGTACCAGCTGATTGGAGAAAAGCCAATGTAGCACCAATATTTAAAAAGGGCCCAAAATACATCCCTGGGAATTACAGACCAGTTAGCCTAACATCAATAGTATATAAACTCTTGGAGGGGATGATAAGGGACTATATACAAGATTTTAGTAATGAGAACGGTATCATTAGCAGTAATCAGCATGGATTCATGAAGAATCATTCTTGCCAAACCAATCTATTAACCTTCTATGAGGAGGTGAGTTGCCATCTAGATAAAGGAAGGCCCGTAGACGTTGTGTATCTGGATTTTGCAAAAGCATTTGACACAGTTCCCCATAAACGTTTACTGTACAAAATAAGGTCCGTTGGCATGGACCATAGGGTGAGTACATGGATTGAAAACTGGCTACAAGGGCGAGTTCAGAGGGTGGTGATAAATGGGGAGTACTCGGAATGGTCAGGGTTGGGTAGTGGGGTTCCCCAGGGTTCTGTGCTGGGACCAATCCTATTTCATTTGTTCATAATCGACCTGGAGGATGGGATAAACAGTTCAATCTCTGTATTTGTGGACGATACTAAGCTAAGCAGGGCAATAACTTCTCCGCAATCTGAACAAATGAATGGGGTGGGCAACTACATGGCAAATGAGGTTCAATGTAGAAAAACGTAAAATAATGCATTTGGGTGGCAAAAATCTGAATGCAATCTATAGACTGGGGGGAGAACCTCTGGGGGAATCTAGGATGGAAAAGGACCTGGGGGTCCTAGTAGATGATGGGCTCAGCAATGGCATGCAATGCCAAGCTGCTGCTAACAAATCAAACAGAATATTGGCATTAAAAAGGGGATCAACTCCAGAGATAAAATGATAATTCTCCCGCTCTACAAGACTCTGGTCCGGCCGCACCTGGAGTATGCTGTCCAGTTCTGGGTACCAGTCCTCAGGAAGGATGTGCTGCAACTGGAGAGAAGGGCAACAAAAACGAATAAAGGGTCTATATTAGTTATGAGGAAAGGTTGTGAGCACTGAACCTATTCTCTCTGGGGAGGAGACACTTGAGAGGGGATATGATTTCAATGTACAAATACCGGACTGGTGACCCCACAATAGGGATAAAAAATTTCAGCGAAAGGGAATTTAATAAGACATGCAGCCATTCACTAAAATTAGAAGATAAGCGGTTTAACCTTAAACTTCATAGAGGGTTCTTTACTGTAAGAGAGGGTAGGATGTGGAATTCCCTTCCACAGGCGGTGGTTTTAGTGGGGAGCATCGATAATTTAAAAAAACTATTAGATAAGCACCTGAACGACCACAACATACAGGGATATACAATGTAATACTGACATATAATCACACACATAGGTTGGACTTGATGGACTTGTCTTTTTTCAACCTCATCTACTATGTAATGCCCCGTACACCCGGTTGGATTTTCCGATGGAAAATGTGTGATAGGACCTTGTTGTCGGAAATTACGATTGTGTGTAGGCTCCATCACACATTTTCCATCGGATTTTCCGACACACAAATTTTGAGAGCAGGCTATAAAATTTTCCGACAACAAAATCTGTTGTCGGAAATTCCGATCGTGTGTACACAAATCTGACGCACAGAGTGCCACGCATGCCCAGAATAAATAAAGAGATGAAAGCTATTGGCTACTGCCCCGTTTATAGTCCTGACATACGTGTTTTATGTCACCGCGTTCAGAATGATCGGATTTTCCGACAACTTTGTGTGACCGTGTGTATGCAAGACAAGTTTGACCCAACATCCGTCGGAAAAAATCCTAGGATTTTGTTGTCGGAATGTCCAATCAATGTCATACCGTGTGTACGGGGCATTACTGTGTAATTATGAAACCTGACACCGTGCATTCCATGTGAAGAAACGGACTACTAAGCTTACTAAAAAAAAAGCGTCTCAAAATCCTGATGCGTCTCAAAGGCCCCGTATGACCACTCAGCATACCTCAAGCGGAAAAAGGAAAGGGATACCCAGAGCCCCACCCACCCACTTATAGACTTCTATATTGAAGGGGCACTGAAGCAGAAAATTGTCCATTGTATCCTCTACCTCACCACATTCCACTCTTGGACAACCACAGTTCTCCGCAGAGCGATGCTTCAGGTTGCCCTTCACATAGAGTCTGCCATGAAATGAGCACCAGGCCAAATTCTGAAACTTTAAAGGGATTCTCTCTAGATTGAGCAAACGCAGACCCTCCCTCATACACAGGGCCTGGGCAATCTCTGAAGGCCAGTGGCTCGCTAAAGGCAGATTCAACAACCCTCCTCTCCAGGTCCTTCCTAGGAAGAGACTTAATTTCCTCCGCCGTCACTCGCCACTGCCGAAGCATTTTCAGGCTCGGGGCAACATAAGCCGGGAGCTCACCATGTCGGACCCTCAGGCTTTTTACTGGCCCACCATTCTCCCAGCTTCACAGAAAAGGCCTAAACAGGACTGAAAAATACCAACCCACCCAGGCGGTTCCTCTGCCAGCACGATAGCAAAATTATGTTTCAAAATCATCAGAGAAAAGAATATCACTGGGTTGACCATACGGAGGCCACCCATCCACCTGGGAAGGTTACAGACCTCTTAACAAGATTCAGTTTGTTCCCCCATAACAGCTGGAAGAAACAGCTGTAGATTCTCCCATAGAGAGACACTGGCAAAACACAGACAAAGCTGACATACGGAAATACCGGGATCAGGTAAGTTTTAAATAGGTCAATCCTTTCCCTGTATTGCCCTGTACACACAATAGGATTTTCCAACAACAAAATCCATGTTTTTTTTCCGACACATGTTGGCTCAAACTTGTCTTGCATACACACGGTCACACAAAGTTGGTCGGAAATTCCGAACGTCAAGAACGCGGTGACGTACAACACGTACGACGAGCCGAGAAAAATTAAGTTCAATAGCCAGTGCTGCTTGATTCCGAGCATGCGTGGAACTTTGTGCGTCAGAATTGTGTACACACGATCGGAATTTACGACAACAGATTTTGTTGTCGGAAAATTTGAGAACCAGCTCTCAAATTTTGTGTGAAATTCTGATGGAAAATGTCCGATGGAGCCTACACACGGTTGGAATTTCTGACAACAAGCTCCTATCAAACATTTTCCGTCGGAAAATCCTATCGTGTGTAAGGGGCATAAGTCCAATCCTTCCAGCTGGCAACCTTGGCATCGGCATCTTGTAGTCTGCTTTCCCAATCTGCAAGGCCATAATCGCTGGCACCAAATTTGATGCCTAAAACTGTAAATTCCTGTCAGGGCTCTGGAAGACGTCCGGAAGCTCGAAGCCATCGCCTTTCTCTCCCATCCAAAATACTTCACTCTTATCCTGATTGATCTTTGAGCCAGATGCCTCAGCATACTGCTCCATCACTGAGACCACCTCCACCTCCTCTGCATCCTTTGTTCCAGAGATGAAAACAGACACAACATCAGCATAAGCCATGACCCTCAGAGGAGGCTCATCAGGAATGGCCAAAGGCACTCCACACAACGGTCCCCTCTCTAACCTCCAGATGAAGGGATTGATTGTGAACGCGTTGTGAGAGTGAGAGCCCCTGTCTTAGTGAAAATGTGTGTAAAATGGACACAGGACTCTCAAAAAAGCAATTTGAGAAGTTCCAGCAAAAGATCTCTGAGCAGAGAAAACTATGCTTTAAGATTTCTCTGGATTTTTTTAAGTCTGGATTGGGGCTGGAAACTTGAAGACTTCAAAGAGCATTGGGAGGGATGGAGTCTTCAGTCATGTTTCCAGGTTTTCCACAAGCTCTGCAGGTTGTGTCCAGGTGCACACACCCGTTATAAGGCAGAGCTGAGAATAGTTCAGTGTGTGTGGAAAAGGTGTTTGTGTTGGAGCAGTTGCTGCAGACAGGAAGGAGGTGTGCTACCGTTTAAGAACCCAGGCGACATCCTTGAGACGGCACTCCATGTGGGAGAGGTTCCAGGTGAGTGGACTGAGAGAGTTGGGCCAACTGAGAGAGTCGGGGAGACTATAGCTGAGACAACTGGAAGAGAGAGTCTTGAGGACCAGAGGGGTCCGTGAGTCTTGGAGGAGTGTGGAAGCCTGGAGTGTCAGGAGAGCCCCTTCCTAGAGGCCAGGAGTGGGCCTGTGCAACAAGGAGCTGCGCCCAAGGCTGAGCGAGCCTTAAGAGCCAGGTGGATTGGCATTTTTCACATTCAGAATGCTAACGGGCTGCCAATTCTTGAAGAATCTTTACCCTTTGACAGAAGAATCACCACAGGTTGTCGCATGGAGGGAGAGAGCGAACCCTCTCTCAGACAGCCATTAAAAACCTCCACCAAATATGGGGCCAGAGTAACCTTGAAGTGCTTATAAAACTCGGCTGTCAATCCATATGGCCCAGGTGACTTCTTAATGGCAAGCTTATCAACAACCTAAAAGGGGTTGTAAACCCTCGTGTTTTTTCACCTTAATGCATCCTATGCATTAAGGTGAAAAAACTTCTGACACTGACTGGCCCCTAGCCCTTCCCGTTTTACTCACCTGAGCCCGTTCATTCCCTCGGCGGAGACCCGCTCTTCCTCTCTGGGGTTCTTGGCTCTTGACTGGATAGATTGATCGCAGCACAGCTATTGGCTCCCGCTGCTGTCAATCAAATCCAAGGACGCGGACGCTGGGGGGCGGGGCCAAGTCCGGCATTCTGTGTCTATGCACGCAAGTGCTGGACTCGGGAGTGTGCCCGCAAGGTAACCCCTAAGGAGAGCTCTTCTCTCAGGGGGTTAACCAATGCGAAAGGGGGAGGGGGGCGCGAACGCCGCCGGGGACCCCAGAAGACGAGGTTCGGGGCCACACTGTGCAAAACGAACTGCACAGTTGAGGTAAGTATGTGTCACGTGGGTCACGTACCTGATGTGGGACTGAAGCAGTGGGGAGGCCTCCCTTGCACCTCGGATCCTTGAAGCCTCTGAAAATGGAGACAGAGACTTGGTGGACACCAAGTGGCACGGATACCAGGGGTGTGGAGCACAGTGCAAGCCTTAGTCCGAGATCCAAGCCAAGGTCAAGTCCAGTTTGGCAACAAAGTATAAAAGAGTTAATCAGATGAAGATTGGTCGAGATCCAAGCCGGGGTCAGTTCCAATCGGGCAGCTGAGTACAAAAGGGACAAAGAAGTAGAATGGTCAAAGTACAAATCCGAGGTCAAAGGCAAGCAGCAATCAAGAGTAGTCAAATAGGTTTCCAGGTCACATGTTCAGACAGATCACACACTAGCACAGGGACAAGGGGGGACTGAAGATAATCCAGCAATTTGGCAGTGTCTGGGCTGGACTTATATAGGGAAGTATGAGGTCACTTCCTGTGCGCCTTCTGGGGATTTTCCTGCCTTTTTCCATCAGGTCTTCTGCGCAGGTGCGGGTTGGCGGACTGAGGCGTCTTTGGCGCATGCTCAGTTGGCACGGATTTCCTCTTGCGGCAACACACCATTGGTACATGCGTAGTAAGCCCTGTACTCTTACAGTATGATATGTTTGTTATTTAAAAAAAAACAAAAAAACGAAGGTTTACAATCACTTTAACCACCTCATCTGCTGTGATGTCCTCTGTTAAACTCACAAGAGAACTGCCATTTCCCAGTCCTGGAATAGAATCCAGAAAACTTGATATGCCTGCCCGAACAAGGCCCCTCCTGCGCAGGAGGTCAGCATAATATGACCTGGCGGTTTCCAGGACCCGACTTGGACTTTGTCAAGGAACCTGTACTGTCAACAAGGCCTACAACTGACTTAACTGGTCTACCTTGTTTGCAATTCTGGTAAGTGTCGGGCGAGCGATATTTCCCATAATCCCTTTCCAGAACCAAAGAGGTATGCCTGTCATATTGACACTCCCTGAGCTAGAGTTTAACCTCAGAGATCATCCCCGGATCCCCATTATTCGACACAAGCCTATCAAGCTTCCTCCGCAGATTCTGGTAGGTGACATACTTATCAAGCTATATTGAGAATGATAGAAGGGTTTGGCGCTGTTCCTATTTAGTTTCCTACCTTCATATAGGATACTAGATACAGATAAAAAATATATGGATTCCTAGGTGCACCGTGCATATGTCAAATATTAAATACAAATTAAAAATATGAATTCCCAAGTATACCGTGCATATGTCAATTAAATATTCTGCTGCAATATTGTACAATCATAGGTGATACATAAACATTGGATACGTAACTTAAATAAGTGGTAGTACTAAAAAGGGGGGGGGGGAGGGGAGGGAGGGAGGGGGAAGGGGGAGTGAAATGGGGAGGGGAGGGGGTGTAGGAGATCTACTCCAGGGGAAAAAATTGGCAATAACAAGATAAAGTGCAAGCGTGCTTCAGAAAAATTCTTTAGTGTCTCTTGTGCAGTTTCTTGTGCTGTGATAATAATCCTTCACTTATAATATCTCTTTACTCTGAAAGTGCAGCCACTCACCAGATCACTTCACCCCTGCGGGGGTAGTAGGCAGTTACAGTTTTTACGCCACTGTACAGCGATCACTGGCGGGCTCAGGATCGTGGTATATCATATGTAAAGAGAGAGGGAGTGCCCATAGCGTAAAATTGCTTTTAAAAGGTTTTATTACACAAAATGGAAGGGTACTCACACTTTTACAGTAAAAATCAAGCGAAATGGTAAAAAACGTCAAAACCGTCACAAATGTCCATCAGCGCTGGTACAGGAGGTGATATTTGGGAAGCACAAATTAGGCACATTAGCTGTTAGCACAAATTGTCATTGCTGTTTTTGAATTTCACCAGCACGCTTGCACTTTATCTTGTTATTGCCAATTTTTTCCCCTGGAGTAGATCTCCTACACCCCCTCCCCTCCCCATTTCACTCCCCCTTCCCCCTCCCTCCCTCCCCTCCCCCCCCCCCCTCCCCCCCCCCTTTTTAGTACTACCACTTATTTAAGTTACGTATCCAATGTTTATGTATCACCTATGATTGTACAATATTGCAGCAGAATATTTAATTGACATATGCACGGTATACTTGGGAATTCATATTTTTAATTTGTATTTAATATTTGACATATGCACGGTGCACCTAGGAATCCATATATTTTTTATCTGTATCTAGTATCCTATATGAAGGTAGGAAACTAAATAGGAACAGCGCCAAACCCTTCTATCATTCTCAATATATCTCAGCTGTCCCCATTTAGGGTGACTGCTTGTTGGGAGGCAGCAGTTCCAAACTTCACAAATAACGCCTTTACTTCCACTGCGCGGGTTCACCATCCCTATACTTATCAAGCTGTTTGTTTTTTCCAATGGCCTTGAAAAACCCAACGATCCTTCATTTTGTAAGCTCCCACCACTCTGAACTACTGCTGCAAAAGTCCATAATTGATACCTGTGCCAGAAAAAAATCCTCAAAGGATTGACTCACCTTCACATTGTCCAGGAGTGCCGTATTTAGCTTCCAGGTACCCCTCCCCCCAGGTAGTGTCTGGGTGGTGTCTCTATTCAGAGTGACAGACAGAATACACTGGTGCAGAGAAGGCAGAGTTCCCCTTAACAAACAAAATAAGCAAACTATCTAATCTACTCAGACTATTACCTCACTGAAGTGAATTCCGTGTCATCTGGGCAGCAATGAATGTGCACATCAACCAGACCTGCCTCTAAATATTTTGTTTAAAAAAAAGCAGTCACAGTCCAGCCTGGCTCCGGTACCTTTCCTGTCCTTAGTCCTAGTTGAAATCACCACCGAAGACAACTTGCTGGGCTATAAAAAGAAAAGACTTGATCTTCATGAAGAGGCATTTCCTGTCCCATTTTGTCTGGGGCCCATAGATGTTGATCAGGCGCAGGTCCTGCCCCCCCCCATGGAGACGTCTAAGACCATGCATCTCCCCATTTCTACCTCAATAATCCGCCAACAAGGTTACCATGCAGGAAAAAAGTACCGCAACTCCAGTGTAAGGCTCGGCTGCAAGAGACCAGAAAGAGGGGCCGCGCCTCCACTCCTTCTTCGCCAGATGAATATCAGCCAATATAGACAACCGGGTCTCTTGCAAAAGGAAAATCTCAGCATCAAACCTGCTGAGCAAAAATAAGGCCATGTTACGAGCACTTACTGATTTTAAGTTGGCGACATTAATGGTCGCCACCTTCAAAGGAGTGAGAACAGGATGATTGAGGTATACGTTTCTTAGCCTGCTTACCCCCCCCCCCCCCCCTACTTGGAGACCCTACATGCTTTAATGTCCTCTGTGATTCTTCCTCCATTGAAATCACAGATTCAACACCCGAAGAACCCTCATCCTCCACCTCAGAAAACACCTCAAACTTACTGGACACCTCCACCCCCCCAGGGTCAGGTACAGGCACCTCCTTTTTCTTCTTTCTCTTCTTCCCAGACTTTCTTTTTGCCTCCAACCACACTATATCATCATGAGACAACCCTGACTGCAAAGCCCCCTCCCTTTCCATTCCACCATCGCCCACAACATCATCCACCCCACTCACTCCACTCACCACATCAGTCCCCCCCACCCTTTACACCAGTACCTCGACCATCATTAACTCCATCCCCTGGTGCCTTGCGCCCTCCAGTCCTCAGACGTCGGGGAGTGGGGGTCGGTGCAGCCATACACACTGTTCCAGCTCCCTCCACAGTCCCCACTACCTCTGGGGAGACTGACATTGGGGGATCAGACACAACATCCACAGACACCAACTCGAGGCGCACGACACAAGGGGATGACACAACATTGGATGGACCATCAGACACTGATTCCACTGAGACAACAGGGACAGAGACATTGGGGAGCCCTGGCACAGCCCCCCCCTCTCTCCTCTGCCTCCTCCATGTCCAGGCGAAAAAACTCTTTCACCAAAGTTGACTGGTTATGCAAGGCCTCAGGGCACTGGCTGTATGCATGCCCAAACGTAACACAAAGATTGCATTTGATCTTATTGCAATCCTTAGCCAGATGCCCCAGGTCCTGACACAAAGAGCACTTTATCTCTGGACATGAGGAGGCGAAATGACCCTGAGAACTGCACTTGTTACAGAGTTTGGGCTGTCCAGGGTAGAACACAACAATCCTATCCTTCCTAATGAGGGCAGATGCTGGACCACATTCACATACAGTCTCATCTGCACCGACCACCCACCTGTCCATATGCCCCTCTCATCCACAATCTTCTTCAATGGAGTCAGAAGCTCCCCAAATTTCCTCAGCTAGACAGACAGGTCATCAGAAGGAATGGATTCATTCCTTACCAGGATGGTGACATTCTTCACAAGAGGTTGGCGTGAGACAGGTTTTGGGACGAGTCCCTCCCACTCCAGTAGACCCCCTATACACATGTTCATACTTCTTCCAAAACACATCAAGAGACTTGGGCAGAACAAAGGACAGATCATACTCATAGGAGCCTACCAGACTGATCAGAGCAAAAATGTCATCCGCCTTGAAACTCATCACCAAAATCTTGTCCACATCCAACCTCTTGACGGGGGGGGGGGGGCTGCCCTCCCCCCCCCTCACCCCCTCCTACCTGAGCAGCACCACATTTCTCCATCTGAAAGATAGGGGTGCAGCTGGCAGACCTTCTCCCTGAACTGCCCCCCAATGCGACATCCTCATCCCAGCCAGAGCCCCAACATAGGTTTTATTAGCAGGATTAGAAGCTCCAGACCTGACAGCTGTACCCTGATTATTCGTTGCAGGAGCCTCAGAACCCCCGCTCTGCAAATCACCAGCAGAAGCAGCTGTCACTCCATCCACCAACACCCATGCATGCCTTTTTCCAGCATTACAAGCAGCTTCATCATTCACATTCATTTTCACATCCACTGCACCTATAGCCATCAGTGGAGATTGTGCAGGAATAATGGCAGCTCCCTTCCCCCCCAGCAGCGTTCACAGTCATAGATGACTTACTGTCAGAGATCAGAATCCCAGGCATGTTATTAGCAGAGTCCAGTCCTGCAGACACAGCAGCCTTCTTATAAACTATGAAAGGGGGATTGGCGCTGTTCACTATTCAGATCAATGTGTGTGTAACAAATCTGGGTGAAAAAAAAATATATATATATATAGTGAAAAGAAGCAGAAAAAATTAATTGCGTGTAATCACATAAACATTAAATATCAGATATCCAAATCACCCCAAAAAATATATATATAAAAAATGATGAAAATTACCATAAGTATGGCTGAAAACACTAGTAGACATAAGGACTATTCATAATAAAAATAAAAAATAAAAATGATTGCAGATGAAAAATATATTAAAAGCACCCTAAAAAAACAGTAAATAGTAAACAATCCAAATTGTGTTATACAAATGTGTGTATATAAGATTTAAATTGTGATCGTACAAAAAGTGAAACACTGGTGAAAAAATATAAAATTCTGATAAAAAATGGTTTAAAAAATATGTGATGGTTATCCGTGCAAACAAAAACTACAAAAGTTAATACATATATCCAGAAATTGTCCTATGTGTAAGAAAATCCTTGTGCAAAAAATCTGATGTGTATCCAAGCGATTCCGGACAGGTCTGCTGTGGTTGGTGTAAACCGTCTTATGTGGAACCCCCTCTTGTGCCCCCACTCACTGGAGCGCCCAACCCCTGCAGGGGTAATGGGCATATAAATGTATATCCGGTGGCCAGAATTCCAAATGATCGATGTCCCCCTCACCGACTCCTTCCCACTTGTGTCACCGCTGTATTCTTAATGGCATCCATCGGGAAATATCATATACATGGAGAAGAGAAGAGCCTCATAGCGTAAATCAAAAGAGTTTTTTATTTAGCTAATCCAGCTTACAATTAAAAAGTTTTATTCAATAAAAACTAGCACCGTTCTGCCGGCTAGCTCCACGCCAGAAGCCGCAGACAGTGATGTGGTAGCGGCGTGCGTTCCACGGCCCGTCTACCAAAGACTGGAAATCATTCTAGTGATTGTCTTGTACTTTTAATGGTCCTATCTCTACAATAAAGACAAAGTTTTCAACTTTATCCAGTGTGCGGCATCCAGATCTTTCTATCCAATACCTAGATCGGGAAAAGGGTCTAAATCCCGGGAATGTCCCGAGAAATTCGGGACAGTTGGCAAGTATAAGTTTGGGATTGCAGGTTGAATCCCCCAGGGGATCCATCGCCCAGGTCATCCCTAGAATCTCCCTTCCTCCCAGGGGCCAGGGAACTCACCTTCTTCCTGGTGTCTGGAAAGGGAGAGCTGCAGCACCTCTCTGGCATAGAGACTGATGTGAGGGTGGGGGAGGGGACATTAGAGTGTAAGCTCCTCTGTACAGAAACTGATGTGAGGGTGGGGGAGGGGACATTAGAGTGTAAGCTCCTCTGTATAGAGACTGATGTGACTGTGGGGGGAGGGGACATTAGAGTGTAAGCTCCTCTGTATAGAGACTGATGTGACTGTGGGGGGAGGGGACATTAGAGTGTAAGCTCCTCTGGTACAGAGACTGATGTGACTGTGGGGGGAGGGGACATTAGAGTGTAAGCTCCTCTGTACAGAGACTGATGTGACTGTTGGGGAGGGGACATTAGAGTGTAAGCTCCTCTGTATAGAGACTGATGTGACTGTGGGGGGAGGGGACATTAGAGTGTAAGCTCCTCTGTATAGAGACTGATGTGACTGTGGGGGAGGGGACATTAGAGTGTAAGCTCCTCTGTACAGAGACTGATGTGACTGTGGGGGAGGGGACATTAGAGTGTAAGCTCCTCTGTATAGAGACTGATGTGACTGTGGGGGAGGGGACATTAGAGTGTAAGCTCCTCTGTACAGAGACTGATGTGATTGTGGGGGAGGGGACATTAGAGTGTAAGCTCCTCTGTACAGAGACTGATGTGACTGTGGGGGGAGGGGACATTAGAGTGTAAGCTCCTCTGTACAGAGACTGATCTGACTGTGGGGGGAGGGGACATTAGAGTGTAAGCTCCTCTGTATAGAGACTGATGTGACTGTGGGGGAGGGGACATTAGAGTGTAAGCTCCTCTCTACAGAGACTGATGTGAGGGTGGGGGAGGGGACATTAGAGTGTAAGCTCCTCTGTACAGAGACTGATGTAACTGGCTCAGTGTTCTCTGTGCAGCACTGCGGTATATGTCAGAGCTATATAAATATATAATAATAGTGTGGGACTGTGGGGGAGGGGACATTAGAGTGTAAAATCAAAACTAGAAAAATTACTGCGCTATCCCAAAAGTACAATAAATAACATGAAGAAAACAGCTGCAACTATAAATGTGAGACACAACCACTTGGTAAACAATAAAACAAAAAAATAGCTGTGCTGCAATTAATGAAACGAGATCAAAAAATATATTAATGTGATCACCTTGAAAAATAAAATGAATGAGAATGACTGTCATTCTCTCCTTTTGCAAAAGAATATTTTACTTACATGAACTTTTCACTTTATGCACTTTGCAATTGGACTACGCATGTTCATTGGTTCTATGTAATAGTTTTATTTAAATCAAGAGGACTTTTTATTGTTTTCTCACTGTGAGCCTATCACATGTGGATGTTCATTTTTATTTTTCAAGGTGATCACATTAATATATTTTTTGATCTCATTTCATTAATTGCAGTGCAGCTATTTTTTTGTTTTATTAGAATGTAAGCTCCTCTGTATAGAGACTGATGTGACTGTTTCATGTTCTTCCCCTGCAGGTCTCTATAAGGTCAATGAGATCTCCAGTGATTCCAGTACACCAGATTATGGAAGTCCTGTGACTCTGCGCTGTGATGTGATTGGCTCTGATCCTGGAGACACCCCTGAGGTCACCTGGTTAGAGAGTGGAAGAGATCTGGAGAAAGGACAGCAGAAAGTGACCCGAGGCAGCGGAGATGTTCTGTCCTGTTATCTGACTATAACACCTACAGCTCGGGATTATGGGAAAGTCTATTCCTGCAGGGTGACGAACAAGAAAATGGGAAAATCTATTGAGAAAAAAATACATCTGAAGCTCCCAGGTAAGTTTATTGGAAGGAAATCTGGAAACAGAAAACTATAAAACTCATATAGGACTGCAATGAGAGTTGCATTGTTTGACATTTGTAGAGCTCTGAACTTTATATTCTAATACATCTGATATCAGAGATAAACTCTATTTATATATCGCATACTATAGGCTCATTCCACAAAGATAAGGATCTCTAATTTAGCCATGTGATATTGTTTGCTTGTCTGTTGCCGTTTTCCGGTATCTGAAGCAAGAAGATACATTGTTGTAAATTATGAACATTTATTTCACTCTGGCCAATCACTAGAAGGTTTAGTGCCAGTGATATAGTCTGGGGAAGAAATAAATATTTGGGGTGACCTTCTGAAAAGGGGTCTTTTTCCCTTTAGGCTTTGCCTGGGGAGGATGTGAGTCCAGGATCCAGATTTGCCTCCCAGATGTTGGTCTGTATTTTGGGGTCTGAAGGATGTTTTTGTTCGTTTTTTGGGTGGGGGAAGATTAGCTCCAGGTAGTTCTTTAAGGATGCAGTCCACTCGCTAACATTCATTTAAAGTTTTACTAAACCCAGTAATATGAAAATAGTTCATCTGCCCCCCCCCCCCCCCCCCGGTGCCCACAGCTTAATAATCTTCTTTTTACATTGAAATACTGACACTATATACCTTTTTCGCTGATCTTTATACTACAATTACATGATAAACTGCAGAGTTTCTTCAGTGCTGAGAGATCAGGTAGGAGGAGATTTTCCCTGCAGCCTGTATACACGCCCACATGTGTGATGTCAATAGTGTGATGCCAATCAGGTTGGCTATTGCCTGTGTGTTAGCTGGCCTTCCCAAGCTAGACATTACAGGAGGGGCATCTGCATACAGAATAAAACAGCCTTTTTATACAATGCAGAGAATGAACCCCTTAAGTTCCAAAGTGAGTATAACAAGCCTTCTATGCTGCATATGTAGCGCCCTGCTCCTGTTGATCAGGCGCATGCATGTCAATTTAGGGGGTCATCTGTTCTGTACACAGTTCAGATTTAATCTGTGCCTCAATTAGTGTTTGTTCCAGCGTTGGCTGTGTTGCGTGTAGTTCCACACTGTTGTCTGTAGGTGTCGTTGTCACCACAGGCCAGTGTTGGAAGAGCAACAGGCTAAAGTGTATTGAGTGCTTTTCTTTCTTGGAAACAGCCCACTGGGGGTGGTCCACCGCTGTGCATTCTGGGGGAGGGTACTATCTCAAATTCCTCAGTGATCTGCATAAGGTATCTGGACCCTCTTACAACTCCCTTTCTACCTCTTTACTGCTACTTCTTCAAAAGTTTTGCAATAAAGCATTGGAAACATAACGAAGTGACTGGTGCATACATTGGTGGGCGTAAGGCCTTATACAGACTCTAAGTCCCATGTCTGGTGGAAATTCAGGTAAGGAGGTAAGGGCAAAGACCCAATTTAAATCAGCCGCTCCTTCGGGGGTAAGCGCTACACATATACAGACTGATTTTACTGTTGTGGGTTTAGTAACACTTTGAGGACATATCTGCCCATTTTAATAGAAAAAAAAAATCCTTACATCAGGCTTTTCATCAGTGATTATTCATCATTCCATTCTCAAGGCCACAAAACACAAATTCTTTACTTTAGCCTCCTGGCTTTTTCTTGTGACACCATTGCTCCACACTCCCACTTCAGGTACTTGTCTGATCCTCCAGACAATACTCACACAGGCTCTTGTGCACATAGGTACCGACTATCTGCTCCCAGCTGACTTACACCCTGACTTCTGGGCAGAGCCTTCTGTCTCCCACGTGGAGTCCTGAACTCTACTCTGCCCCATACCGTAAGGCCTGTTCATATCAGAAGGCATGGAGGTTACAGAGCATCACACACAGTCACCTCTCCATGGTATGGAGGACATGGGACTGAATGAGGAGGAGGACATGGCATATGGGACTGGAGGAGGAGGACATGGTATGGAGGACATGGGACTAGAGAAGCAGGAGGAGGACATGAGATGGGGGAGATGGGACTGGAGGAGGAAGAGGGCATGGAATGGAGTAGGAGGAGGACATGGGATGGGAGAGATGAGACTGGAAGAGGAGGACATGTGATGGAGAACATGCGACTGGAGGAGGAAGAGGACATGGGATGGGAGGGATGAGACTGGAAGAGGAGGACATGGGATGGAGAAGGAATAGGACAAGGGATGGAGGAGATGGGACAGGAGGAAGACATAGGATGGAGGAGATGGGACAGGAGGAAGATATGGGATGGAGGAGATGGGACAGGAGGAAGACATAGGATGGAGGAGATGGGACAGGAGGAAGATATGGGATGGAGGAGATGGGACAGGAGGAAGACATGGGATGGAGGAGATGGGACAGGAGGAAGACATGGGATGGAGGAGATGGGACAGGAGGAAGACATGGGATGGAGGAGATGGGACAAGGAGGAAGACATGGGATGGAGGAGATGGGACAGGAGGAAGACATGGGATGGAGGAGATGGGACAGGAGGAAGACATGGGATGGAGGAGATGGGACAGGAGGAAGACATGGGATGGAGGAGATGGAACAGGAGGAAGACATGGGATGGAGGAGATGGGACAGGAGGAAGACATGGGATGGAGGAGATGGGACAGGAGGAAGACATGGGATGGAGGAGATGGGACAGGAGGAAGACAAGGGATGGAGGAGATGGGACCGGAGAAAGACATGGGATGGAGGAGATGGGACAGGAGGAAGACATAGGATGGAGGAGATGGGACAGGAGGAAGATATGGGATGGAGGAGATGGGACAGGAGGAAGACATAGGATGGAGGAGATGGGACAGGAGGAAGATATGGGATGGAGGAGATGGGACAGGAGGAAGACATGGGATGGAGGAGATGGGACAGGAGGAAGACATGGGATGGAGGAGATGGGACAGGAGGAAGACATGGGATGGAGGAGATGGGACAAGGAGGAAGACATGGGATGGAGGAGATGGGACAGGAGGAAGACATGGGATGGAGGAGATGGGACAGGAGGAAGACATGGGATGGAGGAGATGGAACAGGAGGAAGACATGGGATGGAGGAGATGGGACAGGAGGAAGACATGGGATGGAGGAGATGGGACAGGAGGAAGACATGGGATGGAGGAGATGGGACAGGAGGAAGACAAGGGATGGAGGAGATGGGACCGGAGAAAGACATGGGATGGAGGAGATGGGACAGGAGGAAGACATGGGATGGAGGAGATGGGACAGGAGGAAGACATGGGATGGAGGAGATGGGACAGGAGGAAGACATGGGATGGAGGAGATGGGACAGGAGGAAGACATGGGATGGAGGAGATGGGACAAGGAGGAAGACATGGGATGGAGGAGATGGGACAGGAGGAAGACATGGGATGGAGGAGATGGGACAGGAGGAAGACATGGGATGGAGGAGATGGGACAGGAGGAAGACATGGGATGGAGGAGATGGAACAGGAGGAAGACATGGGATGGAGGAGATGGGACAGGAGGAAGACATGGGATGGAGGAGATGGGACAGGAGGAAGACATGGGATGGAGGAGATGGGACAGGAGGAAGATATGGGATGGAGGAGATGGGACAGGAGGAGGAGGAGGAGGTCATGTGGGGTATTCTGTGCCCTAACTCTCTCTACTGGATTTCTTTGAGAAAAATAAATCCTTTAAATGTTCTTAAGTAACTGGCCCCCCATTTGCTTTTTACCTCACAATAAGCCAGGGATTCCCTCCTCAACAGCCAAGGGGTAAGGAGGTGCTACACTATAAATAAAGAGTCAGTGTTACCTCTAACAACCAATCAGGCTTCTGCTCTCATTTTATTGGTGCAGATTACACAACAAAAAACAGCATGAATACTTTGCCCTGGGAGACATCACTTTCCTTTCTCTTGGTGTCATAGAACTCGTTGCTGGGGTTCATATTGTGCACAGAACGATGTTATTATTACCTCTATATCAGGACAGATCAGAGTTTGTAGAGTTGGACTTCCTCTGTGCATAGAATGATCTCATCCAGCATCAGACAGGTTCTCCTCATCTACATCCGGCTTCCTGGCATCTCCACTGACTTTAGCTGGTCAGACATAATGGAGGAATGGTGGAGCTCACAGAGGTTTATAGAATTGCCCCCCTTCCTGGCTGATGAATATTCAGAACAGGGAGGGCAGTGAAGGCTTCCATATGATGTATGAAGTTCACACTTCTGGGGCCAATATTACTTCTCTGAGGATCTGAAGTCGGTCAGAATTCCGGAAAGTTCTGTGTTTGTGGTGACACCGATGGGGCTGTAGATGGTAACCTTGTGTCTGGATTGCTGGCATCCATTCCGGGGGACACAGCTCCTCTCCGGGAACCGGTTCCTCAGTCTGTTCAGATGAATGGACTTTATCCTTCTATGATATGTGAGTGCGGTCATGTAGTGTCTCTGATGACCAGAATCTTCTATCCTTCTATCGTATCTCTCACTCTACACTCTATACACAGAATAACACACATCTGTTTGTATTTATCATTACAGAGAAACCGCCCACATTATCCGACATTATTGTCCATCCAACGAGAGTGACAGCCGATCAGGAGACCTCATTCCAAGTAACAATATCAGGATACTCCCCCCGAGATCTACAAATAAAATGGTATAAGGAGTTCAGCACGTTCCCCCAATCTGAGGTGACAATATCGGATCCAGAGATCGGATTGGACGGTCTGTATAAATCTTCCAGCACACTGACCTTCACCCCGAAGATGATCGATGATAATACGACCCTCCGGTGTGAGGTGACCCACAGTCAGTCCAAGACCATCCGAGAGAAGCGATATACTCTGCGCCTGACAGGTGAGATCTCCGTGTATTCTTCATATGTATGATATGTTCATATCTCATTCATTAGATGAGTCCAGAGGGGGCGCTCCATGTACATCCCATCACCCTCATCCCAGAGGGGATGCTCCATGTAAATCCCATCACCCTCAGCCCAGAGGGGGCACTCCATGTACATCCCATCACCCTCATCCCAGAGGGGATGCTCCATGTAAATCCCATCACCCTCAGCCCAGAGGGGGCACTCCATGTACATCCCATCACCCTCAGCCCAGAGGGGGCGCTCCTTGTACATCCCATCACCCTCATCCCAGAGGGGGCGCTCCATGTACATCCCATCACCCTCATCCCAGAGGGGGGCGCTCCATGTACATCCCATCACCCTCAGCCCAGAGGGGGCGCTCCATGTACATCCCATCACCCTCAGTGCAGAGGGGGCGCTCCATGCACATCCCATCACCCTCAGTGCAGAGGGGGCGCTCCATGTACATCCCATCACCCTCAGCCTAGAGGGGGTGCTCTATGTACATCACATCACCCTAAGCCCAGAGGGGGCGCTCCATGTACATCCCATCACCCTCAGCCCAGAGGGGGCGCTCCATGTACATCCCATCACCCTCAGACCAGAGGAGGCGCTCCATGTACATCACATCACCCTCAGCCAAGAGGGGGGCGCTCCATGTACATCCCATCACCCTCAGCCCAGAGGGGGCCCTCCATGTACATCCCATCACCCCCAGCCAAGAGGGGGGCGCTCCATGTACATCCCATCATCCTCATCCCAGAGGGGGCGCTCCTTGTACATCCCATCACCCTCAGTCCAGAGGGGGCGCTTCATGTACATCCCATCACCCTCAGCCCAGAGGGGGGGCACTTCATGTACATCCCATCACCCTCAGCCCAGAGGGGGCACTCCATGTACATCACATCACCCTCAGCCCAGATGGGGCGCTCCATGTACATCCCATCACCCTCAGCCCAGAGGGGGCGCTCCATGTACATCCCATCACCCTCAGCCCAGAGGGGGCGCTACATGTACATCTCATCACCCTCAGCCAATAGGATTCGGTGGAGGATTCCTAAACACAAATGTCTGGCTGAACGGAATGTTCCTGTTGAAGTAAATGCAGATGGGAGGAGGAGGAGAACAGTGTTGGCCGTGACACTTATCACAAGAGGGGATAATAGTAATTGGGGAAGGTGACCTGTACTGTAGAAGCAGAGGACACAGGACAGGTCATCAGCCCTCTTTCATCTCCCTGCAGATGATCTTTTCTCTATTACTGGAGGAGGTGGCCATCTTGGTAGAGCAGCAGGGCTTTGCTTCCTCATGCCAGAGCTGCGCCCCTTGATTATTGGTTTTCTGTTGACTGGAGGGGTAATAAGAAAGGTGGAGGAAATACAAATCCACAGAATAGATGAAGCAGGGAGATCCTTGCATTGTAGCTCCTCAGGTGCAGCTTCCCCTCCAGCATGGAGAACAGTGAGCAGCATAATAATGCATACCTCCCAACTTTCTGAGATGGGAATGAGAAAGACCCGTCAGCAAAAGTATGCATTAATGGGACACGTCACAAAGCTTCATTTCCTGATTCCCTTACTGAAGATGGCGACGGCAGCATCTGAGGACCGAGGGACAGATTGACCTCGGGTGTCGACATCATGGGCGCCCTGGACAGGTAAGTGTCCATATTTTAAAAGTCAGCAGCTGCAGTATTTGTAGCTGCTGACTTTAAAAAAAATGTTTTTGCGGGACTTCCGCTTTAAAGAGGAATTCAAGACAAAAGATACATTTCTCAAGGTATTGCTTAGAATTAACATTTCTAAACATTCTCTATAAAACAGCAAATCTTCATCTTTGAGTTCAGCAAGAGACAAGGAGAGGGGCGCCCCTGAGTGTAGACGTTTCTTAAAACTTTAATAAAACATACAGTTTATCAACTCACATTTATGTGGTGAATACAGGCATGTGGGTCCCAACAAGGGCGAGTCCTGGTGACGCTCCTCCACGCACCGGTGCTGTCTGTGTGGATATCCACCATTGTAAAAAACAACAAAAGAACCCAGCGCTGTATTGTGGGAACCTGTGGAACGGTAAAAAATGAGGGAATGTAATACTATAGAAGGGAATGAAAGTCAACGGATGAGGGTCTGTAACCCGTGCGGCTGGAAAAAACCATCACTGGTAGAAATGGATCAAGCGATAAAAACAAAAGACACCAGCGCTCAAAGGGTTAAGAAAGCAGTCCTGCAATGAGTAAAAAATCATATAAACAATAAATGAGTTTATTCAAAAAAGCAGCTGATGATTGAACCACAGTACTGTTCACTTGTAGTGTAATAAAACAAAGAAAGGGGAGGGGGGGAGGGGGGCTTGATGTCTCCGGCCAATCCACTGAGCAACGAGGAGCCAATAGAGACTTGACTGTTGGCTCCTTGTTGCTCAGTGGATCGGCCGGAGACTGTGTAAGCCCCCCTCCCCCCTCCCCTTGCTTTGTTTTATTACACTACAAGTGAACAGTACTGTGGTTCAATCATCAGCTGCTTTTTTGAATAAACTAATTTATTGTTTATATCATTTTTTACTCATTGCAGGACTGCTTTCTTAACCCTTTGAGCGCTGGTGTCTTTTGTTTTTATCCACCATTGTAGATGAAAAGCCGGTGTCTTGCCGAATAAGTTCCTTCGGCGGATAGGTTCCCCCCCTGTACTGCGCAGGCGCAGCGCCTGCGCAGTACGTACTACTGTTGGCCGCCGGAGATAGCCGAAGCTCAAACGCTTCGATCAGCTGTACACGGCGCCTGCGCTCTGGGTCCAGATTCCTTCCCCTCTATCCAAGTGGACCTAGAGGGGGAATCTAAAAGTGCCGAGCGCAGCGAGGCCGTGCCCGAAGCGTGGCGAGCGAAGCGAGCCCGCGAGGGGCCCTCTTACAGGCGCCGTGTACAGCTGATTTTCAGCTGTTCCGCTTCGGCTATTTCCGCCGGCTTCTACTGTGCATGCGCAGTAGAGGGGGGAACTAATCCGCCGAGCGGAACTTTCTCGGCAGAACACCAGCTGCTGTGGAAGGACTCAGAACGAGGCGTGTGGCGCTAAGGCAAGGCTGGCAGCAAGGGATGACGTCACACGTAATGGACGCGTTTCGTGAGCATGCACGCTGCGATATTCCAGCAAGCCGCGCTCCTTTTTCGAACGGACTTCATTAGAGGAACCATAAGGGGCCATTATAAGGAAGTAAACAAGGAAGGGGAGGGGAGTAAGACTCGGGGATGTGGGCGGTACTAATTAGTATATACGGAGATGCAGTCGAAAAACAATTGGCAAACATACAAGTGCAGATCAAAGCAAATAATATTACTTCTAAGATATGATAAAATGGAAAAATGTTTCTTGATGGGGTATCATTTATAATGGGCACAATTGAACATGGTAAATTAAAATATAATTAGGAGTTAGGCCCCTTTCACACTGGAGCGGTGGGGGCGTCGGTAGTAAAACAGCGCTATTTTTAGCGCTGCTTTACCATCGTTTTTTGCGGCGGTATTCGGCCGCTAGCGGTGCAGTTTTAACCCCCCGCTGGCGGCCAAAAAAGGGTTAAAACTGCTCGCATAGTGCGGCTATAGCCGCAGTATTGCCGTGGTATAGCTGCGCTGCCCCATTGATTTCAATGGGCAGGAGTGTATACACCGCGGAGTGAATACACCGCTCCTTCACCGCTCCAAAGATGCGGCTTGCAGGAGTTTTTTTCTTCTCCTGCCAGCGCACCGCTTCAGTGTGAAATCCCTCGGGCTTTCACACTGAACAAACAGTAGCGGCTGTTTTGGGTCGGTTTGCAGGTGCTATTTTTAGCGCAATAACGCCTGCAAACCGCCCCAGTGTAAAGGGCTCTAATGATTGGTATCTTATAAAGCCTAGTATTACGAATAGTGAATTATTCCTGAAAAGACAGTGAAAAATGTATTTTCAATGGAGCAATAATTAAAAAAAAAAAAAACTAAACTAAGAGGCAGTCACATACAGTCTTAATTTTGTAGTCACAATAATGATATGATCTATACGGACACTATACATACATTATAAGAAACATTAGAACTTTCAAAATCGAGGGAAGAAGGGCAGACAGATGATAAATGCACAACTGTTCATACATAACAGGTGTGGAGCATAAAACAACAATAATATTGTACATAGTCATCGACATATAATGTAATATAACATCCAAATTGGTCACATGAGTGGTAAGAAGGAATGATAACAATTAAATGTTACAATCCAAATATATATATATATATATATATATATATACACGCACACCTTAAAAAATGCGGGGGGGGGGGGGGGGGGGCACAACACAGCATCTCCATCCAACCTCGTGTAAATGTGCAAATTATGCATACATATATCACACTAGGGGACACTGAAAATATTAAAAAAGGATAAAATATATCATATTGAAAAAGGTCCAAAGATGTATTAAAATCCCAAAGAGATATATAATATATATAAAAATATATATGTGTTTGTATGCGTAAGACGTGGCCAAAAAGAGGAGCAGCCACTATTCAATGTTGGGCCTCCAGGAATGTTTTGGCCACAACGTCTTACACTTAGGCTCGGTTCACACAGGGACGACTTGTCAGGCGACCTAGTCACCTGACAAGTCGCCTCCCGTTCTGTGCTATGGAACCGTTCTAAGGGGAGCGACGCAAGTCGCTCCGACTTAGAAAAAGGTTCCTGTATGACTTCGGGGGCGACTTGGGGCGACTTGCATAGACTTCTATACAGAAGTCGTTTTGCAAGTCGCCCGGGCAGTCGTGTGTAGGTCGCCTCGGTGAGGCGACCTGCAAGTCGTGCCGCCTCTGGTGTGAACCGAGGCATACAAATACATATATATTTTTATATATATTATATATCTCTTTGGGATTTTAATACATCTTTGGATCTTTTTTCAATATGATATATTTTATCCTTTTTTAATATTTTCAGTATCCCCTAGTGTGATATATGTATGCATAATTTGCACATTTACACGAGGTTGGATGGAGACGATGTGTTGTGCACCCCCCCCCCCCATTTTTTTAAGTTGTGTGTGTGTGTGTGTATATATATATATATCTGTGTATGGATTGTAACATTTGTGGTTCTTACCACTCCACTTCTAATGTTTCTTATAATGTATGTATAGTGTCCGTATAGATCATATCATTATTGTGACCACAATATTAAGACTGTATGTGACTGCCCCTTAGTCATATATTCTTATTTTATTTTTATTTTAATTATTGCTCCATTGAAAATAAATTTTTCACTGTCTTTTCAGGAATAATTCATAATTCGTAATACTAGGCTTTATAAGATACCAATCATAACTACTATTCCTAATTATAATTTAATTTACCATGTTCAATTATGCCCATTATAAATAATACCCCATCAAGAAACATTTTTCCATTTTATCATATTTTAGAAGTAATATTATTTGCTTTGATCTGCACTTGTATATTTGCCAATTGTTTTTCGACTGCATCTCCGTATATACTAATTAGTACCGCCCACATCCCCGAGTCTTACTCCCCTCCCCTTCCTTGTTTACTTCCTTATAATGGCCCCTTATGGTTCCTCTAATGAAGTCCGTTTGAAAAAGGAGCGCGGCTTGCCGGAATATCGCAGCGTGCATGCTCACGAAATGCGTCCATTAAGTGTGACGTCATCCCTTGCTGCCAGCCTAGACTTAGCGCCTCATTCTGAGTCCTTCCACAGCAGCCGGCTTTTCATCTACAATGGTGGATATCCACACAGACAGCCCCGGTACATGGAGGAGCGTCACCAGGACTCGCCCTTGTTGGGACCCACATGCCTGTATTCACCACATAAATGTGAGTTGATAAACTGTATGTTTTATTAAAGTTTTAAGAAACGTCTACACTCAGGGGCGCCCCTCTCCTTGTCTCTTGCAGTGCTTGAGAACCTGGTCTCTGTTCCTATATGTTGGCAGCCTTGAGTGCCCTGGACTTTTTATTGCCCATATATTATTAATTATCTACATGGACTATATTAGACTGTATTTTACAACAGACTTTTGTTGCTATTGGGTGATTTATGATTCTAAATCATTGCACCTTCACTTGTATCTTTGAGTTCAGGACCATTGTGTGATGTCATTGCACCCCCAGACTGTGGCCGGCCTGCAGCTCCCCCATACATGGAGCAGCACTGTGTACACTGAGAACAGTGCGGGGGATGGGATTTTTGGGGGGCTGATTTGAGCTCTGTGCTGTTGAGGTCTCCTATTTTTATGGATCCAATTATCAATATATTGACATTTAATGTTATTTGTGTAATAATTCAATTTATTTTATATTGATAAGTATTTCTCTTGTTTTATAGGAGATTCTAGGAAGGCAGAAGAAACAAAAACCGGTAAGAATGATTTATAAAATCTTCCTAGGAGTAAAGGTTTTTTTTTTCTTTCTTGATCATTGAGGGACACAGAATTCAGAGACTTGTGGGTTATACTGCCACCTACAGGAGGATTTTGACACCAGCAGACAAAAAAAAAACATTACCCAGCCTGACATAACCCCTCCCACTCCCAGCATGCCTCAGTTTTTGCTTGTGTCCTAGGAGGATGGACTTCTCTGATGAGAAAAGTTTAAAGGGTAGCTCCACTTTTGTTGGGAAAAAAAAATAGCAAATAAAGAAAAAATAATATAGCGTATACAACTGCGACACAAGTCATTCTGTAATTATATGTTATTAAAAAAATACCTTTTTTCCTTTTCAATCTGCAGCTGCAGTAATTTTCTGAAAATGCAATATGGCCTCCTGGAGGTGTTCTGTACACAGAACGCCCCCCAGATATGTAATTTCCTGCTTGTGTGATTGGCTCACTGATTTTCCCAGAAGTCTGCACTAAGCTGCAAGTTAATTTCAGGCATCCCCTGCAACAAAAATGTCATTTTTGATGAGATACTTCCAATAGGAACATGTCAAAGGGATGCAGGACCCGCCACTTTCCTGATTAGTGCCCTGCAGCTGCTGCAGCTGATTGATAATTATGAAACCACTCCCATTAGACTCACTCAGCACAGAGGAACAACCAGTGATTTCTTCAGAATGACTAAAGATAGGAATCTGCAACAAAGTTGCAATGTACAGAGATCACCCAGACGGGAATGTTTTTTTTCTCAACAAAAGTGGAGTTACGCTTTAACTATTTTTACTGGCTAATTTTTATTTTCCTCAAGATGATTTTTTTCTTTGATCAAAACTCTACATTGTGCTTCAGAAAGTCTCTTCTTGCAGCCATCTGGATCCGCGTATTTTCAGCAATAGATTTGGAGGCCGTACCGCGCTGGACCATGACCGGCCTGGAATGTGACCCCTGTGGGCTGAGATCTGCGATGTGGTTCTTTCTGTTAAAAACAAAATCTTGAGAGCCGGTTCACACAGGGGCAACACGACTTGCAGCACGACTGCCCTAGGCGACCTGCACACGACTTCAGCGGCGGCTTGCAAAATGACTTCTGTATAGAAAGTCAATGCAAGTCACCTGAAGTCGCCCCCAAAGTAGTACAGGAACCTTTTTCTAAGTCGGAGTGACTTGAGTCGCTTCTATTAGAACGGTTCCATAGTACAGAAGGGGACGCGACTTGTCAGGTGGCTAAGTCTCCTGAAGAGTCACCCCTGTGTGAACCGGGTCTAAAGGTTGTGCTTGACCTCAAATAAAATTCAAACAGAACCTGCAGCATTGAAAAATTCCTTGAATATTGAGGAAATGATGAATTATTACTGTCCTTATGATGCGCGGTTTCTGCTTTAACCGCTTCCAGACCGCCCCATGTACATTGACTGCGGCAGGGCGGCCCAGCTGCGCAAAATCACGTACCTGTGTGTGATTTCATGCACATGGTTTAACGGGTGCGCTGCTCTCACTGTGATTGGACACAGTGGGAGCCAATCAGTGGGTCCGGTGGCTGCGATGACCGCCGCAACCCGCCGATCGTTCACAGGAGAGACGGATCAGCCGTCTGTGTAAACAACACAAACAACGGATCTGTCAGGAAGGGAAAGAGAGATCTTGTGATTCAGCTAAGCTGATTTATCGATCTCTATTTTTCTTTCAGTGTGACCCCCCCACCCCACACACACACACAGTTAGTAAGCACCTCCCAGGGAACATTTAACCCCTTGATCCCCCCCTACTGTTAACCCCTTCCCTGCCAGTGCCATTTATATAGTAATCAGTGCATTTTTATAGCACTTATCACTGTATTGGTGTCACTGGTCCCCAAAAAATGTCACTCAGTGTCAGATTTGTCCGCTACAATGTCACAGTCCCGTTTAAAAATCGCAGATCGCCGCCATTACCAGTAAAAAAGAAAAAAGAAATCCCTAAATCTATCCGCAGTTTGTAAACGCTATAACTTTTGTGCAAACCAATCAATATACACTTATTGGGATTTATTTTGCAAAAAATATACATAGAAGAATACATATCGGCCTAAACTGATAAAGAAATTCGTTTGTTTTACATTTTTTTTTTTTTTGGATATGTATTAAAGCAGAAAGTAAAAAATATTCTTTTTTTCAAAATTGTCGCTCTTTTTTTGTTTATAGCGCAAAAAATAAAAACTGCAGAGGTGATCAAATACCACCAAAAGAAATCTCTATTTGTGGGGAAAAAAGGACGTCAACTTTGTTTAGGTGCAACATCGCACAACCGCGCAATTGTCAGTTAAAGTGACGGAGTGCCGTATCACAAAAATGGCCTGGTCATTAAGGGGGTAAATCCTTCCAGAGCTGAAGTGGTTAAATGTGATAATGACTTCACAAAATAAACAAAATGTCAATCACAAAAAAAAGGGTTCAATAAATAATAATACTGCTCCACATTGCATCTAAAATTTAAGTGCAAATATACAAAGTATTAGGCCCCTTTCACTCGATCGAACCGTTCAGGTCGGCCTGTCAGTTTTGACGGCGGACCTGAACGGGCGCTCCATGTTAGCCTATGGAGCATCGGATGTCAGCGGAGACATGTCCACTGACATCCGACCCCGTCCCATCCGCTAAAAGCAGACGGATGACCCTACGTCCAGGTCCGTCGCTGGCGGATCGGATCGGGTGAGATCTGATGAAAACAGACATGCTGTCCGTTTTCGTCCGATCCCTCCATAGGCGGCAGCGGTGCCTGACAAGCCCCTCCCCCGCTCAGTGAGCAGAGAGGGACCTGTCATCCACCGGCTCAGCGGAGATCAACGGACTGATCTCCCGCTGAGCCGGCGGACCGAGGCGGATTCCGTGGAATCGGAGTCCGCCTCGTTTGAAAGGGGGGCTTAATGTGCTGAGCTGTGATCCTAACTAAATACCAGAATACAAAAGGTTAAAAAACCTGCTCAGCATATCTGACTTACACAGGAGTAACAAAAGTCCATAAATGATCAGTGCTCCAACAACTGATGTATATTTGCACTTAACCTTTAGATGTAATGTGGAGCAGTATTATTATTTATTGAACCCTTTTTAGTGATTCACATTTTGTTTGTTTTGTGAAGTCATTATCACATTTAAAGCAGAAACTGCACATCATAAGGACAGTAACAATGTGGTTCTTTCCAGACCTTTGTATTATCTGCAGAGCACTTTCCAGGTCCAGAGTCATGCCAAATCTTCTGGTGACCCCGGCTCTGAAGTTCCCATTTATGAGTATGTTGTATGGGCTTAGCATTGAGAGCTACAGGACTTCTTTTATTAGGACTGTTGGAAGCCATTACTATTTCCCTTTTTTGTTGCTTGCCATGGAAAGGGTTAAACATCAGAGGATTGAGTGCTGCATTTCTAGGTGTTGTGTCGCACTCTGTTCCCTCCATTCAGCATGATGTAGCACCTTCCTTCTTCTAACTGCAAGAGACGTGCAGATCCACCTCAGTAAGGCTTTGCTGCCACCTACAGTGTCCGTATAGGCAAGTGCAGTCTACTCTCTACACTGCAGGTGGCGCTCAACCGCAGCGGCAATTCAGAGGGTGATGAAGTCATGAGGAACCTGGCTCCTCTATGGTTTCTTGAGTCACTGGGTCAGCGATTCGATTGGATGCTGCCTGCCCATGCGACTCTGGCGCCCATCTTAGGTTTGGCAGAGTCTATTTAAGACCCTGGTCCCTGGGTTTGGTTTGCTTTATGCGAGTGGGTAGCGTAGGAGAGGTACCCCGTCTGTTAGGGACAGTACTAGAGGTAGGGAAAGGTTCCTTACGAGGAGGGAAATTGTAGGGTTCACAACCTTTCCGTCCCTCTGTCTGCTTGGGCTCAAGATGGCTAGGCCGTATTCTGCCCCTCTCTACAGGTGGCTGAAACCTGCTTCCTACACGCTGTTGGAACTGTGAGTGTTTCCGGCTGTGCTGCCTTCTCTGTCTCTGCATTATATCAATACAAGTTATTTGATTGCCCTGGACTGTGTGTTATTGCTGCCACGCTGCACCCCATCTTCAACCTGGTCACCTCTGGACCAATCCTGCTCTTAGCTGCCGGTTCAGAAGCACCCAAGGTTTTACCTGGAATAATCTGAGGATGTTGTCACTGACAAGCAGTGGAAAATCTCAGATCCTGAGCACAAGGGTAGAAGTCCCACTGTATCAGGTCCTTCCATCTCAGAATCTCCTAACAATGATGGGGTGTCCTGCAGTGCCCTTCTCAAGCACCTGACCCTGACAGCCTGGAAGGTGGTCCCAACCTTCCTCAGTCTTTCTTAGCTTGGTCAGGTGTGGCCCCCTCCTCAGCCTTATCCTGGGAAGATTTCACTACAATTTTGCAGGATTTAATGGGCCAAATTGAAATGTTGATTGCTGGCTCTAACCGCAGAGACTGTAAGCATTCCTCAATACATTCCACCCACAGTCATTAGATGATCTGGCTTTAGCAGCCTCTCAGTCTTCTGCTGCAAAAGCTCTGATGAGGTTGTCCCTGGGAAGTTGCAGGCATCTACCATAGCTTCCAGTTTTAGAGAAACTACTTTGGCTCTTATTAATGCTCTGCATGCTGACTTAAAGCACAACTGGGGACACCAGAAAAAAATACCCTTGTAGTAGGTCCTCCCCCACACTGCAGGTGTTACATGCTTGTCTAGGGATGAAAATATAAGCTGTAATGCCCTGTACACACGATCCAAATTTTCGTCTGAAAAACCTTGGATGCTTTTTCCAATGGAATTCCGCTCAAGCTTGGTTTGCATACACACGGTCATACAAAATTTCTCTGAACTTTCGACCATCAAGAACGCGGTGACGTTCAACACGTACGACGGCACTATAAAAGGGAAGTTCCATACGAAGCGATGATTCTGAGCATGCATTTTTTTTGCACGTCGGAATTGCATACAGACGAACGGAATTTTCGATAGGAACGTTTTCAGACGGAAAAATAGAGAACCTGCTCTCAATTTTTTACTGGCGGAAATTCCGCCAGCAAAAGTCCGATGGAGCATACCAGAATATCGGAATTTCCGACCAAAAGCTAACATCGGACTTTTGCTGGTGGAATTTCCGATCGTGTGTACGGGGCATTATACTTCTGTACCTTATTCCTCGCTCCAAAACCCTTCCTCTACGCTGGCTCCAATGGTTGCATCAAGTACAATTCAGGACTAGTAGTTTTGAATTGTATGTAAGGACATCGAGGTTCCACCTACACCCTGAAGCCTTGAAGAGAAGAGAAGATCATTAGTGGCCAGGGAGAGTGAGGAAAAAAGGTAGGTGTGACAGACTATTCCTCTACCCCTAAACCTAACAAGCATCTAACTTTTGCAGTGCAAGGGGGCCTTGCTGCAAGATTTAGTTTTTTTTGGAATTCCCAGAGTTCAGCCTCAATGATGGAAGAACATCCTGTAGCTTCTACTAGCGCTGATACTATTCTGGGATCCCTTAGAGGCCCTGAGACTTCAAAAACTTTTTGGGCGCACACCCTCCTCCAAGACAACCTGAATGGAGACTGGAAAACTCCTGATAAAATATTCACACCTAACCCTAGTTATGAGGACCAACCTGCTCCTTTCCCCTCCAACAACAGCTAGAAAGGAGACGGCTGACTCATAACTGCAGCTTGTCACATCACTGAGCACTTTTCTGAGATAAGCAGCAAGAGGAATCCAGAGGGATGGGGGACGTTATCCTCTGTCTTGCCACTGCTTGTCTCAGGAAAGTGCTCACAGCTGTCATAAGTTGCAGTTATGAATCAGCCGTCTCCTTTCTAGTTGTTGTCAGTTCAGCCCTGGCCAGGGGTGGGGGTTGGTACTCATAAGGGGTAGAGAGCACCTAGCAATATGGGACAAATACTTCATGCACCTTGTACCATAGGGGACAGAATTAAAAAAAAAATATAATGATAGATCTTTAGGGTTATATTTCTAAACTTGATAAAATTTTTCTAATGCAGAATCTTTCTTTCAAGATCCCAAAGTAGGGAATGACTGTTCATCATTCTGATTTTTTAAATATTGGTGCCTTTAAAGTGATACTAAAGTCTCGTTTTTTTTTTTTAAATAAAAATAACAAGCATGTTATACTTACCTCCTCTGTTGTAGTGGATTTGTACAGAGCAGCCCACATCCTCCTCTTCTCGGGTCCCTCTTCTGTGCTCCTGGCCCCTCCCTCCTGCCGAGTGCCCCCACAACAAGCAGCTTGCTATGGGGGCACACGAGCCAAGTCACAGCTCCATGTGTCTATACAGACACAGTGCTGCGACCCGGCCCCACCCCCTCTCTCATGATTGGCTAGCTGACTTTGATTGACAATGGCCCTGCTGCTGTCTCAGCCGAACAGGAGGGAGAATCTCAGACGGCTGAGACACTCGTGAACAGAGATGGTCCTCAGGTAAGTATTAGGGGGGTGAGAGGGGCTGCTGCACACAGAAGGCTTTTTATCTTAAAACCTTCTGCCTTTACAACCCCTTTAAGCGAGCGCATTCTTACTCATACAATGCAAACCAATAAGTTCTCTTAACACCCCCCCTCCCTTCCTCTGCAGACCATACTCACCTTCCCTCCCCCACCACCCCGCTCAGCTGCCAGCAGCAGGAAAAGCCATATAAGCATAGAGTCCTTCAAGTCTCGGTATACACTCTCTCCGTGTAACAGCTCTGGTACATGCTGATTGGCCCAGCACTGTCACATGGGGTGAGTCACATGTTCCTCCATACCTGGAAGTACAGGTTGTCTTCAGCCTCTAGTGGGGAGTGAAGTAAAGGTGAGTATGTGTGGTGGGGAAGGGGGGGATTGAAGAGAAGATGAGTATGGTATCTGACATCAGACAGGTCATGGCTGGCTCGCCAATAATGACAATGTTCTTCCCTCCACAGGACCGAAGAAGAAGTTCCAAATACGGGAGATTAAATGTGTGACGGAGCGCCCCCGGGTGGGTGAGGAGGTGACTCTTGTGGCGTACATTGAAGAATGTCAGGCAGACAGTGCGGAGTTCACCTGGTCTACAGGAATGTTTCCTATTGATGGAGAAATAGAGAACAGACGGGACGGCACCGACTGTACATCCACCATCACCTTCACACCGGAGGACTCGCAATGTACAATCAAACTGGAGGTGTTTTATAATTATCAGACTGCAGAGGAATCCTTCACAGTGCCACTGGTGTGAGGAGGAGATCCGAGGAGGAACTCATATCTTCTCATTAATGGTGCTAATCTGATCATATGAAGAGGAGATCTGAGGAGGGACTCATATCTTCCCAATAATGGTGGTCATCTGACCATAAAGCTCAGCTCTGTCTGGCTCCTCCCACACATGACTATAAGATATGAGAGGTGATGGCGGTTGCAGGAATTGGGGGGTTCAGGACGGGTCGGAACTTTCTATGCTGAACCCAGATTTGTATTATAGAACTTCCCGGCTTTTGTTTGCCCAGCAGACATGTAAAGACACGTGGAGGGATCTGCAGACTATCGCATACAACTCCCAGAACATTACTGACATGACAGGTTCTCTTTACCAGAACTGACCTATAGACTTACAATGGGAGAGGAGATCAGTAAAGTGCAGTCACTGTGTAGCTCTGCAGAGCAGGAAACAGAAGATGAAGATAGATGGAGGAATATGATTTATAAATGATTATAAAATATTCACAGAATGATACAATGTTCCATCAGACCAATCATTGATGGTTTTTTTTAAAAATGGCCGCTGTGGTTTTAAAGCTGAACTCAATTTAGATATTACAAGGAGGTATATTTGTCTTATTACAATCCTCCTGTAATCTCCTGCACAGCAGCACTCAGACTGGGAGAGGAAGGGGCAGCACCGGAAGCCAATCAGATGTGCTGCAGTGAACATGAGGTGTGGCCTGATCATTGTGCTGCTGCCCCTTCATTATCTAATCATCAGGCTGGTGGTGTGTTCTGACCAGGTTATCTAGCTATAGATGCATTGATGGCTGAAGATCTGGCTGTACTGTCTGGTAGGGTGGTGGGATCATAGAACTGAGGATGGGGTCCTGCGAGGCTCTGAGACATTTCACTTATAGTGCCATCCTCTGGTAAGTTTGAATAAACTATGGACATTTGTAGAACATAGTTACATAGTCAAGGTTGAATAAAGACACCAGTCCATCCAGTTCAACCTGTGTGTGTGTGTGTGTGTGTGTGTGTGTTTGCTAAGATGCCCATCTAAGAGCTTTTGAAACTATCCACACTTCCCACTGACACCACCAATTGTTTAAGGGAGTTCCAAAACCTTTTCACTCTGACAGTAAAGAACCTGGTTTACGGTTAAACCACTTCTCATCCAATTTCACTAAGTAGCCCCGTGTCTTCTTACACTCCCTGAGACTCAATAGGTTTCTTTCTACACTGGAATTGCCATTGAGGTATATCCCCTCTCAGCTTCTCTTCTCCAGGGAGAATAAGTTTAATGTTTTAAGATGTTCCTTGTGAGATCCTTCATCCCCCATAACTGAGATCCTTCATCCCCCATAACTGAGATCCTCCATCCTATTAGCTTTACTGTCCTTGTCTGGACTCTCTCTAGTCCACAGACCTTCACTTATTTAGATGGCAGCTCACTTCCTCATAGAATGTTAACAGATTGGTTTGGCAAGAACAATACTTCATAAACCGGTGATGATTTCTACTAATGATAATGTTTTCATCAGCAAATTCTTAGATATAATCCCTTATCATCCCCTCCAATAGTTTACATACTATTGATGTTAGACTGATTGGCTTGTAGTTTCCAGGAATATCTTTCTGTCCTTTTTAAATATTGTTGCCATGTTGGCTTTTCGGGTCAAAAAGAATTTAAAAAACAGGTGTACCAACTCACCCAGACCAGGGTAGAGTTCCCTTTTAGAACAAGACAGGTAGCCCAAAATAGGGAAGGGTGGGAGAAAGGAGAACCCAAAAGTTGTCCTTGGCTCCGGGATAGGAGAAGGAACTGACAGCGGTATATTCCTGATTAAATCTTTATTCAAAAAAATGTAAATATGTTAAAAATCTTTACAAAGAGGCATAGACAATAGGTAATTGCACATTATGGAATAAAAAATACGTTGTCAGACTAAAAATGCATTCCCATGAGCTCAGCCACACCACGCCCCTTCAACCGCACGTGCCAATCAACTCAAATCAACCAGTAATGTGAAGGTAAACAATTAAGTATAAAGATAGGACTGAGAGGGTCCTGGGAAACCTCTATAGTACGCACTGATTACCAGTCTTTTGCTTAACTGAGGATCTCCAAGCTCTCTATAAGTCCTTGATTAAAGTACATAAAGTTTACACAGTAACAGGTGCATACAGAATCATCATTTCATGATAGTCAAATAAAGTCAGCTTAAAAGGAAGCTATTCCAGCTAGTTATCATGTGCTTGAAAAATAAGCTTGAGTACTGCACTGAAAGTCACGTGGACGATGGAGTGTGAATACCATTAGATCAGAGAAAATGGACAGGGTGAGCTGCGGTACATCAAAGTAGTACCAGCCAAGTGAAACTCAATCATCTACAACATGTATTGTATGCTCATTTAGCACAAATGTAGACATGTCAGTTCAATAGCAATGGATGATGCAACCAAGCTAGGAAGATCCTGAATATTAGAACAGTTTTCTACAGGTAGGTAAAGGTTATGGGTCTCCTGTGGGTATGTAGTAGTGAGACCATATAGCCCAAGCAGAAGTAAAGGTGCACACACAAGCTGGAGAAACTCACAGTTTAGGTAAGCATGGGCTGGTTTGGTCATCAACTGCTGGATCATATCCACTGGCCATGGTCCTTAAAGTGATTATAAAGTCTTTTTTTTAATAACAAACATGTTATACTTACTGGCTCTCTGTATTGGTTTTGCACAGAGCAGCCCAGACCCTCCTCTTCTCGGGTCCCTCTTCTGTGCTCCTGGCCCCTCCTTCCTGTTGAGTGCCCCCACAGCAAACAGCTTGCTATGGCGGCACCCGAGCTGAGCTGCAGCTCCGTGTGTCCATTCAGACATGGAGCTGCCGTTTGTTCCCGCCCCCTCTATCCTCTGGCTAACTGACTTTGACAGCCGCGGGAGCCAATGGCACCGCTGCTGTGCCTTAGCCAATCAGGAAGAGAGTCCTGGACGGCTGAGGGAATCGTGGACATCGCTGGACAGAGAGGGGGCTCAGGTAAATATTAGGGGGGCTGCTATACACAGAAGGCTTTTTATCTTAATGCATAGAATGCACCTTCTGCCTTTACAACTATGCTGCATACCCGGTCCACCGTGCTCTCTGTTAGAGGTGGTGCTGGGGATAATCCACATTCAGCTGCAAGGAGCCGTCCAGCCGTTCACTTCTGGTTTCTGGTTGCTGGTGGACTTCTACTACCTAAAGGACAAATTTTTCTAAATTTGGTAAATAGGAGGAAGGAGGTCCTGATTCCTCTATATAGATCTTTATATCACTAGAGGGGTCAACAGCAGGAGGAAGGAGGTCCCGATTCCTCTATATAGATCTTTATATCATCTTTATATCACTAGAGGGATCACCAGCAGAAGGAAGGAGGTCCCGATTCCTCTATATAGATCTTTATATCACTAGAGGGGTCACCAGCAGGAGGAAGGAGGTCCTGATTCCTCTATATAGATCTTTATATCACTAGAGAGATCACCAGCAGGAGGAAGGAGGTCCTGATTCCTCTATATAGATCTTTATATCACTAGAGGGGTCACCAGCAGGAGGAAGGAGGTCCCGATTTCTCTATATAGATCTTTATATCACTAGAGGGATCACCAGCGGGAGGAAGGAGGTCCCGATTCCTCTATATAGACCTTTATGTCACTAGAGGGGTCACCAGCAGGAGGAAGAAGGTCCTGATTCCGCTGTATAGATCTTTATATCACTAGAAGGATCACCAACAGGAGAAAGAAGGTCCCGATTCCTCTATATAGATCTTTATATCACTAGTAGGGATGAGCTTCGAGTTCGACTCGAACATTGGCTGCTCGCAAGTTCGCCGAACAGCGAACAATTTGGGGTGTCTGCGACAAATTCGAATGCCGCGGAACACCCTTTAAAAGTCTATGGGAGAAATCAAAAGTGCTAATTTTAAAGGCTTATATGCAAGTTATTGTCATAAAAAGTGTTTGGGGACCTGGGTCCTGCCCCAGGGGACATGGATCAATGCAAAAAAAAGTTTTAAAAACGTCCGTTTTTTCAGGAGCAATGATTTTTATAATGCTTAAAGTCAAACAATAAAAGTGTAATATCCCCTTAAATTTCGTACCTGGGGGGTGTCTATAGTATGCCTGTAAAGGGGCGCATGTTTCCCGTGTTTAGAACAGTCTGACAGCAAAATGACATTTCAAAGGAAAAAAGTCATTTAAAACTACTCGCGGCTATTGCATTGCCAGTCCGACAATACACATAAAAGTTCATTGATAAAAACGGCATGGGAATTCCCCACAGGGGAACCCCGAAACAAAATTTAAAAAAAAAATGACGTGGGGGTCCCCCTAAATTCCATACCAGGCCCTTCAGGTCTGGTATGGATATTAAGGGGAACTCCGGCCAAAGTTTAAAAAAAAAGACGTGGGGGTCCCCCTAAATTCCATACCAGGCCCTTTAGGTCTGGTATGGATACTAAGGGGAACCCCGGCCAAAATGTTTTAAAAAAATGTTGTGGGGGTCCCCCTAAATTCCATACCAGACCCTTCAGGTCTGGTATGGATTTTAAGGGGAACCCCGCGCCAAAATAAAAAAAAAGAAACGGCGTGGGGTCCCCCCACAAATCCATACCAGACCCTTATCCGAGCACGCAACCTGGCAGGCCGCAGGAAAAGAGGGGGGGACAAGAGAGTGGCCCCCCCGAACCGTACCAGGGCACATGCCCTCAACATTGGGAGGGTGCTTTGGGGTAGCCCCCCATAACACCTTGTCCCCATGTTGATGAGGACAAGGGCCTCATCCCCACAACCCTGGCCGGTGGTTGTGGGGGTCTGCGGGCGGGGGGCTTATCGGAATCTGGAAGACCCCCAGATCCCGGCCCCCCTGTGTGAAATGGTAAGGGGATACTTATACCCCTACCATTTCACTAAAAAACTGTCAAAAATTTAAAAAATGACAAGAGACAGTTTTTGACAATTCCTTTATTTAAATGCTTCTTATTTATTCTATCTTCCTTCATCTTCTTCTTCTGGTTCTTCCTCCTGCGTTCTCGTCCAGAATCTCCTCCGCGGCGTCTTCTATCTTCTTCTCCTTGGGCCGCTCCGCACCCATGGCATGGGGGGAGGCTCCTGCTCTTCTCTTCATCTTCTTCTCTTCTTCATCTTCTTCTTCTCTTCTTCATTTTCTTCTCCGCGCCGCTCCGCACCCATGCTGGCAAGGTGGGAGGCTCCCGCTGTGTGACGCGTCTCCTCTTCTGATGGTTCTTAAATAATGGGGGGCGGGGGCCACCCGGTGACCCCGCCCCCCTCTGACGCACGGGACATGACAGGACTTCCCTGTGGCATTCCCCGTGACGTCATAGGGAAGTCCCGTCAAGTCACCATGCGTCAGAGGGGGCGGGGTCACCGGGTGGCCCCACACCCCATTATTTAAGAACCGTCAGAAGAGGAGACGCGTCACACAGCGGGAGCCTCCCTCCATGCCAGTATGGGTGCGGAGCGGCCCGGAGAAGAAAATGAAGAAGAGAAGAAGATGAAGAAGAGATGAAGAGAAGAGCGGGAGCCTCCCCCCATGCCATGGGTGCGGAGCGGCCCGAGGAGAAGATAGAAGACGCCGCAGAGGAGATGCTGGATGAAGAACCAGAAGAGCCAGAAGAACCAGAAGAAGAAGAAGATGAAGGAAGAAAGAAGAAAGAAGAAGCATTTAAATAAAGGAATTGTCAAAAACTGTCTCTTGTCATTTTTGACAGTTTTTTTGTGAAATGGTAGGGGTACCCCCTTACCATTTCACACGGGGGGGCGGGATCTGGGGGACCCCTTGTTAAAGGGGGCTTCCAGATTCCGATAAGCCCCCCGCCCGCAGACCCCCACAACCACCCTCCATGGTTGTGGGGATGAGGCCCTTGTCCTCATTAACATGGGGACAAGGTGTTTTGGGGGACTACCCCAAAGCACCCTCCCAATGTTGAGGGCATGTGGCCTGGTACGGTTCAGGGGGGGGGGGGGCGCTCTCTCGTCCTCCCTCTTTTCCTGCGGCCTGCCAGGTTGCATGCTCGGATAAGGGTCTGGTATGGATTTTTGGGGGGACCCCATGCCATTTTTTTTTTTTTTTTTTTGGCGCGGGGTTCCCCTTAAAATCCATACCAGACCTGAATGGTCTGGTATGGAATTTAGGGGGACCCCCAATTCATTTTTTTTTTAAATTTTGGCTGGGGTTCCCCTGTGGGGAATTCCCATGCCGTTTTTATCAATGAACTTTTATGTGTATTGTCGGACCGGCAATGCAATAGCCGCGAGTAGTTTTAAAGTGGAGTTCCACCCACTTTTACAACTCTTCAGCATCCCTCACTAAACTGTGCACTGTAAAAAACTGGATATTTTTTTATTTTTTTTCTCAGCACCTCCTGTATATCTGCTGTATTCATTTTTCACTTCCTCCTCCCTGGCTGTGGCCCATCGCCTCATTTCCTGTTTGCAGTGCCTTCTGGGAAGGAGCAGCAACTTCCTCTGACACTGCTGTTGCTATGGAAACCTGTCCTGAAACCTATTACACTGCTTGTGCTGCACTGACCATGTGCGAGATCTGCAAGGATGAGATCCAGGAAGAAATATTGTCTGGCTTCAGATGCCCACACTTAAGATGGCCACGGCCTGCTGTAAGTTTATAAAATAACAAACTACTGCTATAAACTAACAAAACAGACCTTAGTTTACAGACTAACTTTACTAGAATACATTAAGCTTGTGTATTATTGGGGTATTTTTGGTTAAAAAGTATAATTTCGGCCAGACCACCACTTTAAATGACTTTTTTCCTTTGAAATGTAATTTTGCTGTCAGACTGTTCTAAACACGGGAAACATGCGCCCCTTTGCAGGCATACTATAGACACCCCCCAGCTATGATATTTAAAGGAATATTACACTTTTATTGTTTGACTTTAAGCATGATTAAAATCACTGCTCCTGAAAAAACGGCCATTTTTAAAACTTTTTATTTGCATTGATCCATGTCCCCTGGGACAGGACCCAGGTCCCCAAACACTTTTTATTACAATAACTTGCATATTAGCCTTTAAAATTAGCACTTTTGATTATTCATGTTCATGTCCCATAGACTTTAACGGTGTTTGCGTGTTCGAACAAACTTTTTTCCTGTTCGCATGTTCTGGTGCGAACCGAATCGGGGGGTGTTCGGCTCATCCCTAATCACTAGAGGGATCACCAGCGGGAGGAAGGAGGTCCCGATTCCTCTATATAGATCTTTATATCACTAGAGGGGTCACCAGCAGGAGGAAGGAGGTCCTGATTCCTCTATATAGATCTTTATATCACTAGAGGGATCACCAGCAGGAGGAAGGAGGTCCCGATTCCTCTATATAGATCTTTATATCACTAGAGGGGTCACCAGCAGGAGGAAGGAGGTCCGGATTCCTCTATATAGATCTTTATGTCACTAGAGGGTCACCAGCACCGCACGCCACAGGATTCATCTGTATTGCATGTTTTGGATAGGATGGTGCACTGACGCACCCAAGCATTGTGAGTACCCTCCTGGAGGGATTGTTTTTAGGGCTTTTCAAATAAATTCCTGGCGGTATTATGCTATGAGTCTCCTTTCTTTCATATATGTCACCATTTGAGCGAGATACAGATCATCACCAGCAGACCCTGTGTGAGTCCTGGAGTGGCTCTAATGCGTGTTTTGACACTGTTTAGCTACTGTGTCACACGCTCTAAGGTGAGCACATTATCCATTGGGGGTCACTGGAGAGCACTGCAGCATGCCTTAATGTGCACATCTCATAAGAAGAGCATGAGGAATATTTAGCACTTTTTCAAAAAAACCAGCATGAGGATTGCCTGCTATTTGTTTGGACACTATTGTGCACTTTGATTTATATACTCTTATGAATGGCTTGAACTGAGATATATGCATTTGTATGAATTGGTTTCGGACACTTTATTTATCAAGTAGCACTTATATATATATATATATATATTTTTTTTTTTTTTTAAATCATTTAAAGGATTTTTTTTTTTTCTCACATTTTTTTGCATGGTGCATGTTACCATTTTTCATATATTCAATTGTGGATTATAGTCACTTTCTTCACAGGTGTGTGACACTGTTTATAATTTATAATAATTTTTAATATTGTATAGATTTATTATATTCTTTGTTCACGTATTTATCGCCTTTAGCGCATACACATATATTTATTTATTTTTGGCATATACACGGTATGGAACGTGGTTAGTGTGTGCAGCTGAATTAGGTTCATTTATTCACACTGAAGGCATTAACCCATTTGTGGCTCACAAGATTTTAGCACTATTTTTAGATCTTTATGTCACTAGAGGGGTCACCAGCAGGAAGAAGGAGGACCTGATTCCTCTATATAGATCTTTATATCACCAGCAGGAAGAAGGAGGTCCCGATTCCGCTATATAGATCTTTATATCACTAGAGGGGTCACCAGCAGGAGGAAGGAGGTCCTGATTCCTCTATATAGATCTTTATATCACTAGAGGGGTCACCAGCAGGAGGAAGGAGGTCCTGATTCCTCTATATAGATCTTTACATCACTAGAGGGGTCACCAGCAGGAGGAAGGAGGTCCTGATTCCTCTATATAGATCTTTACATCACTAGAGGGGTCACCAGCAGGAGGAAGGAGGTCCTGATTCCTCTATATAGATCTTTATATCACTAGAGGGGTCACCAGCAGGAGGAAGGAGGTCCTGATTCCTCTATATAGATCTTTATATCACTAGAGGGGTCACCAGCAGGAGGAAGGAGGTCCCGATTCCTCTATATAGATCTTTATATCACTAGAGGGGTCACCAGCAGGAAGAAGGAGGTCCCGATTCCTCTATATAGATCTTTATATCACTAGAGGGGTCACCAGCAGGAGGAAGGAGATCCTGATTCCTCTATATAGATCTTTATATCACTAGAGGGGTCACCAGCAGGAGGAAGGAGGTCCCGATTCCTCTATATAGATCTTTATATCACTAGAGGGGTCACCAGCAGGAGGAAGGAGGTCCCGATTCCTCTATATAGATCTTTATATCACTAGAGGGGTCACCAGCAGGAGGAAGGAGGTCCTGATTCCTCTATATAGATCTTTATATCACTAGAGGGGTCACCAGCAGGAGGAAGGAGGTCCCGATTCCTCTATATAGATCTTTATATCACTAGAGGGATCACCAGCAGGAGGAAGGAGGTCCTGATTTCTCAATATAGATCTTTATATCACTAGAGGGATCACCACCAGGAGGTCCTGATTTCTCTACCCTGTTTCCCCCAAAATAAGACCTAGCGTGATTGTCGGTGATGGCTGCAATATAAGCCATACCCCCAAATAAGCCCTAGTTAAAGTCCTTGTAGGTCTTATTTTCAGGGTAGGGCTTATTTTCGGGGAAACAGGGTAGGGCTTATTTTCGGGGAAACAGGGTAGGGCTTATTTGGGTGGTAGGGCTTATATTGCAGCCATCACTGACAATCACGCTAGGTCTTATTTTCCTTCCTCCCACTGGTGAATATAGAACTTTTATGTGTATTGTCGGACCGGCAATGCAATAGCCGCGGGTAGTTTTAAATGACTTTTTTCCTTTGAAATGTAATTTTGCTGTCAGACTGTTCTAAACACAGGAAACATGCGCCCCGTTACAGGCACACTATAGACACCCCCCAGCTATGAAATTTAAAGGGATATTACACTTTTATTGTTTGACTTTAAAGCGGAGTTTCACTAAAAAAATTTTTTTAGATGTCTGCAGCTGCAAATACTGCAGCTGCTAACTTTTAAAATAAGGACACTTACCTGTCCCGGGGTCCAGCGTTGTCGGCACCCGAGACCGAACCGTCCCTCCATCCTCGGGTGCTGCCGCCGCCATTCTCACTGAGGGAATCAGGAAGTGAAGCGTTGCGGCTTCACTGCCCGGTTCCCTACTGCGCATGCGCGAGTCGCGCTCTACACTGGTCCCCGTTGTGTTGTGGGAACTGTGTATTTCCCACAACACAACGGGGGTGGGCGGGGGGTTTGCGGCTAGATGCGACTAGCTATACCTGGAAGTGGGTGCAGATACCTGTATTATACAGGTATCTGCACCCCCCTCCCCCCTGAAAGGTGCCAATTGTGACACCGGAGGGGGGGAGGAATCTGATGAGCGGAAGTTCCACTTTAGGGTGGAACTCCGCTTTAAGTATTATTAAAATCACTGCTCCTGAAAAAACGTCCGTTTTTAAAACTTTTTTTTTGCATTGATCCATGTCCCCTGGGGCAGGACCCGGGTCCCCAAACACTTTTTATGACAAAAACTTGCATATAAGCCTTTAAAATTAGCACTTTTGATTATTCATGTTCGTGTCCCATAGACTTTATATATGTATATAGATCTTTATATCACTAGAGGGGTCACCAGCAGGAGGAAGGAGGTCCTGATTCCTCTATATAGATCTTTATATCACTAGAGGGATCACCAGCAGGAGGAAGAAGGTCCTGATTCCTCTATATAGATCTTTATATCACTAGAGGGGTCACCAGCAGGAGGAAGGAGGTCCTGATTCCTCTATATAGATATTTATATCACTAGAGGGGTCACCAGCGGGAGGAAGGAGGTCCTGATTCCTCTATATAGACCTTTATATCACTAGAGGGGTCACCAGCAGGAGGAAGGAGGTCCTGATTCCTCTATATAGATCTTTCAGTCTGACACACCGCTACACCGATCTTAATAAAGAGCCTCCAGCGGAGGCTCTTTACCAAGTGATCAGCCGTGTCCAATTGGACACGGCTGATCACGATGTCAATAGGAATAGCCGTTGATCGGTTCTTGCCGCCTACGAGTGCCCATCGGTGCCACCTACGAGTGCCCATCAGTGCCGCCTATGAGTGCCCATCGGTGCCACCTATGAGTGCCCATCAGTGCCGCATACCAGTGCCACATATCAGTGCCCATCAGTGCCGCCTATCAATGCCCATCATCAGTGCCCATCAGTGCCACCTCATCGGTGCCCGTCAGTGCAGCCATATCAGTGCCCGTCATTGAAGAAGAAAACATACTTATTTACAAACATTTTTAACAGAAACAAAGAAAAACTTGTTTTTTTTTCAAAATTTTCGGTCTTTTTTTATTTGTTGCGCAAAAAATAAAAACCGCAGAGGTGATCAAATACCACCAAAAGAAAGCTCTGTTTGTGGGAACAAAATCATAAAAAATTTGTTTGGGTACAGTGTTACATGACCGCGCAATTCTCATTCAAATTGCGACAGCGCTGAAAGCTGAAAATTGGCCTGGGCGGGAAGGTGTCTAAGTGCCTGGTATTGAAGTGGTTAAAGTTATTGGGCACCAGACACTTCTTGAATGCAAAAGAGATTTTATTTCTCTTAACAAACTTTTAGGGGAAAGAGGGTTAGGGCCAGGACATCCTTAAGTAGTTGCAAGTTCAATTGGCAGACTCCGAGACTTCAATAGGAGGAGAGCCGTACAGGGAAAGGCATCCAGCCAGATGCCACATCTGCATGTGCAGGAATGCTGTCTCCTATGGCAACAGTCTTTAACAGTTCCTAAACCAAAAGCGTAACAGTTCCTTTCACTTCCGCTACAATCACTTCTTGTAGTTCTTCAGCTCACTGAGTTTCCGGTCTCTTACTAGACTAGATGATTCACTGCCACTGAATCCCTTAAGCTCCAATCTTCACGGTGGTATCGTCTTCAAGCGTCACCCCCACCTCTCTGCTGGGTCCCTAGCTTGGCACTCTAGATACCGCTCAAGCTTCACCCCCACTGGCCTGCTCGGTCCCTGGCTTGACACACAACTGGCTTCTCTGCAAGCGTCTCCTCTGCTGGTTGGGTCCCTGACTTGATACCCACTGAAGTTTCCAGATTCTTCTCCGTCCCCGGTTGGTGAGAATGCTGCTATGGTACTTGCTTCAGTTATTCACTGCGGTCCCTTGGCCCTTAGTGGTGACAGCTTCCCTTCCCTACCTCCGACCACCACAGGTTTTCTGTCCGGCAGAACTTTTGGTAGAACTGCAAGCCGCAGTCCCAACCCAGTGCTGCTCTCTTGCTTCTGGATAGGCCCTCAGACAGCCTAGAAGCCATATGTGCCCGGGATAGGCCCAATCTCCGGCCTAGCAGCCCGGGCAATACAACACACGTCCTCCCAGACAGCTGTCCAGGTGGCACAGAACACCGATCACCTGATTCCACCCGAAAATATAGGCTCTCCCAGCAGGCCAAGGGATCCAAGAAAACCCCTGCCCATTGGGGAGAAATCAATAGATCTCTAACAATCAACCAGGATAATTATTCCTGGCAAGTAAATTTGTGAGGAGCAACCCTGCCTAAACTCCAGGGTGCTACATCATCCCCCTTCCCACAAAACTACATCTCAGAATTTGCAGAAGAAAATAATTTTAAGCTTTCAAGCCCGAGAGCGAGTGTCCTGGCAAAAGCTGGGATGAGTGGGGAAACAGGAAAGGGTTAACAACATTATATATATATAGGTGTGGCATACCACATGAAATAAAATAAACACAGGTACAGTTGTGCTCATAAGTTTACATACCCTGGCAGAATTTATGATTTCTTGGCCATTTTTCAGAGAATATGAATGATAACACAGAAACGTTTCTTTCATTCATGGTTAGTGTTTGACTGAAACCATTTATTATCAACCAATGGTTTTTGATATCATAATGGCAACAGAAACTACCCAAATGACCCTGATCAAAAGTTTACATACCCCGGTGATTTTGGCCTGATAACATGCACACAAGTTGACACAAAGGGGTTTGAATGGCTAGTAAAGGTAACCATCCAAAAGGGGCACACGTCAGGGATGCCCCCTTTCGCCCCCACTATATGCGTTGGCCGCTGAGCCGCTGGCTATTGCCATCAGAGCAGACCCTAATATTATGGGATTGAGGAGAGGACCCACAGTAGACAAAATAGGTTTGTATGCTGATGACACTATTCTATACTTAGCTAGGGACCGTCACTGCAAGCCGCTCTTGAAAATAAACGAAAAGATGGGCAGCTATTCAGGACTGCGTATAAAGTAGGACAAATCCCAAATTCTCCCCATAGACATCTTCCCACCCCCCAAAACATACCCATCACTACTACTACCCAGAGTATCGCAAATTAAGTACTTGGGGGTTGAAGTTACTAGAACCCGGGCGGACTATACCCCCCTGAATGTCACAGCCATTTTTGAGCTTATCAAGTCCAAAACGCAGACATGGGCTAAACTGCCACTAGGGGTCATGGGACGTATAAACATAATAAAAATGATCCTATTACCTAAAATACTTTACATGGTGTGGTATGCTCTGCTCTATATCCCCTTAAAAATCTATAAGCAAATGGAGGCCATCCTAAATTCATTTGTATGGGGGAATAGCAGACACAAACTGGCATGGAATATCTTAAAGAACCCTACGGATATGGGGGGAGCATCTCTACCTGACTTACAAGATTACTACTTGGCGGCTCAACTATCCCACTTTTACCACTTTAATATTGTAGAATTGCAAAGATGCAGGTCCTTAGTTTGTAACAAACCAGGCCACCAAGCATTTACCCCGCTCCAGGCTATTCTCCCCTTAGATATAATATGGGAATGTTACTTCATCATCAGAGAGCATGGGAAATTGCGCTAAAAAAACATAACTCAGGGATTATCCATTCCCACACCCCATTATGGCATAATAATCACCTTCACGAAATGGAATCTATCCCGGACTCGACAGTTTGGGCCTCACATGGTATAATATATCTGCATCAGGTGGTGTCCAATGCCAGGCTTAAACCATTCCATACATTTAAGGAGGAATACACACTTCCTAATTCACTAACCTTCAAATACCTACAACTCCGACATGCAATAAGAACACAATTACCTAGTCTAGAGGTAGTGGCTGACTCCCCACCTGTATTAAGTGTAATAATGGGTGAGGATCCTACTAAACTCAGATCAAACTTGTATTATGCTCTCAGAAAACAGAGGTCGACAACCATTGCACAGAAGGCAAAAATAAAATGGGAGCAAGATAAAGGCCAAATAGAAGACGAGGACTGGGATGAAATACTGGGTGGAATTAAAACAGCATCCCCCAAGCCTTCTGACAGACTGACGCAACTATATATTATACATAAAGCCTACTTGACCCCAATGAAAAAGTCAAAGTTCATACGCACTTATGACCCAACATGCCATTTGTGTCATGCAGCCCCGGGCACTTTCTACCACCTGATATGGAGTTGTCCAATTGTGCAGACATATTGGATGTAGATTGTCGGGTTTCTGCATGACAAGATGGGATCCCCTGCAGTTCTACACCCTAAATTATGCCTGTTGGGATTACTTCCTGAGGTAGAGATTGACAAATACCAAGCTATATTTATATACGAAACTTTGTTCATGGCACGCAAGGTAATTGCTAAGGCGTGGATGCAGACCCCGCCCCCTACAATATGGCAATGGAAGAAGGACGTCAATGATACACCAACTTTCAAAAAACTAGTCTATGCCCATAGAGGTTGTGTCCACAAGTTTTCGAAGGTCTGGGATAGATGGCTCGAGGACGGGGAAACATGAACATGATACTTCCTATACCTTGGTGCAAGGTTTCCCCTGACAATAGCAGAGAACTAATGTTTTATGATGGTACATAACTTGAAAACCATACCCAGGTATTATATCTGTTTCCTTTTTTTTTTTGCTTCTGAGACATGAGAAGTCTCCTTTGTACATAATTGACATATATACACAAACCTTTGCCATATACTGTAAATACAATGAAACTCACACAATATGATTGTAAACTGTACTTTTATTTTCATATGTATACAACTACTTTGTAAAATGAACCTTATCCAAAATAAAATTGGCTTTTTCCAATTAAAAAAAAAGGTAACCATCCTCACCTGTGATTTGTTTGCTTGTAATTAGTGTGTGTTCCTGGACTCCTGACAGACCTTTGTATCTTTCATCCAGTGCTGCACTGACGTTTCTGGATTCTGAGTCATGGGGAAAGCCAAAGAATTGTCAGAGGATCTGCGGGAAAAGGTAGTTGAACTGTATAAAACAGGAAAGGGATATAAAAAGACATCCAAGGACTTGAGAATGCCAATCAGCAGTGTTCAAACTCTAATCAAGAAGTGGGAAATGAGGGGTTCTGTTGAAACCAAACCACGGTCAGGTAGACCAACTAAAATTTCAGCCACAACTGCCAGGAAAATTGTTCGGGATGCAAAGAAAAACCCCACAAATAAGTTCAGGTGAAATACAGGACTCTCTGAAAACATGTGGTGTGGCTGTTTCAAGATGCGCAATATGGAGGCACTTGAAGAAAGATGGGCTGCATGGTCGAGTTGCCAAAAGAAAGCCATTACTACGCAAATGTCACAAAGTATCCCACTTACAATATGCCAAACAGCACAGAGACAAGCCTCAAACCTTCTGCCACAAAGTCATTTGGAGTGATGAGACCAAAAATAGGATTTTTAAATACAGCTTACCTGTAAAATCCTTTTCGTGGGAATACATCATGGGACACCGAGGCTTGGTAATTACTTAGTGGGTTAGTCACCTTCAGGTGATTGGACACTGGTAACCCTAATTACAAGGTGAGTTCCTCCCCTATATAACCCCTCCCATATGGAGAGTACCACAGTTTTGTAGCAAAGCAATAAGTACCCCAACGTATAATGCCGAAGAGGGGCGGGAGCTCTGTGTCCCGTGATGTATTCCCAAGAAAAGGATTTTACAGGTAAGCTGTATTTAAAAATCATATTTTCTTGTTCATAATCACAGGACACAGAGGCTTGGTAATTACTTAGTGGAATGTCCTAAAGCAATGCCCAAATTGAGGGGAGGGAGACACAGATCAGGAAATACATAGACCGCCAACGGTCAAGAGGATCTATACTGCTGCCAGTGCCTGCAGCACACTGCGCCTGAAGGTGGCATCCTCATACCCTCTTACATTCACCTGATAGAATCTAGTGAATGTATGGACTGAAGACCAAGTTGCAGCCTTGCAGATCTGAGCCATGGAGGCCTGGTAATGCACTGCCCATGAAGCACTAACTGCTCTAGTTGAGTGTGCCTTAAACCTGAAAAGGAGAAATCTTCTTCCTTATACCATAGGCCTGAATAATAACTTGCCGAATCCATCTAGAAATAGTGGATTTCGACGCTGCCTGGCCCTTTCTGGGGCCTTCTGGCAGAATAAACAGACTTTCGTATCTGAGCGGTTGCCTGCAGATAGATACTGACTGCTCTTACAACATCTAGAGTGTGTAACAACTCTTCTTGTGCGGACTGCGGATCTGGAAAAAAGGACGGTAGGACCACATCTTGATTCAGATGGAATCCTGACATCACCATAGGTAAAAAAGTCGGGTGAGGACGCAACACCACCCTGTCTTTGTGAATAATCAAATAAGGCTCTTTACAAGAAAGAGCTGCTAATTCTGATACCCTTCTAGCTGAGGAAATGGCTACCAAAAAGACCAGTGTCTTTGTGAGAAGAACTAAAGAAGCATGGTGCAATGGTTAAAAGGGTTGTTCTTGCAAAACAGACAAGACCAAATTCAGATCCCATGGGCGCACAGGAGGTTTGACTGGCGGAGTCAAGAAATTTTTTTAAGTATGTAAACAGTAAAAAAGGGAGGACAGACCACATTGGCCCCATAAAGAATGAGGAAGGACATCTGGTTAGATGGGGATGGGGAGGTGGCGAAGGTATTTAATTTGTTCTTCTCCTCAGTCTTCATGAGACATCTGGTTAGATGGGGATGGGGAGGTGGCAAAGGTATTTAATTTGTTCTTCTCCTCAGTCTTCATGAGTGAATCGGAGGCTTCAGTAACCAAAACTGCAGTGTTTATCCTCAGGACACGTCACAGGAAGCACCTCCATGGTTAACAGAGGACAGAATTAAAATTAGATTTGAGAAACTTAACATTAATAAATCATCGGGACCAGATGACTTGCACCCGAGGGTACTTAGGGAACTCAGTCAAGTGGTTGCCAGATCGTTGTTCCTAATCTTTACAGTCTACTGACTGGAATGGTACCAGCTGATTGGAAAAAAGCCAATGTAGCACCAATATTTAAAAAAGGGCCAAAATAAATCCCTGGGAATTACAGACCAGTTAGCCTAACATCAATAGTATGTAAACTCTTGGAGAGGATGATAAGGGACTATATACAAGATTTTAGTAATGAGAACGGTATTAGCATTAATCAGCATGGATTCATGAAGAATCGTTCTTGCCAAACCAATCTACTAACCTTCTATGAGGAGGTGAGTTGCCATCTAGATAAAGGAAGGCCCGTAGACGTGGTGTATCTGGATTTTGCAAAAGCATTTGACACAGTTCCCCATAAACGTTTACTGTACAAAATAAGGTCCGTTGGCATGGACCATAGGGTGAGTACATGGATTGAAAACTGGCTACAAGGGCGAGTTCAGAGTGTGGTGATAAATGGGGAGTACTCATGGTCAGGGGTGGGTAGTGGGGTCCCCCAGGGTTCTGTGCTGGGACCAATCCTGTTTAATTTGTTCATAAATGACCCGGAGGATGGGGTAAACAGTTCAAGCAGGGCAACAACTTCTCCACAGGATGTGGAAACCTTGCAAGAAGATCTGAACAAATGAATGGGGTGGGCAAATACGTGGCAAATGAGGTTCAATGTAGAAAAATGTAAAATAATGCATTTGGATGGCAAAAATATGAATGCAATCTATACACTGGGGGAGAACCTCTGGGGGGATCTAGGATGGAAAAGGACCTGGGGGTCCTAGTAGATGAATAATGGTATGCAATGCCAAGCTGCTGCTAACAAAGCAAACAGAATACTGGCATGCATTAAAAAGGGGATCAACTCCAGAGATAAATTCTCCCACTCTACAAGACTCTGGTCCGGCCGCACCTGGAGTATGCTGTCCAGTTCTGGGTACCAGTCCTCAGGAAGGATGTACTGGAATTGGAGCGAGTACAAAGAAGGGCAACAAAGCTAATAAAGGGTCTGGAGGATATTAGTTATGAGGAAAGGTTGCGAGCACTGAACTTATTCTCTCTGGAGAAGAGACGCTTGAGAGGGGATATGATTTCAATATACAAATACCGTACTGGTGACCCCGCAATAGGAATAAAACTTTTTCGCAGAAGAGAGTTTAACAAGACTTGTGGCCACTCATTAAAATTAGAAGAAAAGAGGTTTAACCTTAAACTACGTAGAGGGTTCTTTACTGTAAGAGCAGCAAGGATATGGAATTCCCTTCCACAGGCGGTGGTCTCAGCGGGGAGCATTGATAGCTTCAAGAAACTATTAGATAATCACCTGAATGACCGCAACATACAGGGATATACAATGTAATACTGACACATAATCACACACATAGGTTGGACTTGATGGACTTGTGTCTTTTTTCAACCTCACCTACTATGTAACTATGTAACAGTGCCCCCTGAATAAAGGCCCAGACAAGAGATTGTGAGGCAAGTGGCTTTTGAAAGAATACTGATAAGGTCGAGATCTGGACCTTGATAGTGCTCAAAGCCAGCCTCATTTCAATGCCTAACTGAAGAAAAGCAAGAATCTTGCTAATGGCATACTTTCTAGGATGCTACCCCCTGAGTTCACACCAGGAAACATATGTCTTCCAGATTCTGTAGTAGATGGGCCTGGAGGCCGGCTTCCTAGCATTATTCAGAGTGAAAAGGACTCATTCTGAGAGCCCACAGCCTTTAAGAATGTGGGTCTCAGTAGCCAAACCGTTAAATTCAGACTTCATAAAGCAGGACGGAATATTGGACCTTGTGAGAGTAGATCTGGGCGCAGCAGAAGAACCCAGGGTCTTCCCACTGCCATCTTTATGATCTCTGCATGCCAAGGTCATCTGGGCCAAGTCGGGGCCACCAGAATGACCAACTTTGCTTCACTTTTGACCCTCCGAAGGAACCGTGGAAGAAGCAGAATTGGAGGAAAGGCATAGATCAGAGAGTACCGATCCCATAGAATCGTTAAGGCATCTGACCCTTGTGCTAGCAGATCCTTTGTTCTTGACACAAAGCTGTCCAGTTTTTTGTTGAACCTGGACACAAAAAGGTCTACATCCGGGTACCCCAATTTTGACATATGGTCTGAAATATGTTGGGGTGTAGAGACCATTCTCCTGGACACAGCTGCTGGCAGCTTAAAAAATCCGCCTGACAATTTTCTACCCCTGGAATAAAGACCGCAGACAGGCAAGGAATATGCCTTTCTGCCAAGAAAAAAAATGTGATTCACCTCCTTTTGGGCATCCAGGCTCCTGGTGCCTAATTGGTAAATGATATAAGCCACAGCCGTGGCATTATCGGACTCTATCCGGACAGGATGACCCGGGAGCGGGAAATATTGGCACATGCAAATATGCATCTTTGATGTCTATTGATGCCAGGAAATGTCCCACCTGAAGGGTGGAGACTACTGAGCAGATAGACTCCATGCGGAAAGGACGAACTTCTAGAAATTGATTCAGGTCTTTTAGATCCAGAATAGGTCTGACATCTCCGTTTGGTTTTGGAATCGTAAAGAGGTTTGAGTAGAACCCTGAGTCTTGCTCTTCCGGGGCCACCTCTATAATTAGGAGTAATCACCGCTCCGGGAAAAAGTCCAAACAGACCAAAATAAATCCTTCTTGGTTCGGAGGTTAAAGGTGCTGGGTATTGCTGGTAGCAGTAAACAGGAATGAATTCTGGACAGCCGCACTCATAGATTAGCCTTGTTTATTAAGAAGATGCACATCAATTACAGGGTAACAGCAGACAGGAATAGAGCTGACATTAAATAGCTGTGCTATGAGTAAGCACTAATATTAGTGCGAAATGTCAACTCTATTCCTGTCTGCTGTTACCCTGTAATTGATATGCATCTTCTTAATAAACAAGGCTAATCTATGAGTGCGGCTGTCCAGAATTCATTCCCATTTACTGCCACCTCTATAATTACCCCTTGGGAGAACAGACGTTCTAAGGCCAGAAGTAAGGGCCTTCTTTTTTCTGGATCCCTGGGGACTCTTGACCTCAGGAAACGAGATGCTCCTGGAACTCTAGCTTGTAGCCCAGAGACACCGTGGAGGCTACCCATCTTTCCTGAATCTCTTCCCGGCAGGCGCCTGCAAACTGCAGCAGCCTTCCCCCACTCGGCCGAGCGGGGGCGCCCCTTCATAGAGAGGCTTTGGGGTTCTGTTTACCAAATCTTGGACCCCAAGGTTTCTTTTGCTCTTGACTTTGGACCTTTCTCCTAGTATTTGATTGGGGAGGCCGTCGCCACTGCCTGGAGGATAAGGCTCCAGGGGCTGGGGACAGAGAACGTCTAAATGAAGGACGTTTACTCTTCCTTTTGACCGGTAACAACGTGGTTTTTTCCCCTGGTAATCTTCTGGATATATTTGTCCAGATCATCCCCAAACAGGCGTTCTCCACGAAACAGGAACCCAGTTAAATATTTTTTGCATGAAGCTTAAGCTGCCCAATGCTTAAGTCAAAGGGACCTGCTCATCTGTACCAGCAGGAGAGTGAGGCGAGATGCTTGCTGAGCAGAATCCATAATGGCATCAACCATAAAACACAAGGCTTTAGGAAGTTCTGCATAAACCTCGGCCTCCTCAGTGGAAAGAAGGCTAAGCACCTGCTTCATTTGTTCCTTGAGAAAATGGCACATGCCAATTGCTGCAACCATAGGCTGGACCACAGCGCCCACCACAGAGAAAGTGACTTTAAATAAAGTTTCCAGCTTTTTGTCAGTTGGATTCTTTAACCCTTGAGCATTGTCCGCCGGACAGGTCAGGTTCTTTGTCATCACTTGGAAAGCAACAACCTGCTGAAGATCACAGATTGCCCTTTGGGGTGGATCACTCCAACAACTTCAAACTTTTAGCCAACATGGCTTAGGTGGGCACTCCATGTATATGCAGCATTCAGTCCAGCACAGTCCGGGCAGTACAGCTCTCTGGGATGTTCTCCACTAACAACAATTTACATGTGTGTGTGAAGTGGCTGTCAGCATAGCGTCCTTGACATCACACAACACATATTTGTAATCCAAGGTGGTAGTGATACCAGTTCTATGACATTCTACCAGTAGTACCCAGGTCGAGTAGAATTACAGACTCTCCCTTCGCATTCACCGTGGTGATAAATCACTTGAGATCCTTTTTGTCTGGTCGGCGGACAACTAAACCATTTAGTTTATTCTTCCTGCCGTAATCCCAGGTATTCAACACTGATAGGTACTTCTTGGACATCCTAGGTGACAGCTTCAGAAAGTCTGTCTTGAGAGGGATCTGAAGGAACCCACGCACGGCTTCATCCACCCATTGGATTTCCTTCTCCGAGATCTCCTCTTCCAGACGAGGGGGAATGTAGGAGTATAAGTACCCGTAGTCTTCTACCACTTTCTTAATTATTATCCGCTTTATCTTGGACAGCTGAGGCAGGGTCTTGGAATCTCCATATCCGGGTAGAACCCAGCATCTGGAGCACGCTAAACAGAGCACCCAGCGACCACATCAGGCCTATGGTCTGGTTTAGTGTTGAGCATGGGCATCATAGGGTGGACTTTGGGAACCCATTGAGCAATCTTCCTCAAAAGACCTGGAAATGCTGATCAACAGGACTGCATTGGCAGACAATTTAATTTCGACGTTGGCAGCAACAACAGGGGGAACTCCTCCTCCTGCCAATGGATTGGTGCAAATGTTCTCTGGGAACTGTGGCGCCAGCCTTCTTCATGCTGCGGCGTGCCAAAACTGTACTGGAGTCCATTTTGGAGTCTGTATTAACCTTCACAGCGCTGGCGGGAAGGCTGATCCTCTCCCCTGAGCAATGAGACTTGTTGGTTCTTTCCCAATAGTACACACTACAACACAGTCTATTAGAATTTTCCTGGTTTCATCAGTCTATCAATTAAGGGGTGTGGTTAATTGCTCACAGGTGCCTATTTAACTGGTTGTAGGACTCAGTCTGAGCGTGCTCAGTCTGAAGCTGTGGAGCTTGGTGTAAGTGGAGCTGGATTAAGTGGGAGTTAAAAACAAGAGTTTAAAACAGGAGGTTATAACAGGGGTCATAGTACCTGTGTAGTGTGAGTATCTGAGTGTTGTCTGAGTAGCGTGTGTGGATCGTTAGTACTTGTGTATTGTGTACCTGTGTATTGTCGTGTACCTGTGTATTGTCTTGAGTATTAGTGCCAGGAAGCTAGCTGTTAGGTAATTTGGACAGGGTAAAATCCCCAAATCCTCACTAAATTTAATAGGTACGATGCCCGGCGGGTGTGGAGAGGCGACTCTTTGTACATCTTGCCGCATGTATGCGTTCCTTGATCATCCGATCGAGGGCGAATACTGCTGTGCAAAATGTAAGCACATTGTTTCCCTGGAAGCCCAGGTTCTGAATCTGGGGAAGCAATTGTCAGCACTGAGAAGTCCCTCCATACTAAAGGTGAGCCAGGAACGTACACGGCAGGTGCCGGCAGGGGCCAGCACAGAGGCGGGTGGAGACAAAGAGGTGCAGGCACTAGCAAAGAGTAGATGGGTGACAGTCAGGAGGGGTAGAGGGGGAAGTGCTAGAGAGGCTGATCCAGGACTGGAGCATCCCAATAAGTACGCTCCATTGAGTGACATTGGTGAAACCAGTCAGGGACCAGCACTGCTGGAGATGAGGGACTCTCCTAGCTGCCAGGGGAAGAACTCCTCCAGTGAGAGTGGGGGGGCAGCAAAGGGAAAGGAAAGACAGATTCTGGTGGTAGGGGACTCAATTCTTAGAAGGACAGAGAGGGCAATCTGTAACCAAGACCTGAAGCGCCGAACAGTATGTTGTCTACTGGGCGCTCGGGTTCGGCACATCACGGATCTTGTGGACAGATTACTGGGAGGGGCTGGGGAAGACCCGGCTGTCATGGTGCACGTTGGCACCAATGACAAAGTCAGAGGCAGATGGAGTGTCCTAAAGAACGATTTTAGGGACTTAGGAGCTAAATTGAGGAAAAGGACCTCCAAGGTAGTGTTCTCAGGAATACTACCGGTACATCGAGCCACACCAGAAAGGCAGAGGGAGATTAGGGGAGTAAACAAGTGGCTGAAGAGCTGGTGTAGTAAGGAGGGGTTTGGGTTCCTGCAGGACTGGGCCGACTTCTCAGTCGGTAACCGGTTCTATAGCAGGGACGGACTGCACCTAAATGAGGAGGGTGCAGATCTGCTGGGAATGAAGATGGTCAAAAAGTTAGAGGGGTTTTTAAACTAGGCGATGGGGGGGAGGGTCCAGAGACAGTGATAGCCAGTGTGGATGATATTCCAGAGGGTAGTATTGGGGGCATTAGTGGTAGGTTAACCAAAGCACAAAAACACAAGGTGAGTATAGTAGCAAGTCCTAGTTGCAATCTTGAAACACCCAATACGAGGACAATATGCGACCGGTCTAAACTATGTGGCATGTTCACCAATGCCAGGAGCATGGCAGACAAGATGGGTGAACTAGAGATACTGTTGTACAAGGAGGATTTGGATTTTGTGGGAATTTCAGAGACCTGGTTCAACAGCTCTCATGATTGGCTGGCAAACATTCAAGGGTATACCCTATACCGCAAGGATAGAGAGGGTAAAAAAGGGGGAGGGGTATGCCTATATATCAAGAATAATGTACAAGTGAATGTGAGAGATGACATCACTGAGGGGGCTAGGGAGGAGGTGGAATCTTTATGGGTAGAGCTCCAAAGGGATGAAGCTAAGGGGAAAATAATACTGGGAGTATGCTATAGGCCCCCTAACCTGAGGGAGGAAGTGGAGACGGATCTCCTATCACAAATTGGATTAGCAGCAAGGATGGGAAGTGTTATCATAATGGGGGATTTTAATTATCCAGACATAGACTGGGCGGAGGGAACCGCGCATTCATTTAAGGCTCGCCAGTTCCTTAGTGTCTTGCAGGACAATTTTATGGGTCAGATGGTAGACGCACCAACTAGAAATAAAACATTACTAGATCTACTGATTACCAACAATACAGACCTGATAACAGATGTGGAAATACGGGGCAATTTAGGTAACAGCGATCACAGGTCAATTCGTTTCAGTATAAATCACACAAATAGGAAACATGAAGGGAACGCAAATACACTGAATTTCTAAAGAGCCAACTTCCCTAAACTACAAACCTTGCTAAAAGGCATAAATTGGGATAAAATATTAGGAACAAAGAATACGGAGGAGAGATGGGTTTGCTTTAAGAGCATATTAAATAAGGGCATTAGCCAATGTATCCCATTGGGTAATAAATTTAAAAGAGCGAACAAACATCCTGGATGGCTTAACTCCAATGTAAAAATGCATATAAAAGCAAAGGAGAAGGCCTTCAAAAAATACAAGGTTGAGGGATCATCCTCAGCATTTAGAATTTATAAAGAATGCAATAAGAAATGTAAGGGTGCAATTAGGATGGCTAAGATAGAACATGAAAGACACATAGCGGAGGAGAACAAAAAAAATCCCAAGAAATTCTTTAAGTATGTAAACAGTAAAAAAGGGAGGACAGACCATATTGGCCCCATAAAGAATGAGGAAGGACATCTGGTTACAAAGGATGGGGAGATGGCAAAGGTATTGAATTTATTCTTCTCCTCAGTCTTCACCGGTGAATCGGGGGGCTTCAGTAACCAAAACTGCAGTGTTTATCCTCATGACACAACACAGGAAGCACCTACATGGTTAACAGAGGACGGAATTAAAATTAGACTTGAGAAACTTAACATTAATAAATCACCGGGACCAGATGGCTTGCATCCGAGAGTACTTAGGGAACTCAGTCAGGTGATTGCCAGACCATTGTTCCTAATTTTTACAGACAGTCTATTGATTGGAATGGTACCAGCTGATTGGAGAAAAGCCAATGTAGCACCAATATTTAAAAAGGGCCCAAAAAACATCCCTGGGAATTACAGACCAGTGAGCCTAACATAAATAATATGTAAACTCTTGGAGGGGATGATAAGGGACTATATACAAGATTTTAGTAATAAGAATGATATCATTAGCAGTAATCAGCATGGATTCATGAAGAATCGTTCTTGCCAAACCAATCTATTAACCTTCTATGAGGAGGTGAGTTGCCATCTAGATAAAGGAAGGCCCGTAGACGTGGTGTATCTGGATTTTGCGAAAGCATTTGACACAGTTCCCCATAAGCGTTTACTGTACAAAATAAGGTGCGTTGGCATGGACCATAGGGTGAGTACGTGGATTGAAAACTGGCTACAAGGGCGTGTTCAGAGGGTGGTGATAAATGGGGAGTACTCAGAATGGTCAGGGGTGGGTAGTGGGGTTCCCCAGGGTTCTGTGCTGGGACCAATCCTATTTAATTTGTTCATAAACGACCTGGAGGATGGGATAAACAGTTCAATCTCTGTATTTGCAGACGATACTAAGCTAAGCAGGGCAATAACTTCTCCGCAGGATGTGGAAATCTTGCAAAAAGACCTGAACAAATTAATGGGGTGGGCGACTACATGGCAAATGAGGTTCAATGTAGAAAAATGTAAAATAATGCATTTGGGTGGCAAAAATATGAATGCAATCTATACACTGGGGGGAGAACCTCTGGGGGAATCTAGGATGGAAAAGGACCTGGGGGTCCTAGTAGATGATAGGCTCAGCAATGGCATGCAATGCCAAGCTGCTGCTAATAAAGCAAACAGAATATTGGCATTAAAAGGGGGATCAACTGCAGAGATAAAACGATAATTCTCCCGCTCTACAAGACTCTGGTCCGGCCGCACCTGGAGTATGCTGTCCAGTTCTGGGCACCAGTCCCCAGGAGGGACGTACTGGAAATGGAGCGAGTACAAAGAAGGGCAACAAAGCTAATAAAGGGTCTGGAGGATCTTAGTTATGAGGAAAGGTTGCGAGCACTGAACTTATTCTCTCTGGAGAAGAGACGCTTGAGAGGGGATATGATTTCAATTTACAAATACTGTACTGGTGACCCCACAATAGGGATAAAACTTTTTCGCAGAAGGGAGTTTAATAAGACTCGTGGCCACTCATTACAATTAGAAGAAAAGAGGTTTAACCTTAAACTATGTAGAGGGTTCTTTACTGTAAGAGCGGCAAGGATGTGGAGTTCCCTTCCACAGGCGGTGGTCTCAGCGGGGAGCATTGATAGCTTCAAGAAACTATTAGATAATCACCTGAATGACCGCAACATACAGGGATATGTAATGTAATACTGACACATAATCACACACATAGGTTGGACTTGATGGACTTGTGTCTTTTTTCAACCTCACCTACTATGTAACTATGTAACTATATAACTATGTAGAATTATAGATAATAATTGCCACCTTCCCACGGATCCAGACGAAATCCTGTTGAAGCTGAGGCCAGTTGTTAAGGGCAACTGCTGTAGAGAGATCGCCTCACCCTTAAGTAGTTGCAAGTTCATTTGGCAGACTCCGAGACTTCAATAGGAGGACAGCCACACAGGGAAAGGCATCCAGCCAGATGCCACATCTGCATGTGCAGGAATGCTGTCTCCTATGGCAACATTTTTTAACAGGTTGTAACACAAAGCGTAACAGTTCCTTTCACTTCCACTACAATCACTCCTTGTAGTTCTTCAGCCCACTGAGCTCCAGGCCTCTCACTAGACCCTCTGATTTACTGCCACTGAATCCCTTGAGCTCCTCCAATCTTCACAGTGGTATCTTCCTCAAGCGTCACCCCCACTTCTCTGCTGGGCCTCTTGCTTGGCACTCTAGATACCCCTCAAGCTTCACCCCCACTGTCCTGCTTGGTCCCTGGCTTGACACACGAGGCTGCTCTGCAAGTGTCACCACCTCTGGCTGTGTCCCTGGCTTGATTCCCACTAAATTTTCTGATTCTTCACCGTCCCCGGTTGGTGAGAATGATGCTCCGGTACTTGCTTCAGTTACTCACTGTGGTCCCTGGTAATAAGGTGGTTGGTCCCTTAGAGGCGTCAGCTTCCCTTCTACCTCCAGCATCGACAGGTTCTCCAGCCGACAGAACCGTCAATTCTGGTTGGATTGTAAGCCGCAATCCCAACCCTGCGCTGCTCTCTTGCTTCTGGATAGGCCCTCAGACAACCTAGCAGCCAGATGCCCCCGGGATAGGCCCAATCTATGGCCTGGCAGCCTGGGCAATACAACAAATGTCCACCCAGATAGCTTTCCAGGTGTCACAGAACACAGATCACCTGATTCCACCCGAATATATAGGCTATATAGGCTCTCCCAGCAGGCCAAGGGATCAAAAAGACCCCCTGCCCATTGACACCCCACATACCCAAACTTAGGGAGAAATCAATAGATCTCTAACAATCAACCATGATAATTATTCCTGGCAAGTAAATTTGTGAGGAGTAACTCTGCCTAAACTCCAGAGTGCTACATATAGATCTTTATATCACTAGAGGGGTCAATGGCAGGAGGAAGGAGGTCCTGATTCCTCTATATAGATCTTTATATCACTAGAGGGGTCACCAGCAGGAGGAAGAAGGTCCTGATTCCTCTATATAGATCTTTATATCACTAGAGGGGTCACCAGCGGGAGGAAGGAGGTTCTGATTCCTCTATATAGATCTTTATATCACTAGAGGGGTCACCAGCGGGAGGAAGGAGGTTCTGATTCCTCTATATAGATCTTTATATCACTAGAGGGGTCACCAGCGGGAGGAAGGAGGTTCTGATTCCTCTATATAGATCTTTATATCACTAGAGGGGTCACCAGCAGGAGGAAGGAGGTCCTGATTCCTCTATATAGATCTTTATATCACTAGAGGGATCACCAGCAGGAGGAAGAAGGTCCTGATTCCTCTATATAGATCTTTATATCACTAGAGGGATCACCAGCAGGAGGAAGGAGGTCCTGATTCCTCTATATAGATCTTTATATCACTAGAGGGGTCACCAGCAGGGGGAAGGAGGTCCTGATTCCTCTATATAGATCTTTATATCACTAGAGGAGTCACCAGGAGGAGGAAGAAGGTCCTGATTCCTCTATATAGATCTTTATATCACTAGAGGGATCACCAGCAGGAGGAAGGAGGTCCTGATTCCTCTATATAGATCTTTATATCACTAGAGGGGTCACCAGCAGGAGGAAGGAGGTCCTGATTCCTCTATATAGATCTTTATATCACTAGAGGGGTCACCAGCAGGAGGAAGGAGGTCCTGATTCCTCTATATAGATCTTTATATCACTAGAGGGATCACCAGTGAGAGGAAGGAGGTCCCGATTTTTCGATATACAGTTTGGTCCATATATATTTGGACACAGGCACAATTTTTTTTTCAGTTGTAGCACCCTGATGTTTAGACAGGGCTGCTATCAAATTTAGTTGCTAGGCGACAGTTGCCTTGGCCAATTGTTAGGAGATCAATTGATTTCCCCCTAATTATGTAGTTACTGCACTTCTCTCTTCTGTCACTAGGAGGCATTGTAACTGGTGACATTGGATAAGACAAGAGCATAGCAAGGACAGATTATGAATGAATGGGGTGTCTCAGCCAATTGCCAGGGGTTTCTTTAAGTCCCTTGGCCTGCTGGGAGCACCTATTTATTTCGGTGGAGTCAGGCGATCGAGGTTCTGTGGAAAAAAGATTAAAATCGTGCTACCCTTGAAAGTATTGTATAGTGAGCATGACACACATATATATAAAAAACTATGTGGTAAATATGACATGTATATAAAAACCAAAAACAATAATTGACAAGCAGAAAAATTTATATATCATTTAGGTAATAGTGGACAATGGTGAAAATAGTATTTGACATAAGCAATGACAGATGGCCAGTGGTTAATGAACTTCCAATATCAAACGGTCAGTGATCGGTAAACAAAATACTATAATATGCACCAGTGAAATATAAATTAAAGTGAATTATAGTCCATCAAAATGTAAAAAATTGGTATGAAAAGTTGGTGAATCGGTTGTTGTCTTCAAATAGTATGTGAAATCCACCACCATAAGTCAACAAGAATGCGCCCTTACCGGACGACATTTTTACGTTCTTTATGTTTTGGGCAGACTTATTATTTAGTCTACCTATCAGATACTGTTTGATTTATCAGTTGTAGCACGACACCCTTGCGCCACTTATTCAATTCTGGTGCACAGGTGTACGTTGTGTCACTTGGTTATATTTACTACATGCCTACATCCCCCCTTTTTTATATCCTTTTTTTATATCCTTTTTTATATACATTTTTGTATATATTTATTTTTTGTTTTTTACTTTAGGGTCCGGTAGCGTTCCAGTTTAGGGTGGTGTGGATCACCGCTACCACTTTATAGAATCTGGGGCGCTCTTAACCATTCTTAGTTTTTTAGTCATATTGATTCAATATCTAAGTTGACCACTAGAGGTGAGTCAAATTTGGATGTGACACCTTAGACACACTGGAGTAGGTTTCCGGTGGGTGGGTGGACGATTTCTGAACGCGCGCGTGATATGTCATATTTACCACGTAGTTTTTTATATATATGTGTGCCATGCTCACTATACAATACTTTCAAGGGTAGCGCGATTTTAATCTTTTTTCCACAGAACCTTGATCGCCTGACTCCACCCAAATAAATAGACGCTCCCAGCATTTTAATAATTTTTCCATTTTGTGTGTGTATTGATGTTGTACATATTAATTGCTGCTCCCTTAGTGTTGGTTGGGTATTAATCATCTTGCCATCATCTTTTTTATCTAGTTTGTGGTTTCTATAACGTGTTTTTTTTACACCATTTTTTGATCAAGGTTCTGTGCCACCCGGACGGCTGTCTGGGTGGACGTGTGTTGATTCCTCCCCCCCGGGCTGCTAGGTCAGAAGCCTAAGGCCTATCCCGGGGACATTTTGCTGCTAGGCTGCCTGAGGGCCTTTCAAGGAGCAGGAGAGCAGCATAGGGTTGGGACTGTGAGCTTGTAGTCTAACCAGAAGTAACAGTTCCACCTGCTGGGGAACCAGTCGTGGTCGGAGATAGAGGGGAAGCTGTCGCGACTAAGGGACCATCCACCTTGTTACCGGAGACCACTGTGAGTAGGCTGAGGCCAGTACTGGAGCAGACTTCTCACCAGCCGGGGACGGTAAAGAAGTGGGAAAACTTCAGCAAGTGGCAAGTCAGGGACCCAGCGGGACAGTAGAGGGGACGCTTGCGGAGCATCAGTGAGTCTCAAGCCAGAGACCTAGTGTGTCAGAGGGGGTGACGCTTGAAGAAGATACTGAGTGCTAAAAGTAGAAGAGCTCAATCGATCCAGTGGCTATTGGATCTGAAGTCTAGTGAAAGACTGGGAGTTCGTTGAGTAAAGATCCACAGTGAGTGATGGTGGGGTAAGGAGAACTGTTTGTGTTGCCAATAGTTGAATACAACTACCGTTAGTAACTGCTACAAGATTGTTGCCAAAGGAGACAGCGGTCCTACCTATACAGAAGCGGTGTCCGCTAGAGGCTTTCACCTGTATAGCTGTCTACCTATAGAAGTCTCGGAGTCTGACAATTATCTTTGCATCTACCTAAGGGTGTCCTGGCCCTAGGCCAGGACACCCTGGCCTAGAGCCAGGGTGTCACATAATTGTGAAGTGGAAGGAAAATGATAAATGATACAAATAAATATGTGAAAAGTGTGTGGGGGGGGGGACATTTATATTCAGCCCCCTTTACTCTGATACCCCTAACTAAAATCCAGAGGAACCAATTGACTTCATAAGTCACCTAATTACCGTATTTATCGGCGTATAACACGTACTTTTTTCCCCTTAAAATCAGGGGAAAATCGTGGGTGCGTGTTATACGCCGATCCCTGCTATTTTGTGATCAATTGGAGCGATCGCCGTGAACGCCGCCGACATTCACATAGCGTGTAGTTTTAAATATGGCACCGCGGAGTTCGGAGGGACTCGGCGGCGCTGAACGAGCGCTGCCGAGAACACAGTGACTGGGCGGAGCCGAGATACACATAGCCGAGGGTTCTCGGCTCTTCTCTGCGCCGTTCACAGTCATGCCCAGTCCCGCCATTGGACCTGTGTTATGTCCATCATAGGGCGGGACTGTGAACGACGCTGAGAAGAGCCGAGAACCCTCGGCTATGTGTATCTCGGCTCCGCCCAGTCACTGTGTTCTCGGCGGAGCTCGTTCAGCTCCGCTGAGTCCCTCCGAACTCCGCGGCGCCATATTTAAAACTACACACTAAACTTGTGGGCGGCGATCATGTAATCTACACTGGGGCAAGGCTGCACTGACCACTGGGGCAAGGCTGCACTGACAAGGCTGCAGATGGACACGATAATGCTGCATTGATGGGCATTTAAATGTAAGTTTTTTTTCCTTAAACTTCCCTCCTAAACTTGGGGTGCGTGTTATACGCCGATAAATACGGTAGTAAATAGAGTCCACCTGTGTGTCATTTCATCTCAGTATAAATACAGCTGTTCTGTGAAGCCCTCAGAGGTTTGTTAGAGAACCTTAGTGAACAAACAGCATCATGAAGGCCAAGGAACACACCAGACAGGTCAGGGATAAAGTTATGGGGAAGTATAAAGCAGGGTTAGGTTATAAAAAAATCTACCAAGCTTTGAACATCTCACAGAGCTCTGTTCAATCCATCATCTGAAAATGGAAAGAGTATGGCACAACTGCAAACCTACCAAGACATGGCCGTCCACCTAAACTGACCGGCCGGGCAAGGAGAACATTCATCAGAGAAGAGCCAAGAGGTCCATGGTAACTCTGGAGGAGCTGCAGAGATCCACAGCTCAGGGGGGAGAATCTGTCCACAGGACAACTATTAGTCGTGTTCTCCACAAATCTGTCCTTTATGGAAGAGTGACAAGAAGAAAGACATTGGTGAAAGAAAGTCATAAGAAGTCATGTTTGTAGTTTGTGAGAAGCCATGTGGAGGACACAGCAAACATGTGGAAGAAGGTGATCTGGTCAGATGAGACCAAAATTCAACTTTTTGGCCTAAAAGCAAAACGCTATGTGTGGGGAAAACTAACACTGCCCATCACCCTGAACACACCATCCCCACCGTGAAACATGGTGGTGGCAGCATCATGTGGTGGGGATGGTTTTCTTCAGCAGGGACAGGGAAGCTGGTCAGAGTTGATGGGAAGATGGATGGAGACAAATACAGGACAATCTTAGAAGAAAACCTGTTAGAGTCTACAAAAGACTTGAGACCGGGGCGGAGGTTCACCTTCCAGCAGGACAATGACCCGAAACATCCAGCCAGAGCTACAATGGAATGGTTTACATCAAAGCATATTCATGTGTTAGAATGGCCCAGTCACAGTCCAGACCTAAATCACATTGAGAATCTGTGGTAAGATTTGAAAATTGCTGTTCACAGACGCCCTCCATCCAATCTGACAGAGCATAAGATATTTTACAAAGAAGAATGGGCAGAAATGTCCCTCTCTAGATGTGCAAAGCTGGTAGAGACATCCCCAAAAAGACTTGTAGAGAAAGGGGGTTCTATAAAGTATTGACTCCGGGGGGCGCCATACAAATGTACCCCCCCCCCCACACTTTTCACATATTTATTTGTATAATTTATCATTTTCCTTTCACTTCACAATTATGTGACACTTTGTGTTGGTCTATCACATAAAATCCCAATAAAATACATTTACGTTTTTGGTTGTAACATGACAAAATGTGGGAAGTTTCAAGGGGTATGAATACTGTTTCAAGGCACTGTATATATGATCAGTGTCAGTATATACAGTATCTCACAAAAGTGAGTAGACCCCTGACATTTTTGTAAATATTTTATTCTATCTTGCTCAGTAGGGTTTAGGTCTGGAGACATGCTTGGCCAGTCCATCACCTTTACCCTCAGCTTCTTTATCAAGGCAGTGGTGGTCTTGGAGGTGTGTTTGGGGTGGTTATCATGTTGGAATACTGCCCTGCGGCCCAGTCTCTGAAGGGAGGGGATCATGCTCTTCTTCAGTATGTCACAATACATGTTGGCATTCATGGTTCCCTCAATGATCTGTAGCCCCCCAGTGCCGGCAGCACTCATGCAGCCCCAGACCATGACACTCCCACCACCATGCTTGACTGTAGACAAGACACACTTGTCTTTGTCCTCCTCACCTGGTTGCCCCCACACACGCTTGTCACCATCTGAACCAAATACGTTTATCTTGGTCTCATCAGACCACAGGACATGGTTCCAGTAATCCATGTCCTTAGTCTGCTTGTCTTCAGCAAACTGTTTGTGGACTTTCTTGTGCATCATCTTTAGAAGAGGCTTTCTTCTGGGATGACAGCCATGCAGACCAATTTGATGCAGTGTGCGGCGTATGGTCTGAGCACTGACAGGGTGACCCCCCCATCCCTACAACCTCTGCAGCAATGCTGGCAGCACTCATACGTCTATTTCCCAAAGACAACCTATGGATATGACGCTGATCACGTGACCTCAACTTCTTTGGTGGACCATGACGAGGCCTGTTCTGAGTGGAACCTGTCCTGTTATACCGCTGTATGGTCTTGGCCACCGTGCTGCAGCTCAGTTTCAGGGTCTTGGCAATCTTCTTATAGCCTAGACCACCTTTATGTAGAGCAACAATTCTTTTTTTCAGATCCTCAGAGAGTTCTTTGCCATGAGGTGCCATGTTGTACTTCCAGTGACCAGTATGAGAGAGTGAGAGCGATAACACCAAATTTAACACACCTGCTCCCTATTCACACCTGAGGCCTTGTAACACTAACGAGTCACATGACACCGGGGAGGGAAAATGGCTAATCTCAAGCTCTCTCATCTCCTCCTCTCATGCTCGTCTCCAGGATTTCTCCAGAGCCTCTCCCATCCTCTGGAACTCGCTACCTCCACCTGTCCGGCTGTCTCCTACTCTTGCTACCTTCAGGCAATCCCTGAAAAATCATCTCTTCAGGGAAGCCTATCATGTCTCCAACTAATCTTTTACCACTTCCATCAGTTCATCCTCCACAGTTACAACCTTTTGTACCACCTGCCCCACCCTATTAGATTGTAAGCTTTTCTAAACAGGGCCCTCTTAATCCTTTTGTATTTTATTGTATTTTAACTGTATTGTCTCCCTTTCATATTGCAAAGCGCTGCATTAACTGTTGGCGCTATATAAATCCTGTATAATAATAATAATAATTGGGCCCAATTTGGAGATTTTCACTTAGGGGTGTACTGACTTTTGTTGCCAGCGGTTTAGACATTAATGGCTGTGTGTTGAGTTATTTTGAGGGGACAACAAATTTACACTGTTATACAAGCTGTACACTCACTACTTTACATTATTATTATTATACACAATTTATATAGCGCCCCATGTTTACGCAGCGCTTTACAATGTAGAGGGAGGACAGCACAATTACAGTACAATACAGAAGGTACTGGAGGGCCCTGCTCTTAGAGCTTACATTCTAAAGGAAGGGGGAGGTGGTACAAAAGGTAATAGATGCGGGGAATGATTTGATGGGAGTGGCTCGGGGACAGTTTTTAGGTGGGTGTGGGATAGGCTTCCCTGAATAAATGAGTTTTCAGGGATCTCCTAAAGGTGGACAGGGTAGGGGCTGATCGGACATACCGGGGCAGGGAGTTCCAGAGGATGGGAGAGGCTCTGGAGAAGCCCTGAAGGTGAGCATGGGAGGAGGTAACAAGGGAGCTAGAGAGCAGAAGGTCCTGGGAGGAGTGGAGGGGATGATTTGGGCGATATGTGGAGATGAGGTTGGTGATGTAGCTGCGGTAGATGTTGTAGATGGCCTTGTATGTTGTGGTTAGCATTTTGAATTTTATACGGTGGGGTAAGGGAAGCCAGTGAAGAGATTGGCAGAGAGGGGCAGCAGTCACGGATCAATTAGTGAGGTGTATTAGTCTAGCAGCGGCATTCATAATGTACTGAAGGGGGAGGAGCCTGCGCAGGGGTCGGCCATTAAGGAGAGATTTGCAGTAGTCGAGGTGGGAAATAATCAAGGAGTGAATAAGTTGCTTTGTGGTGTCATTAGTTAGGAAGGGTGGAATTCTGGAGATGTTGCGGAAGTTAACGTGGCAGGATTTAGCCAGTGATTGGATGTGGGTGCTGAAGGAGAGGTCAGAGTCAAGGATTACACCCAGAACCCTGGCATGTGTGGAGGGACCAATGGTTGTCTTGATCTTAATGGTGAAGTCACGGGGGGGGGGGGGGGGACCGGGAAGGAGGAAGTATAACAAGCTCAGTTTTAGAAAGATTGAGTTTGAGGAAGGGTTGTGACATCCATACTGATATGTCATTCCGTAAGTTTGAGATCCGTGAGGAGATAGTGGGGGTGAGTTGAGAAGTGGAGAGATAGATCTGGGTGTCATCGGCGTAGAGGTGGTATTGGAAGCCATGGGAGGTTATCAATTGGCCCAGGGAAGAGGTATAGAGCGAGAATAGGAGGGGCCCAAGGACAGAGCCTTGGGGTTTCCAACAGAGAGAGGAAGAGGAGGGGAGAAGATGGAGGTGTAAGTGACACTGAAAGTGCGCTGGGATAGGTAGGAGGAGAACCAGGATAAAGCAGAATCACGGAGGCCAAGGGAGTTGAGTTTGCTGAGGAGGAGTGGGTGGCCAACTGTGTCAAAGGCAGCAGAGAGGTCTAACAGTATGAGTATGGAGTAATGGCCATTGGGTTAGCAGTTAGTAGGTCATGGGTGAGTTTTAGTAGGGCAGTTTCAGTAGAAAGTTGTGGGCGGAAGCCAGACTGTAGGGGGTCGAGAAGGTTGTTGTCCGTGAGGTAGCGACTCACTCGGTCATGGACAAGGCGTTCGATGAGCTTGGAGGCAAACGGGAGCAGGGAGATTAAGTTATTCAAACAGGTGGGGTCTAGTGAGGGTTTTGTAAGTATGGGGGTAACCAGTGCATGTTCGAGTGGGGAAGGAAAGGTGCCGGAGGAGAGGGAGAGGATGAAGATTTGGGTTAGGGAGTTTAGGATTGAGCGGGAAGGTGGTCACAGTAATTGAGAGGGTACAGGGTCCAGGGGACAGGTAGTGAGGTGGGCCATGGAGAGGAGTTTATCAACTTCAATTGGTGGTAACTGGGCAGAAGGAGGTGAGTATTGAGTGTGGTGTTGGACCTGATGTGTTGGGTAGGGGAGGAAGCTGAATGTTGGATATTTCCTTGCAAATTGTGTTGATTTTGCTTTTGAAATGGTTGGCAATCTGTTGTGCGGTAAGTAAGTTGGTGGGTGGGGGCAGTGGGGGGTGAAGTAAGGAATTAAGGGTAGAAAAGAGTTGACGAGATTTGGATGAGAGGGTTTTGATGAGAGTGTTGTAGTAGGTTTGTTTAGCAGTGTGGAGGCACGAGTTGTATTTGAGAAGGACAGATTTGTAGAGGGTAAAGTCTTGCAGGGACTTAGATGCTCGCTTAAGAGCATGGCTGCGTCTCTTTAGACTTCTGGTGTCGTCTGTTTGCCAGGGTTGTGGTAGATGGAGCTTGGTTCTGCGTGTAGAAAGAGGAGCAAGTATGTCTAGGGAGGATGACGGCGTGTTGTTAGGTCTGGGCAGGACAGGGGTGCGATTTTGTCGTAAAGGCCATCAGTAGCAGAGTGAAGAAAGGAAGGGTTAAGGTTGTGAAGGTTTCTGCGGGTAGTGGTTTGTGGGTTGGTAGCATGTGAGGTAGGAGACAAGGAGAGTGTGAAACAGATAAGGCTGTGATCAGAGAGAGGAAAGGGTTGCAGTGAGTGCAGCGATGGGAGAATACAATGTCGAGATTATTACCGTACGAGTGAGTGATGGTTTGTGTCCATTGTGCTAGGTTAAAAGAGGAGGTTAGGTTGAGTAGTTTAGAAGTGGTAGCAGTATTATCATTGATTGGAATGTTAAAGTCACTTAGGACGATGGCAGGCACTTCAGAGGAGAGGAAGTAGAGTAGCCATGCAGAGAAGTTATCCAGAAAGGGTGACACTGGTCCTGGAGGCCGATAAATGACTGCGACCCTCAGACAAGCTGGAGAGAAAAGAGTGCAGTGCACTTCAAAAGAGCAGGGGGAAAGAGGGAGGTGTGGCAAGTACCTGGAAGGGGGCATTGTGGGGAGAGGGGAAGTCCGACACCACCTCCTTTTCGTCCACTGGATCTGGTGGAGTGAGTTCAGAGGAGGCCACTGTGGGACAGGGAAGCTGGAGAGGTAGTGTCAGATTCCTGGAGCCAGGTTTTGGTTATAGCAAATAGATTAAGGGATTTGAAGAGGAAAAGGTCATTGACAGAAGCTAGTTTGTTGAAGACTGAGCGGGCATTCCAGAGGGCACATGAAAGAGGGGGGCTGACTTGTGGAATCAGAGGAATTGGGACGAGAAGGTTGAAGTTACGACTACTATTGGAGGAGGTAGACAGCCAATTTTGGCATTGGGAATTGGGTGTGGGAGGGCCGGGTTTGGTGTGATGTCCCCAGACATCAGGAGTAGTAGGAGGGTGAGGGAGTGGGATTTATAGGAGGGCAGATGCTGTGGTGGAATGGAAGTGGTGATACTGTATGGGCTTAGAATGAGCAGGAGGTGGTAAGTGGAGTAATATTGAGTGGGCAGAAGAGAGGGATATATGTACAGGTTGGGGGCTGGAGGGGGGGTGGGGGGGTAAAGACGTGAGGACCTGTTTGAGGAGAGAGGACGTTATAACAAAGATTAGTGTGAGCATGTTGGAGGGTGAGGAGAGGGGGATAGAAGAAAGGCTGAGGAAAGTTAGAGGATGAAGGGGAACTTCGTGTAAAATAGGCGTTAAACACTAGTGTCTGTACTTACTTTTTTGTAGCAGTGCCTTATGCCGCGTACACACGGTCGGACATTCCAACAGAAAAAGTCAGATGGGAGTTTGTTATCGTATATGCCGACCGTGTGTATGCCCCATCGGACTTTATACGTTGAAAATTCAGATGGACTTAGATAGAGAACATGCTCTATATTTTTCCGACGGAACAAATTCCTATCGGGAAAACCTCTCGTTTATATGCTGTTCCGACGTTCCAAAAATGACGCATGGTCTGAAGCATGTGTGAGACGTCGTACGTGTTGTCCTGTCGTACGTGTTGTACGTCACCGCGTTCTTGACGATTGGAACTTGGTGTGACCGTGTGTATGCAAGACCGCTTGAGCGGAATTCCGTCGGAAAAACCTTCAGTTTATTCCGACGGCAAAACTGGTCGTGTGTACAGGGCATCAGTCAAAGTGCCTGTTTACAAGTTCCAAACATTTGGCACCGGAGTGACACTTTGTGCAAAGAGTGACAAGGCCTAAACCCTCGCCAGCCGTCCCAAGAAATGAACTACATTTATACTGGGAAGGTGTGGGGGGAAGATTCAAAATGATTAAATTAGAAGCTGATAAAACTAGGCTTGTGGGGGGGGTTACAACTGGCCTAGACAGAGTGCAGTGTAATGCCCCGTACACACGGTCGGATTTTCCGATGGAAAATGTCCGATCGGAGCGTGTTGTCGGAAATTCCGATCGTGTGTGGGCGCCATCGGACATTTTCCATCGGATTTTCCGACACACAAAGTTGGACAGCAGGAGATAAAATTTTCCGACAACAAAATCCGATCGCGTCAATTCCGACCGTGTGTGGCCTGTTCCGACGCACAAAGTGCCACGCATGCTCAGAAGAAATTCCGACACGGGACAGCTCGTTCTGGTAAACTTAGCGTTCGTAATGGATAAAGCACTTTCGTCACGCTGCAATGTTCAAAATGGTTTAATACAGCGCACTCTCTTCTTCTTTATAATGTGACAAGAATTAAGTCGTTTTGATGCTCATATTCACACACACTTCTCACAAACTTTTTTCGTTACTATTTATCGGGATTCCCTCAATATATTTTGATTTCTCACATCTGACAACATATTTTTTTTTTTTTTTTTTTTTTTACTTTAATGTAGAATCTTTTTTTGTGTTTCTCTTTTTATTTTTTATTTTTTTGGTGATTTTGATTTGTACTCCCGAAAATGTTTGTGTGTTTTTTGTGACAAGTTCCCACAACACCATTGATATGTTGTTCTATTTAATCTGTAGGAGGAGATTGTTTGGTGTTGTTGTCCCTTGTTAATTTCACATTGTACTTTAGAAATGTACCTGAATACTCACCAACAAACTGTCCTTTTTGGATGAAAACACACACAGGAGAGTAGAATTTACCTAAAAATGTTTTATTAAGGGGTCACAACTATAAACAAAGAGGGAGGCAACGCTGGAGAAACTGCAGAAGTGGGCGAAGCCTTGGACTCCCAGAGCAGACATCAATTATTTAAAAGCAAAATTGGTGGCCTGAGGAGTCCATATCTAAGGGAGGGCAGTCTGGTCCAGAAGTCCCAGAGATCCGGAAAGCAGCAGATGACATCTGTGTCCCCAGGCTGTGGTCATACGAGAGACTGCAGATTCTGTCAGACCAGACTGAACCCAGGGTCATCACTCTCAGGTCTTCTTTCCACGCTTCCTTACAGGCTTTGGCTGTGGTGGTGGAGTTGTGGCAGCAGGAGGAGGAGGAGGAGGAGGAGGATCGTCCATCTCAATGACATCCGTCTTGGGTGTCAGTTCCCCACTCTCCCCCTTACGAAGGACTTTATAAATCAGGTCCTCAGAGATCTTGCGTTGGCCCTCCTGCATGCCCTGCAATTTGGTGGCAGCCATGCAGGCAAAGGCCTCTTCAGGACTGGGGAAGGCTCTGAGGGACGCCGAAGCCTCCTGGATCAGCCTGTACGCTGAATCCTGCACAGGACTGGGAGTGGCCTTCCTGGCCCTTTTATATGGCAGGCGGAGGGGAGGGACCTGAGACTCAGTCAGGCTGCGACTTGTCCCTGGCTTCTCTTGGCTGACACTTAGCCCCGCCTCCTCCTGGCTGCCACTAATCCCCGCCTCCTCCTGACTGCCACATTCCACAACCTCCTCCTGGCTGAGGTCTTCCTGTGTATGAAAAAGGGACATAGTTTTAGTATTGTTTTCATCAATCACACACAATTTTCACCTCCTGACTGCTGCAAATTCAATGTTAACAAATATAACAGACTATCCTTCTGAGCCCAGCATTTTGCATTCTTGTCCCAATTTTGGGTGCCCACTACTGTGTATTGATATGTAAAACACTTTCAAGCAGCAATTAGTGATCAATAATAACATCTAGTAAACATCATTTCTTTATTGACCAGAAATCTGTAGAAGAATGCTATACCTGACTCCAGCTGGGCTCCTCCACTTCTTCCTGGCTGGAAGGCCCAGGTTGGACATCAGAAGCCTCAGCTGGGATGGAAGGAAGAGTGGAAGGAAGAGTAGAGAGGGATTCCCTGACTTCAGTGTGGTCTGACAGAAATCGCAGTCTCTCGTAGTACCACAGCCTGGGGACATAAACGTCATCTGCTGCAGCTCCGGACCTCTGGGAATCTGTGACCTTCTTGCGCTCCCTAAGATAAGTGCTCCTCAGGCCACCAATTTTAGCTTTTAAATAAGGGATGGTTGCTGTGGGGACCACCGGCTTCACCAACTCCAGCAGTTTCTCCAGCGCTGCCTGCCTCTTCTGTTTGTGGTTATAGTGGGGGTGTCTGACCTGCCACAGACAGGGCAGCTCTCTGTACTTGTCAATAAACAGGGGCAGGAAATTGTGGTCGTTGAACCCATCCATTTTCTCTGCAAGACACAACACAAGACAAACCCTAATGTCAGGCCAAACTCCCCTAATCTTGTTACAATATAGGCTTCAATTTCGAAGCAGTATAGGCCCAAGTTTAGATCCTACCTTCGTTAGCACGATCGGCGTCTCCGATGCTCCTTCCTCCGCTCACAGATTGTACGTAAGACGCGCGCGTTACGATTTATACACACTGCGCATGCGTATAACTCCGCTCGCCCCTGACGTTCTTTCTATTCTATTCCCCGCCCCTTTTTGTTCGGCGCAGTGGAGGAAGAGCACATGGCGGATAGACAGCAGGATCGTGCTAATTACAGCAACGAGGAGGAGGAGGAAAGGCCGGAGCCTGAAACGTCCCGATCCAGAAGGAGATTGAAGGACTTAAATATGTCCTTTGGGGAGATGTTGGAGATGGTGGACATCCTGAAGAAGGCCGACTATGATGGAAAGTATGGGCCTTACCCCAACCCCAATATACGAAAGGCCAAGATCATGGCGAAAGTGGTCAGGAGTCTGCACCGGAAATTCGGGGTACGGCGATCGAAAGATCAGCTCAGGAAGCGGTGGTCAGACCTGAAATTACGAGAACATGAGCAGTACAGAAAGATCCGGAGAGTGCTGCAAAAAAGTAAGTAGTTGTGCTGTGTTCCTATTGTTCTTGTGTTTATTACGTTCGTGCTGCTCCATGTGCTTTTAGGAACTGTTGTACAGTTTAAAATGGCAACTTTCATGTTCATGGGCACATTATTCGTTCGGATCACACATTTTTATTTCGGACGATAAAATACCATTGTTTAGGACATATGCATTTGGCCACCATTTTGAGGCCCTATACTTGTCTTCAAAGAATTGGGTTGTGTAGATGGCTTTGTTAATAGAATGAAATGCAAACTAGATTGTGTGTAAGGAGAGGACACTGAGCAGCTGTTTTCACATCTGGACACTGGAGCACTAGTGTGGGACCCCAGAACACCCTTTTTATTAGGGGGGCCACACAGGTGCTCCAGTGTATACTATAGGGGGGTATCCATCTGTGAAGCTTGTACAAAACAGGTAAAGTATTGCAGCTTGACAAAGGACACTAAAAAAGCTACATCTTGGAACTCGGCTAAAATAGACAATTGTACCCCACTTCCAAGCAATGTTTCATCTTTAGAGTTCTGCCATCAAATATCTGTGTGCTAATTATACCATTTTTGTTTTACATAGGGGAGAAAAGACTCGGAGGACACCCCTCATCCGAGGAGACCAGAGCCCCCCCCTCTGGAAGAAGGGGAAATCCCCCCAACACAAGCTGAGCAGGAGGATGAAGACGTGGTGGAACTAGTCACCACAACAGGTGAGTGTCTGCGACCACAGGCTCAGATAAGAGATGGATGGCGGCATTTTTTTTAAGACCTAATTTATTTTGGGTTTCATTTCTTTTTAGGTGATCGTGAGGTTGTGGATGAAGATCCTTTCACATCCGAAAGTGCCCAGATCCTGATCGGGGAGATCATGGGGTGTAATTTACAATTGGAAAACATCAAGCAAAACATCAATGATGTTATTCCAAAATATAAAAACATCATTGATGTTTTGGGGCGAGTTTAAAGCCCCTCAAAATCACTTTCTTCTTTTGTCTGCTACAATGTGCGAAATGTTTTTGTGATTTTTCCCAAAGCCAAATTTGGAGGATGCACACAGTGTGCCAACATGTGCTATCTGCCATCATGGGAGATCAATGGACGCGTTTTGGGGGTGCAACCCCTTCCTCAATTATAAAGTAGCGGTGAGGAAGGGCTTTCTCCCCCAAAACACGTCCCTTCATCCCCCGTGATGGCAGATAGCACATGTTGACATTGGGAAATTTGTGTGCATCTTCCAAATTTGGCTTTTCCGGGGGTGATTTCCCCCCATCTGAACGCAATATCAAACACAGTTCCTAAATACTCATGTCTGATATTGCCTTCACGTTCTACCAAATGTGAACTTTGTAAGATCAAGATTTGTGTCTTTCTTGTTGGTTTTACACAGGCCTGTTTTCTATAAAATGCACATTTTGATTTTGGATAATGACACCACAAAAATTGTTATACAACAAACATGTCGGTTTGTCAGAAAAACCTTTGGTAAATGCACATGTGATTGTGCTGGTATTAAAAAGATTGTTCATCAAGAATGTGTGGATTATTGTCTCAACGCTACAACACTTTTGGGGTGATGTAATTGTTGTTTGATGAGAAAATGGGGGTAATTTCCTAAGGGCAAATCCACTTTGCACTACAAGTGCAGTTTCAGTGCAGTTGCAAGTGCACTTGTAGTGAAAAGTGTCTGTGCATTTAGTAAATAACAGCCAACAGTGCTTTGTATAAGGTTACACAATCACGACATTTTCTGGACTCCACACATTTCTGTCAGGGTCAGCTAAAACAAACACAAGCAGTAAATGTCCACAAAGAAGAGCCTGGGGGGAGATGCCTGTCGAGAACTTGAGGTCCTGCAGGCTTCTCCCTGTGGCCAAATACCGCAAGGTAGCGACCAACCTCTGCTCCGGAGTGATGGCTTGCCTCATGCAGGTATCCTGCCTGCTGATATAGGGGGTCAGCGAAGCCAACAAACGGTGAAATACGGGGTCAGTCATCCTGAGAAAATTCCTGAAATCACCAGGATTATTCTCACGGATCTCACGGAGCAAAGGCATATGACAGAACTGGTCACGCTGAAGCAACCAATTCTTGGTCCATGAACTCCTCCTCGCCCTGTTCATGGACTGGACTTGTGTCATGGTCAGGACCCCAACACCAAGCCCGAACTGTACGAGGAGTACGCATACGAAACATGGCTAGAAAACGGTCGGCTGCTCAGAACGAAGTAACAGAACGCACTGAAGAACAGCAAGGCCTGTGAAGAGCGACCTGAAAAACAGCAATGAGCGGACAAGATCGCACAGAAAACTCCAATACGAACTGACTGCACGCACTGAAGAGCAGATACAAACCCACAAGCACAAACTGAACGGCAGAAAACGATCTGAAAGCCACGAGTCTGAAAAAGCGCGAATCGTCTCTCACCAAACTTTTACTAACACGAGATTAGCAAAAGGAGCCCAAAGGGTGCCGCACTTGGTTCTGAACCGGCCTTTTCTAGTCTCGTCGTACGTGGTGTACGTGACCGCGTGGTTGTCGATCGGAAATTCCGACAATTTTGTGCGACCGTGTGTAGGCAAAACAAGTTTGAGCCAACATCCGTCGGAAAAAATCCTAGGATTTTGTTGTCGGAATGTCCGAACAAAGTCCGACCGTGTGTACGGGGCATTACACTTCTTTTTGCATTCCTTGTAGTTTTGGATTGCTGACAAAGACCCCTCAGCCTCATATTTTATAAAGGCAATTTTTCTCTTTTTAATATGTCTTTTTAAGTTTCGCCACCCAGGTTTAACCTTCTCTTTTATTTGTTGCCCATTGGAATGCACTGGCTAATGCCATTTTTTTTTTTTAACAGAAAATTTTATTTAACAAATCAGCATTACAATACAAGAATTTAGTACAGTCATTGCGGTGAGAATAAAGACAGATTTACCCTTAAACAATTAAACAATAGCCATTATTTATCAGATATTCCAGATGTGCAAACGTCAGAAGTTTCACTTAACCATACCTCTCAAGGCTCAAATCATCATTCATATTTAGATATTATAAAGTGAATAGCCCAATATTCGCTAATGCCATTTTTTGATATTTTTCTAAAGCACTCCCATCTTTCCTCAGTGTTCAATGTTTCTAGGATTTGGTTCCATTTAATATCTTGTAGTGATTTATCCTGAATGTATTTATCCTGTGATTGCTGGTTCCCAAGTTGTCCCGTATTTCCACATCTGCGACCAGATCTGAGTTATTTATAATCCCGCAGTGCATTCTTTCCCCGGAATCCACAAACTGGGACATAAAGTTGTCCTGTAAGACATTAAAGAAATGACGGGCCTTTAATGAGTGAGCAGCGCCATCTGCCCAGTCCATATCTGGATAGTTGAAGTCCCCCATTATGATAACATTTCCCTTCCTCGCCGCCATTCCTAACAGTGAAAGGAGATCAGACTCCACCTCTTCCTCTTCAGGTTGGGAAGCCTGTAGCATACACCCAATATTCATTTCCAGCTTACTTCTACCCTTTGAAGCTCCACCCACAGGGACTCCCTTCCCCCATTTGCAATGTCGTTCCTCATGTTTACCAACAAATCATTCTTGATTTACAGGCACACCCCTCCCCCTCTTCTACCCTCCCTGTACCTCCGATATAAGGAATACCCCTGGATAGTTGCCAGCCAGTCGTGTGAGCTGTCAAACCAAGTTTCTGATATCCCCAGGAGGTCCAAATCCTCCTCGTATATCAGCAATTCCAGTTCTCCCATTTGGTTCTGCCAATCTACTCACTCTGGATTTATGTAATCTGCTTACATTACAGCTATTGCCTCCAGTTGCACCTTCTGACCTTCGATCACTGCCGGCTATTACTTCCTCTAATCCCTCCTCCTGTCACCTAGTTTAAAAGCCCCGCTAACTTTTTGACCATTCAGCACGTTCCTGAGTGTTCCAGCATCAAGTATTACCTATGATATGGCAGTGCCAGTGAATATAAAAACATTTACAAAAAATAAATAAATAAACAGCGTTCAATGTACTAAGCGAGAAGTCTCTCTTCACTCAAGTCCATTTACTGTATATTTAAATAAAATAGATCTTCCGCCATTCAGCAGATCCATGTAGTGTGACGAGAACACAGAGTGCCACCACCTTATTCCAAATACACACTCACCAGATCATGAGCTGTAACAGATACAGCAGACACAGCATGTTTCTTGGACACAGATGCTCCCCAGGTGTATGCACTTTCACTCCGGAATCACTCCTCTTAGGTGACAGCAAAAGGCAACTCCCACTGGAACAGATAGAGCTCACCAAGGAGCCAACAGAAAGCCAGTAATAGTTTAGTAGTTTATATAAAGATTTATTGTACAACAGAACCAGTCATCCAGTTAAAACAATTTGTCCCAACTAGTTTCGTCCACACAGACATTCTCAAGGGATCCCTTAAAAATGTCCGTTTGGATGAAACTAGTCGGGACAGATTCTCAGTGCTGACGTCATGCCGCTGTATGGTTCTGAGTCATCAGTGGCTCTCTTAGTGAGTCATTACAATTTTTTTGCTGTCACATTGTTTTAACTGGGTGACTGGTTCTGTTCTACAATAGACCTTTATATTAACTACTAGACTATTAGTGGCTCCTAGGTTATGTATATTTGTTTTATTTTTCCTCCCTTGAGCAAAGTAGAGATATATTAGTTGACTGGAAATATTGTAGATGCGACGTATTGCTCCACTATCATTATTTATGTTTGTATGTACCTGTTTGTGTACAATAAAATTACACCTTAAAAAAAAAAAGACTGGCTTTCTGTTGGCTCCTTGGTGAGCTCTATCTGTTCCAGTGGCTGCTGCCTAAGAGGAGCAATTCTGGAGTGGAAGTGTCTACACCTAGCGATGATCTGTGCCTAAGAAACTGTAAAGGAAATTGTAAATTCTGTATAAAACTGTATTCTATTTTCGTATGATTTGCCTGTGTATTGCACACGGCACTTATAATGTTTATATTTAATGTTTGCATTCTTTTGAGTCCTGATTAGAATTATCCTGCCTATGTTACGCCCCCTGTTACCATACAAGTACAATTGTAATATTAAAGTGGTTGTAAACTCTTTACAACCACTTTATGCTGCAGGTAAGCCTATATTAAGGCTTACATGTAGCTACCCAGGATATCTCCTAAACCTGAATGGTTTAGGAGATATCCCCTGTCCCCTGCATGTGCCGATGTCATCGGCACATGCGCACTGGGGCAAACTGAAGCAATGGCACCTATGTGCCATTGCTTCAGTCCGTGTGCCGTTACTGCATGTGCAGGAGTGACATCATGACGGCTCCGGCCAATCACAGCGCCGGCGCCGCGATACCCAGAAGTAACCCCTGGGAGAAATGTCTCTGCCGGAGGGGGGGGGACGAGGACCACTGCGGGGATTTTGATCTAAGGAAAGTAATTCACAATGAGCTAGTATGCTATGCATACTACCTCATTATGCCTTTGTCTTGCAGGGTTTACAACCACTTTAATGTGATACCTACCTACCTCGTGTATAAAAACCTTCTATTGCGCTGAATAAACAGAAAGGTGATTTGTAAAGATGCTGAGCGTATCTTTTGTGTCTGTTCCCTACTGGAGTAGTTATTATTAATTTGGAACTACTGAACAATATGAGGATTGTGAACAATATGAGGATTGGAGTTGCCTATTTATAAAATTTCCAGAACAGTAACAATGCTGTGTCTGCTGTACCTGTTACAGCTCGTGGTCTGGTGAGTGTGTATTTGGAATAAGGTGGTGGTGGCACTCAGTGTTTTCATTACACTACACGGATCTGCTGGATGGTGGAAGATCTATGTTATTAGATTATATATGGACTTTGAGTGAAGAGAGACTTCACGCTTAGCACATTGAACACTGTTTATTTACCTATTTTTTGTATGTTTTTTTATATTCACACATCATTTCATATTATAAGTAGGGATGAGCTCGAAGTTCGGGTCGAACCTAAGTTCGACACGAACATCGGGTGTTCGCGCGTTCACCAAAGAACGAACATTAAGGGGCGTTCGCTGCAAATTCGAGCGTCGCGGAACACCCCAAAATGCACTGCGAGATCGCAGTGCATTGCTGTATGATGATTGGCCAAAGCATGCACCATGCCTGCATGCTTTGGCCAATCCCAGTGCCCTCTGCTAAGAGAGCCATAATTTGCCAAAGGCAGGGTGCCTTTGGCCAATTATGACTCAGAGGGACTAAGTCCACACCCCACACTATATAAGGCTGCCTACACGGCGGCCCTGTGTAGTGTTGTTGGTGTAGACGGAGAAATAGTGTGATTTAGATTAAGCAGGCAGGTAATTCAGTTAGCTACAGTGTATTATATATATATATATATATATATATATATATATATATATATATATATATATATATATATATATATATATATATATATATATATATATATATACAGCCAGTCTAATATATATATATATATATATATATATATATATATATATATATATATATATATATATATATATATATATATATATACAGCCAGTCTAGTATATATATATATATATATATATATATATATATATATATACATATACACTCTGCATCCAGTGTAGCCTATATCTGACTGCAGTGCATTCCTGGTGTACTTTTTCTAATATACTTCAGGCGGTGTATTAATATATATATACAGTCTCGTGTGTGTGTGTGTGTGTGTGTATATATATATATATATATATATATATATATACACTCTGCATCCAGTGTAGCCTAAATCTACAATGCATTCCGTGGTGTACTATTTCTAATACACTTCAGGCTGTGTATTTATATATATATAAATATACATATGTATTTATAAAGTGCAACTGCACTACGGCTGCACTGTATTGTGTACACCACCAGAAGTGTAGTAGAAACAGTACACCACGGAATGCACTGTAGATATAGGCTACACTGGATGCAGAGTATAATATATATATATATATATATATATATATATATATATATATATATATATATATATATACACATAGTCTCATGTATGTGTGTGCATATATAAATATATATATATATTATACTCTGCATCCAGTGTAGCCTATATCTACAGTGCATTCCGTTGTGTACTGTTTCTACTACACTTCTGGTGGTGTACACAATACAGTGCAGCCGTAGTGCAGTTGCTACTACACTTCTGGCGGTGTACACAGTACATAATACAGTGCAGCCGTAGTGCTGTTGCTACTACACTTCTGGTGGTGTACACAATACAGTGCAGCCGTAGTGCAGTTGCTACTAATTTTCTGGTGGTGTACACAGTACACAATACAGTGCAGCCGTAGTGCAGATGCTACTACTTTTCTGGTGGTGCAGACATAGTACAGTTGCTACTATTTTTCAGGTGGTGTATACAGTATCAAATACAGTGTAGTGTGGTGTTGCAAAACAAAATATACATCATGTCCGGAAGGCCACCAAGGAAGGGCAGACGCTCACAGGCAACTAAAAGAGGGCAAGCAGGCTCTGTGTCTACAGTCAACAGTGCTGGTCATGGACATGGTGCATCCTCTGCAGGTGGCCGTGGGGCATGCTTGTCCTTTTTTTCTGCTGCTGGCCGTGTTATTGAGCCACAACATGCAGAAGAGTTGGGGGAGTGGATAACAAAGCTGTCCTCATCCTCCTCATCCTCTGTCACCCAGGCTCAGAGTAGTTTATCTTCCAATGAAGCTGCCAAAGCGGCCTATTCCACCAGCTCCTTGTCCACAGTCACTTCTTCCTTAGCCCCACCATCATGCACGGAGAAGTCCCCCCGAACTATTCGACCACAGTGTCTGGTACATGCTGCTGGAGGGTGAGCAGCGATTTGAAGGCTCCGATGTTGGTTCCCAGGTTGAGGAAGGGAGTAACGTGAGCCTAGAGAGAGGGAGTGCCCAAGAAGGACAAGAAACTGGCAGTCATGTTCCCCCAGCTGCAGCATACTGCCAAGTTTGCTCCAGTGACGAGGAGGGAGGGGATGATGAGGTCACTGGCTCTACTTGGGTGCCTGATAGAAGAGAGGAGGAGGCACATCTACAACGAGGCAGGATTCCCTCCAGGGGGCAGCTTAAGAGCAGCCATCCTATTGCATCACACCGCAGAGCTCCGCAGGTGCAGGGCGCTGCTGACTCCCCGCTGATTTTAAAAAGTTCATTGGTGTGGGCTATTTTTTGACACGTTTGCAGCAGATCGCACCATTGCTGTTTGCAACCTAAGTCTGAAGCGGATCAAGCCTGACCAAAACAGAAGCCGCTTAGGCACCACATGCTTGACCAGACATATGACGACCTCCCATGCAGCCCGTTGGCAACAGTACTTAAAAGACCCACATCAGAGAAAAATTTGGACTTCTCCTTGCTCCTCATCTGGGATCTCCAACCCCACTATACCTACAGTTCTCTCAAACACCTGCACTGAGAGGAATGAAGGTATAGCAATAGGTGTCCCAAGTACTTTCAGCCAATCTGCTAGCAATACACCACCATCTGATTTTAGCAGGCAAATTTTCCTACCCCAGTGGCTAAACCGTAAAAAGAAATTCGGTCCTAGCTATCCACATGCTCAGCGTCTGAATGCTAGCTTGGCCAAATTGCTAGCACTGCAACTGCTGCCTTTTCAGCTGGTAGACTCTGCCCCCTTTCGTGAATTTGTGGAATGTGCTGCACCTCAGTGGCAGGTTCCCAAACGCCATTTCTTTTCATGGAAGGCCATTCTGGCTCTTTACCAGCATGTGGAAGGCAATGTTTTGGGCTCGTTGGGCAGGATGGTCAGCAGTAAGGTGCATATTACCGCTGACTCATGGTCCAGAAGGATTGGCAGGGACGTTACCTTTTCTTCACGGTGCACTGGGTAACTGCTGGCAGCTGGGAAGGATGCAGGACAGGGTTCAGTATTGTTGTAGCTTGTTCTGCCACCACGCCTCCAAAATGCTAGTGGTGATTCTGCCACAGTTCTCTCCTACACCCCCTCCTCTTCTTCTTCCTCTATGGCCTCTTCTGCAGATTTGTCCTCTGAACCAGCGGTGCTCCGTAAGCGTTCAAGCGGCTACGCAAGCTCTCAGGCAAAAAGATGCCATGCGTTGCTTAAGTTGGTATGCTTAGGGGACAGGAGCCACACTGGGGCAGAGATTCTGTCAGCTCTGCAGGAGCAGGCTCAGAGGTGGTTGACGCCACGCCAGCTTTAGCCAGGAATGATTGTATGCGACAATGGCACCAACCTTCTCTCCGCCCTCCGACAGGGACACTTGACCTATGTTCCATGTTTGGCTCACATCCTGAATTTGGTGGTGCAGCGATTCTTGATCCCAGAAAAGTCTGTGGTCATTTCCGCCGGTCATACAATGCCAGTGCTCGGCTGGCTGACATTGAAAGGGAATGCAACCTGCCCACCAACCACCTCATTTGTGACATGCCCACCAGGTGGAACTCAACGTTGGCGATGCTACAGCGGCTGTACACGCAGCAGAGGGCCATCAATGAGTACCTGTGTGATTATGGCACCAGGATAGGATCAGGGGAGCTTGGCTTCTTTTCGCCATGCCATTGGCTACAGATCAAGGATGCATGCACTGTCCTGTCACCATTTGAGGAGGCCACAAGGATTGTGAGCAGTGACAATGAATGCATCAATGATACTGTCGCTTTTGTCTTCCTCTTGGAGCACACGCTTCGTGGAATAATGGACAGGGCACTTGAGGCAGAACAGCGGGAGGAAGAGGAGGACTTCCTTCCCTCTCAAGGCCCCCTTTATACAGTTAGTATTCCTGCAGGCCCGCCAAACACACAGGAAGAAGAGGAGGATTGTGTCAGCATGGATGTGGAAGATAACACTCAGCAGCAGTCTTCAAGAGATCGTTTTCAGTCCCCAGAAACCCAAGGAGTTGTACGTGGCTGGGAGGAGGTTGTTACGGATCATGTGATCCTTAGTGACCCAGAGGACTCAGACTCGAATACCTCTGCAAACTTACACTGCATGGCTTCCCTGATTCTGCAAAGCCTGCAAAAGGACCCTAGGAATTGTGGTCTCAAGGAGCGGGATCATTACTGGCTGGCAACCCTTCTTGATCCACGTTACAAGGGTAAGGTTGCAGAACTCATCCTGCCTTCACAAAGTGAGCAGAGGATGAAACATCTTTAGGAGGCCTTGAAGACAGGTTTGTGCGATGCATTTCCAGACCCTGGGTAGTTACAATTTCCTGGTGCTGGACAACGTGTTGCTGAGGCTTTGTTCAGTCAGAGAAAGAGCGGTGGAGAAGGTGGCCAGCTGACCGATGCCTTCTGACAATTTTTCAGTCCTCAGCGCCAAGGTCTGATCAGCAGACCTTAGCGCTGAAGCAACCATCGCCAGCGTCTGCATTACATGGTGCAGGAATATCTAGGGGCAAGAGCAGACTTGGAGACCTTTCCAACAGAGCATCCACTGGGTTACTGGGTCTTGAGGATGGATCACTGGCCAGAACTTGGATCATAGAGTGCGCCTGATCACAGACTCCGTTGATAGGCTCACATTCATAAAAATGAATCAGTCTTGGAACAGCAGCTATCAAGCACCTGATGCTGATATAACAAATTGAATTTTCTATGGATGTGGGATCTCTTGAAGACTGCCTATGCTGAGTGACTATCCTATTCCTCCTCAATCTTGATGATGCTAGCTTCTAAAAATATTTTTGCTTTAGGACACCACCACCAGTGCCTAAGGCCCAATTTTTCCTGCCCCTGTTTAACAGAGACATGTAATTACAATTTTTGATCTAATATTTCACAGCAGGGCCCGTTCCTGCGCCCAACAAGAGTATCTGTGAGGGGTTACAGTGTTGTGGCACCACCACCACCTAAGGCCCAATTTTCTGCAGAGTATATAGGGCAGGCCGTATAGTATATATACTGCTGTTAACAGTATATAGTGCCTGGGGAACCTCACGCCATTTTTAAAAAAAATTTCCCCTTAATATCCTTACCATACCCAAAGGTGATGGACTGGGGGGGGATCCATACTGTTTTTCTCAATGATTTTCATCTATATTGCCGGGACCTGACAATTCATTACAGCCGCGAGCAGTTTTAAATTACTTTTTTCTTTTAGAAATGCCATTTTGCTGTGGTATTGTTATAAACACAGGAAAAATGCGCCACTTTACAGGCATACTATAGACACCCCTCAGGCACGATATTTAAAGGAATATTTCATTTTTATTGTTTCACCCCAAGCATTATTAAAATCACTGCTCCTGAAAAAACAGCCGTTTTTAAAACTTTTTTTTGCATTGATCCATGTCCCCTGGGGCAGGACCCGGGTCCCCAAACACTTTTTATGGCAATAACTTGTATATAAGACTTTAAAATGAGCACTTTTGATTTTTCCCGTTCGTGTCCCATAAACTTTTTTTTTTATACTTTATTTCTTTATTAAAAAAAATTTCTTATTTATACAAGGGCAAAAAAGGGACAGTACAGATATACATCTAACAAATACATATATCCCCTTGTTGATCCAAAACTCCATCCCAAAACATTGAAACCCGAGCATATATTATCTAAATATAGGGTGGAGCCTACGGATACTTCTCATAATATTTTTATTAACTTAACAAACCCGCTTCCCCCTCTCACACAGATTCAAACATCTCACTCCTTCCTTCTCCTTCCATTCTCTCACCATTAAATTCTCAAGGGTCCCTTCTCGATTATCCCTTTTCCTTTAAAAAATTATTTTAGTGTTTATTAGTGTTTTACATATGAATCCCTCTTGCTTCCCACCAGGGCTTCCAAATCATATCATATTTCCTAGGCGCACCTTGCTTTATATATACCACTTTCTCTTTGAGAATTATGCCATTCATACTGTTTATCCATTCTTCACTGGACGGAGGTAGTGCAGACTGCCACCTTCGGGCAATCAAGATCCTTGCTTGAAATAAACATCCCATCACTGCTACTTGGGTATTACCTAATTTACCCTCGGCCTCCTCTAACCCCAAGAGACATTTTTTCGGCTCCAAATCCGTGGAAGTTCCGATTACCCTGTCAATGTTTTTCACCACCTCCGTCCAATACTGGAATAGCTTCGGACACCTCCAAAACATATGGACCAGGTCCCCTTCTAATTCCCCGCACCTAGGGCATCTAGGATCTGTCCGGCGGCCGAATTGAAAGAGTCTGTAGGGAGTATAGTAAGTTCTGTACAATAAAAATAAGTGTGATATCCTCTGCGACAGGGATAAGGAGAACAACAGGGCCACTTCAAGGATTCTATTCCACTGGGTATCAGATATATTACCCAAATCTTTTTCCCGTTTACTCTTATACCGAGGGGGATCTCGCTTGTCCAATCTCCCCTTGTTAATATGTAAATATACTTTTGAGATTAAACCTTTCGTTGAATCACAGTTAATTAAATTTTGGAGTATAGGCATTGCACTCCATTTTAAAATCCTTCCCCTAAACTGTACCTTTAATGCATGCCTGACCTGTAAATATTTAAAAAAGGATTTGTTCGGCAGGGCACATTGAGCTCTTAGTTCCTGGAAAGTTTTCAAGATGCCCTTTTGGTATAGCTGCGAGAGGTATTTTAAACCGCATCTCTCCCACTCCTTTATTATCCCTATGTTCTGAAGCTCTCCTAATTTACTATTTCCCCACAATGGAGTAAGATCCGAAAATCCTCTGTAATTCAGTATTATTTTCGCTGTATCCCAAACTTTCATCATTAGCTTCAAAGTTGGTAATTTTGGGGAAAAAGATCCTGCCTCCAAAGCTTCGGGTATAGATTCATGTGGAGTGGTTTGTAGGAGTATCTTCCTTCCTGCTTCATGACCCTCTACGTTACACCCCCCTAAATGTTCAAGTTGTGACGCCACAAAGTAACTAAAGGGGTGTGGGAGCGCTACTCCTCCTTCCTGTTTCTGAAGTTGCAGAGTACTTAACCGAATTTTAGCTGGACCGCCTTTCCAAATCATTTCCCTAAACAGGGTCTCTATCCTTTGAAACCATTTTTTGTAAAGCCAAATTGGTGAATTGTGCAATACATAAAGGAGATGGGGGTAACCAGATCATTTTGATCAAGTTACACCGACCTGCCACAGACAATGGCAGGCGTTTCCAGATTTTTATTTTTCCCTTAAATTTAATCAGCAGAGGATCGATATTATCTAAGGCGAACTGTTGAGGGTCTTTAGAGATATTTATGCCCAGATATTTAAATTTGTTCACCACTGGGATCTGAGTTACCTCCTCAGGTAATGAGCCTACCAGAGAATCTACTGATAGCAGACTAGATTTTGCCCAGTTTGTTTTTACTCCAGAGATTTGACCAAATCTATTAATGATATTCATAGCCTTCCGAGGGGAGTCCTGCATATCCCCTAGAAATAACAGAAGTTCATCTGCATATAGTGCAACTTTCTCTTCCAGATCGCCTCTTCTGAAGCCCCTCACCTGGTCAGATGACCTAAGTGCAATGGCCAGAGGTTCAATTGCAAGGGCAAAAAGAAGGGGCAAGTTTAAAGGGTATTCACGCATTTGAACGAACTTTATGCCTGTTCGCATGTTCTGCTGCAAACCATACCGGGGGGTGTTCGGCTCATCCCTAATTATAAGTGTTTAGGTTTGGGTATATCAAATGCTTGCCGGCAACCACACGTGTTATCACAGTGCAGAGTCATTACAATACATGTATTACCTATGAGGGATCATCAGCAGGAGGAAGGAGGTCCTGATTCCTCTATATAGATCTTTATATCACTAGAGGGGTCACCAGCAGGAGGAAGGAGGTCCTGATTCCTCTATATAGATCTTTATATCACTAGAGGGGTCACCAGCAGGAGGAAGGAGGTCCTGATTCTTCTATATAGATCTTTATATCACTAGAGGGATCACCAGCAGGAGGAAGGAGGTCCTGATTCCTCTATATAGATCTTTATATCACCAGAGGGGTCACCAGCAGGAGGAAGGAGGTCCTGATTCCTCTATATAGATCTTTATATCACTAGAGGGGTCACCAGCAGGAGGAAGGAGGTCCTGATTCTTCTATATAGATCTTTATATCACTAGAGGGATCACCAGCGGGAGGAAGGAGGTCCTGATTCCTCTATATAGATCTTTATATCACTAGAGGGATCACCAGCAGGAGGACGGAGGTCCTGATTCTTCTATATAGATCTTTATATCACTAGAGGGATCACCAGCGGGAGGAAGGAGGTCCTGATTCCTCTATATAGATCTTTATATCACTAGAGGGATCACCAGCGGGAGGAAGGAGGTCCTGATTCCTCTATATAGATCTTTATATCACCAGAGGGGTCACCAGCAGGAGGAAGGAGGTCCTGATTCCTCTATATAGATCTTTATATCACTAGAGGGGTCACCAGGAGGAAGGAGGTCCTGATTCCTCTATATAGATCTTTATATCACTAGAGGGATCACCAGCAGGAGGAAGGAGGTCCTGATTCCTCTATATAGATCTTTATATCACTAGAGGGGTCACCAGCAGGAGGAAGGAGGTCCTGATTCCTCTTTATAGATCTTTATATCACTAAAGGGGTCACGCTCACTGCTTCTCCCTTTCCTGCATGCTCAGAGAAGGGTCTGATATAGATTTTTATGGGGAACCCTATACCTTTTTTTGCTTACTGACATCACTGACTCTGTATGCCCCTGTCCAATAGTTAGTGATGTCACATCTGATGTCCCGCCCACTTTGTGTACAAACAGAAGAAGGTCAGTAAAATGTCATTTAGCAATAATTTTCATTTTCTAAATGTCACTTTTTCTGTTGTACATTCTGTAGGAATTGGTACATTCCTCTAGCTGCCATCTGTCCCTGACTAAGAGGGGCTGTCCTTCTTCTGGAATAAAGCCCCCCCCCTTCCCTCCTTATCTGCCCCTCATATTGGTCTGTTGTATATACCTGTAGATAAAATGGACCATTCAATATAGAAAGCGTTTTACAGTGCTAAACTTTTCATGAAATGCCTAAATCATTGTGTATGTAAATCTTAAAAGTCGTTATAAAGGAATTGCAGCAATGACAAAACTTGTGAGTTTAACCAAATATAATGCACCAAACCCAAAAATGTCCTATATTGCAGCTTGCCAATCATTCGATTCTTTTTCATTTTGGATGGAGTAAGGAATGGAGTAACCCCGGGCAGATCTTTTTGTCCCATTGGGGAGATTTCCTTTCACTTTCTGTCCCATAGCCAAAACAGGAAGTGAGAGGAAGTCCCGGAAAAGTCAGGGAATCCCTTAGAACTAGTTTCCCCATTGGAGGATTTCCCTTCTATTACTTTTCTGGGGATGTCAGGGCTGGGCTCAGCCCTTCCTTCTCAGAGCTCAGGCTGCTCAGCTGTCAGTTAATTGCCAGTAGGGATGAGCCGAACACCCCCCTGTTCGATTCGCGGCAGAACATGCGAACTAACAAAACGTTTGTGTGAACACGCGAACACCGTTAAAGTCTATGGGACCCGAACGTGAAAAATCAAAAGTGCTAATTTTAAAGGCTAATATGCAAGTTATTGTCATAAAAAATGTTTGGGGACCCGGGTCCTGCCCCAGGGGACATGGATCAATGCAAAAAAAAGTTTGTTTTTTCAGGAGCAGTGATTTTATTAATGCTTAAAGTGAAACAATAAAAGTGAAATATTCCTTTAAATATCGTACCTGGGGGGTGTCTATAGTATGACTGTAAAGTGGCGCATGTTTCCCGTGTTTAGAACAATACCGCAGCAAAATGACATTTCTAAAGGAATAAAAGTCATTTAAAACTGCTTGTGGCTGTAATGTAATGTCGGGTCCCGGCAATATAGATAAAAATCATTGAGAAAAACAGCATGGCCCCCCCCCAGTCCATTACCAGGCCCTTTGGGTCTGGTATGGATATTAAGGGGAACCCCGCACCCAAATTTAAGAAAAAAAATGCATGGGGCCCCCAGGCCCTATATACACTGAACAGCAGTATACAGGAGGTCCCCGGGTTACAAACAAGAAAGGGACTGTAGGTTTGTTCTTAAAGCTGAGGTCCACACAAAAATGGAACCCTGCCCCCCTCCGGTGTCACACTTGGCACATTTCAGGGGGGTGGGTGCAGATACCTGTATAATACAGGTATTTGCACCCACTTCTGGACATAGACTTCCGGGCACACACGGGTCCCAGAGACAGCAGGGACCATCCGGATTGCACAGCGTGACTCGCGCATGCGCAGTAGGGAACCGGAAAGTGAAGCTGCAAGGCTTCACTTCCTGATTCCCTTACTGAAGATGGCAGTGGCAGCACCCGAGAGCCGAGCGATAGATCGGCTTTGGGTGCCGACATTGTGGGCACCCTGGACAGGTAAGTGTCCATATTTTAAAAGTCAGCAGCTGCAGTATTTGTAGCTGCTGACTTTAAAAAAAAAAATTTTGGCGGACCTCCGCTTTAAGTTGAATCTGTTTGTAATTTGGAACAGGTACATTTTTTAAGTGTAGATCCAGTCAAAAAGTCTATTTTTAATGTTTTTTGGAAAACATAGGGAAGGGTTATCACCCCTGTGACAATAGCTTTGCTGTCTGTGCTCCTCTTCAGAAGATTTCACCTCACTTTCTGTCCCAATGACAATTGGATTTAGAAAATGTTGGGTTATTAGGGAAACAAGGATTGGTGATAAAGCATCAGTGGAGAGACACCTTTTTCCCATATTAACTCTTACAGCAGAGAATTTCCCTTCCTAGGGGTAGATTTCCTCTCACTTCCTGTTGTCTCCCTCCGTTTGTAAGTAGGACTTATTTGTAAGTCGGATCTTTAAAAATAAGGGACCGCCTGTATATATTATACGGCCTGCCCTATATACTCTGTGGAAAATTGAGCCTTAGGTGTTGATGGTACCAGAACACTGTAAGCCCTCACAGTTACTCTTGGTGGGCGCAGGAACGGGCCCTGCTGTGAAATATTTGATCAAAAATTGTAATTACATGCCCCTGTTAAACAGTGGCAGTAAAATTGGGCCTTAGGCAGTGGTGGTGGTGCCCTGAACCAAAAATATTCTTAGAAGCTATCATCATGAAGATTGTGGAGGAATAGGATAGTCACTCAGCATAATAGGATAGTCACTCTGTGATCGGTTACAAAGCCTCCAGCAGCACTGAATGTGCGTTCAGAAAGAACGCTGGATGCAGGACAGGCCAGTAGCTCAATTGCATACTGTGTAAGCTCTGACCAGTGGTCCATCCTCAAGACCCAGTAACCCAGTGGATGTTCTGTTGGAAAGGTCTCAAAGTCTTATCTTGCCCCTAGATATTCCTGCACCATGTAAAACAGACGCTGGCGATGGTTGCTGGAACCAATCAGACCTTGGCGCTGCAGACTGAAGAATTGTCTGAAGGCATCGTTCAGCCGGCCACCTTTTCCACCGCTCTTTCTGTGACTGAACGAATACTCGGTAACACATTGTCCAGCACCAGGAAATTGTAACCTCCCAGGCTCTGGAAACGCACAAATTGCACAAACCTTTCTGCAAGGCCTCCTGAAGATGTTTCATCCTCTGTTCCTTCTGCGAAAGCTGGATAAGTTCTGTAACCTTACCCTTGTAATGTGGATCAAGAAGGGTTGCCAGCAAGTAATGATCCCTCTCCTTGATACTACGAATCCTAGAGTCTTTTCGCAGGCTTTAGAGGACCAGGGAGGTCATGCAGCGTAAGTTTGCAGAGGATTTAGATCCTGAGTCCTCTGGGTCACTAAGGGTCACATGATCCGCAACCACCTCCTCCCAGCCACGTACAACGCCATGGGTTTCTGGGGACTGAAAACGATCCCTTGAAGATTGCTGTTGATGCTGAGTTTTATCCTCCACCTCCATGCTGACACAATCCTACTCCTCCTCCTCTTCTTCTTCCTGTGTGATCAGTGGGCCCGCAGGAATACTATCTAAATAAAGGGGGCCTTGAGAGGTAAGGAAGTCCTTCTCTTCCTCCTGCTGTTCTGCCTCAAGTGCCCTGTCCATTATTCCATGAAGTGCGTGCTCCAACAGGAAGACAAGAGAGACAGTATCACTAATGCATGCATTGTCACTGCTCACCATCCTTTTGGCCTCCTCAAATGGTGACAGGACAGTGCATGCATCCTTGATCAGTAGCCACTGGCATGGCGAAAAAAAAGCCAAGCTCCCCTGACCCTGTCCTGGTGCCATACTCACACAGGTACTCATTGATGGCCCTCTGCTGCATGTGCAGCCACTGCAGCATTGCCAACGTTGAGTTCCACCTGATGGGCATGTCACAAATGAGGCGGCTCTTGGGCAGGTTGCATTCCCTTTGAAGGTCAGCCAGCCGAGCACTGGCATTATATGACCGGCAGAAATGACCACAGACTTTCCTGGCCTGCCTCAGGAGATCCTGTAAGCCCGGGTACCTGCACAAGAACCGCTGCACCACCAAATTCAGGACGTGAGCCAAACAGGAAACATGGGTCAAGTGTTCCTGTCAGAGGGCGGAGAGAAGGTTGGTGCCATTGTCGCATACAACCATTCCTGGCTGAAGCTGGCGTGGCGTCAAACACCTCTGAGCCTGCCCCTGCAGAGCTGACAGAACCTCTGCCCCAGTGTGGCTCCTGTCCCCTAAGCAGACCAACTCAAGCACTGCATGGCATCTTTTTGCCTGAGTGCTTGCGTAGCTCCTAAACTGAGACACCGCTCTCCATATACACTGCTGGATTTGCTTGGTGCCGGCTTAAAGTGGATGTAAACCCAATGTCATCCTTTCTAAACTACTGCCATAGGGGTTATCTATGAGGATAGACACGCCTCCTGCATGTATCTTCACCTGTCAAATGTCTCCCCTCTGTCTGTTATTAGACCTGAAAAACGGTATGTCAGTAGGCTCCCCGCCCACCTCTACACTCCCCGCCCACCTCTACACTCCCCTTGTCAATATGCATTTTCTCCTGTGTTTTTCTTACACTGAACTTCTGCTATGATCTCTAACATCCAGTGAAAAGACAGGAAAGTAACCACATAACTTCAGCATGGAAAAATAATCCTGAGGTGTGGAACATCCAATCTTTGCAGAGCTGCTGATGAAAGGAGTGGGGGTGGGAACTAAAAAATAATGAAATATAATCAATAAAATAATAATAAATAAAAAATAATGCATGTCTTAAGCTAGTGCACGAGATATGTAAATCACCTGTCACTCACAGCAAGCGGGAGGAGTTAACAAAGTTTTTCTCAGTTTGTCAAGTTTTATCTCACTGAACAATAAAAGAAGGTTGCTCAGAGATGGATTAACTCTTTGTGGCAAGACTGGGCTCAAATGATAGGAAATCTTATACTCTACAGTATGATACAAAAAAAAAATATTCGGGTTTACATCCACTTTAAGGGCACCATAACATGTGAGTTTAACCATGTTTTTAATTTTTTAATAAAATGAAATGACATACTATACCATGATGGCTATCCATATGTCTTTATGAGCACTGAACAGAGCAAGAGATACTAATACATTGCTTGGAAAGGCTGGTATTGGACCCATCACAAATGGATTGGTTATCCTTAATGAACCAAAGATGTTTATTCTTATTACATCTGGTGAGTGGCCATTGCATGAGGTGGTGGTGAAGTCACGATAAGTGGTGAATTAGGAGCACAATATACTAAAAAGGAATGTCATTGCACAGAAGTGATCACTCACTGAGGACATCTAGTGGGCTGTAGTGTTTTTGCACATGTTGAGGACATTTTTTGCAGCATGTAGTATATATGCATGGTGATATGTGATATTTGATGGTCACTAAGTAATATTGGCACATTGCACATTTTTAAATATTTGTCATATTATATTTTTTTTAGCACTAGCACTTTAAACAGTTTTTTGGAATATTATTTTGTCACTAGTAACACTATGTGGACAGTATATTTTTGACACAATATTAATTGATACAGAAAAGCACGCTACATAGGATAGATATCCTATTTTTGCATATTTCAGCAGTGGCATCATACGCAATCCACTTTTATATTATACCGTTCTAAAACTGACCAATGGTGCAAAGGGTCGTGGATTCATTTATATGTTTGTAATCATCCGGCAGTTCGGCTGCTAAATGCTCATATTAGTGTTAGACCTCTGGGGCAGCCTCTATTGTTTGTTCATGAGAATAATTCACCTCTGACAAATTTTCAGTTTTCAACAAATGTTTGCAATTTCATCGCATAAGTAGTTTATCTTTGTCTTGTCATTCTTTTCGGATTGGAGCTGCAACTGAAGCAGCAAAAATGGGTTTCGACAAAGATAACGATAAAAAAGATTGGTAGATGGAAATCTAATGCTTATACTTTATATGTTAGACCTAATTAAAATACAATTTTTTGAATTACAGGTGCACAGAAAATGATATGGATCGTCGGACACTCCTTTGTGTTCTGGGCTCATAAGAGAGCAGTGGAAAGAATTTATGGACAGAATTTGAATTTGGATCCGAACAAATGTCGGATTTATTGGTTTGGTGAGAGGGGAATGGTTTGGAGTGAATTAATGACTGTTTTGGGAACATTAAAGTATGATTGGCCGTTACCAGATGTCTTATTAATTCATCTGGGAGGAAATGATATTGGTAAATTAAAAACATTGGACTTAATTTTTCAGATTGAAGATACTATTCGTGCATCTCCCAAGACTGCCATTGTTTTCTCTGAAGTTATCCCCCGTTTAGTTTGGTTGAATTCTGACAAACTTTCAGTTTTTGAAAAAACAAGAAAAAGAATTAATAGACGTATAAAGAAATTCATGTCTTTGGGGTATGGGACAACATTTCGACATGTGGACCTGGAGGGAGGAGTACAAGGCCTATATCGGAAGGATGGGATTCATCTTTCTAATATAGCTTTGGATATCTTGAATTTACATTTTCAGACAGCAATTGAACAGGCCGCGGGCCGGGTGTTTTAGGCAGGAGGCTGATTATGGCTCCTGCCTTTTGTGGGACAATTTATTATTACGTTTATGATTGTATAATACAACCAGAGCTATAAAAGCTGAGTTGTTTCATTGCAAGATTGTATTAAGATTATTGATGAGTTCTGCTATAAGTTATTATAAATTTGTTTAATGATGTTTAATATCAATATGTAAACCAATAAATAAAGCCGCGGCCAATAAAATAATTTTATGAATCCAAACGTTGTACAAGATTATTTATTATAATAGCGGCCTGAGAATAATTTATCTGCCTACGGTCCCATTCTTGTTGGGCCGTGTATTAGAGCTCGGACGAACACACTAATGCCGCGTACACAACGATCGGAAATTCCGCCAGCAAAAGACCGATAAGAGCTTTTGTTTGTAAAATGCGTCCGTGTGTACGCTCCATCGGACATTTGCTGGCGGCATTTCCGCCAGCAAAAGACTGAGAGCAGGTTCTCAATTTTTCCGATGGAAAAAGTTTCTACCGGAAATTCCGTTCGTCTGTACGCAATTCCGAGGCGCAAAATTCCTGCGCATGCTCGGAAACAATTCGACGCATGCTCGGAAGCATTGAGCTTCATTTTCTCGGCTCGCCGTAGTGTTTTACGTCACCGCGTTCTTTTCGGTTGAAACTTCAGAGAACTTTAGTGTGACGGTGTGTATGCAAGCCAAGCTTCAGCGGAATTCCGTCGGAAAAACCATCCAAGAATTTTCCCACGGAAATACCGCTCGTGTGTACGCGGCATAAGACCGAATTTTAATGGTTCAAAGAATGTCAGGCAAAATGGTCGGCCCTCACGCATGTTCACTTCATCAAATCTGGCCCTCTTTGAAAAAAGTTTGGACACCCCTGTGGTAGAGTAATAAATCAGACAACTCTGCATATTTATGTTCTGAGAATATTTACTGGAACAAATTAAAGGAGATGTTGTCACAAAAAGGAGGTAATCGATCTGCGGAATTCTATGCAACAGCGCCAACTCAGCAAAGGAATTTCTCCGAAAGACACAAGGCAAATATTACGTAATATATCGGGCGATTGTAACTGGTTAACATCCTCAGCATTATGATAACTCACAAGCAGCAGGCTCTCTATCATGGCTCTGGCTGGCTCTGTCACAGTGTGTCAAATGACTTGGCTGCTGGGTACTGATTTTGTTAACTTATGACCAAGATGCCAGAGGGCCAAAGTGCATTGTAGTCTATTCACAGACACCCCCAAAGCACTCCTGTGTTGAAGCCTTGAAGGCACTGGAAGCCCCACCATCGGATCCGCTTCCCCTCTGTTCCTGCTGCTGGACGCCGCAGGCACAAAGAGAGATGGGCAGTTATAGACACAGCATAAGTTCAAGGACTCACCAGTCAACAGCGACCTCAGTGGAGGAAGTCCAGGCAGAGTGGCAAATAAAAGGAGGTCCAGAGGGCTGATGTCCTTCAGAAACCCATCAAGGGTCCATGGAGAGCTGTGTGTCCTGGCCTCAGCTTCAGGGCCACAGAAGCTGCAGTTCAAGGAAGAGCAGAAAGTAGAGTAAAGTCCCAGAGTCCAGAAAGCCACACAGAACTACAAGGCCATGCAGTTCTAAGCACCTTCCAGCTTTCTTCTAATGAGGTATGGAGCCATCACATCCTCTCTGTGTCCATGATATGTGAAGGACAGATACCACCAGCTTTTCCCCAACCTGCTATACCATAACCTCCAAACCCCCCCAGTTACCTGATAAAAGACCTGACAAGGTTTTTGGAGTAAAATGGCCTTAATGGCCTTTTATTTAACAAATCCGTAACTTCAAATAAATAACATATTTAACATAACCATCAGATCTACACCTTGTTGGTCTTTGAGGGCAACGACACACAACTTGGTCACTGCAACAAACTTCCTTTCAACTTAGGCCTCTAGTCGCAAGACACCGACTCGGAGATGATACTCATCTTTCGCAGTGACCTACATTTTTACCCCTTCCTGGTTAAACCCCTCATTAACGGGAATGTACCCGAGAAACCCATACCACAGATGGGTCCCAACCATTTTATATTTCAGCCTTTTTTTCCTCCTCCAAAGACCCACCACTGCCACACCATGTAAAACCTTACCCTTGCGTGCACCTCCACACCCTCAACACCCTCTGGATTCCCTCCTGCAACCCCAGGGCCCACAGATAGATTCCTACAGCATTAAGGTGCACCCCATTACTCCGAAGATACCACCAGGTATCCACTTCTAGCTCCCTATGCCGTATAGCCAAGCCCCCATTGTGAGTCACAAATCTGCCCACCTCTTTATTTACTTTTACACGGGCCTTGTCAACCTTTTTTACCGACCAAGCCCAATGCCAAGATGTCCTGCCCACCATATCGGACCACACTATCCCAGGGAATGCCGTACATAAAAATAAAAAATCTAATTTCACATCCCCTATAAGTTCCCGCATAGATCTGGCCCCCATATCATTTCCCCCCACGTGCAGCACCAAAATATCTTGTGCCCTATCCAGGCGGGAGAACCGATGTACCTCTGGAATCACCCTACTCCACAGCAAACCCGGCACCCCAATCCACCGAACCTGAGCTTCCTGTCACTGCTACCCCTAACAGCCGGGAGAGCAGCCAATCTAGTAGAGGTGGTGAGGGGAGTGCAGGTAGGCCTAGACAGTTGGTGGTAATCGGGGATTCTATAATCAGAAGGACTGATAGAATAATGTTTCGCCAGAATTGCCTCAACCGAATGTTTTGCTGTCTCCCTGGTGCTAGGGTTCGGCATGTGGTGGACCAGGTGGATAAATTACTGGGAGGGGCTGGGCATGACCCAGCTGTCTTGATCCATGTTGGAACCAATGACAGTATACATGGAAGGTTGAGGCTCCTTAAGAATCAATTTAAAGAACTAGGCTGCAAGTTGAAGGGAAGGACCTCCAAGGTGATATTCTCTGAAATATTGCCTGTGCCATGCGCAACACAGGAGAGGCAGGGGGAGATTAGAGAGCTGAATGCATGGCTAAAGACCTGGTGTAGGGAGGAGGGATTTGGGTTTCTAGAGCACTGGGCTGACTTTTCATTGGGGTGCAACCTATATGCTAAAGATGGTTTGCACCTGAATGGAAGGGGGTCTGCTGTGTTGGGGGAGAGGTTTATGGGAAGGCTGGAGGAGTATTTAAACTAGGATTAAGGGGGGAGGGTGAACTAGAAATAGATCAGACAGACATGTCAGTTAGGGGTCAGACATTAATGGAGGGTGGAATGGGGATAGATGGGGGGGGGGGGGGTTATGGCAGGTGGCAAGAAAGTTTCCATGTTGCAAACAGCCATTGAAAACTGTAGTGCCATTTGTACTACTAAAAATGATATGAAAAACACCATACCAAAATGTAATAATGCATTAAAGTGTTTGTTACCAATGCTAGAAGTCTGCCAAGCAAAATAGGTGAGTTGGAAGCTCTGGTGCATGAGGAGAGCTATGATGTAATTGGTATTGCTGAAACTTGGCTTCAATCCTCACATGACTGGGCTGTTAATATTCCTGGCTATGCACTCTTTCGGAGAGACAGGGTAAAAAGGAAAGGTGGCAGGGTCTGTCTCTATGTGAGAAGTGATCTCAAAGCAAGTGTGAAAGAAGACCTGGTTGATGGAGAGTGTGATGAGTCTGAAGCATTATGGGGGGTGTATGTATGTTCTAAAAGCAAGTGAACCCTTGTATGATATCCTGATTAGAGTGTTCCTCAAAAACCCATTCAGATCTGGAGATCATTCCGACAAGAAATTATGACACACACAAGGCATGCAATTCAGAATGATCCAATCTTTTACTTCCGTACTTTTACTTATATAACCAACATGACATCACAACAAAAGTCCAAAAGATCATAACATGATTTCATTTAATGTTAGCTGTAAGCAAGAAATACATACAGGAAAGATAAAAACACTTAACTTCAAGAGAGCAAATTTTCCAAGGATGAGGGCTGCTCTCCAAGACTTATGCCCTGTACACACGATCGGACTTTCCGACGGAAAATGTGTAATCGGAGCTTGTTGTCGGAAATTCCGTCCGTGTGTAGACTCCATCTGACTTTTTCCATTGGAATTTGCGACACACAAAGTTTGAGAGCTGGATCTCAAATTTTCCGGCAACAAAATCCGTTGTCGTAAATTCCAATCCTGTGTAGACAATTCCGATGCACAAAGTCCCACGCATGCTCAGAATCAAGCAGAAGAGCCGCACTGGCTATTGAACTTAATTTTTCTCAGCTCGTCATACGTGTTGTACATCAACCTTGTGCTTGACGTCCGGAATTTCCGACCAACTTTATGTGACCGTGTGTATGCAAGACAAGTTTGAGCCAACATCCGTCGGAAAAAAATCCGATGGATTTTGTTGTCGGAATGTGCGATCAATGTCCGATCGTGTGTACGGGGCATTAGACTGGGAGGGAATATTGGCATCGTTAAACACAGAACAGAAATGGACAAAAAGACTGTTTGGGACCTCACTGCTAAATATATTCCGATAGGTAATAAGTTTAAAAGGCTAGAAATAAAACCTATGTGGCTCGCGGCTAAAGTTAAAAAAGCTATAAACAATAAGAAAAGAGATTTTAAAAAATATAAAAATGAAGGAACACTAGTGTCGTTTAAATGTTACAAGGAATTTAACAGAATATGTAAAAAGGAAATCAAGGCTGCAAAAATGCGAAATGAATGACAGATTGCAAAAGATAGTAGGACAAACCCCCAAAGATTCTTCAAATATATTAATAGTAAAAAGGTCAGGTCTGAGCATGTAGGCCCTTTACAAAATAATCTAAATGGGGTGACTGGGGACAAAGAGAAGGCTAATTTATTAAATACTTTCTTCAGTTCTGTGTATACAAAGGAGCATGGGGGAGCTCATGTCCATAATGGGGGTGGTAGTCACACAGCACCAAATGATCCACAATGGCTCAAATGTGATATGGTCCAGAAATATTTAGACAGAATAAAGGTGGATAAAGCACCTGGACCTGATGGTATCCACCCACCGATCCTAAAAGAATTGAGCTCTGTAACTTCAAAGCCATTGTATTTATTTTTTAGGGACTCATTAATGACAGGAATGGTACCACTGGATTGGCGCAGGGCGAACGTGGTGCCTATATTTAAAAAGGGAACAAAATCTTTACCAAGTAACTATAGACCTGTTAGTTTAACTTCTATAGTCGGGAAAATACTCACATAGATGAGTTCTTGCTGAAAATAAACATTTTAAGCAACAGACAGCATGGATTCATGAAAGACAGAAGTTGTCAGACAAACCTGATTTCTTTTTATTTCTCTTATTCTTTTTAAGTAAGTAAAACCTTGGACAGAGGAGTGGCTGTGGACGTGGTATACTTGGACAGAGGAGTGGCTGTGGACGTGGTATAGTTGGACAGAGGGGTGGCTGTGGACGTGGTATAGTTGGACAGAGGGGTGGCTGTGGACGTGGTATAGTTGGACAGAGGGGTGGCTGTGGACGTGGTAAAGTTGGACAGAGGGGTGGCTGTGGACGTGGTATAGTTGGACAGAGGGGTGGCTGTGGACGTGGTATAGTTGGACAGAGGGGTGGCTGTGGACGTGGTATAGTTGGACAGAGGGGTGGCTGTGGACGTGGTAAAGTTGGACAGAGGGGTGGCTGTGGACGTGGTATAGTTGGACAGAGGGGTGGCTGTGGACGTGGTATACTTGGATTTTGCAAAAGCGTTCGATACAGTTCCGCACACACGGCTCATGTGTAAGGTAAAGTCTACAGGCTTGGAAATACAGTGGAACCTTGGATTGCGAGTAACGCGGTTAACAAGCGTTTCGCAATACGAGCACTGTATTTTTAAAAATCGTAACTCGGTTTGCAAGTGTTGTCTTGCAAAACTAGCACGATTCAGGCCAAAGCGTGTGCAGTACTGCAATTGGCCTAAGGCGGGGGGTGCCGGAGCTGAGCGGCGCCAATCGACGCCGTTTGTAAATGCACGGAAAGGCCCGAGGACAGCTCGGCTGACCTTGGCAAACCTCGGGAACGAAGTCTTTCCGTGGTTTGTCGAGGTCAGCCGAGGTGTCCTCGGGCCTTTCTGCCCATTTCCGAGGCTCTCTGGTGCCCCCCCACCTCTGGCCGCATGCGGTATTGCATGCCATTGAAGTCAATGCGGAACAAATTATTTTCATTTCCATTGACTTTAATGGGAAAACTCGCTTTGATATGCGAGTACATTGGATTACGAGCATTCTCCTGGAACGGATTATGCTCGTAATCTGAGGTTCCACTGTATCAGTTTGTAAATGGATAGAAAACTGGCTAAAAGACAGAATTCAGAGAGTAGAGGTTAAAAATTCTTACTCTGAATGGTCTAAGGTTATCAGTGGTGTACCCCAAGGTTCAGTGCTGGGACCCTTACTTTTTAATACCTTTATAAATGATATTGGGTCTGGGATCAAAAGTAACATTTCTGTCTTTGCAGATGACACCAAGCTATGCAGTGGAATAACCTCCTTACAGGATGTCTCCAATTTATAAGCCAATCTCAATGCACCAATGTCTAGTTGGGCGTCTATGTGGCAGATGAGGTTTAATGTTCAGAAATGTAAAGTTCTGCACTTGGGGGCTAAGAATATGCATCATACATGCTAGGGGGAGTGCAACTGGGGGAATCCATAGTGAAGGATCTGGGGGTTTTGGTAGATCATAAGCTCAATAATAACATGCAATGCCAAGCTGCGGTTTCCAAAGCGAGCAAAGTCCTTTCTTGTATAAGAGAGGTATGGACTCCAGAGAGAGAGATATCATCTGTACAAATCATTAGTAAGACCTCATCTGGAATATGCAGTTCAGTTTTGGGCTCCAGTTCTCAAAAAGGATATCAGGGAACTGGAGAAAGTGCAGAGAAGGGCAACCTCCACTGAGGGATGGAGGAGCTCAGCTATGAGGAAAGATTAGAGGAACTGAATTTATTCTCTCTTGAGAAGAGGAGAATAAGGGGGGATATGATCAACATGTTCAAATATATAAGGGGTCCATATAGTGAACTTGGTGTTGAGTTATTCACTTTACGGTCAACACAGAGGACAAGGGGGCACTCTTTATGTCTAGAGGAAAAGAGATTTCATCTCCAAATACGGAAAGGTTTCTTCACAGTAAGAGCTGTGAAAATGTGGAATAGACTCCCTGCAGAGGTGGTTCTGGCCAGATCAGTAGATTGCTATAAGAAAGGCCTGGATACTTTCCTAAATGTACAGAATATTACTGGGTACTGACATTTATAGGTAAAGTTGATCCAGGGAAAATCTGACTGCCTCTCGGAGGTTCAGGAAGGAATTTTTTCCCCTGCTGTTGCAAATTGGAGCATGCTCTGCTGGGTTTTTTTGCCTTCCTCTGGATCAACTGAGGGTATAAAATTGGGTATATGGGATTGTACGATATTTTTTATTTATTTTTTTTTATTTTTTTTTATGTTTGAACTAGATGGACTGGTATCTTTTTTCAACCTGACTAACTATGTAACTATATAACTATGTAACTATGTAACTATATAACTATGTTGCAAACAGCAACGGTGCGATCTGCTGCACACGTGTCAAAAAAGGCCCACACCAAAGAACTTTTCAAAATACGCAAGGAGTCAGCAGCACCCTGCACCTGCTTAGCTCTGCGGTGTGATGCAATAGGGTGGCTGCCCTTAGTGCCGGTTCACACAGGGGCGACTTGTCAGGCGACCTAGCCGCCTGACAAGTCGCCTCCCGTTCTGTACTACGGAACCGTTCTAATAGGAGCGACACAAGTCACTCCGACTTAGAAAAAGGTTCCTGTACTACTTTTGGGGCGACTTCAGGTGACTTGCATTGACTTCTATACAGAAGGCCTTTTGCAAGTCGCCGCAGAAGTCGTGTGCAGGTCACCTCGGTGAGTCGGCCTGCAAGTCGTGCCGCCCCTGTGTGAACCGGCACTAAAGCTTCCCCCTGGAGGGCATCCTGAGTCAGTGACCTCATCATCCTCTCCCTCCTCGTCACTGGAGCAAACCTGGCAGTATGCTGCAGCTGGGGGAACATGACTGCCAGTTTCTTGTCCTTCTTGGGCACTCCCTCTCTCTAGGCTCACGTTATTCCCTTCCTCAACCTGGATACCATCATCAGAGCCTTCAAATCGCTGCACATCCTCCTGCAGCATGTACCCGACACTGTGGTCGAATAGTTCGGGGGAAGGAGTGGAAAGGAGTGACTGTTGACATGAAGCCGATGGAATAGGCTGCTTTGGCAGCTGTATTGGCAGGAAAACTACTCTGAGCCTGGGTGACAGAGGATGAGGAAGATGATGATGGCTTTGTTATCCATTCCACCAACTCTTCTGCATGTTGTGGCTCAATAACACGGCCAGCTGCAGAAAAAAAGGACAAGCATGCCCCACGGCCACATGCTGAGGATGCACCGTGTCCATCGTCCCACAACCGTACTTTCGACGGACTGAATCACGTCAGACTTTTTGATGGACTTCCCTAGAATCGGACTTGTCTACACACAATCACACCAAAGTCCGATGGATTTGACCGTGATGACGTACGACTGGACTAGAATAAGGAAGTTCATAGCCAGTAGCCAATAGCTGCCCTAGCCTCGGTTTTTATCCGCCGGACTAGCATACAGATGAACAGATTTTTCGACCGGACTCGAGTCCATCAGAAAGATTTGAAACATGTTCTAAATATAAAGTCCGTCACATTTTCGACAGAAAATGTCAGCTGCAGGTCCGATGAAGCCCACACACACGGTTGAATTGTCTGACAGATTCGTTCCGTCGGACAAGTTTGGTTGAAAAGTCCGGCCGCGTACACGGCATTAACACATCTATAAAAAATATATGAGTTTTACTTTTTGAATTGAATTACTGAAATAAATTAACTTTTTTTATTGATTCATATATCAATAAAAAAAAACATTGTACCAGAAAAAAAAAAAGTTAATTTAGTTCAGTAATTCAATTCAAAAACTGAAACTCATATTTTATATAGATGTGTTACACACAGAGTGATATATTATTTAATTTTGATGATTATGGCTTACAGCGAGTGACACCCCAAAATTCACTGGGGTGTCACTAGATAACAAATTCCCACGCAGGGGATATGGACATGAAACATAAGGTAGAAGTTCACGTAAAAGTACTTAATAAAACATATTATGAGGGTATAGATTATTAACTGATTATTAACCGCAAGCCGAGGCCGGGGGTCGGTGCGTTATGCCCGAGCCTTGAGACCCAGGGGCTAAGGTAGACAAGGGGGAGCAGAGTTGTCCACAGAACGGGGGGAGAAAAAATAATATATAAATTAAAAAAAAACACAAAACACGCACAACAGTGGGGGTGGGGGGGTGGCTAGGTGTAGAACAGAGTGGCGGCAGTGTTGCCAACCCCCTGAAATTAAATTTACTGTCAGGATGCCAAAATTTACAAACAGCACACATTTTTTACTGGCAAAAATTCTGACATTTACTGGCAGAGCCATATTTTTTACTGACGCTGAAAACAAAGTACCTAAAATGACTGTTTTCACTGCTAAACAGTGCAAATATCAATATTTTAACTATAAACATAGAGCTAGTGCTATTAGCAATGTGTTTAAGTTAAACAAAAGTCAAAAAACAACTTTCTCCATTTACATGAAGGTCAGGTTACCATAACCCGGCCAACACAGAGTTCCCCCTTACATCAGAGTCTGCAGGATTCCCCCTTACAGTGAAAGGGAACTCTTATGTAAAGGGGAACACTGCAGATCATGATCTAAGGGTGGAACTCTGATGTAAGGGCGGGGCTCTAGTGACCAGAGACCACCTTCTGCAGCGTGAATACACTATAGTAAAGGGGGGTGTTACTAATATAGGGGAAACCTTTGTATCAGTGCCCCTTACATTTTTGTATTTACTCCCCCCTTACATCAGCAACCCCCCTCAGACTGGCCTGGCAGCGCTGTCAATGACCTCCGCTCAGGTGCACCATGTAGGGCTCAGTCAGATGGCTCCAGCTTGGCGGCTCTGGTTTTATCCTATAGTCTCCTCTCCATAGTCCACACGTCTGATTTCTCTTGTGACCCCCATCCTGGCGGTGTTCCCACTCTTGACTCCTCTCCAAACCCTCAGAGACTGCACACATGGTACAGGAGGTGGAGGAGGACAGAAGCTGCGGACATGGTACAGGAGGTGGAGGAGGACAGAGGCTGCGGACATGGTACAGGAGGTGGAGGAGGACAGAGGCTGCGGACATGGTACAGGAGGTGGAGGAGGACAGAAGCTGCGGACATGGTACAGGAGGTGGAGGAGGACAGAGGCTGCGGACATGGTACAGGAGGTGGAGGAGGACAGAAGCTGCGGACATGGTACAGGAGGTGGAGGAGGACAGAAGCTGCGGACATGGTACAGGAGGTGGAGGAGGACAGAAGCTGCGGACATGGTACAGGAGGTGGAGGAGGACAATGGCTGCGGACATGGTACAGGAGGTGGAGGAGGACAGAAGCTGCGGACATGGTACAGGAGGTGGAGGAGGACAGAAGCTGCGGACATGGTACAGGAGGTAGAGGAGGACAGAAGCTGCACACATGGTACAGGAGGTGGAGGAGGACAGAAGCTCCGGACATGGTACAGGAGGTGGAGGAGGACAGAAGCTGCGGACATGGTACAGGAGGTGGAGGAGGACAGAAGCTGCGGACATGGTACAGGAGGTGGAGGAGGACAGAAGCTGCGGACATGGTACAGGAGGTGGAGGAGGACAGAAGCTGCGGACATGGTACAGGAGGTGGAGGAGGACAGAAGCTGCGGACATGGTACAGGAGGTGGAGGACAGAAGCTGCGAACATGGTACAGGAGGTGGAGGAGGACAGAAGCTGCGGACATGGTACAGGAGGTGGAGGAGGACAGAAGCTGCGAACATGGTACAGGAGGTGGAGGAGGACAGAAGCTGCGGACATGGTACAGGAGGTGGAGGAGGACAGAAGCTGCGGACATGGTAGGATGGGGATGACACCCCTTAGCTGATCTCTACATATTACAGATGGCACAGGACATCACAGGAAGTGAGGGGAATCCCCTATAAGGTAGGTGTCCCCAATGGGAGATTTGCCTTCACTTCCTGTTCTGGTGACAACTGGGAATTTTTGGGTTTCCATAAAAAAGTAAGGTGATCCCCCCCAACACAGAATTAGAAGGGGGAGGGGGTGATCATAGCACACAGCTGTATACCATTCCCCCCCATATATCACACTCACCCTGGCCTCTCTGGATGGAGATCTCTCATGCGCTCTCTATGGAAGTCTCTGTGTAGCACATTTGACTAGAGGACGCGTCTCCTGGGTAACGGCCGGGAAGGGGGGCGGTGCTAATTCACTGAAGGCAGTTCAGGCCATGTAGTGGGCAGAGCTTTAGTTTGCAGAAGCTGTTGCAGTCCCGGCGGTGGGCGGAGCTTTAACTCACAGAAGGCAAGACAGCAGTGTAGTGGGCGGAGCTTCAAGCAGCCATTGAAGCCTACGTGTAGGCTCCTGGGTGTGCTGTGGCTGTGCTCTGGTCCAGTAATAGTATTAGTGCCAGTCCGTCCACTCCAGAGACCAGTCACCAGAGTCCCCTGCCTGCATCGCGTGACACGTCTCCTCTCCCCGAGACCCCGACCCGCCGCTCAGATCTCTGCTCTCCAGTCCACGATGACTCCTCTCAGTCGGCTCCTGCCTGTGCCTGTGTTGATAGGCTGGCGGTGGTATTGGCGGGAAAAAATGTGCTTATATAATTGGCTGAGCGGGCCGCGGCGGTGGTGGGCTGGGCAGAGCCGCTCGGCGGCTCAACAAGATCGGATCTTCTCGGGGATTTCCGGCATTGCGCATGCGCAGATCTGACCCGAGCCGATCGCCGCCATTTTTACGGGCACTTTTCCCTTACTACGGGCTTTCACGGGCACCGGAAAAACGGCTTGTTTTTACGGGCTGCCCAAAAATCTATGGGCGGTTGGCAACACTGTGTGGCGGGCAAGAAGCCCAGAAATGGGACGAGTCTAAAAGAGGGACAGAGAGGAAGAGGGAAAGAGAAAGAAGAGTCCCCCAGGCTGGAGATGGGGTCAAATTAAATTTAGAGTCCTAGACTAGTCGGATGTAAAGTAGGTAATGCGTAGGACCACCACGGGGCCCACACCTTAAGAAATTTGGCATGGGAGTCGTGGAGGTCACTGCACATTTTTTCATGAATCATAAGGCTCGTCAAGGTATTCTTTACCTCCAAAAATGAAATAGCCGGCTTTTTCCAGGCCCTTGCTATTGTTTGTTTGGCTGTGATAAATAGGTAAGTGGCTAATTTCTGCTGGTGAGAGAAAAGGCCCGGAATGGGGCAATGGAGTATTGCAAATTTGGGGTCCTTGCGGAAGGGAACGTGAAATAGGGAGGATAGTAGGCCAAAGACCCTTGATCAGAATCCTACAAGACGGGGGCAAGACCACCATGTGTGCAGTTCATCTCCTCACTGGCCACAACCCTGGAAGCATCTGTCATCGCATGTTGGGTTTGACTTGGTGATGCCAGCTGGGGCCCAGTACCAGTGCAGGAGAACCTTATAGGCTGCCTCCAACATGGCAGTGTTAAAAGAGCACTTTTTTAAATTTCAGACTGTGTATTATGAGGGGCCTGGCAGAAGGAGGTCGCATTTTAGGGGGTAGCCACAGTAAGGCAGAGATAGGGACTGGCGCGCAGTTAGGCACCTCCATAAGAACCCATAGGGGGATGTCAGACGTCGCATGGAGCATGGAGAGTTGGGAAATTTGAGCTGCCTGATAATATTTTGCAATGCCTGGAAATACCAGCCTGCTCCGTAACCTATGAACATAGATAGTAGAGCGGGAAACCCTGGGGCGTTTATGTGCTCAGATAAAGGTGAGAAACCTGTTCTGCAATAGCCGCAGATAGAAAGCAGGGACCCGGACAGGAAGAGTCTGAAAAAAGTAAAGTATCTTTGAGAGGATATAAATGGAGAGAACCGCGCTTGACCAGAAAGTACAAATACAAAACAGCAGCAGCATATAGTGCGATTACACCAAAATATAAAGTCCTGTAAAAAGCTGCGCTAAGAATGAAATAACAGTCTATGCAGATGACATCAAGGAGATTTTCAAATCCTTTCAAAGTAAAAACACCACCACCGTGTACTTCTAAGCAGTAGTGACAATCCACCGTAGTAGTTGAGCCTGCTTACCAGATGGCAAGCATAAAAGGGCAAGTGGCTTTAGCCCAGCCAAGGCCTTTTAGCTTGCTGGCGCTCCCGGTGTTCCTATGGGGGGTAAATCTCCAGGCTCGCTTGCGTTGTCACGTATCACCATTCAATCCTTAGATGTAGTGGCTGCATTCGCTTTCATTTTTCAGGCTTAGAACATTTTCAGCAAAATACTTGTTGATCTTGTCAGAAACGCAGTGTGCTTGTCACTTCCAGTGTTTTTTCATCACCAGTTTTCTTCGACATTAGCATTTAAGAATTTGTCACAGAACAAATAAATGAAGTTTACAACAAAATGAACACTTATTAGCATAATCTCTATATCAGAATAAAAAAAGGGACAATTAATCAGGATGATGGATTTTGTTCTGAAACAGGGAATATCCTTCTAAGTGAGACAACTGGGAGCTATATGATATGCCACTTTTTAGATAATTGCTCCAATGCACACAGGTACTGCATGGACTTGTAGATGACTTTTGGTGGTGAGAGAAAATTGGCAAAAGCTATAAAAAGGATAACCACAGCTGCTGAATCTGATGGTTCACACAGAGGCAACACGACTTGCAGGCCGACTCACACGACTTCAGCGGCGACTTGCAAAACGACTTCTGTATAGAAGTCAATGCAAGTCGCCCAAAAAAAGTGGTACAGGAACCTTTTTCTAAGTTGGAGCGACTTGTGTCGCTTCTATTAGAACGGTTCCATAGTACAGAACGGGACGCAACTTGTCAGGTGGCTAAGTTGCCTGACAAGTCGCCCCTGTGTGAACCGGGGCTTAATGCATGGCAGAAAAGAATGTGCAATATGTACAGTCTGTATCTTCAGGAAGTATGAGCTGCCTCTAAATCTTTGGTTCCTGTAATGGTAGTTCTATCCTTTTCCCTTCATGAACCGACAGGTGCCTCTCTGAAAAACACCCTGGAATTCGGATCTTAGAAGTATCAGGCCTCACCTGCCTATCTTGACTCCTGCAATCCTCCCTGGTCAGTTCAGGAAAACTCCGGTCGGCCCCCTATCTACTGCATCCTCTTAGCAGCCGCTTCCTGCTCCGCATGTTCAGAACCATCCCAGCTGGTGATGTCTGATCCATGACTCCTGGAGATTCTTTAGGTGACTTTAGTGAATGAACCATCCAGCGCTGAGGTCTCTGAACCCTCAGGCCTTCATGTTCAAGATCTGGTGCTATCCAGCACTGAGAGCATTATACCCCCAGGCTTTCAAGCCTGGACGGACCCCTGAGGGTCACATTCTTGCTGCTTCTCTGGATCACATTCCCATCTCCAACCACCTCCCTCCCTGGAGCATGTGATCCCCAGTTTATATAGGCTTAATAGCCCCTGCCCACTCAAATTAATGATTGGTTCAGGGTAGCCCATACAAACTAACTGCATCTAGTGTCCAAACCACCTTCCCTCCAGAACCTCTCACTGGAAGAACAGACATAGTTGCCAACTGTCCCGGATTTCCCGGGACTTAGACTCCATTCCCGAATTTGTGGTGTCCCAGGAAATGTCCCGAGAAATCCGGTTCTCGATTTTCGCCGCCGCCGCTAAAGGTCCGCGGCCGGCAGAGACATTGTCTCCGCCGGCTGCCATCTTAAAGAAGTTCAGGAAGACGGCTGGGGGGGGGCTAGACGGAGCTCCTGCGTCGCCGCCCACCCTCCGCCCTGCTCCGCCTCGCCCTGCCTACCCCCCGCCCTGCTGCCAGCCAGTCTGTTATGGAAAGGGGTGGGGTTCTAGCCATGCGGCAGGCAGACACACTAGGACACCTCTGAGGTAGGGGGGGCGCACCGCTGTGGGAATCTGATGTAAGGGGGGCTCCACTGGGGACACCTGATGTAAGGGGGGCTCCACTGGGGACACCTAATGTAAGGGGGGCTCCACTGGGGACCCCTGATGTGAGGGGGGGCTCTGCCGGGGACACCTGATGTGAGGGGGGGCTCTGCCGGGGACACCTGATGTGAGGGAGGGCTCTGCCGGGGACACCTGATGTGAGGGAGGGCTCTGCCGGGGACACCTGATGTGAGGGAGGGCTCTGCCGGGGACACCTGATGTGAGGGGGGGGGGCTCTGCCGGGGACACCTGATGTAAGGGGGGGCTCTGCCGGGGACACCTGATGTAAGGGGGGGCTCTGCCGGGGACACCTGATGTGAGGGGGGGCTCTGCCGGGGACACCTGAGGTGAGGGGGGGCTCTGCCGGGGACACCTGATGTGAGGGGGGGCTCTGCCGGGGACACCTGATGTGAGGGGGGCTCTGCCGGGGACACCTGATGTGAGGGGGGGCTTTGCCGGGGACACCTGATGTGGGGGGGGCTCTGCCGGGGACACCTGATGTGGGGGGGCTCTGCCGGGGACACCTGACGTGAGGGGGGGGCTCTGCCGGGGACACCTGATGTGAGGGGGGGGCTCTGCCGGGGACACCTGATGTGAGGGGGGGGCTCTGCCGGGGACACCTGATGTGAGGGGGGGCTCTGCCGGGGACACCTGATGTGGGGGGGGGCTCTGCTGGGGACACCTGATGTGGGGGGGGCTCTGCCGGGGACACCTGATGTGGGGGGGCTCTGCCGGGGACACCTGACGTGAGGGGGGGGCTCTGCCGGGGACACCTGATGTGAGGGGGGGCTCTGCCGGGGACACCTGATGTGAGGGGGGGCTCTGCCGGGGACACCTGATGTGAGGGGGGGCTCTACCAGGGACACCTGATGTGAGGGGGGCTCTGCCGGGGACACCTGATGTGAGGGGGGGCTCTGCCGGGGACACTCCCCTCAGGGGAACAAACTCACCAGAGCTATGTTAAATATGTGCCTCCAAAGTAAGAAATTTCCTGGGCCACATTGATACAACACTTTTCCAGGTGACAGGCTGATGGAAGGGCTCCAAAAGAATTATAAAAAAAAGAAAAGCGCATATAGCGTAATTCCATTTATTGATAATATAAACCCATCACATCATATATCCCCCATCAATATCTATGTACTAGACACAGGCAGTCATCAAGCAGAAAGAATAAAATCACCGTGCACTGCACCGTAGGACCTCCGGTTATCCTGTCTTGGCAATCAAGGAGCGGGTCCGACAACGATAGAGCGCACGCGTCACTTTCGGCGTCGTGTAGGTCACGCTTGACACGTTTCGTCATATCCTGACTTCAACAGAGGGTGTGCCTACACGACAAACAAGATAAGACTCGTACCCAGCTCCTATTATACAAAAGATATATAGATGACCTGTTCTTTATTTGGGAAGGGTCTATTGACTCTTTACAGGAATTTTTAAGGGAACTAAATTCAAACACAGAAAACTACAAGTTGACTAGTGAATACAGCCAAAGTGATATTCATTTTTTAGATGTCACTATTTTCAGGAAAGGAAATTGCTTGGGTACTAAGGTGTACTTCAAGCCTACAGATTCCAACAGTTACCTACCCATTAGCAGTGGCCCTCACCCTATGTGGCTAAAAAACATCCCTAAGGGCCAGCTCGCTAGAGTGAAAAAGAACTGTTCGAATGAAGCCGACTTTATATCACAAGCCCAAATTATTAAAAAGAGATTTATTGAAAAAGGCTATTTTGAAGAAACATTGGACGTTACGATTCAGGAAGTAGCTATGCTGCCCAGAGAGTCTCTTCTGGAGGAAGCCTGCCCCAGTTTGAACAATGATAATCAAGAATTGAGTTTTATTTCAGGCTTCCACTCTCAATATAGAGAGGTAGAAGGTAGAGCTATGTGCACATATTTAACATAGCTCTGGTGAGTTTGATCCCCTGAGGGGAGTGTGTTCGCGCATGGTGGAGTTGGAGTGATCGGTGGAAGGTGCATGCTGTGACATTCTATAAGATCTGCTTTGAACACTCTCTGAACCACTACTTGTACTTCACTATTCTTATGGACTTTTTTGTGTGAAGTTGGCCACACCTTATCTTTTTATTTTATGTGCTCAATACTAGTGCTGTTTTAGTATATGACTATTACATCTATTCATCATACGTCTTTTATATACTATTGTGTGTATTTATTGTTTTTTAAACAGCAGCTTAGCCTCCACACCGTGAGTTTCAACCATTTGGGTGTTTTGGAAGGTATATTTTTATTATGTCATCCCATATGCTGGGTGCTGTGGAATAGTGGCTGGGGTTCTATGGCGCTGAGTGGTGTACTATAGGCCCAAATATACACTTTTTATTATGTATATGTATATATATATGTGTATGTATATATGTATATATATATATATATATATATATATATATATATATATATATATATATATATATATATATATATATATATAGTATTTATCGGCATATAACACGCATTTCTTTCCCCTGAAAATCAGGGGAAAATCGTGGGTGCGTGTTATAGGCCGATCCCCGCCAATTTTGTGTGATCAGAGCGATCGCGGCGATCGCCGCCGACATACACAGCCGTGTGTAAATTCAAATATGGCGCCGAGACCGCAGGGACTCGTCAGAGCCGAGATACACATACCCGAGAGTCCTCTGCTTTTCTCGGCGCCGCTTACAGTCCCGCCCAGTCCCGCCATTGGACCTGTGTGATGTCCATCATAGGGAGGGACTGGGCGGGACTGTAAGCGGCGCTGAGAAAAGCAGAGGACTCTCGGGTATGTGTATGTCGGCTCCGCCGAGTCCCTGCAGTCTCTACGCCATATTTGAATTTACACACGGCTGTGTATGTCGGCAGGGATCGCGGCGATCCGGCAAAGCTGCACTGGGGCAAAGCTGCACTGACATGGCTGCAATGGACACTGGGGAAGGCTGCACTGGGGCAAAGCTGCACTGACAAGGCTGCACTGACACTGAAAAGACTGCAGATGGACAGATAACGCTGCATTGATGGGCATTTTAATGTAAATTTTTCTTCCTTTAAACTTTACTCCTAAAAGTTTTTTTCCTTAAAATTCCCTCCTAAACTTGGGGTGTGTGTTATACGCCGATAAATACGGTATATATATGTGTGTAGGAAGGCCAGTATGGTGGCCTGAATTTATGGGAGGAGCCCGGGGGGTATTTAAGCAGCCCGCTCACCTGTGGTGCTTGTCGGTTTCCTGTGCGTGATATACGTCACTAGGCCGACTATTCGAATACCAGCGTCCGCAAGTTCTTGCCTCGCAAGTTCCTGTATTCGCAATTTCCGTGCTCGAGAGTTTCAAAGTCCGTGTTTACCGATTCGTAGTTCATAGTTCGTACCATGCGTCTGGCTTGGCTGTCGCAGGTAGGGTCCCGTCGGACTTTTGTTTTTACACATTTTTAGATATCATGTCACTAAACCGTGATATCAAACTTACGAGTCACTCGCAAAAATTTCACAAACGTAACCACAATGTATATCAATCGTACTATCGTTATGTTACCATTTCGAGTTACCCGAGAAAACCACCGCGACACAGACGTCGCTTCATTTCTAGCATGTCTAAAATTGTTAAAACATGCGTCAGTAGACAGCCGTAGCGATTCGCAATTCGCAAATCTTATCGAATCACGTCAGTTCGATACCAATCATTTCTCATTTCTGAACATTTCTAAATACATTTCTAACATTTCAAACCATTTCAAATCATTTCTCATTTCACGTACCGCGCTCCGATTCGAATCCAGTGGCACCTAAAAGATGCACCGATTCGCTCCGGTGTGCCCCAGTAGTTACGGCCTCATTTCAGTACATGCTCCAGAGTCACGTTATTATCAGTCACTTCGACTCACCGATTCGTACCTCTGTCATGGTTATCATTTCATTGCCACGTATCACGCTCCGATACGAATTCAGTCGCATGGAAATGCACCGATTCGTCTCGGCTTGCCCCAGGATTGGCCACATTTCAGTACATGCTCCAGAGTCCGATTCGTAGTCAGTCGCTACAACAGCACGACCGATTCGCGCCTCTGTCATGGCAAACAATATGTTACACCTGCACTTACCGCGCTCCGGTTCGAATCCAGTCGCATCCTCCATGCACCGATTCGTTACGGCGTGCCCCAGGGCTCGGCCTCATTTCTGAAACATGCTCCAGAGTCCGGATCATAGCTAGTCGCAGATATCGGGCGACCGATCCGCATCTCTGTCATGGAATTACTACCATTTCACTCCCACAGCACATCACCGTTTCGAAACCAGTCGCATCCGAGATGCACCGATTCGTCACGGAATGCCTCACTTGTTTCGGCCGTATCCATACTTATACCAGAGCTCGGTTCGTTGCCAGTTGCAAAATGCGGCACAACCAATTCAAGCCTCGGTCAAGGTAAACATTTCTCTCATTTCGTTTTCATACTGCGCTCCGATTCGAATCCAGATGCATCAAACATGCACCGATTCGTCCCGGTGTGCACCAATGTTTTTTCAGTTGCCTCATTTTTCAGTTGCCTCATTTCAGTACATGCTCCAGAACCCGGTTCACGGTCGGTTCAGTCACGACACGACCGAGCCGGACCTCTGTCATGGAGTTCACTCATTTCATAATCAAGGCAAACATTTCAAATCATTTCATTGTCACAAGATTGCAAGCACCATACAAATCGTTGGTTCAAGTTAGTCAGCAAACCCTTCACGAATTACCACCTTTCATTTTCCTCTAGGTCAGTCAAAGTTCAGTAAGTCCACCCTGCACCAGGTTGGACGATACCCCCCCAGGTAAAAAAAAAAAAAAAAAAAAAAAAAAATGGGAGAAAATAAGTCGGGTAAGTATGACTCAGGGGATCAATGAAAAAACTTGAAATTCATGTCACCCCCAATAGGTTACAGTCAACCAAAAAATACGAGCTCAAAGACAGGATATCCTCATCAGATCAACCATGTCTCAGGCCGGCAGCGAAGACTTCACGGCCCCTCTGTCACCTTCCCCGGTCTCAGAGAGCGGCAGCGTGCAGTCCCTCAGGGGATGGACTATCCCCAAACTGACGGCAGAGCTCAGACGCAGAGGTGTGCCCTTCCCCGCCACAGCGAGGAAAGGCGAGCTCTTCAAACTCCTCTTTCCCCCACCAGCAGCAGGACCCAGTACCCAACGGGCATCCCTCCAGTCAATATCTTCAGCCATCTCACAACTTCACACGATGGTGTCATCCCTGTCTACCTCGGTCACAGACGTACAAACCAGGGTGGCACTCCTGGAGGCTCGACCGGCCGCGGCTATCCCCGACCCAACTGCAACCCAAACCTTAACACCCCTTCCTGCAGGTACCACAGGCTGGAGCCCCATTGTCGACCCCTCCCATTTGGTTCCAACCAGCATCAGGAAGGACATTTTGGACGGCAGGGACGTCAACCTGGCCTCTCTCCTTATTTCTGTGCACGATCTGGCAGAAAATAAGGCCTACTCCTGGGGTGACATATCGGTGGTCCTTAAAGCCAAAGACCCCAGACTGAACCGCAAGTTATCTGTCCCAGAATTCACCTTGGCCTTTGGCATGCTGAGAGACGTCCTATGCTCAGCCGCCCCCAGCAGAAGGGAAGAGCTGGACTTGTACCTCCATACGGTAGTAGACTTGGGCTACAAGTATGGAGGATTTTCCTTTTACGGCTACCACCGTTCCTTTTCCGCAAAGGCTGCTGCCAGACTCACACAGTTCCAAACAACAACAAATTGGAGTCTCATGGACACAGAGCTCTTCTGCCGCCATTTTGCCGGCTTACGCTCACCCCTGTGTGCGATTTGCCAGTCCTCCACCCACACTGCCACCTGGTGCACCAATGCGACAATCAGACGTCCCTTCGAATTTCCTTCTACCTCCGGTGCACTTCAGGGTCAGTCGGCCCCTGAACAAACGCCCCAGGTGGACAAATTTGCAGTCCGAACCGTGGGAGGGGCAGCCATCTGCAATAATTACAATTACGGGTCCTGCAACTTCAGTCAGTGCCGCCTACTCCACATCTGCACCTTATGCCAAAGAGCGCACCCAAGAAACTTGTGCGAAGTCAAACAACAGCAGAGGGCATGACTAAGCCGGATCAACGACTTATTGCTAGGACTCTACCTCACCTCACATCCCACCCCCTCCCTGGCCACCTACCTTATCCAGGGCTTCACAGTAGGCTTTCACACCGGCCTCATTTTACTACCCCACAGTACTTACGAATGTGGGAATCTTCGTTCAGCAGCCATTGACGAACAAGCCATAGATCGGCTCTTACAAGCAGAAGTAGACCGAGAGTACGTTATAGGCCCTTTCACTCAGCCCCCTTTCAGCACTTGGAAAGTCAGCCCTATTGGGCTTGTCAAGGGCAAATTCACAAATAAATTACGTTTGGTGTACGACCTGTCTGCGCCTCATTCTTCCCACATCCCCAGTCTCAATTCCCTGATCCCCTCCGAAGAATTCTCCCTAAAATATTCCTCAGTGGATATGGCGATACAAGCAGTCATCAAAGCAGGTACAGGTGCCTGGCTTTCCAAAGCCGACATCTCGGATGCCTTCAAGCTCCTGCCTATCCACCCATCCCTTTGGTGCTGGCATGGCATCAAGTGGAAGGAGGCATATTATTTTGCCACAAAACTGACCTTCGGTTCGAAGAGTAGCCCGTGGCTCTTCGACACATTCGCTCAGTCCCTTGCTTGGATACTGTTACAAAAGGCTCAGTGCCAAGAAGTGATCCATTACCTGGACGACTTCCTACTAATAGAACCTCCCAGCAAGCCCCCAGGAGACCTCGACAAACTCAGAGTGATATTCGGAAATCTCAATGTTCCCATCGCCGAGCACAAAGTCGACGGCCCAGCACACAACATCACCTTTCTCGGGGTCAACTTAGACACCTGTGCTATGCAAGCCAGTCTCCCCCTCGACAAACTAACCCACATTAGGGTGGTCCTTCACAAATTCACCCACACCAAGGGGTGTACCAAAAAGCAGTTGCAATCTCTCCTGGGAATGCTTAATTTCGCCATGCGAATTATTCCACAAGGCCGCACCTTTGTGTCACGTCTGCTGAGATTCCTGTCACAAACACAAGACCCCGATCAGATCCTAAATCTAGACTCCGCAGCAATAGCGGACCTATCTATGTGGAAGGAATTCCTGTCCGCCTGGAATGGCATATCCCTATTTATACCCATGGTTTCGGCCCTGTCACCCCAGGTGGTGACAGATGCTGCAGCCTCCACAGGTTTCGCGGCAATTTTTGGCCACCAATGGTTTTCAGGACCCTGGCCTCAACAGATACTGTTGATACCCAGCTTTATTCGAACATCTTCCCTCTTCGAACTCTATCCCATAGTGGCAGCTGCACAACTCTGGGGTCACCATTGGACAGGGCAAACCGTAGTCTTCACCACCGACAATCAGGCCACGGCAGACATCATCAACAGAGGCAGGTCCAAGTCCCTAGCAGTCATGTCCTTCCTGCACAGATTGGTACAACTGTCCTTACAGCATCAGTTTAATATACACTGTGCATTTATTCCCGGCAGATACAACTTAGCTGCTGACGCACTGTCACGTTTTAACTACACCTCCTTTTTCAAACAGGTTCCCAGAGCCGAACCAATGTCGGCCCCTATCCCTGTCTGGTCAGAGCTGACCCTGGACTAGTTCAACATTTACAAGGAGCAACGCAGCTCATCAATCACTCACTCTCTCATAACACACTCAAAGCCTACCAGACAGCTTGGAAGGCGTTCAATAAATTTCTCACATCCTGCTGTAAAGGACCAACAGATGTCAAACAGGTACTGGCCTTCACTTCATACTGCCACACTCAGCTGGCCTTATCTTACAATACCATTCGGCTATACCTAGCCGGCATACAACATTTCTTGACGCTTGAAGACCCCACAAAATCTTCACTGTTCTCATCACACGCTATACGAGCCATCCTAAGGGGCATTCAGAAACAACAACCAGTGATCAGCACAAAGCGCTTACCCATTACGGGGCCCATCTTCAGGGATATGTCGACTATTCTGGCTACTTCACCATTCGGTCTGCTCCCCAGCACGGTCCTACAAGCAGCCATATATTTGGCTTACTACGGGTTCTTGCGGCCTGGCGAATTCACCTACAACAACCCCACAGACCAAGTACTATGCAGACGGCACTTGCTTCGCTACCAAGACCATTTCATCCTTCACCTCGAGGTCTCTAAAACCCAGCAAACAGGCTCTGGAGTGGACATTCACCTCTACAAAACCAACAACAGCTGGTGTCCAATCACCGTACTCAACCGACTCCTGTCACTCCTGCCTGAACAACCGGACACCAGTCCTCTTCTACCATTCCCAGTTAAACCCTTAAGCGCCTGTCAGTTTGTAAAACACATAAGGATACTTCTCCGCAATCTTCACCTTAACCCGAGTCAGTACTTCGGACACTCCTTTCGTATCGGAGCAGCTTCCGCAGCATCCCGCCATGGGGTTCCAGACCACGTCATCAGAAGACTAGGCAGGTGGAAATCAGCCTGCTTCGCCCGGTATATCCCCAATCCTCAAATAGAGATGGCACAGGCATTCTCCAAATTGGCTCAATGAACAACTGAAAACCAATAAAATATTATACCCCTAACTGAATGTTTTTGCCCCCTTATTTTGGCATACCGGCCATTAGACCAAGGCACACTTTCAGGTCCATTTCATATGGTAAGTCCACACTTCCAGGTCTATTTCCGATGGTAAGTCTTATCTTAACTATAAATGTTATCTATGTCCATATCGGACATAGGGCTCCAACTATATATATATATATATATATATATATATATATATATATATATATATATATATATATATATATATATATGTATATGATCAGTGTCTGTATGTATATATATATATATGATCAGTGTCAGTATATATATATATGATCAGTGTCAGTATATACCGTATTTATCGGCGTATAACACGCACCGGCGTATAACACGCACCCCAATTTAGGAGGGAATTTTAACCTCCCTGGCGGTATTATTATTTCGGATTTTAGGTGCTGAAAGCGGTACAATTATTTTGCATGGAAATTTGGTGTTTTATATTGTAGGCCTGTAATTCTTAACAATAACACACTTAAATCTGTCCAAACAAGAGTCTAGTAGATATCCTGGGTATGATGAAGTTTGAAACACAAAAACATAAATTATAATATAATAAATAAATATAAATAATTTAAAAAAATAATAAAATAATAATAATAAAATACATTTCCCCACAATTCACTATCGCTCATTCTGCAAATGTTCTAATTTACTATCGCTGTTTTCTAGCTGATCTAAAGCCACTTTTGACATAAAGGGACACTTTTTGGTTGCTATGGACAATCTCCAGTTTCCAGGCAGAAAGAACAGTATATATCATATAAAACTGCATGCAGGGCATGGGCCAAAGCACTGGGGACAAAAGGGATGTGAAATAATTTCATACAGTACTGTAATCTGTAAGATTACAGTACTGTATGTGTTATGATTTGTAAATTATTTTGAATTTGCCGCCAGGCTCCGCCCCGTGCGTCGCACCGCTCGCAGGGAATGGAGCCTGGCACGGAGAGGCTTCGGAGGAGAGAGAGCCCGCAGACACAGCGGGGGACATCGCAGGATCCTGGGGACAAGGTAAGTAAAGCCGCACCAGGATCCTGGAATGTTATCCCGAGTGTGGCTCGGGGTTACCGCTAATGGGACTGAAATTTAACCCCGAGCCACACTCGGGATTACCGTCAGGGAGGTTAAGGAAAAAAAACTTTTAGGAGGGAAGTTGAAGGGAAAAAAACTTACATTTAAATGCCCTTCATTGCAGCCTTGTCAGTGCAGCCTTCCCCAGTGCAGCCATGTCAGTGCAGCCTTCCCCAGTGCAGCCTTCCCCAGTGCAGCCATGTCAGTGCAGCCTTCCCCAGTGCAGCCTTCCCCAGTGCAGCCTTGTCAGTGCAGCCTTCCCCAGTGCAGCCTTGTCAGTGCAGCCTTCCCCAGTGCAGCCTTCCCCAGTGCAGCCTTGCCCCAGTGCAGCCTGGGATCCCCTGTCCCTTCTTCCAGGGCTTCAAAATTGCGGTCCGCGATTTGAAAATGGCGCCGCCGGCGCCGAAGTACACAGAGCCGGTCCTCGGCTCTTTCCGGCGGCTCTCGTTTACTTTCGGCTCCACTCGTAGTCCCGAGCGGAGCTATCCGAGTAGGTTCGGATAGCTCCGCTCGGGACTACGAGTGGAGCCGAAAGTAAACAGTGTAGACGGTGACAGGACGGTGGGTGTGATCGGTAAACAGGAAGAGCTGGGAATTATTTCACAGAAATGTCTATATAAAGTCTCCTGGAAACACATGTAGTGCAAAGGTTCGGATAGCCGAAAGTGGAGCCGAAAGTAAACGAGAGCCGCCGGAAAGAGCCGAGGACCGGCTCTGTGTACTTCGGCTCCGGCGGCGCCATTTTCAAATCGCGGTCCGCGATTTTGAAAATGTGACAGCTCGGGATTGCAGGGGATCGGCGTATAACACGCACCTGTGACTTTCCCCTGATTTTAAGGGGAAAAAAGTGCATGTTATACGCCGATAAATACGGTATATATATGATCAGTGTCAGTGTATATATATATATGATCAGTGCCAGTATGTATATATATGATCAGTGTCAGTATATATATATATAATCAGTGTCAGTATGTGTATATATATATGATCAGTGTCAGTATATATATATATAATCAGTGTCAGTATGTATATATATATATGATCAGTGTCAGTATGTGTATATATATATATATATGATCAGTGTCAGTATATATATATATATATATATATATATATATATATATATATATATATATATGATCAGTGTCAGTATGTATATATATATATGATCAGTGTCAGTATGTGTATATATATATATATATATATGTATATATATATATGATCAGTGTCAGTGTGTATATATGATCAGTGTCAGTATATATATATATATATATATATATATATGATCAGTGTCAGTATGTATATATATATATATGATCAGTGTCAGTATGTGTATATATATATATATATATATATGATCAGTGTCAGTGTGTATATATGATCAGTGTCAGTATATATATATATATATATATATATATATGATCAGTGTCAGTATGTATATATATATATGATCAGTGTCAGTATATATATATATATATATATATATATATATATGATCAGTGTCAGTGTGTATATATGATCAGTGTCAGTATATATATATATATATATATATATATATATATATATATATATATATATGTGATCAGTGTCAGTATGTGTATATATATATATGATCAGTGTCAGTATGTGTGTGTATATATATATATATATATATATATATATATGATCAGTGTCAGTATGCAGTACCTCTCTCTGTCCTCCAGGTGGAGTGCTCGGTCTCCTCTCTCCGGATGGTGGGGGTTATTCTCCAGGAAATGAGAAGTTACTTTAAAACAGAAAGTAAGGTTTCTCTCCCGATGATGAAACCTCAGCCATGATATTATAGGATGGAACCTGAATTCTGGAGATGAGACCCCCAAATATCCTCTACATACTGCTCCCCCTCTTCACTGTCACAGGTAAGTCCCCTTGTACTGCGCTACACTGTGTGTGGGTGATATCAGTGTAGACGGTGACAGGACGGTGGGTGTGATCGGTAAACAGGAAGAGCTGGGAATTATTTCAGAGAAATGTCTATATAAAGTCTCCTGGAATGTAGCGCAAAGAAGCCGCTGGTTAGGATGGGTCTTCTGTTGCCTCAACCTTCTGAAAGACCCCCCGACCCTCTAACACAATGGGCTGAGTACACCAATTGTAGCAGTACCCCCGTGAGGTCCACTGAATTTTTGGGTTCACCCTCACATCAGGGGCAGATCTAGGGGGGTAACGGGTCAATTCCCCCCCCTGAGGTGAGCAGGCTGTACTGATGCAGACCCCCCATCAGCCGTTGCTGGCAGGTTCTGTGAAGGGACACAGGCAGAGCCACATAGTGATGTCCAGTTCATGAACAAATCGTTCTTTTGAATTGATTCATCTGAGTGGACTGATCCGTTTGAAACAGTTCACTATGGTGTCCGTTTATGAAGCAGTGATCAGCGGTGATCCCGAGGATCGCCGCTGATCACAGTCCATAAACAGTTTATGAAACAGAGATAATCGGAGGAGAAGTGTTTGAACATGTTCTCCCGCCGATTATCTCTACACATGGAGAATCCCCATGAATGACACAATAACGGCCAGTTTATGAAGCGGTGATCTCAGCGCTTCACTGGAGATCTGTGTCAGAATTCACCCTCCCCAATTCACCAGATCAGAGGTGGAGAATCGGGGAGTGAAGAGGAAATCTGGGGGGATCTGAGGGGGAAGGAGGAAGATTTTTAACTTCCTTATGCCTCGTTCAGACCCCCCAACATTGTAAGCATGTCCCCCTGTCATATTTATGAGTATACATATATATACATATAAACATATAATGTGTATATGTATATATATATCATGTGTGTGTGTATATACATGTATATATAGTGTGTGTGTGTATACATATGTGTATAATGTAGGGGGACACATTATTTTATTAACATTAATCCACGCGCCGTTGAGCGATGATAATTTATCACTGCTTGATAAACTGACATCTGGTGCTGTAATCTGGTAAAGTCTCATGAGATTCCAGTATCAGGGGACGTTCTCCACTGTTTGAAGCGTTTGTAGATCTCTTCACTCCTCCAAAGGTGAAGTAATCTACAAAGCTTCATAAACTGGCACACAGAGGAGAAGATTCTTCACTGTGAATGCCGGAGAACGAAGCACTGAATAGATTTCACTACTTCATAAACTGACACCTTTGCACTCAATACATAGCAGAGCAGGCCTGGTAATATGATCCTAGAGTGAGAGCTCCGCCCCTCCCTGCAACCAATCAGCATGCTCAAGGCACAGTGACACTCAGGAATTGGATACAAACTTAAAACAAGAGTCAGGAGTACACAGTACACCGAGTTAACCACTTGCTTACCGGGCACTTAAACCCCCCTCCTATCCAGACCAATTTTCAGCTTTCAGCGCTGACGCACTTTGAATGACAATTACACGGTCATACAACACGCTACCCAAATGAATTTTTACCATTTTTTCACCACAAATAGAGCTTTCTTTTGGTGGTACTTGATCACCTCTGCAGTTTTTACTTTTTGTTAAAAAAATGTAAAAAACTTAATTTTTTTTTTTTTTAAATTGTTATTTTTTTATATTTTGTTATAAAAAATTTTAAACGGGTAATTTTTCTCCTTTATTGATGTACGCTGATGAGGCAGCAGTGATGGGCACTGATAGGAGGCAGTGATGAGCACTACAGGTGGGCATTGATAGGTGGCACTTGTGGGCACTATTAGGTGGCACTGTGGGCAGTGTTAGGTGGCACTTTCAGGTGGCACTGATGAGGCAGATGTGCCTCTTCCACTTGGGGACCGATGTCCCTCACATCCTAGCCGGTGATCGTCTTTTTTTTCTACTCACGCTGTCAGCGTGAGTAAAAAAAAAAAAAAAACGATTACCGATCTTTAGTTTACATCATGTGATCAGCTGTCATTGGCTGACAGCTGATCACATGGTAAGGGGCCGGGACCGGCCCCTTACTCGGATCGGTGATTAGTCGAGTCTCAGTGACTCGGTGATCACATCGCGCCCGGTGCGCGCGCAGGGAGCGTGCACAGGGGAGGCCGTCATATGATGGCCTCCCAGGAATGCAGGTCCGCGCTGTGGCCGTCATTCGGCCATAACGCGGATGCCAGGAGGTTAAAGAATCATAGGAGTTGTTAGAACACAGTACACTGAAAGAACCATGAGTCGCCACCAGTAGAACAATACACACAATGATCAGGTAGCAGCAATACACTACACTACAGACTGCTTCAAAGACAGAGAGGACAAAGTCAAGATAACAAGCCTCTGTGATAGTTTGTTGAAGTGACAGGTTCTCTTTATTGCATCTTGGGTCTGTTATATGATCACATGAGTATAGGATTGTGCTCAGTAACCTGGGTATCAGGTGTTCTGTCAGATCAAGCAATCTATAGGAGTAGCCAATATTGCCACTTACGTGATGCACAAACAGCTGTGTAAAGGAAAAGCAGGTTTTTGTGCATGTGAACTGCATTCTGATGGGCCAACTTCACAGTTAAGATTGCTAGCTATCAGATTTGTCCGTAGTCTTTACAGTGCATAATGAGGCCCCTTTCACACTTGTGTGACTTGTCCTGCGACTTGTGACTACAAAGTCGCATGACAAGTGGTACCCGATGATTTCCAATGAGTACCGTTCATATCTGTGCGTCTTCAAGTCACAGCGACTTCAAAGTAGTCCCTGCATTACTTTGGTCCGATTTTGATGCGACTTGAGGCAGAGACCTCAAGATTACATAGGTAATTCTTCAAGTCGCATCAAAGTCACGGTAAAAATCGTGGCAAAAATTGCACGACTTTCAAATGCCACAAGTGTGAAAGGAGCCTAATGATTGGATTTTACTACCGTGGGTACTTCGCCCGCCCGTGGTAGTAAAATCCGATCATTTTTCCTGTGCATGCTCTGTAAAGATTACGGAAGAATCTGATGGCTAGCAATGTTAACTGTGAAGTTGGCCCATCAGAATGAGGTTCACACGCACAAATACCCGCTTTTCATCTACACAGCTTTTTGTGCGACACCAAAATTGATGGGGCTGGCTGGTCTGACAAATTGTGGTCTGACACAATAGTATTGTGCTTGTGCTCTGAGCAACAAACTAAATACAAGTAAACCTCCCCAGGACCTGCCAACCTTCTGTGAAGAATCATTCTTCTGATTCTAATCATTTAAGAAGGTTGAGTCAGAGCTTTGCTTCACATGCTTGTCAGTAGACTTAGCAAGTGAACCGAAGAATCGATTCATTGAATCTGTTCATTTCAGTGAGTAGTTCGAAATGAACCGATTCAATTAAAAGATCCGGACTTCCCATCACGAGCTGCGGGGGATTTTCACCCCTCCTTCTCCTGGGAAACTAACAAGAGAGGATTATGGGACATGTAGTCCCGGATGCCAGCAGGCCCAGGACTATTCCCTGAGAGTGCACTGCAGCCCCCAACATGCCGAGCGGGAGGAGAGGAGAAGAGGAACCATGAGTCTGTCGGGTGGAGGGAGCCAGAGAGAAAGTTCCAGTGATTTTACTATATATCCCCCAAGATAAGAACTTAACTCCAGGTGGGGGGGTGGGGATGCAGGCTTCCATAGAGGTACAGGGCTTTATCACTGGCTGCTCCCACCCTGTCCTCCCTTCCACCTGGCTGCTCCCACCCTGTCCTCCCTTCCACCTGGCTGCTCCCACCCTGTCCTCCCTTCCACCTGGCTGCTCCCACCCTGTCCTCCCTTCCACCTGGCTGCTCCCACCCTGTCCTCCCTTCCACCTGGCTGCTCCCACTCTGTCCTCCCTTCCACCTGGCTGCTCCCACCCTGTCCTACCCTCCACCTGGCTGCTCCCACCCTGTCCTCCCCTCCTCCTGGCTGCTCCCACCCTGTCCTCCCCTCCTCCTGGCTGCTCCCACCCTGTCCTCCCCTACACCTGGCTGCTCCCACCCTGTCCTCCCCTCCTCCTGGCTGCTCCCACCCTGTCCTCCCCTCCTCCTGGCTGCTCCCACCCTGTCCTCCCCTCCTCCTGGCTGCTCCCACCCTGTCCTCCCTTCCACCTGGCTGCTCCCACCCTGTCCTCCCTTCCACCTGGCTGCTCCCACCCTGTCCTCCCCTCCTCCTGGCTGCTCCCACCCTGTCCTCCCCTCCGCCTGGCTGCTCCCACTCTGTCCTCCCTTCCACCTGGCTGCTCCCACCCTGTCCTCCCTTCCACCTGGCTGCTCCCACCCTGTCCTCCCCTCCGCCTGGCTGCAACCACCAATACTTTTTAAAGACACTGTGTATTTATATGTGTGTGTATATATAATTGCATTTCACAGTTGCCCCCTACTTTTGTCCCTGTCCCCCCATGTGCCCCCCTCTAAATATGAAAGCTGGAGACACCACTGTCTCTCACCGCCCCCCCTCCCCCCTGCATCACCGCATTTCTGCATCTAAAAGAAGACCATCATTAGATAAGATGAACTCTCACTGCCCGCCTTCCCTCTGGGACAACAAGGACACTGTTACTGGTCACTGGCACTGACAATCCGCATCTGATAACAGGTGATGGTGGAAAGTGACACACTCAGGGCTCCCACTGATTCTGCATTATGGGTGAGTTGAATGATTTTATTTTATATTACAATGTAATAAGAGAAATAATGCACTTCAAACATCCTGACACCATAACAACCATGGTGCCGTGGTGATTGAAGCGCCAACACCAGCCATTACCCCCGACAAATTGCCCCCAAAAATTTTGGCAGTCCCCCCCCCGAGACTACACTCTGGATCCGCCCCTGCCTCACATGCACATCTAGGTAACAGGATTTTTCCCAGAACTGTAACTTGAATGCAACTTGAGGATTTGAAACTGTCTCTGGCTACCAGAAATCACAAGGCTGGCCTCCCATAGGAAAACAGATCAACTGGTAAAGAAAGTTTTCTAATCCCTGAATACAGGTGATCTATTTCTGTAAAAGATGTCAAGGCACCTGGCTGCTCTTTAGATTCCCCAGCTGTACTGGCTTTGAATGGCTCTAAGATCATAGTGACCAACAGTCCCGATTTTCCCGGGACAATCCCAATTTTGGGACCCTCGTCCCGATTGGAGGCTGTCCCGAATCGGGATTTCCATCTGGAAAATCGGGAATGTTTTTTTTGTTTTTTTTTTGGAGCAGCTGGCTGCAGCAAAATGGCGGCCGGCGCCACCACTCGATCTTTCCCCTAGTGATCAGTGGAGAGAAGAAGGGGGCTCGATCCGTGCAGCCAATGAATCGGCTTCTTTAGCTGTACGGCCCCTCCCCTCTCCACTGAACACACGGCGCCGCCATGTCTTGACGAAAAGTTCCCCAGCTCGGCTATTTCCGCCGGCTCGTACTGTGCAGGCGCAGCGCCTGCGCAGTACAGGGGGTCCTTACTTGCCGAGCGGAACTTTCTCGGCAGAACACGACACCGGCCACTCCTGGACGAGGGGAGGGGCTGCACTGGGGGGGACTGCACTAATTGAGGGGGGGCTGCACTAATAGAGGGGGGGCTGCACTAATAGAGGGGGGTCTGCACTAATAGAGGGGGGTCTGCACTAATAGAGGGGGGTCTGCACTAATAGAGGGGGGCTGCACTGATGGAGGGGGGCTGCACTGATGGAGGGGGGTCTGCACTGAGGTGGTCTATACTGACATTGCTGGGGGCACCTGATGCAAGGACAGACTCTGCCGGGGGCACCTGATGCAAGGACAGACTCTGCTGGTGGCAGGCGACGTGGCTAGTGACACGCTCAGGGCTCCCACTGATTCGGCATTATGGTGAGTTGAATGATTTAATTTTATATTACAATGTAAAATAGAAATAATGCACTTCAATCATCCTGACACCATAACAACCATGGTGCCGGGATGATTGAAGCGTTAACACCAGGTGTTTGGAGTATCTTTATCTGCTGATTGTTAAACTTTCTAGAATACACATATTTTTATTGTGTAGGATCTGGGGCTGCTGTCCCGTCATTTCCCTCTCCCCCTCTCCCCCTTTCCCTCTCCCCCCTCATTCATCTCAGACTCTCACCACACCCTCTTGAGCCACGCCCATTTAAGCCACGTCCACAATTTCACGTAAGCCACGCCCATTTTTCTCCGCGCCGCACTTGTGTTTTGTTGCAAAGCCGCGCCTGCAAACGAATGCCCCGCCCCCTAATTATTGTACAGCTCCACCTACAGCCAAAAAAGTGTCCTACATATTTTTTTTGCAATGTTGGCAACTATGTAAGATGTCCCTTGTTAGAAGACTAGCTGGGTCTTGTACCTGTCTGCTCCTCCTCTATCAGGCTCTGGTGGGGCTCTGGGTGTGGTGGTTGAAGTTACTCACTCAGTACCTTTGGTGAATCCTGTGGCACATGTGACTCCTGAACAGGCCTTCTTGCTGGACAGGTCCCGATGGCTCCCAGGATGATCCCAGCTAAGTCTAGCTGAGGCTGAAGGGTGTTCGGCTTCCTCTACTGCGATCTCTCTCTCTCTCTCTCTCTCTCTCTCTCTCTCTCTCTCTCTCTCTCTTTCTCTCTCTCTCATCCTCTGGCTATTTCCTTCTGCCCAGGAGTACAGCCTCCCCCCCAACAAAGGAGTCCCCTCCAGGCCACCGGGCTCTGCTCACCACATGGCCAGACTCTGGAATATTTATGGCCTGTCTCTTCATCTTCTAGGCCATCCCCACCCAGGGATTGGAGGAGACTCCATAAATATCCAGGCCTCATCTCTGACTCTCTGCCCTCTAAGTTCTAAAACTCTCCAGCAGTTCTAGAAACCAGGGGGAGGCGACAGAGACTCAGCCCTTGGAGCTCTGCCATACTAACTCTAAGCAAATCCCCTCCCCCCACCCCGCTTCATACAGAGGAGCCCAACTACATTGTCCTACACGGAACACAGAGGATGCTACACAAACCACAAAATAACTAAACATTTGAAAAATTCCATTTCTGTGGTGAAAATAACCCAAATCAGTGTATATTATTTATCTGTAGGAAAGTTATAGAGACCACAAACTATGGGAGATACACTATTTTATCAAAAGTATTGGGACGCCTAACTTTACACGCACATCAGCTTTAATGGCATCCCAGTCTTTAAGTGGCTGTAAACTGTTACACCCCTTGTACCTACAAGTGTATAGAAATACCTATAATAAGGCTTAAAAGTATAAATTAGTGTAGAGCAGCAAAAAAAAATCAACATTGAATCAAAACAAGTAAAAAGGAGGATAAATGAAACATATTGATAAAAGTCTCTATAGATACAATGTATCCTGTAAAGCGGTGAAAGAAAACAATGTGTCAATCCTCTATGAGATCGATTGTCTGCTCACCTCCATGTAAGAGATAAAACAGACAATATCTCCTCCCATCCGGATCAAACAACTCCACTTCTTATCCCTTCATTGAATGGAATGATGGATCTCTTCCTCTCCACATGGGAAGGAAGGAGCCGGCTGATGTCTCACCAAAACAAATGGCTCCAATCCTTATCTCACGTTGTATGTAGTGATTAATCTGATGCTCACAACTCTCATCAGATAATATGTAAGGCAAATAGGGATGAGCCGAACATCCCCCGGTTCGGTTCGCACCAGAACCCGTGAAAATTTGCACGAACCTTAGAACCCCATTGACGTCTATGGGACTCGAACGTTCCAAATCAAAAGTGCTCATTTTAAAGGCTAATTTGCATGGTATTGTCCTAAAAAGGGTTTGGGGACCCGAGTCCTGCCCCAGGGGACATGTATCAATGCAAAAAAAAGTTTTTTCGGGAGCAGTGATTTTAATGATGCTTAAAGTAAAAAAAAGAAAATGAAATATTCCTTTAAATATCGTACCTGGGGGGTGTCTATAGTATGTCTGTAAAGTGGGGCGTGTTTCCCGTGTTTAGAACAGTCCCTGCACCAAATGTCATTTTTAAAAGGAATAAAAGTCATTTAAAACTGCTTGCGGGTTTAATGTCATGTCGGGTCCTGGCAATATGGATGAAAATCAGTGAGACAAACACCATGGGTACCCCCCAGTCCATTACCAGGCCCTTTGGGTCTTGTATGGATATTAAGGGGAACCCCGCACCCAAATTAAAATAAGGAAAGATGTGGGGCCACCAGGCCCTATATACTCTGAACAGCAGTATACAGGCAGTGCAAACATAACAGGGACTGTAGGTTTGTTGTTAAGTAGAATCTGTTTGTCATTTTGAACGGGTACATTTTTAACGTGTTTAGCTCCAGCCAAAAAATCTTTTTTAAGCTTTTTGGAAAACATAGGGAAGGGTTATCACCCCTGTGACATTTGTTTTGCTGTCTGTGCTCCTCTTCAGAAGATTTCACCTCACTTTCTGTCCCAATGACAAATGTTTTTAGAAAATTTGGGGTTTTTACTGAAACAAGGATTGGTGATAAAGCATCAGTGGAAAGGAGAAATGTTTTTCCCATATTAACTCTTACAGGAGAGAATTTCCCTTCCTAGGGGTAGATTTCATCTCACTTCCTGTTGTCTCCTTCCGTTTGCAAGTAGGAGTCATTTGTAAGTTGGATGTTTGAAAGTAGGGGCCTGCCCTATATACTCAGCAGAAATTTGGGCCTTAGGTGTTGTTGTGGCCACAACACTGTAAGCCCTCACAGGGCCCTGCTGTGAAATATTAGATCAAGAATTTTAATTACATGCCCCTGTTGAACAGGGGCAGAAAATTTGGGCCTTTGGTGGTGGTGGTGGTGCTGGTGCCACAACACTATAAGTCCTCACTCGCTCTTGGTGGGTGCAGAAACGGGCCCTGCTGTGAAATATTAGATTAAGAATTGTAATTACATGCCCCTGTTAAACAGGGGCTGAAAAATTGGGCCTTAGGCACTGGTGCTGGTGCCACAACACTGCAACCCCTCACAGATACTCTAGTTGGAATGCAGGAACGAGCCCTGCTACAAAGTATTGCATCAAAAATTGTAATTACACGCCCCTGTTAAACAAGGGCTGAAAAATTGGGCCTTAGGCACTGGTGGCGGCGCCCAGAACCAAAAATGTTCTTACAAGCTATCAGCGTGATCATTGAGGAGGAAGAGAATAATTACTCAGACATAGTCACTCAGCATCAGCATAGGCAGTCTTTGAAGGGATCTGAGATTTCAAAAAAAAATATTCGGTTACATCAGCATCAGGTGCTTGGTAGCTGGTGGTGATCCAAGACTGATTCATTTTTATGAAGGTCAGTCGATCGACCGAGTCGGTGGACAGACGCACCCTGTGATCGGTTACAAAGCCTCCAGCAGCACTGAATGTGCGTTCCGAAAGAACGCTGGATGCAGGACAGGCCAGTAGCTCAATTGCATACTGTGCAAGCTCTGGCCAGTGATCCATCCTCAAGACCCAGTAACCCAGAGGATTTTCGGTGGGAAAGGTGTCCAAGTCTGATCTTGCCCCTAGGTATTCCTGCATCATGTAAAACAGACGCTGGCGATGGTTGCTGGAACCGATCATACCTTGGGGCTGCGGACCAAAAAATTGTCTGAACGCATCGGTCAGATGGCCACCTTCTCCACCGCTCCTTCTTTGACTGACCGAAGCCTTAGCAACACGTTGTCCAGAAACAGGAGTTTGTAACCTCCCAGTCTCTGGGAACGCGTTGCACAGACCTTTCTGCAAGGCCTCCCGAAGATGTTTCATCCTCTGCTCCCTCTGCGACGGCAAGATAAGGTCTGCAACCTTACCCTTGTAACGTGGATCAATGAGGGTTGCCAGCCAGTATTGGTCCTTCTCCTTGATACCACGAATACGAGGATCCTTACGCAGGCTTTGCAGGATCAGGGGGGCCATGTAGCATAGGTTTGCTGAGGCATTTGGTCCGGAGTCCTCTGGGTCACTAAGGACGACATGGTCTGCAGCCACCTCCTCCCAGCCACGTACAAGTCCATGTGTTTCTTGGGACTGATCCCTTAAAGACTGCTGCTGATGCTGAGTGCCAGGCTCCACCTCCATACTGACACAATCCTATTCCTCCTCCTCATCCTCGTCCTCTTCCTATGTGATCGGTGGGCACGCAGGAACACTGTCTGGATAAAGGGGGCCTTGAGAGCTAAGGAAGTCCTCCTCTTCCTGCCTCTGTTCTGCCTCAAGTGCCCTGTCCATTATTCCATGCAGCGTGTGCTCCAACAGGTGGACAAGGGGGACAGTGTCACTGATACATGCACTGTCACTGTTCACCATCCTCGTGGCCTCCTCAAATGGTGACAGGACAGTGCATGCATCCCTGATCATGGCCCACTGGCGTGGGGAAAAAAAACAAGCTCCCCTGACCCTGTACTGGTGCCATAGTCGCACAGGTACTCATTGATGGCCCTCTGCTGCATGTGCAGCCGCTGCAGCATGGCCAACTTTGAGTTCCACCTGGTGGGCATGTCACAGATTAGGCGGTTCTTGGGCAGGTTAAACTCCTTTTGGAGGTCTGCCAGCCAAGCACTGGCATTATATGAACGGCGGAAAGGCACACAGACTTTCCTGGCCTGCCTCAGAACATCCTGTAAGCCTGGGTACCTGCCCAAGAACTGCTGCACCACCAAGTTAAGGACGTGAGCCAAACAGGGCACATGGCTCATTTGACCCTATTGGAGGGCAGAGAGGAGGTTGGTGCCATTGTCGCAAACCACCATTCCTGCCTTAAGTTGGCGTGGTGTCAACCACCACTGAACCCGCCCCTGCAGAACTGACAGAACCTCTGCCCCAGTGTGGCTCCTGTCCCCCAAGCACACCAGCTCAAGCACCGCATGGCATCTTTTGGCCTGCATACTTGCGTAGCCCCTTGAACGCCTACGGAGCACCACTGGTTCCGAGGACAAAGCACAGGAAGAGGCCATAGAGGAAGAAGAAGAGGAGGGGGTGGAGGAGAGAGGTGTGTCACAATCATTAGTAGTGGCATTTTGGAGGCGTGGTGGCGGAACAACCTCCAACACTACTGCACCTTGTCCTGCATCCTTCCCAGCTGCCAGCAGAATCACCCAATGAGCGTTGAAACTTAGGTAACGTTCCTGTCCATGCCTGCTGAACCATGAGTCAGCGGTAATATGCACCTTACCACTGACCGCCCTGTCCAGCGAGGCCAAGACATTGCCTTCCACATGCTGGTAGAGAGCCGGAATCGCCTTCCGTGAGAAAAAGTGGCGTTTGGGTACCTGCCACTGAGGAACTGCACATTCCACAAACTCACAGAAGGGGGCAGAGTCTACCAACTGAAAAGGCAGCAGTTAAAGTGCTAGCAATTTTGCCAAGCTAGCATTCAACCGCTGGGCATGTGGATGGCGGGGAGCGAACTTCTTTCGGCGGTGCAGCAGCTGGGGCAGGGAAATTTGCCTGGAACAATCTGACGTCAGTGTACCAAAAGCAGATTGCCCGCAAGTACTTGGCTGCGACACACCTAATTCTACACCTTCATTCCTCTCAGTGCAGGTCTCAGAGAGGACTGAAGGTATAGTGGGGTTGGAGATCTCAGCTGATGAGGAGCAAGGAGAGGTCCTCTTTGTTCTTTGGTGTAGGTCTTTTAGATAGGCTTGCCAACAAACTGCATGGCAGGTCAACATATGTCTGGTCAAGCATGTGGTGCCCAAGCGGGAGATGTTTTGGCCACGCGAGATACGCTTGAGACATATGTTGCAAATAGCAGCGGTGCGATCTGATGCACTCGTCTCAAAAAAGGCCCACACCAAAGAACTTTTGGAATAACGCACAGAGACAGCAGCGCCCTGCACGTGCGGAGCTTTGGGGTGTGATGCCGTCAGTGTGCTGCCCTTAGGCTGGCCCCTGGAGGGCATCCTGCCTTGTTGGTGATGCGCCTCCTCCTCCTCTCTCCTATCAGGCACCCACGTTGAGTCAGTGACCTCATCATCCCCTCCCTCCTCATCACTGGAGCAAACCTGGCAGTATGCTGCAGCAGGGGGAGAATGACTGCCAGATTGCTGTCCTTCTTGGGCACCCCCCTGTCCATGCTCACGTTACTGCCTTCATCTAGCTCAGTATCATCATCAGAGCTTTCTAAACGCTGGGCATCCTCCTGGAGCATGTACCCAACACTGTGGTCAAACAGTTCGAGGGACTCCTCAGGAGGTCATGGTGGGGCTAGGGAAGGAGTCGCTGATGACATTGAGCCAAGGGAAGAGGCCGCTGCTTTGCCAGACAAAGTACCCTGGGCATGGGTGAGAGAGGATGAGGAGGATGAGGACGGCTTGGTCATCCACTCGACCAAGTCTTCCGCATGTTGCGGCTCAACGCGGCCAGCTGCCGAAAAAAAGGCCAATCGTGTCCCACAGCCACATGCTGATGAGGATGCACAGTCTCCATGACCAGCACTGTTGCCTCTAGACACAGAGCCCGCTTGCCCTCTTTTATTGGCTTGTGACTGTCTGCCTCTCCTTGTTGGCCTTCCAGACATACTAATGGCCTGTAGCTGCACTAAGCTGGGATATATATATATATATATATATATATATATATATATATATATATATATATATATATATATCCTGATTTACTCTCTTTGCCGCCCCAAGGCTGGGTCCTTCAATGCCACCCCTCCCCCCCCCCCACACACACACCACCATTCTCATCCTTTATCGATGACTGCTACAATAGATCGATTAAAAACTTCAAATAACTGGCTTTAATTGTACAGACTGAAAATACTCTGTAATGCAGAAAATGCCTTTTAAAGATTATAGCCGTAAGAAACTCCCTAAAATTTTTTAGTTCTAATTTTTCTTTTGGCAAACTCATCGATAATATCTTCGTAGGACAAAGTATTTAAAAGTTCTGACTCAATGGCAAGTAAAGCTAAACTGTTCAGTCTTTCTTGACCCAAAGATGATCGTAACTACATAAGTGAAAAAGGAAGGAAAGGGATTTTTAACGGTGCAATTTATTCAAATGTAGAAAAGAAGGCTATATGTTTTTTCTCTTTTGTTAAAAAACAGTTTCATTGTTTACATTAAAAACAAACACATATGCCAATAAATTGTGACAATACAGTTAAAACAGCGTGGTCAATAATGGAGAGTAACATATAGGATATACGCTACAAATTCATAGGTAGTCGTTATTGCATACTAGCCCGACATGTTTCGCATTAGTCGCTTTATCAAGGGGTATGCAATTGAGTAGCGAATCATCCAATACTTTTAATTATTCTACAAAAGAAGAAAAAGGGTTTTACATATAAGAAAATATTTTGCAATAATAATACAACATAAAATGAAAAATGTGTTGTCACTCTGAAGCACCCATAAAGGCTTACCCCCAAAAAAGAAGAATAATTGACCCTAGATGGACTCGTCAGAACCAGCATATGCAGACGCAGCCGAGCGGGACAGCAAGGAGGGCTTATTATGCAACCACAGGGAGCAGTAAGGAGAAGCTGTTGTACAGATAAAGGGATATTAAATGTGGGGGGATAAATATCATTGTACAAAGGGTTAATTGGATTTATGGAGAACACAAAGTTTAAATGGGTATCACTTACATCAAAAAATTGTAAGTTGCATCTGCAATCCGAGACGTGCAGTTAACGCCAGAAGTGGCAATAGCCAGAAATAGATGGGTGGAATATACGTTTGGAACTGGGAGACAAAGCCTAAACACAATTTGCACAAAGAGATGGTTAAAGTGGGAACTAAGGGTATGCTCCATAGAGAAATATTGAAAAATGATGTTGTCAATCAACATCATAGTAAGAGTATGTTCAGAGTATAGAGTTTTCAGTTAGTTTAAAAAGAAAGGGAAAGGTTATAAACAAATTAGGGACTCAACCAGAGTTCAGCAGGTATAACCATAAGGACATAACTATAGAATATGGAGCAAGGTATGGTGATAAACACCAGTCACATTACCTAGCTTAAATCTTCGCTTACATCCTCCGGCGCTGGCAGACATGGCTGTCAGAATAGCCGGTTTAAATACTGCTCCCCATCGAGACGGCGTGTGACGTTGCCGTCTCGATGCGGACGTGATGGCGCTATCGCGCATGCCCGGAAGACCGGACCTCGTGATGATGTGCCCAATCCGCGCCGTGCATCCCCTCCAAACCAGCTTCTTGCTGGTTTCCATCGCAACCCTTCCCCGCCCCCTCCGTCCCCACGTGATCATTGTGCGGGAGGGGCCACAATGCGCAGTTGTGCGCATGTCGGCTGTCTCCTCCGGCGCGGTGATTTGTGGGGATTGAGGTTCGACGAGGTCCGGTCTTCCGGGCATGCGCGATAGCGCCATCACGTCCGCATCGAGACGGCAACGTCACACGCCGTCTCGATGGGGAGCAGTATTTAAACCGGCTATTCTGACAGCCATGTCTGCCAGCGCCGGAGGATGTAAGCGAAGATTTAAGCTAGGTAATGTGACTGGTGTTTATCACCATACCTTGCTCCATATTCTATAGTTATGTCCTTATGGTTATACCTGCTGAACTCTGGTTGAGTCCCTAATTTGTTTATAACCTTTCCCTTTCTTTTTAAACTAACTGAAAACTCTATACTCTGAACATACTCTTACTATGATGTTGATTGACAACATCATTTTTCAATATTTCTCTATGGAGCATACCCTTAGTTCCCACTTTAACCATCTCTTTGTGCAAATTGTGTTTAGGCTTTGTCTCCCAGTTCCAAACGTATATTCCACCCATCTATTTCTGGCTATTGCCACTTCTGGCGTTAACTGCACGTCTCGGATTGCAGATGCAACTTACAATTTTTTGATGTAAGTGATACCCATTTAAACTTTGTGTTCTCCATAAATCCAATTAACCCTTTGTACAATGATATTTATCCCCCCACATTTAATATCCCTTTATCTGTACAACAGCTTCTCCTTACTGCTCCCTGTGGTTGCATAATAAGCCCTCCTTGCTGTCCCGCTCGGCTGCGTCTGCATATGCTGGTTCTGACGAGTCCATCTAGGGTCAATTATTCTTCTTTTTTGGGGGTAAGCCTTTATGGGTGCTTCAGAGTGACAACACATTTTTCATTTTATGTTGTATTATTATTGCAAAATATTTTCTTATATGTAAAACCCTTTTTCTTCTTTTGTAGAATAATTAAAAGTATTGGATGATTCGCTACTCAATTGCATACCCCTTGATAAAGCGACTAATGCGAAACATGTCGGGCTAGTATGCAATAACGACTACCTATGAATTTGTAGCGTATATCCTATATGTTACTCTCCATTATTGACCACGCTGTTTTAACTGTATTGTCACAATTTATTGGCATATGTGTTTGTTTTTAATGTAAACAATGAAACTGTTTTTTAACAAAAGAGAAAAAACATATAGCCTTCTTTTCTACATTTGAATAAATTGCACCGTTAAAAATCCCTTTCCTTCCTTTTTCACTTATGTAATTTTTGTCTGGGATGAGGTGCCTATTTTGAGGGTGCTTCCCTTTTCGGAACCAAAACCTGTATAACCATGATCGTAACTAGTTCTTTATGCAAATACATTTCATTCATTTTTATGCACCACAGCTCAGTTGCAGTGCATAGAAACAGTATGCATTTTGCACCACACTGCTCAGCACGCAGTGGTGCTGTTGCAGTGTGAACAGGACACATAGAAAACAATTGTTTTCTATTGCCCTTGCAGAGACCTGTGTTTTGCTAGTGCAGAAATCACAGACCCCCTTTTACATCATCGTCTTCAGTCCCCCCCTTCACATCACATCACAGACCCCCTTTTACATCAGTGTCCTCAGTCACCCCTTTACATCACGACCCCCTTTTACATCAGTGTCCTTAGCCCCCCCTTACGTCACATCCCCCCTGCCTCATTACAAACCCCCATTACAGACTGACCCATCACATACTGTCCCCCCCATCACAGACCCTCCCATCACAGACTGACCCCCCCAAATCGCTGACCCCTCATTACAGACTGACCCCCCATTACAGACTGACCCATCACAGACCCCCCCCATCACAGACCCCCATCACAGACCCCCCCCATCACAGACCCCCCCATCACAGACCCCCCCATCACAGACCCCCCCCATCACAGACCCCCATCACAGACCCCCCCCATCACAGACCCCCCCATCACAGACCCACCCATCACAGACCCACCCATCACAGACCTTCCCATCACAGACTGACCCCCCCATCACAGACCCCCATCACAGACTGACCCAAACCCGTCACAGACTGACCCCCCCATCACAAACTGGTCCTGACCCATCACAGACTGACCCCTCAAATCACAGACTGACCCCTCAAATCACAGACTGACCCCCCCAATCACAGTCCTCTCTCAATATCTAACTCCTTTACAGCACAGCATTCCCCCCTCCCCAAAGAACCCTACCTTATTCACACAAGACATGGAGGCTGGCCACTCTGTACAATGGGCGGGACTTTTCACGTTAAAAGTGAGTGATTTATTGCTGGTACCGCCCCGCTGCCTAGCAACCAATCACCCACTTCTTAACTTAAAATGTCCCTCCCTTTGTCTAGAGCGGCCGCGCCTCATGTTTTGTGTGAATATGACAGGCAGCGTGAGGCGGGGGCAGTGCAGTGATATTAGAGAAGGCACGGACCTGCCGCACCTGCCATGCTGCCAGGGCCGATCCTAGGGTCACAGACGCCTAGGTGCAGAAATATTTTTGGCGCCCCCACATGGGCGTGGTCATCTTACCAACTTACCGCTTTACAAATGTTTCTATGGCAACGACTCAAACACAGAGATGCTCCCCTTAGAAGTCTTCGTTACCCTAGGATCTTCCCATGATCTCTTAACAATAAAGAAAATACAGAAAGAGAGTACACTAATGAGACCTGGAGGGGAGTCTCTCTGATGCACACACAGAGGGCTGTCTGTTAGAAAGACCCCCCAGACATAATACAGTCAAAGACTGCAGACATGATACAAGAGACGGTCAGAGACTGCAGACATAGTACAGGAGATGGTCAAAGACTGCAGACATGATACAAGAGACGGTCAGAGACTGCAATCATAGTACAGGAGATGGTCAGAGACTGCAGACATGATACAAGAGATGGTCAGAGACTGCAGTTCCTATGAACATTAGTAGATAATGGCCGATTGTCCCTCTCACCTGACCCAGCGATACAGCAACGGTTCCTCTGATCAGGAGTCAGCTCACTCTGACTTGCCCATGGCGACTCCGCTAGGTAGCACCCAGATCAGTATTCCTGCAATGACTCCATTCCTTTCTCCGCCAGGGATGGCGCTAGGCTGTGTGGCTTTCCCTCTGGGGGCGCAGGGCAGCGAGGTTCTCTCTCTGATGGTGTTCTCTCAGCACTGTCCTCTCCCTCTGGAGCCCTGGGTGTACTTTCCTGGGTGTAGACCCCCCCAGGACAAACCCCCCCTCCATTAGTACAGACCCCCCAGGACAAACCCCCCCTCCATTAGTACAGACCTCCCAGGACAAACCCCCCCTCCATTAGTACAGACCCCCCAGGACAGCCCCCCCTTCATTAGTACAGCCCCCCCTTCATTAGTACAGACCCCCCAGGACAACCCCCCCCTTCATTAGTACAGACCCCCAGGACCCCCCAGGACAACCCCCCCATTCATTAGTACAGACCCCCGGGATAACCCCCCCATTAGTACAGACCCCCTGGGACAACCCGCCCATTAGTACAGACCCCCCAGGACAATCCCCCCTCTATTAGTAGAGACCCCCACTCCATTAGTGTACATAAAAACACCCGGGCGGCAGCTGGAGAGGAAAGGACAGTGTGCAGCCGCGCCACCCGGGTGGAGAACAGATGGAGACAGGAGAAAATGTCAGGCACGGACGGACCGCCCCGCCCAACCCCACCCCACCGCACCAAACAGCACCGCACAGAGACCAGCTGCTCCGATTTCCAGCAACTGCTCTCCTTCTCTGACAGGAGGAGGGAGGGGAGGGGCTTGAGCCTTGAAAAAACAGCAGCGGCGGTGACCTGCGCCTCAGTCTGGAGGAGGAGGAGGGAGAGGAGCACTCTGGCGCTTCAGCGCCCCCACCTCTCTGGCGCCTGGGTGCACTGCATGCTGCTATGTTAGTGTGAGGGGCGGCCGAGAAGTCGCCGCAGGAGCGGCGCCGCCCCTGCGCCACTGCCTCTCCGAGGCCTGGCCTTGGTGGCCTTGTGGGAAATCCGGCCCTGTATATATACTGATTTTGCAGCTAGCAAAATCAACTGCCTGCCTGTAGTATGAGAACACCACCAACCTTCTACAGGTAGCTTTAGCTGAACACTGTGCAGAGGTCGCAAGCTACGAACTTGTAGCTTATTTAGCTGCCTGCGGTAGTGATAAGATCAGGAAAACACCACCAACCTTCTACAGGTAGCTTTAGGTGAACACTGTGCAGAGCTCGCAAAAAAATAACTTGTATCTTTAGCTGATCACTGTGAGCAGGAGGCACTACACTAACTGTAAATAGTCTAGCTGCCTGACCATGCTACTAATAGGATCAAAAGAACATCAGTAATTTTATTCAGGTAGCTGTAAATACTGTAACAAGACAAGCCTGCCTGTCAGTAAGAAGATAACAGGAACGGATCTAGCTAAACTGAATACAGTGTATATATATATATATGCAACACCTGGGATGCATATATATACACAATACACTGTAAGTGCAGCAAACTGACTGACTGTTCTGCCTAATCTATCTAACTCAAATCAAATGACACTGTCTCTCTGTCTCTCTCTCTATCTCTTTCAATGCCGGAACACACACTACACAGGGCCGCCGTGCAGGCGGCCTTATATAGTGTGGGGCGTGTACTAAATCCCCAGAGCCATAATTGGCCAAAGCCTCCTCGGCTTTGGCCAATTACGGCTCTCTGTTCAGACGGCACTGTGATTGGCCAAGCATGCGGGTCATAGTGCATGCTTGGCCAATCATCAGCCAGCAATGCACTGCGATGCCGCAGTGAATTATGGGCCGTGACACGCCACACGAATTTGGCGCGAACGGCCCATAACGTTCGCAATTCGGCGAACGACTGAACAGACGATGTTCGAGTCGAACACAAAGCTCATCCCTAAAGGCAAACATAGTGTGTTCTGTATGGATATATTTATTAGTTCTCCCCGATATACAGAAACACTCACCAGATCAAAGATGTAACAAGCATATAACACGATACAGCTCAGCACCTCGCCAGGTGAGACTCAGATGCACATCACTATGCTCCCCTCCCCCCCCCACACGTGTATCGCCATGTGATCGGCTTCCTCAGAAGGTCTATGTTTAGGCTTCAATCCTTTGCAGCTATAACAGCTTCACCTCTTCTGGACCTCTTGCCGTCCACAAGGTTTAGGAGGGTGTCTATGGGAATGTTTGACCATTCTTCCAAAAGAGCATTTGTGAGGTCAGGCACTGATGTTGGATGAGAAGGCCTGGCTCGCAGTCTCCACTCTAATTCCTCCCAAAAGGTGTTCTATGGGGTTGAGGTCAGGACTCTGTTCAGGCCAGTCAAGTTCCTCCACCCCAAACTCGCTTATCCATATCTTTATGGATCTTGCTTTTTTAGATAAAACCGCAGAGGTGATCAAATACCACCAAAAAAAACCCTTAAATTTTATTTGTGTACAACGTCACACGACCGAGCAATTGCCGGTTAAAGTGGCGCAGTGCCGTATCGCAAAATAAATGGCCTGGTCAGTAAGGGGGCAAATCCTTCCGGTCTTTGCGTGGTTAATCAGGGTTTGGCAAGGCAAGTCCCTCTCAGGCTCTCGTGTCTCATACAACTTGTGATGTGTGTTTGTACTTACAGTTTTGATTTGGACTCCAACATTAGATGCAAATTGTCACCTGTCACACGTTGCAGATTGTCACTTGTCACGTCACCTGACACACATTGCGGATCGTCACTTGCCATGTCACCTGACACACGTTGCGGATCATCACTTGTCACATCGCCTGACACACGTTGCGGATTGTCACTTGTCACGTCACCTGCCACACGTTGCGGATCGTCACTTGTCACGTCACCTGCCACACGTTGCGGATCGTCACTTGTCACGTCACCTGCCACACATTGTGGATCGTCACTTGTCACGTCACCTGCCACACGTTGCGGATCGTCACTTGTCACGTCACCTGCCACACGTTGCGGATCGTCACTTGTCACGTCACCTGCCACACATTGTGGATCGTCACTTGTCACGTCACCTGCCACACGTTGCGGATCGTCACTTGTCACGTCACCTGCCACACGCTGCGGATCATCACTTGTCACGTCACCTGCCACACATTGTGGATCGTCACTTGTCACGTCACCTGCCACACGTTGCGGATTGTCACGTCACCTGACACACGTTGCGGATTGTCACTTGCCATGTCACCTGACACACATTGTGGATCGTCACTTGTCACGTCACCTGCCACACGTTGCGGATTGTCACGTCACCTGACACACGTTGCGGATTGTCACTTGCCATGTCACCTTACACACGTTGTGGATTGTCACTCACCACGTCACCTGCCACATGTTGCTGATTGTCACTTGCCACGCCACCTGCCACATGTGGATCATCACTTGCCACGCCACCTGCCACACGTGGATCATCACTTGTCACGTCACCTGACACACGTTGCAGGTTGTCACTTGCCATGTTACCTGACACGTTGCGCATTGTCACTTGCCACGTCAACTGCCACATATTGCGGATTGTCACTTGTCATGTCACCTGCCACAGGTTGCGGATTGTCACTTGCCACGTCACCTGACATACGTTCCAGATTGTCACTTGCCACGTCACCTACCACACGTTGTGGATTGTCACTTGCCACGTCACCTGACACAGGTTCCAGATTGTCACTTGCCACGTCACCTGACACACGTTCCAGATTGTCACTTGCCACGTCACCTGCCACACGTTGCGGATTGTCACTTGCCACATCACCTGCCACACGTTCCAGATTGTCACTTGCCACGTCACCTGCCACACGTTGCGGATCGTCACTTGCCACGTCACCTGCCACATGTTGGCAATCGTCACTTGCCCTGTCACCTGCCACACGTTGTGGATGGTCACTTGTCACGTTACCTGCCACACGTTGCAGATTGTCACTTGCCACGACGTCACCTGTCACATGTTGCGGATTGTCACTTGCCATGTCACCTGCCACACGTTGCGGATCGTCACTTGCCACGTCACCTGCCACATGTTGGCAATCGTCACTTGCCCTGTCACCTGCCACACGTTGTGGATGGTCACTTGTCACGTTACCTGACACACGTTGCAGATTGTCACTTGCCACGACGTCACCTGTCACACGTTGCGGATCGTCACTCGTCATGTCACCTGCCACACGTTGCGGATCGTCACTTGTCACGTCACCTGCCACACGCTGCGGATCATCACTTGTCACGTCACCTGCCACACATTGTGGATCATCACTTGTCACGTCACCTGCCACACGTTGCGGATTGTCACGTCACCTGACACACGTTGCGGATTGTCACTTGCCATGTCACCTTACACACATTGTGGATCGTCACTTGTCACATCACCTGCCACACAATGCTGATTGTCACTTGCCATGTCACCTGACACACATTGTGGATCGTCACTTGTCACGTCACCTGCCACACGTTGCGGATTGTCACGTCACCTGACACACGTTGCGGATTGTCACTTGCCATGTCACCTTACACACGTTGTGGATTGTCACTCGCCACGTCACCTGCCACATGTTGCTGATTGTCACTTGCCACGCCACCTGCCACACGTGGATCATCACTTGTCACGTCACCTGACACACGTTGTGGATTGTCACGTCACCTGACACACGTTGCAGGTTGTCACTTGCCATGTTACCTGACACGTTGCGCATTGTCACTTGCCACGTCAACTGCCACATATTGCGGATTGTCACTTGTCATGTCACCTGCCACAGGTTGTGGATTGTCACTTGCCACGTCACCTGACATACGTTCCAGATTGTCACTTGCCACGTCACCTGACACACGTTCCAGATTGTCACTTGCCATGTCACCTGCCACACGTTCCAGATTGTCACTTGCCACGTCACCTGACACACGTTCCAGATTGTCACTTGCCACGTCACCTGCCACACGTTGCGGATTGTCACTTGCCACATCACCTGCCACACGTTCCAGATTGTCACTTGCCACGTCACCTGCCACACATTGCGGATCGTCACTTGCCACGTCACCTGCCACATGTTGGCAATCGTCACTTGCCCTGTCACCTGCCACACGTTGTGGATGGTCACTTGTCACGTTACCTGCCACACGTTGCAGATTGTCACTTGCCACGACATCACCTGTCACATGTTGCGGATTGTCACTTGCCATGTCACCTGCCACACATTGCGGATTGTCACTTGCCACGTCACCTGCCACACGTTGCAGATTTTCACTTGCCACGTCACCTGCCACATGTTGCTGATTGTCACTTGCCACGCCACCTGCCACACGTGGATCGTCACTTGTCACGTTACCTGCCACACATTGCAGATTGTCACTTGCCATGATGTCACCTGTCACGTGTTGCGGATTGTCACTTGCCATGTCACCTGCCACACATTGCAGATTGTCACCCACCGTGTAACCTGACACACGTTGCGGATCGTCACTTGCCACGTCACCTGCCACACATTGCGGATTGTCACTTGTCACGTCACCTGCCACAGGTTGCGGATTGTCACTTGCCACGTGACCTGACACACGTTCCAGATTGTCACTTGCCACGTCACCTGCCACACGTTGCGGATTGTCACTTGCCACGTCACCTAACACACGTTCCAGATTGTCACTTGCCACGTCACCTACCACAGGTTGCGGATTGTCACTTGCCACGTCACCGGCCACATGTTGCGGATCGTCACTTGTCACGTCACCTGCCACACGTTGCGGATCGTCACTTGCCACGTCACCTGCCACACATTGCAGAATGTCTCCCACCATGTCACCTGTCACTTGCCACATCACCTGCCACAGGTTGCGGATCGTTATTTGCCACGTCACTTGTCACATACCGTGTCACCTGCCACACTTTGCAGATTTTCACTGGCCACGTCACCTACCACACGTTGCGGATTGTCACTTGCCACGTCACCTGACACACGTTCCAGATTGTCACTTGCCACGTCACCTGCCACACGTTCCGGAATGTCACTTGCCACGTCACCTGCCACACGTTGGCAATCGTCACTTGCCCTGTCACCTGCCACACGTTGTGGATCGTCACTTGTCACGTTACCTGCCACACGTTGCAGATTGTCACTTGCCACGACGTCACGTGTTGCGGATTGTCACTTGCCATGTCACCTGCCACATGTTGCAGATTGTCACTTGCCACGTCACCTGCCACACGTTGCAGATTGTCACTTGCCATGTCACCTGCCACACGTTGCGGATTGTCACATGCCACGTCATCTGCCACACGTTGCAGATTTTCACTTGCCACACGTTGCTGATTGTCACTTGCCACGCCACCTGCCACACGTGGATCGTCACTTGTCACGTTACCTGCCACACATTGCAGATTGTCACTTGCCATGATGTCACCTGTCACGTGTTGCGGATTGTCACTTGCCATGTCACCTGCCACACGTTGCAGATCGTCACTTGCCACATCACCTGCCACACAATGCTGATTGTCACTTGCCACATCACCTGCCACACGTTGCAGATTGTCACTTGCCATGTCACCTGCCACACAATGCTGATTGTCACTTGCCACATCACCTGCCACACGTTGCAGATTGTCACTTGCCATGTCACCTGCCACACGTTGCAGATTGTCACCCACCGTGTAACCTGCCACACGTTGTGGATCATAACTTGCCACGTCACCTGCCACACATTGCGGATTGTCACTTGTCACGTCACCTGCCACAGGTTGCGGATTGTCACTTGCCACGTGACCTGACACAGGTTCCAGATTGTCACTTGCAATGTCACCTGCCACACGTTGCGGATTGTCACTTGCCACGTCACCTGACACACGTTCCAGATTGTCACTTGCCACGTCACCTACCACACGTTGCGGATTGTCACTTGCCACGTTACCGGCCACATGTTGCGGATCGTCACTTGTCACGTCACCTGCCACACGTTGCGGATCGTCACTTGTCACGTCACCTGCCACACGTTGCGGATCGTCACTTGTCACGTCACCTGCCACACGTTGCGGATCGTCACTTGTCACGTCACCTGCCACACATTGAAGATTGTCAACCACCGTGTAACCTGCCACACGTTGCGGATCCTCACTTGCCACGTCACCTGCCACACGTTGCAGATCGTCACTTGCCACATCACCTGCCACACAATGCTGATTGTCACTTGCCACATCACCTGCCACACGTTGCAGATTGTCACTTGCCATGTCACCTGCCACACGTTGCAGATTGTCACCCACCGTGTAACCTGCCACATGTTGCGGATCATCACTTGCCACGTCACCTGCCACACATTGCGGATTGTCACTTGTCACGTCACCTGCTACAGGTTGCGGATTGTCACTTGCCACGTGACCTGACACACGTTCCAGATTGTCACTTGCAATGTCACCTGCCACACGTTGCGGATTGTCACTTGCCACGTCACCTGACACACGTTCCAGATTGTCACTTGCCACGTCACCGGCCACATGTTGCGGATCGTCACTTGTCACGTCACCTGCCACACGTTGCGGATCGTCACTTGTCACGTCACCTGCCACACGTTGCGGATCGTCACTTGTCACGTCACCTGCCACACATTGAAGATTGTCAACCACCGTGTAACCTGCCACACGTTGCGGATCCTCACTTGCCACGTCACCTGCCACAGGTTGCGGATCGTTAATTGCCACATCACTTGTCACATACCGTGTCACCTGCCACACGTTGCAGATTTTCACTGGCCACGTCGCCTGCCAGATTGTCACTTACTGTGTCCCAGAGTGAAGTCAGGCAGCACAGAGATGATGTAATCTGCTGTCCGCGGCTGCACAGTGAGGGTGGAACTGCAGTGATGCAGGGCGGGCGGTGAGAGATGCCCACCAGCTCGCTGACTGGCCAGCAAGTCCACTCACCTGCCGACTGGCCCGCCCACTCACCCGCGGACTGCTCCCCCAGGCAGCGAGTGTTCTGCCCGACCTCTCCTGTCACCACCAGTTTGCCGCCCCCCTGAAAGTGCCACTCGGTACCCTGCTCCCACCCCCTTGTCACCAGCTGACCTCAGGCAGTGGAGGACACTGTCATTGCAATCCACAACCCCCTCCCCCGGCGAGCGGCTGGCTCTCAACCTCATATACACCCGGGTGGGTGGCAGCCTCATATACACCCGGGTGGGTGGCAGCCTCATATACACTCGGGTGGGCGGCATCTAGGAGGGTCCGGAGGACTGTGGACACAATTTGCAGCAGCAGCTACCAGTGGGAGGAGAAGGAAGTGACAGACTGGACCAGGCTAGTGTGGCCATGGCGCCCGGAGTCTTCCGACTGAAAAAAAAACAAAAACGGAGCAGCCAGGGCTCTCGCTGCTCTCGGGATGGTGTCACTTCTGACGGGTGTCCCCTGACCTGGGTGTGGAGCGCCCTGCCATAGCGACACCACTGACACCACCATACGTGGCACCCAGGGCGGACTGCCCCCCCCCCCTCTGATACACCTCTGCAAGGATGCCCCTCACATCTTGTCCTCTCTTCAGCCACAGAAAAGCTGAACGTCAGTATTCTAACATGGTGACCGCGGCGACACAGAGGGGAGGCTGCTCAATATTTGCTCCATAAGACATTTATCCCAAAAAAGTGCGTCTTATGGAGCGAAAAATATGGTACTTTTTTTTTTCATTTCATCCAACCATATGTGTCAAATTTTTTTATTCGCTTAATTATTCTGCTCTCAGTACAGATATCACAGAGGGGAGTTACTACCATGTGGATCAATCCAGTGGAGAAGCTCGTCTGACATTTATGTTCCATACACCGACACATATACCGGTATTTGCTTATGTTGTTGTTTCAGTATTTTTGCTATTTTTGTAACCTCTCTTTGAACAATTTAAATACAATTTTAAACTGTTTTTTATACACTACAACTTATGGAGATTTCTTTTATACAAAAAAAAGGTTTTTGCCCAGCCTCCCTTGCGGGGTTTTTCTATATGTGCCCAGTTTTTAGCTTCTGCCTTCATTGAAGTCTTGGACCCCTCAATGCTTTTGACTTGTCAGTTTTTAAGCACATCATATGACAAAGTCATCTGCCCACATTTCTCATTTTACTTGGCCTCATGAGATGTCATATAGACTATGAGGGAGGAGGGAGGAGGGAGGAGCCACCGCCCACACTCCTCCCCATTTTCCCTATAAAATCATTGCACCAATGAATACTCACCCTTTCCCTATGGTTTGACAAAGAGGTGGAGCCCAAAAATGTGTAACCACGCCCCCTGATGGAGAGACCTCATCCCAGTGGAGATTGCCAAGCCAGCCAAGGACACTGAGTAGCCCCCGCTCTACAGCGCTGCATGTGGTTTAACTTCCCCCCAACCACAGCTCTCCTGTGTTCTCTGCCCAGCAACTCCCCCCCAGCCACAGCTCTCCTGTGTTCTCTGCCCAGCAACTCCCCCCCAGCCACAGCTCTCCTGTGTTCTCTGCCCAGCAACTCCCCCCCAGCCACAGCTCTCCTGTGTTCTCTGCCCAGCAACTCCCCCCCAGCCACAGCGCTCCTGTGTTCTCTGCCCAGCAACCTCCCCCCCAGCCACAGCTCTCCTGTGTTCTCTGCCCAGCAACTCCCCCCCAGCCACAGCGCTCCTGTGTTCTCTGCCCAGCAACTCCCCCCCAGCCACAGCTCTCCTGTGTTCTCTGCCCAGCAACTCCCCCCCAGCCACAGCGCTCCTGTGTTCTCTGCCCAGCAACTCCCCCCCAGCCACAGCGCTCCTGTGTTCTCTGCCCAGCAACTCCCCCCCAGCCACAGCTCTCCTGTGTTCTCTGCCCAGCAACTCCCCCCCAGCCACAGCTCTCCTGTGTTCTCTGCCCAGCAACTCCCCCCCAGCCACAGCTCTCCTGTGTTCTCTGCCCAGCAACTCCCCCCCAGCCACAGCGCTCCTGTGTTCTCTGCCCAGCAACTCCCCCCCAGCCACAGCGCTCCTGTGTTCTCTGCCCAGCAACTCCCCCCCAGCCACAGCTCTCCTGTGTTCTCTGCCCAGCAACTCCCCCCCAGCCACAGCTCTCCTGTGTTCTCTGCCCAGCAACTCCCCCCCAGCCACAGCTCTCCTCTGTTCCCTGCCCAGCAACCTCCCCCCCAGCCACAGCTCTCCTGTGTTCTCTGCCCAGCAACTCCCCCCCAGCCACAGCGCTCCTGTGTTCTCTGCCCAGCAACTCCCCCCCAGCCACAGCTCTCCTGTGTTCTCTGCCCAGCAACTCCCCCCCAGCCACAGCTCTCCTGTGTTCTCTGCCCAGCAACTCCCCCCCAGCCACAGCTCTCCTGTGTTCCCTGCCCAGCAACCTCCCCCCCAGCCACAGCTCTCCTGTGTTCTCTGCCCAGCAAATCCCCCCCCCAGCCACAGCTCTCCTGTGTTCTCTGCCCAGCAACTTCCCCCCCAGCCACAGCTCTCCTGTGTTCTCTGCCCAGCAACTTCCCCCCCAGCCACAGCTCTCCTGTGTTCTCTGCCCAGCAGCTTCCCCCCAGCCACAGCTCTCCTGTGTTCTCTGCCCAGCAACTTCCCTCCAGCCACAGCTCTCCTGTGTTCTCTGCCCAGCAGCTTCCCCCCCAGCCACAGCTCTCCTGTGTTCTCTGCCTAGCAACTTCCCCCTCCAGCCACAGCTCTCCTGTGTTCCCTGCCCAGCAACCTCCCCCCCAGCCACAGCCCTTCTGTGTTCTCTGCCAACAACTTCCCCCCAGCCACAGCTCTCCTGTGTTCTCTGCCCAGCAACTTCCCCCCCAGCCACAGCCCTTCTGTGTTCTCTGCCCAGCAACTTCCCCCCCAGCCACAGCTCTCCTGTGTTCTCTGCCCAGCAACTCCCCCCAGCCACAGCCCTTCTGTGTTCTCTGCCCAGCAACTCCCCCCAGCTACAGCTCTCCTGTGTTCTCTGCCCAGCAACTCCCCCCCCCCAGCCACAGCTCTCCTGTGTTCTCTGCCCAGCAGCTTCCCCCCAGCCACAGCTCTCCTGTGTTCTCTGCCCAGCAACCTCCCCCCCAGCCACAGCTCTCCTGTGTTCACTGCCCAGCAACCTCCCCCCCAGCCACAGCTCTCCTGTGTTCACTGCCCAGCAACTTCCCCCCCAGCCACAGCCCTTCTGTGTTCTCTGCCAACAACTTCCCCCCAGCCACAGCTCTCCTGTGTTCTCTGCCCAGCAACTTCCCCCCCAGCCACAGCCCTTCTGTGTTCTCTGCCCAGCAACTTCCCCCCCAGCCACAGCTCTCCTGTGTTCTCTGCCAACAACTTCCCCCCAGCCACAGCTCTCCTGTGTTCTCTGCCCAGCAACTTCCCCCCCAGCCACAGCCCTTCTGTGTTCTCTGCCCAGCAACTTCCCCCCCAGCCACAGCTCTCCTGTGTTCTCTGCCCAGCAACTTCCCCCCCAGCCTGATCTATATACAGGGTACCGCCCCCTAGTCTAGTCAGGCATCCAGAACCCTGATCTACATGCAGGGCACCGCCCCCTATTCATGCATCTAGAACCCTGATCTACATACAGGGCACCGCCCCCTAGTCATGCATCCAGAACCCTGATCTACATACAGGGCACCTCCCCCTAGTCATGCATCCAGAACCCTGATCTACATACAGGGCACCCAGGGCCAGACTGGCCTACCGGAATACCGGGAAATCTCCCGGTGGGCCGGCTGCCTGTCTGCCCCTGGGGCCGCTGTGAGGGCAGCGGCGCCTGAAAAAAATATGGCTGCGGGGCCGGCCGACATGCAACTGCGTATGCACCAGCTGTTCCGAAGCTAGCCATGCTTGGGAAAGCCCGTACACGCTTGGCAGTTTTCGGAAAGGCGGGCACATGCGGAGTGGCATGATGGCGCCGAGCAGCGCCATTTTTAAAAGTAAAGCGCTCAGTGAGGTCTCGTCTGGTGGCGTGTGCCTCTTCCTACATCTCCCCGCAGCCTCTGACCTCTTGTCCCCCCCTCGCAGCCTCTAACCTTCTGTCGCCCCCCCCCCCGCAGCCTCTGACCTCCCCTGTCATCCCCTCCACAGCCTCTGACCTCCCCTGTACCATCTGCAGCCTCTGACCTCCCCTGTCATCCCCTCCGCAGCCTCTGACCTCCCCTGTACCATCTGCAGCCTCTGACCTCCCCTGTCGTCCCCTCCGCAGCCTCTGACCTCCCCTGTCGTCCCCTCCATAGCCTCTGACCTCCCCTGTCGTCTCCTCCACAGCCTCTGACCTCCCCTGTCATCCCCTCCGCAGCCTCTGACCTCCCCTGTCGTCCCCTCCACAGCCTCTGACCTCCTGTCATCCCCTCCGCATCCTCTGACCTCCCCTGTCGTCCCCTCCACAGCCTTTGACCTCCCCTGTACCATCTGCAGCCTCTGACCTCCTGTCGTCCCCTCCGCAGCCTCTGACCTCCCCTGTACCATCTGCAGCCTCTGACCTCCTGTCGTCCCCTCCGCAGCCTCTGACCTCCCCTGTACCATCTGCAGCCTCTGACCTCCTGTCGTCCCCTTCACAGCCTCTAACCTCCCCTGTCATCCCCTCCGCAGCCTCTGACCTCCCCTGTCATCCCCTCCGCAGCCTCTGACCTCCCCTGTCGTCCCCTCCGCAGCCTCTGACCTCCCCTGTCGTCCCCTCCGCGGACTCTGACCTCCCCTGTAGTCCCCTCCGCGGACTCTGACCTCCCCTGTTGTCCCCTCCACAGCCTTTGACCTCCCCTGTACCATCTGCAGCCTCTGACCTCCTGTCGTCCCCTCCGCAGCCTCTGACCTCCCCTGTACCATCTGCAGCCTTTGACCTCCTGTCGTCCCCTTCACAGCCTCTAACCTCCCCTGTCATCCCCTCCGCAGCCTCTGACCTCTCCTGTTATCCCCTCCGCAGCCTCTAACCTCCCCTGTCATCCCCTCCGCAGCCTCTGACCTCCCCTGTCGTCCCCTCCACAGCCTCTGACCTCCCCTGTCATCCCCTCTGCAGCCTCTGACCTCCCCTGTCCTTCCCTCCGCAGCCTCTGACCTCCCCTGTCATTCCCTCCGCAGCCTCTGACCTCCCCTGTACCATCCGCAGCCTCTGACCTCCTGTGGTCCCCTTCGCAGTCTCTGACCTCGCCTGTCCTCCCCTCCACAGCCTCTGACCTTCCCTGTCCTCCCCTCCGCAGCCTCTGACCTTCCCTGTCCTCCCCTCCGCAGCCTCTGACCTCCCCTGTTCTCCCCTCCGCAGCCTCTGACCTCCCCTGTCGTCCCCTCCACAGCCTCTGACCTCCCCTGTCATCCCCTCTGCAGCCTCTGACCTCCTGTCATCCCCTCCGCAGCCTCTGACCTCCCATGTACCATCCGCAGCCTCTGACCTCCCCTGTCGTCGTCCCCCCGCAGCCTCTGACCTCCTGTTGTCCCCTCCGCAGCCTCTGACCTCCTGTTGTCCCCTCCGCAGCCTCTAACCTCCCCTGTAACATCCGCAGCCTCTGACCTCTCCTGTCATCCCCTCCGCAACCTCTGACCTCCTGTTGTCCCCTCCGCAACCTCTGACCTCCCCTGTAACATCCGCAGCCTCTGACCTCTCCTGTCATCCCCTCCGCAGCCTCTGACCTCCCCTGTCATCCCCTCTGCAGCCTCTGACCTCTCCTGTCATCCCCTCTGCAGCCTCTGACCTCTCCTGTCCTCCCCTCCGCAGCCTCTGACCTCTCCTGTCGTCCCCTCCGCAGCCTCTGACCTCTCCTGTCGTCCCCTCCGCAGCCTCTGACCTCTCCTGTCGTCCCCTCCGCAGCCTCTGACCTCTCCTGTCGTCCCCTCCGCAGCCTCTGACCTCTCCTGTAGTCCCCTCCGCAGCCTCTGACCTCTCCTGTCGTCCCCTCCGCAGCCTCTGACCTCCCCTGTCGTCTGCTCCACAGCCTCTGACCTCTCCTGTCGTCCCCTCCGCAGCCTCTGACCTCCCCTGTCATCCCCTCCGCAGCCTCTGACCTCCCCTGTCGTCCCCTCCGCAGCCTCTGACCTCCCCTGTCATCCCCTCCGCAGCCTCTGACCTCCCCTGTCGTCCCCTCCGCAGCCTCTGACCTCCCCTGTCGTCCCCTCCGCAGCCTCTGACCTCCCATGTCGTCCCCTCAGCAGCCTCTGACCTCCCCTGTACCATCCGCAGCCTCTGACCTCCTGTCGTCCCCTCCGCAGCCTCTGACCTCCCCTGTACCATCTGCAGCCTCTTTCTTTTTTTTTTTTTTTTTCTTTTTTTTTATTCAATATTGTTTATTAAATTTTTCTTATTACAATAGGAGATAAAAAAGAAAAAAAGAATTGTAATTTTCACATCCACTTATAGACATCAGCCAGTCAACACAGGTTATACAAGAATACTTTGCATTCTAATTCTTCTATACCTCCTCCCCCCACCCCTACCCCCAACCCTCTCCCTCCCGTCCTCCCCTATTAATGGGCTGTATTAAAGGGTTACCTGGGCATCTTTTAGTGCTAGCATCACATCAGCTATTAAGCCTCATTGCACTATATATCCTTTACCTCTATACTTTACTAACGGATAGTCCCATATTTTGGGCTCTTTTCAGGGATAAGACCGAGTCAAGGGGCTATGCCCGACCATTGTAGCCAAGGGCTCCAGATTTTTGTAAATTTTTCATATTTATTTCTCCTAATGTAGACTGTTTTTTCTGTCCAAACTAGCTTGTCCACTGTCCTAATCCAGTCTTCTATAGTTGGGGGCATGATGGATAGCCAAGACTGTGCTATTAATTTCCTGGCTTGATAAAGGCACCTTCCTATAGCAATTTGCTTATTATTACTCTCCCCACTTTCCCCCAACAGGCCAAGGATACATTCCCCGGCCTCCTGCTTCAGCTTGGTTTTAAACCTGCTTTCTATGGTCCTAATTATCCCCGACCAATATCTCGCCAGCCTTGGGCATCTCCATACCATATGAATTAGGTCACCAGTATCCAAACATCTAGGACATTTATCGTCCGGTCTGCGACCAAAGCTAAACAATCTCTTAGGGGTATAATAAGCCCTATGTATAAGAAAAAGGTGCGACACCTGTTGTGATAGAGATACCGATACCAATGGGCTCGCCTTCAGAATTCCCTTCCACTGGCTGTCTGTAATCTCCCCCACCTCCCCCGCCCATCTCTCCCTAATATCCAGAGTCGTTTGCAGATCAAGCAGCCTTCCAGAAATGTGTCCACTTATTAGTGCTATCAGACCCTTGGTGGTGTTTGCTCTTATAATTCTATTTAGGAGAGGTATATTGCACCATTCTAATGAGCGTTTACTGAATTGACTGTTAAGTGCATGCCTAATCTGCAGGCAAGTGTAAAAATTTTATTTTGGAATCCCATATTCACCTCTTAGTTTAGTGAAAGATTTAAAATTTTTACCCTCGTATAACTGTGCCAATCTACATATTCCGTGGCGAACCCATGTCCAGTTTCTTTCCACTGTTAGCAACTCCCTCAATTCCCTATCATTCCATATGGGCGAGAATTCAGTGTGTCCTCCATAGCTCATAATCCTCTTAGTAGCCCGCCAAACTTTAAAGATCAATTTATGTGTTGGAGGTCCCTCCTGAAGTGTCCCCGCGTCTAATGCCTCTGCCAGGGATCCATATGGGGAGTCATGGATCATAAGTTTCGCATTGGAGTTCAACAGGCCCTGACATTCACAGCCTCCTAGTTGTTGTAATTGTGCCGCCAGGAAGTAGCTATAGGGATGTGGTACTGCCAATCCCCCTCCCCAAAAGGGCGCTGAAGCGTTTGTAGTTTGATCCTTGCCTGCCCTTTCTTCCATATTAGTTCTCTAAGTAAGGTGTTTATTTTTAAAAACCAGCTCTTCCCAATCCAGACTGGGGAGTTGTGGAGTCCATATAATAATTGTGGCATCCAGACCATCTTGATCAAATTAACTCTACCTGCCAGGGATAACGGAAGTTGGCACCAAACAGTGCTTTTTCTTCTAAATTTTTCCAATAAAGGGACTAAATTATCCCCTATATATTGCGCCGGGTCAGTTGAAATAATTATACCCAAATAGCACATCTTCTCCACTACCCTCAGTCTCGACATACCTCCCCTTTGGCTATTATGTGTTGAGTCTAATGGGAGCAGTGTTGATTTTTCCCAGTTAACCACCAGGCCTGAAGACCTCCCAAATCTTTCCACCAGTTGTATTGCCTTTTCAAGGGATGGTCCCGTATCCCCGAGAAAAATCAGCACGTCATCAGCATAAAGTGCCACTTTTTCCAGCCTAGTCCTCGCCCCAAATCCCTGTATTCCAGACGAGTGCCTTATTACCTCTGCCAATGGCTCCATTGCTACAGCGAATAGCAGAGGCGAGAGAGGGCACCCCTGCCTCGTCCCTCTCTCCAGGAATAGCCACTCCGTGTATTCGCTATTAATCTTTAGCTTGGCTTTTGGATGGAAATACAGGGTCTTGACCCAATTGATAAATTTAGGGCCAAACCCAAACTTCTCCAGTACCCACCAGAGATATCCCCACTCCAGGCTATCAAACGCCTTGGCAATATCCAAAGCAAGGACCGCTCTGGAGCTTCTAGTCTCTACTGGTAACTGGAGGTTCAGGTATGCCTTTCTGATGTTAATACTAGTAGATCTGTTTGGGATAAACCCTGACTGGTCCGGGTGCACTAGCTCTAATATATGTTTCTTTAGCCTAGTAGCCAATACCTTTGCCATATTTTGCCATATTTTTATATCAGAGCATAGTAGCGAGATGGGTCTATATGATGCTGCCTCAAGGTGGTCTTTTCCCTCTTTCCTTATCAGGACTATGTTGGTTTCAGTCATTGTAGAGGGCAGGCTGCCATCAGTCATCGCCCAGTTCAATGTCTTCAAGAGTTCTGGGAATAGAGCCTCTCCAAAATACCTGTAAATTTCCACAGGTAGACCGTCAGGACCTGGGGCTTTCTGATTAGGCATATCTAATGCTGCTTGCTGTACTTCCTCAAGGGTTATAGAGGAGTCCAGATTATTCCTTTAATTTTCAGAGAGGTGTGGCAGACTGACACCCTCTAAAAAGTTCTCTATCTCTCCTACTTTTAGTTGTTGTGATTTATATAGGTTACTATAGTATTCAAAGAAAACCTTTTTAATCGCGGAGGGGTCTAACGAAATTACCCCACTAGAGGTCCGAATCGCCGCGATCGTTGAAGAGGGTGAGTTAGTATCAGCTAATAATGCCAACATATGGCCCACTTTTTCCCCCTCCCCAAAATACCTCTGCCTCTGGAATAGTCTCTTATTTTCCGCGTTTTTAAGTATATCCATCTTATACTCCTGCTGCTTTTTTACCCAAAGCTCCTGTTTTTCTGGGCTTGGGTCCGCCACGTATTGTTTTTCTAAATCTAGTAGCTCTTTCCTAATCTGCTCTCCCTTTTCTCTTGATTGTCTCTTAACCCGTGATATATACTGTAAGAGGATACCCCTCAGAAACGCTTTCAGAGAGTCCCAGACCATCCCCTGCGACGCCGACCCTGAGTTAATTGCCACAAATTCTTTTATTATTTCGGATATTTCTTCTTTTTTTCCTATAATCTCCAACCATATGGAGTTCAATGCCCATACTCTCTCATTGCGTCTATTACAGATGTTTATCGTCAGCGTCAGAGGAGAGTGGTCTGATACCCCTCTCGGGGGTACTGCCTCTCCTCCTGATTACGGATTCTGCAAAGGTCGCACCACCCAATCTTTTCAAACAGCTGAGCGAGCCGCCTATCAGTTGCCCTATCCTCCCTTGCTCTTGGAGGGAACTACCGTATATACTCGAGTATAAGTCGAGGCCCTAATTTACCACAAAAAAATGGGAAAAACTTATTGACCCGAGTATAAGACGAGGGTGAGAAATGCACAGCTACTGTAAGTGGAAAAGAGGGTCAACAATGCCCATTTGCAGCCTCACTGTGCCCATTTGCATGCCTCACTGTGCCCATTTGCAGCCATAGGTCCCCCGAACTTCAAACTCGGTAGTTAAGGGTTCCTAGATGCCCCCTAGCTGCAGCCAAAGTTTGGGGTCTCTGAACCCAAAGTGTCCCGAAATGACATTGCTACAGATGGACACAGTTGACCGACTTTGGGGCCCCGTATCTCAGGGCCACTTAGTGCTAGGAACCCCATATTTGGTGTGCAAACCCAGTGGAACTAGCACAATAAAATATCTAAGTTGGGATTTCTAGAACCAAGTGGCCCCGAGATACAGGACCCCAAAAATTGGTTCAGAAAATGTCAAGCACTTTTCTGCAGCAGAGAATGACATTTTCTGAACCTATTTTGGGGCCCCATATCTCGGGGCCACTTGGTGCTAAGAACTCCAGCTTAGGATATGTTGTGGTACCGGGTCCACTGGGTTTGCATGCCAAATTTGGGGTTCCTAGCACTAAGTGACCCTGAGATACAGGGCTCCAAAATCGGTTCAGAAAATGTCAAGCACTTTTCTGCAGCAGAGAATGACATTTTCCGAACTGATTTTGGGGCCCCGTATCTTAGGGCCACTTAGTGCTAGGAACTCCAGCTTTGGATATGTTGTGGTACCAGGTCTACTGGGTTTGCACACCAAATTTGGGGTTTCTAGCACTAAGTGGCCCTGAGATACGGGGCCCCAAAGTCGGTTCGGAAAATGAAATTTTTTGCTGCAGAAAAGTGCTTGACTCGAGTATAAGTCGAGGGGGGCACTTTCAGCACAAAAAAGGTGCTGAAAAATTCGACTTATACTCGAGTATATACGGTAATCAATTTTACTGTTAAGAACCATATTAAAATCGCCCACCACTATAAGTGGGGTATCCCCTTTGTCCTCAACATATTCTAAGAGGTGATATAAAATCCACATCTTGAAGGGAGGGGGAATGTACACATTAGCTATAACAAAAGATTTACCCTCTATTGTGCAGAATAAGAAAACCTAACAACCCAACAGGTCTATCCTAACATCCTTACAAGAGAACACCATCCACTTTTTAATCAGTATACACACTCCTCTTGAATAGGAGGTGTGTACTGAGTGGAATTGTACTTGGAATTTTTTATTCCGAATTAAAGATTTAGACTCATTGGTGAGGTGTGTCTCCTGTAGGCACACCAGGTCCACACCCAGTGATTCCAGCTCTGAGAATACAGTAGCTCTTTTAATGGGGTCTCCCATACCCCGGATATTCCATGAGGTTATTCCTACCATCCTAGCCCTCCTTTAGATTATAAGCATACATACTGATAGATGCAAAATACGTACAAATACATAAAATATAAAACTCCATTAAATAAAAAGGACCAAAAAAGGAAAAAGAGCAAAACAAAAAAAGAGGAAAAAACCATCAGGAACATAGGCCTCTTATGATAATAAATATAAAACTTTCCTTGATTAACCCCACCAGTGTCAAATATTATATATATATATCTCGTATACAAAATTTCCCATCCTTTTTAATCTTGCCAAATTTTTCTTTACTAATTTAGTAGTTGTGAATAAATGTATTAACAATCTATGTGATGGCTTTATCTTTACCATATGTGCATTTCGTGCTAGTGCATAACAACCCTTTAATTTTAATTGAATCTTGCATATTTCTCTACCCTTGTGCCCATCCATCCCCCTCCCCCCCTGCCTTTCTTGGCCTAGCCTAGGAGCATTCCTTGTGACCCATTTACTAGAGGTTGACCGATATGGGTTTTTCTTTGGCCGATGCCGATGCAGATGTTTACAAATCGCGGTGGCCGATGGCCGATATATGATGCCGATTTTTTTGGGCCGATATATTAGGCCGATTTTTTTTTTTTTCTTTTTTTTTTTTTTTCCCTTCATCTCATAAAATCTAACAGTTAGACCCCTTTCACACTGGGGCATTTTTCAGGCGCTTTTGGGCTAAAAATAGCGCCTGTAAAGTGCCTGTCAAACGGCTCCCCTGCAGTCTCAGTGTGAGATCCCGAGTGCTTTCACACTGAGGCGATGCGCTGGCAGGAGGTTAAAAGAATTCCTGCAAGCAGCATCTTTGGAGCGGTGTATACCCCTCCTCCATCACTCCTGCCCATTGAAATGAATGCGCACCGCAGTCGAAGCGCCTGCAAATCGTTTCCGCAGCGGCGCTTCAGGGGCGCATTTAACCCCTTCCTCGGCCGCTAGCTGGGTTATAAGCGTCCCGCTAGCAGCCAAATAGCGCCGCTAAAATGATGGTAAAGAGCCGCTAAAACTTGCAGCGTTTTACCGTCAACGCATGCCTGCTCCAGTGTGAAAGGAGCCTTCAGTGATACGGAAATTTTTTTACATTTAAACATTTATTAAACAAAACAAACCTCCAATCAGTTCACTTGTATGTAGAATTTAGATAAAAAATTTTTAAAAAACCTCTCTTAAATATTAAATACACAAAAACAGGTCATCAAAACTTCTGGATGAAAAAAAAATGGGCTAAATTTACTGCTTAGTTTTTAAAAAAAATTTATTAGTGTATTTTTAAAAAAAAATTGCATTTGAAAGACCGTTGCGCAAATACCGTGTGACAAAAAATATTGCAACAACCACCATTTTATTCCCTAGGGTCTCTGCTAAAAAAAATATATATAATGTTTGGGGGTTCTAAGTGATTTTCTAGCAGAAAATACAGGATTTTTACTTGTAAGCAACAAATGTCAGAAAAGATTTAGTCTTTAACCACTTAACAACCGGCCCATAGCCAAATGACGGCTACAGGGCGGTTGTTTAACTCTGGGAGGGCGTCCAGGGACGTCCTCCCAGAATTCTGCTCTCGCGCGCCCCCTAGGGCGCGCACTCGAGAGCATCCGTGATCGCCGGGTCCACAGGACCCGGCGCATCACAGATCCCGGTAAATGGCCGCTGATCGCGGCCGTTTACCATGTGATCGCTCCGTCAAATGACGGAGCGATCACATGTAAACAAACCGGCGTCATCTGATGACGCCGGTTCCTCTCCTCCCCCTCTCCTCCCCTCCTGTGTACCGATCGGTACACAGTGACCGAAGAGGCGGATGGATGGATGGCTGCAGCGTTGTGGGCTGCATCTGTAGTGCCCACAGCGCTGCACAGAGACATCCAGCCATCCATCCATCCATGCTCAGCCATCCCTACTACTCTGCATGCCCTGCAATGCTGTGCAATACTCTGCAATTCCCTCTGCAATACCCTGCAATACTCTGCCATACCCTGGAATACCCCGCAATACTCTGCCATACCCCGCAATACTCTGCCATACCCTGCAAATACCCCGCAATACTCTGCCATACCCCAAAATACTCTGCCATACCCCGCAATACTCTGCCATACCCTGGAATACCCCGCAATACTCTGCCATACCCTGGAATACCCCACAATACTCTGCCATACCCTGCAATACCCCGCAATACTCTGCCATACCCTGCAATACCCCGCAATACTCTGCCATACCCTGCAATACCCCGAAATACTCTGCCATACCCTGCAATACCCTGAAATACCCCGCAATACTCTGCCATACCCCGTAATACTCTGCCATACCCCGTAATACTCTGCCATACCCCGCAATACTCTGCCATACCCCGCAATACTCTGCCATACCCCGCAATACTCTGCCATACCCCGCAATACTTTGCCATACCCTGCGATACTCTGCCATACCCTGCAATACCCCGCAATACTCTGCCATACCCCGCAATACTCTGCCATACCCTGCAATACCCCGCAATACTCTGCCATACCCTGGAATACCCCGCAATACTCTGCCATACCCCGAAATACTCTGCCATACCCTGCAATACCCTGAAATACCCCGCAATACTCTGCCATACCCGCAATACTCTGCCATACCCCGTAATACTCTGCCATACCCCGCAATACTCTGCCATACCCCGCAATACTCTGCCATACCCCGCAATACTCTGCCATACCCTGCGATACTCTGCCATACCCTGCAATACCCCGCAATACTCTGCCATACCCCGCAATACTCTGCCATACCCTGCAATACCCCGCAATACTCTGCCATACCCTGGAATACCCCGCAATACTCTGCCATACCCCGCAATACTCTGCCATACCCTGCAATACCCCGCAATACTCTGCCATACCCTGGAATACCCCGCAATACTCTGCCATACCCCGCAATACTCTGCCATACCCTGCAATACCCTGAAATATCCCGCAATACCCAGCCATACTCTGCAATACTCAGTGATACCCAGCCATACTCTGCAATACTCAGTGATACCCAGCCATACTCTGCCATACCCAGCCATGCTCTGCAATACCCCACAAAAATCTGCAATACTCTGCCATAACCCGCAATACTCTGCCATACCCAGCCATACTCTGCCATACCCAGCCATACTCTGCCATACCCAGCCATACTCTGCCATACCCAGCCATACTCTGCAATACTCAGTGATACCCAGCCATACTCTGCAATACTCGGTGATACCCAGCCATACTCTGCAATACCCAGCCATACTCTGCAATACTCGGTGATACCCAGCCATACTCTGCCATACCCAGTCATACTCGGCGATACTCTGCAATACCCAGCCATGCTTAGCCGTACCCAGCCTCTGTATGTGGCCAGGCTGTGGAAGTCTCACACATGTGGTATCGCCGTACTCAGGAATAGTAGGAGAATCTATTTTGGGGTGTCATTTTTGATATGTACATGTTATGTGTTAGAAATATTGTATAAATGGACAACTTTGTGTTAAAAAAAAAAAAAGCGTTTTAACCACTTCCCGCCTTCCGTCATACGACGTCCTTGACTTTGTGCGGGGATATCTGAATGATGGGTGCAGCTACAGGCATCATTCAGATATCATCTTTTTCAGCCGGCGATTCCCTACACCATAAGAATGATCGTAGCGGCTGTTACACTGCTTGATCGTTCTTACGGGAGGCGAGAAGGGACGCCCCCCCCTCCCGCCGCCCTCCGGTGCTTCTACCGACTCACCGCTATGATCGAAGCCAGGATCTTTTTTTTTTTTTTTTTTTTTTTTATTTCAGGAACAGCCTAGAGGTGAGATGTGGGGTCTTATTGACCCCATATCTCACTGTAAAGAGGACCTGTCATGCCATATTCCTATTACAAGGGATGTTTACATTCCTTGTAATAGGAATAAAAGTGATCAAAAAATTTTTTTTTTTTGGAAAAAAGTGTCAAACTAAAATAAATAAAGTAAAATGAACAATAAAAAAAAATAAAAATTTTTTAAAGCGCCCCTGTCCGTGTGCTCGCATGCAGAAGCAAACGCATACGTAAGTCCCGCCCACATATGAAAACGGTGTTCAAACCACACATGTGAGGTATCGTTGCGATCGGTAGAGCGAGAGCAATAATTTTGGCACTAGACCTCCTCTGTAACTCAAAATTTGTAACCAGTAAAAAATTTTAAAGCGTCGCCTATGGGGATTTTTAAGTGGTGAAGTTTGGCGCCATTCCACAAGCGTGTGCAATTTTGAAAGGTGACATGTTAGGTATCTATTAACTCGGCGTAACTTCATCTTTCATATTATGCAAAAACATTGGGCTAACCTTACTGTTTTGTTTTTTTTTAAAGCAAAAAACAGTTTTTTTTCCAAAAAAAACGCGTTCCAAAAATTGCTGCGCAAATATCGTGCGAGATAAAAAGTTGCAATGACCGCTATTGTATTCTCTAGGGTCTTTGCTAAAAAAACATATATAATGTTTTGGGGTTCTATGTAATTTTCTAGCAAATAAATGATGATTTTTACATGTAGGAGAGAAATGTCAGAATTGGCCTGGGTGCTCCAGAACGCCTGAAGGTGCTCCCTGCATGTTGGGCCTCTGTATGTGGCCACGCTGTGTAAAAGTCTCACACATGTGGTATCGTCGTACTCGGGAGTAATAGCAGAATGTGTTTTGGGGTGTAATTTGTGGTATGCATATGCTGTGTGTGAGAAATAACCTGCTAATATGACAATTTTGTGAAAAAAAAAAAAAGAAAAAAAAAAAAACTTGTTTTTGCAAAGAATTGTGGGAAAAAATGACAACTTCAAAAAACTCATCATGCATCTTTCTAAATACCTTGAAATGTCTTCTTTCCAAAAAGGGGTCATTTGGGGGGTATTTGTACTTTTCTGGCATGTTAGGGTCTCAAGAAATGAGATAGGCCGTCAGTACTTCAGGTGTGATCAATTTTCAGATATTGGTACCATAGCTTGTGGACGCTATAACTTTCACAAAGACCAAATAATATACACTAATTTGGGTTATTTTTACCAAAGATATGTAGCGGTATAAATTTTGGCCAAAATATATGAAGAAAAATTACTAATTTTCAAAATTTTATAACAGAAACGAAGAAAAATTTATTTTTTTACAGATTTTTCGGTCTTTTTTCTTTTATAGCGCAAAAAATAAAGAACCCAGCGGTGATTAAATACCACCAAAAGAAAGCTCTATTTGTGTGAAAAAAAGGACAAAAAATTCATATAGGTACAGTGTTGCATGACTGAGTAATTGTCATTCAAAATGTGAGAGCACCAAAAGCTGAAAATTGGTCTGGTTATTAAGGGGGTTTAAGTGCCCAGTGGTCAAGTGGTTAAATGGTTAAACTGAGAGCTTCTACACACGGAATTTAGTTCATTGATAAGTGTAAACATTGTATCCTTCAGGTTCTTTTTATCAGATTTGGAGAAGTCGCTTCACACAGGCAACTTGCACTGACTTCTATTACAGAAGTCATTTGCAAGTCACACTGAAGCTATATCGGCTTTTTTTATCAGCACAATCAGCCGATGCCGATTAAGTAAAAAACACCAAATATCGGCCGATATATCGGTCGACCTCTATCATTTACCCCTCCCACCCAACTCATACCCCAACTCTTTTCCCTTTTTCCTAAGCCAAACAGGGGCAAAGAAAAAAGACTTTCCCCTATTAGGCTTTGCCACCCCTCTCACACTGCCCTCCCCCCCCCCCACCTCAATCACCATTAACACCATCAACCACAAAACAATCATCCTCCACCTTTGGCAAACTCTCATAGATATTTTCCTCCAACACCTCAATCGCACTCCCTCCCCCTCCAGTCCCTGCTGCACAAAAAAAAAAAAAAAAGACCCATCAATCAGCTAATAATACTCCGACCCTACAAGTCCTTTTTATTTTCTTCCAGCCATTTTGCGGCCTTATCGGCTAAATCAAAGAATTGTGTCCCTCCTGGAGCGTCAACACGTAATCGCGTCGGGTAAAACAAAGCATAAGATATTTTCATATTCCTCAAGTTGCGCTTGATTTCGACAAATCCTGCCCTCTTCTTTTGCAGATCTGGGGAGTAATCCGGGTATATTGAAATTCTAATGTCTTTGTAGAAAATATCCCATTTTTCCCTAGCTTTCTGCATTAATATTATCTTATCCCTGTAGCTAAACAGCTTCATTATCAGTGGTCTAGGGCGGAAACTTGAAGTGTTTAACCTGGTGGGTACCCTATGGGCCCTCTCAATGGCAAAAAAATGGGAAAAAGTCTCTGCCCCAAAAACCTCCCTGAGCCACTTTTCCAGGAACACTTCTGGACAGGCCCCCTCGCTTCCTTCTGGGAGGCCTAGGATCCTCACATTCTGTCTGCGGAGGTGATTCTCTATTTCATCCATTTTGCTTTTATAAGTATCCAGCTGGGTCTGCATCAATCTAAATCTTGCCTCATGGGCTGCAAAGTATCCTCCACTTGACTTAACCTCTCCTCCAAATTAGAAGTCCTTTCAACGGTATTCTGTAATTCTTGGCTCATAGAGCACAGTTCCTCTTTAAGGCCTCTCAATTGGTCACATAAGTCACTCAGTGATCCCCTACAAGCATTAACTGCACTCAAAACCTCTTTCAATGTAGGTTCAGGCTCACTGGATACTACAACATCAGGATTAACTTCATTCATTTTTCCCGAGGGGTTCTTTTCAGGGCTTTTTTTTTCACCTCTTTCGTGTCTGTTGACAGTGCTGATGTATTTTTACTTAAACTCTTTCTATCCCCTGTGCTTCCCGTCTTCTCTTGAGACTGCTGGGTGCCCTTGGCTGGGGAGTGCAAGGGGGTGTGGGCGTATTTCTTCAGTTTGGATGCTGCGGCTGCTGCAGACGCTGCAAGGTTCCCCTTCTCTTTAGCAGCCCGGGTAGCCTGCGCAAGGGAACCCTCATGGGATTGTTGGGGGTGCTCCTCTCCCCTTTTTTAGTAATTTTTGCTTATCCCAACGTAACTATCTGTTATCCCAATTAGCTATGCCAGGGAAGGCGCCCAAAATAAATTCCCCTATTCCTGTTTTCCTCCGTACCTTAATAAGCCCAGATAATATTCAAAGATCAATACAGCTTTAAGTTGACAATACCATTCATCAGTAAGTTCCCAGGTTCGTATCAGCAGCTCCTTGTATTCATGTACCGCAATACCAGGAAAGGACACAGTTCTTAAGTTGTTACCTCAGTATTGCGCAGAGTCGTAGCCAGTCAGCACACCGCGCGATCCAGTCCATCCAACGGGGCCCCCTATTATTCCAGACTCCGTCCTGTGCTCTCTCGGCTTCCCGAGCCGGTCAAGTTACACGTCGTACGCCTCTCTTCACTGACAAGTCATGCAGAGCTCCAAAACCCGCGAGAACACAGAGCGTTGCCGGGCGACCGCTCAAGACTGCTACAGCCAGACAACCGAACGATCACCGCCACTGCCAGCTGCCTCCACCTTCCTTCCTGGGGCTCGCAGAGCAAAGGTACTCCACAGGATTAGCTTAGCAGTTTAAGAAGAGTGACAGAGTGACCAGGAAGAGGCCAGGAAACACGGGCAATTTTGCATTCAGGGTCGGGTCAGATCATCTTTGGTAACATGAGCAGCAGCAGGGAGCTGGAGCGTGGAGAGGACTCACACACCTCCGTTCACCTCCACATCCGGTCACGCCCCCTCCAGGATCCCCCTCCGCAGCCTCTGACCTCCCCTGTCGTCCCCTCCGCAGCCTCTGACCTCCCCTGTCATCCCCTCCGCAGCCTCTGACCTCCCTTGTCATCCCCTCCGCAGCCACTGACCTCCCCTGTCATCCCCTCCGCAGCCTCTGACCTCCCCTGTCATCCCCTCCGCAGCCTCTGACCTCCCCTGTCATCCCCTCCGCAGCCACTGACCTCCCCTGTCATCCCCTTCGCAGCCTCTGACCTCCCCTGTCATCCCCTCCGCAGCCTCTGACCTCCCCTGTCATCCCCTCCGCAGCCTCTGACTTCCCCTGTCATCCCCTCCGCAGCCTCTGACCTCCCCTGTCATCCCCTCCGCAGCCTCTGACCTCCCCTTTACCATCCGCAGCCTCTGACCTCCCCTGTCCTCCCCTCCGCAGCCTCTGACCTCCTCTGTCATCCCCTCTGCAGTCTCTGACCTCCCCTGTCATCCCCTCCACAGCCTCTGACCTCCCCTGTACCATCCACAGCCTCTGACCTCCTGTCGTCACCTCCGCAGCCTCTGACCTCCTCTGTCATCCCCTCTGCAGTCTCTGACCTCCCCTGTCATCCCCTCCACAGGCTCTGACCTCCCCTGTACCATCCGCAGCCTCTGACCTCCTGTAGTCCCCTCCGCAGCCTCTGACCTCCCCTGTCGTCCCCTCCGCAGCCTCTGACCTCCCCTGTACCATCCGCAGCCTCTGACCTCCTGTAGTCCCCTCCGCAGCCTCTGACCTCCCCTGTCGTCCCCTCCGCAGCCTCTGACCTCCCCGTCATCCCCTCCACAGCCTCTGACCTCCCCGTCATCCCCTCCGCAGCCTCTGACCTCCCCTGTCATCCCCTCTGCAGCCTCTGACCTCCCCTGTATCATCCACAGGCTCTGACCTCCCCTGTACCATCCGCAGCCTCTGACCTCCTGTAGTCCCCTCCGCAGCCTCTGACCTCCCCTGTCGTCCCCTCCGCAGCCTCTGACCTCCCCGTCATCCCCTCCACAGCCTCTGACCTCCCCGTCATCCCCTCCGCAGCCTCTGACCTCCCCTGTCATCCCCTCTGCAGCCTCTGACCTCCCCTGTATCATCCACAGGCTCTGACCTCCCCTGTACCATCCGCAGCCTCTGACCTCCTGTAGTCCCCTCCGCAGCCTCTGACCTCCCCTGTCGTCCCCTCCGCAGCCTCTGACCTCCCCGTCATCCCCTCCACAGCCTCTGACCTCCCCGTCATCCCCTCCGCAGCCTCTGACCTCCCCTGTCATCCCCTCTGCAGCCTCTGACCTCCCCTGTATCATCCACAGCCTCTGACCATCTCCTGTCTTATATCACGCCTGCAGTCTGGAGAGGAGTCAAGAGTGGGAGTGCCGCAGGGATGGGGGTCATGGGAGAAGTCAGACATGTATGGACTGTGGAGAGGAAACTATGGGATAAAACCAGAGCCACCGAGCTGGAGCCGACTGACTGAGCCCTGTACGGTGCACCTGAGAGGAGGTCAGTGACAGCGCCGCCAGGCCAGTCTGAGAGGGGGAGGTCAATACAATATTGTAAGGGGGCACTGATATATAGGTTTCCCCCTTATATCAGTAAACCCCCGTACCTTAGTGTTTTCTTTCTGCAGAAGGTGATCTCTGGTCACCGGAGTCCTCCCCACATTCCCAGAGTTCCCCTTTACATCATAGTCTGCAGGATTCCACCTTACAGTGCAAGGGGCAACTCTGATGTAAAGGGCAATGCTGCAGACCCTGATGTAAGTGAGAACTCTGATGTAAAGGGAAATACAGTGGACTCTGATATAAGTGGGGTCTCTGGTCACCAGTGCCCCCCTTTTATATCAGAGTTCCCAGTTGGATCATGATCTGCAATGTTCCCCTTTATGTCAGAGTTCCCTTGCACTTTAAATGGGAATCCTCCTGATATATGGGGGAAATCTGTGCTGGGTTATATTAATCTGCCATTTAGGCACCTTTTTTTTGCAGTGTCAGTAAAAAATGTGCCAGTAAATGCCATGATTTTTGCCAGTAAAAAATTGGTGCTGTTTGTAAATGCCATGTCTCTCTTATCTATATATAATACACTCTTCAAATGTGCTTTAAAATGTATGGTTTTCCCTTTTGTGAACAAGAAAATAATGATGTTATGCGTTTGGGCTGGTATAAAAATGCTATGGGGCTGGTATGAAATTATTTCCAGGGCTAGTTTTTATTCCCAGTCCGGTCCTGAGGGCACCACCCCCCTAGTCAAGCATCCAGAACCCTGATCTACATACAGGGCACCTCCCCCCTAGACATGCATCCAGAACCCTGATCTACATACAGGGCACTGCCCCCCTTGTCATACATCCAGAACCCTGATCTACATACAGGGCACCACCCCCCTATTCAAGCATCCAGAACCCTGATCTACATACAGGGCACCTCCCCCCTAGACATGCATCCAGAACCCTGATCTACATACAAGGCACCGCCCCCCTAGTCATGCATCCAGAACCATGATCTACATACAAGGCACTGCCCCCCTTGTCATACATCCAGAACCCTGATCTACATACAGGGCACCACCCCCCTAGTCATGCATCCAGAACCCTGATCTACATACAGGGCACCTCCCCCCTAGTCATGCATCCAGAACCCTGATCTACATACAGGGCACCGCCCCCCTAGTCATGCATCCAGAACCCTGATCTACATACAGGGCACCGCCCCCCTAGTCATGCATCCAGAACCCTGATCTACATACAGGGCACCGCCCCCCTAGTCATGCATCCAGAACCCTGATCTACATACAGGGCACCGCCCCCCTAGTCATGCATCCAGAACCATGATCTACATACGGGGCGCTGCATGCATGGATCCCAATGGGGTGGGGTGTGTTTATTTCAAGCACATGATTACAGCCAATAGGCTATAAAAAAGGAAGCAGAGCACTGCGTCTAAAGCCCACCCAGTTGTGTGATAATAGTGAATGGTGTTTGTTTCCTGCAGGGGGGGTTTGTCGATGGTTTGCCACCCCCCCCCCCCCGAATTATCGAGCACCGGCCACCACTGGTGTCAAACAAGCCAAGGACACCCAGATGCTAATGATACACACCTTCCTGGTCTCTCCTGCCCCTGACCTTCCAGTATTGGAACCAGAAGGGGCAGGTATTGGGGTATCTTTTGGGGGGATCAGGCAGAAAGAAGTTTGAATGACTCCTCTTCTGGGGGTTCAGCATCTAAAGAACCTTTCTCAACTTTGCAATCTCAGAAATGGCTAATCCAATCCCTTAATGGACTTGGTCCGTTATGGATACAAGTTGCCCCCTGCAGAGGTGGATGAGGTTTCCTTCTCCTCTTTGGGTTCGCTAAGACCCCCACAGGGTTCACATGCTTGACCTATGCACCCGTTACTGGAGCAACTGATTTATGCTAATTGGGATCACCCAGATGAGCAGTTTTCTCCTCCTAAGAAGTTCTCTCTTCTCTATCCTATGGAGAAAAAATGTACAAAGAGGTGGGATTTGCCGGCGGTAGATGCTGCTATCTCCTCTGTGAACAGAAGTTAAACTTGTCCAGTGGACAATGTCCAAGTATTTAGAGATCCAGCTGATAAGAAGTTGGAATATCTGCTTAAAGCCTCATTTGCTGTAACTGGTGCGGTAGCACAACCTGCAGTAGCAGCAATAGGCATATGTCAATCCCTTAGGGATGAATTCAAGCAGGTTATTAACCACTTGAGCCCCGGACCATTATGCTGCCTAAGGACCCGAGGTCTTTTTCCAATTTGGCACTGCGTCGCTTTAACTGCTAATTGCGCGGTCATGCAATGCTGTACCCAAACGAAATTTGCGTCCTTTTCTTCCCACAAATAGAGCTTTCTTTTGATGGTATTTGATCACCTCTGCGGTTTTTATTTTTTGCGCTATAAACGGAAAAAGACCGAAAATTTTGAAAAAAAATGATATTTTCTACTTTTTGTTATAAAAAAAATCCAATAAACTCAATTTTAGTCATACATTTAGGCCAAAATGTATTCGGCCACATGTCTTTGGTAAAAAAAATGTCAATAAGCGTATATTTATTGGTTTGCGCAAAAGTTATAGCGTCTACAAACTAGGGTACATTTTCTGTAATTTACACAGCTTTTAGTTTATGACTGCCTATGTCATTTCTTGAGGTGCTAAAATGGCAGGGCAGTACAAAACCCCCACAAATGACCCCATTTTGGAAAGTAGATACCCCAAGGAAATTGCTGAGAGGCATGTTGAACCCATTGAATATTTATTTTTTTTGTCCCAAGTGATTGAATAATGACAAAAAAAAATAAATAAATAAATATTTACAAAAAGTTGTCACTAAATGATATATTGCTCGCACAGGCCATGGGCATATGTGGAATTGCACCCCAAAATACATTCAGCTGCTTCTTCTGAGTACGGGGATACCACATGTGTGGGACTTTTTGGGAGCCTAGCCGCGTACGGGGCCCCGAAAACCAATCACCGCCTTCAGGCTTTCTAAGGGCGTGAATTTTTGATTTCACTCTTCACTGCCTATCACAGTTTCGGAGGCCATGGAATGCCCAGGTGGCACAAAACCCCCCAAAATGACCCCATTTTGGAAATTAGACACCCCAAGCTATTTGCTAAGAGGCATATTGAGTCCATGAAATATTTTATATTGTGACACAAGTTGCAGGAAAGTGACACATTTTTTTTTTTTCATAAAGTTGTCACTAAATGATATATTGCTCACACAGGCCATGGGCATATGTGGAATTACACCCCAAAATACATTTAGCTGCTTCTCCTGAGTATGGGGATACCACATGTGTGAGACTTTTTGGGAGCCTAGCCGCGTACGGGGCCCCGAAAACCAATCACTGCCTTCAGGATTTCTAAGGGTGAAAATTTTTGATTTCACTCTTCACTGCCTATCACAGTTTTGGAGGCCATGGAATGCCCAGGTGGTACAAAACCCCCCCAAATGACCCCATTTTAGAAAGTAGACACCCCAAGCTATTTGCTGAGAGGCATGGTGAGTATTTTGCAGCTCTCATTTGTTTTTGAAAATGAAGAAAGACAAGAAAAAACATTTTTTTTTTCTTTTTTCAATTTTCAAAACTTTGTGACAAAAAGTGAGGTCTGCAAAATACTCACCATACCTCTCAGCAAATAGCTTGGGGTGTCTACTTTCCAAAATGGGGTCATTTGGGGGGGTTTTGAACTGTCCTGGCATTTTATGCACAACATCTAGAAGCTTATGTCACACATCACCCACTCTTCTAACCACTTGAAGACAAAGCCCTTTCTGACACTTATTGTTTACATGAAAAAGTTATTTTTTTTTGCAAAAAAATTACTTTGAACCCCCAAACATTATATATTTTTTTTAAAGCAAATGCCCTACAGATTAAAATGGTGGGTGTTTCATTTTTTTTTTTCACACAGTAATTGCGCAGCGATTTTTAAAACGCATTTTTTGGGGAAAAAACACACTTTTTTAAATTTTAATGCACTAAAACACACTATATTGCCCAAATGTTTGATGAAATAAAAAAGATGATCTTAGGCCGAGTACATGGATACCAAACATGACATGCTTTAAAATTGCGCACAAACGTGCAGTGGCAACAAAATTAATACATGTTTAAAAGCCTTCAAAAGCCTTTACAGGTTACCACTTTAGATTTACAGAGGAGGTCTACTGGAAAAATTACTGCACTCGATCTGGCCTTCGCGGTGATACCTCACATGCATGGTGCAATTGCTGTTTACGTTTGACGACAGACCGCCGCTTGCGTTCGCCTTAGCGCGAGAGCAGGGGGCGACAGGGGTGCTTTTATTTATTTATTTATTTTTCTTTATTATTTTTTTGCTTTTTTAATCTTACTTTTAAACTGTTCCTTTCATATTTTTTTTTTTTTTAATCATTTTTATTGTTATCTCAGGGAATGTAAATATCCCCTATGATAGCAATAGGTAGTGACAGGTACTCTTTTTTGAAAAAATTGGGGTCTATTAGACCCTAGATCTCTGCCCTCAAAGCATCTGACCACACCAAGATCGGTGTGATAAAATGCTTCCCCAATTTCCCAATGGCGCTATTTACATCCGGCGAAATCTAAGTCATGAAATGCTCGCAGCTTCCGGTTTCTTAGGCCATAGAGATGTTTGGAGCCACTCTGGTCTCTGATCAGCTCTATGGTCAGCTGGCTGAATCACCGGCTGCATTCTCAGGTTCCCTGTTGAGACAGGAGAGCCAGAGAAAAACACGGAAGACGTGGGGGGGGGCATTCCCTCCCATGGCTTGTAAAAGCAGTCTAGAGGCTAATTAGCCGCTAGGATTGCTTTTACATGAAAGCCGACCGCTGGCTAAAAAGAATGATACCAAGATGATACCTAAACCTGCAGGCATCATTCTGGTATAACCACTCAAAGTCGTGAATGGCGTACCTGAAGACAAAAAAATGGTTAACAATAAAGCACAGTAAACAGTAAAGTATAAATAATTACATACCTGAAAAACAAGCATGATAAAATATAATAACAATAACAATAAAACATTGCAGAATAGAATACAGTAAAAAAGAGCAGAACAATAGAGAGAGAGAATAGAGAGAGAGAGAACAATAAAACGACAACTATTTTTTTTAATTTTATATATTTTTTTTTTTTTACACTTTTTTTTGTAACTAACTTTTATAACTGTAACCGGTTCCAGGTTCGGGTCTCTCAGAATGTGATGGCATCTTGGGAGACCCTGTGAAAGTGTGCCTAGTCTGTGCAATGCTGTACCCTACGCTAATACTCAACTAGTGAATGGTAGCGTTCAAAACATTCACCAATGCAAAGACCAGGATTGTCAGGACAGGAGGGACAATAATAGTGGGTGTCACGCCTATATCCGCGCTTGCTGCAGACACGACATCTTTTTTTGGGGGGGTTCGTTGGGTAGGGGTACTCGGGAGGACATATAAATGCCTCTCATACAGCCGACTGCATTTGGTTGGGGATGTGAATGGGGGAAGTACGGGCGCTGCAGAAGCGGTCTGTTCCCAATTAGGATTGGCGAATGCAGCAGGAAGGCCACTATGGGCACGACGGGCCTGTGTTTGTCTTCTTGGTGGCAGCGGGACACTACTTGTGCTTGCCACCTCACCAGCTTGAACTGCACTTATGGGACTCGCCACGTCACCAAGTGTTACTGCAGTGCTGGTTTGACTACGACCGGGGTGTACTAGGCCGCTGGTGCTTGCCAGTTCCCCAAAACGCTACCAAAAAAACTGTTAGCGATCGCAGGGATCAGGCCTGACTCTGCGAACGCTGCAGTTATGCGTTTAGTGTTTTGTAAGTGACAGTGATTGATCGATACTGCACTTGGGTGGGCTGGGCTGGACGGAGGGGCAAAACGCAGGTGCTAGCAGGTATCTGGGCTGATTCTGCTAACACTGTGTTTTTGGGAACCCTAAACTGCTGGTGACGCTAGTATAGATCTGATCGGATCAGATATTGATGCGATCAGATACTATACCACTAAGGGAGGTGTACGGTGCGTGCGTGGGTGTTAGCGGTACTGGCGCTAACCTGACGCTGCCTGGGGCTGGTGCTTGCCAGTTCACCAAAACGCTACCAAAAAAACTGTTAGCGATCGCAGGGATCAGGCCTGACTCTGCGAACGCTGCAGTTATGCGTTTAGTGTTTTGTAAGTGACAGTGATCGATCGATACCTCACTTGGGTGGGCTGGGCCGGGCGGAGGGGCAAAACGCAGGTGCTAGCGGGTATCTGGGCTGATCCCGCTAACACTTCGTTTTTGGGAACCCTAAACTGCTGGGGATGCTAGTATAGATCTGATCGGATGAGATATTGATCCGTACAGATACTATACCACTAAGGGAGGCGTATGCTGCGTGCGTGGGTGTTAGCAGTACTGGCGCTAATCTGACGCTGCCTGGGGCGACGCATATCACCGCCGGGCGATTAGGGGGCTAAACCTTTATTCGGTAATAAACGGCGGGTGCCCTGACACTATAAAAAATAAACAAACTAACCAGCGTCAACCGTAACGGTTATACGGTGATCAGTGGTGAAAGGGTTAACTAGGGGGCAATCAAGGGGTTAAAACATTTATTAGATAGTATATGGGGGTCCCTGACGCTATAAAACGCTGACGGCGAACCTAAATATTTACCTCACTAACTAGCGTCACCAGCGACACTAATACAGCGATCAGAAAAATGATCGCTTAGCGACACTGGTGACGGGGGGTGATCAAGGGGTTAAAACCTTATTGGGGGGGTTAGGGGGGTACCCTAGACCTACAGGGGGGTAACAGTAACTGTGCTAACACAGTAACTGTCACAAACTGACACCTAGCAGTAATCAGAAAAAAAAAAAAAAAAAACTGCTGGTGTCAGTTTGTGACAGGGGGGGGGTGATCGGGGGGGGATCGGGGGGGGGGGATCGGGGTGTAATGTGTGCCTGGCATGTTCTACTGTGTGTGTGTGTGTTGGTGCACTCACTCACATGTTGTCTCTCCTCGGGCCGGAACGGAAACTACCGACCCGAGGGGAGATGACATCACTTCCTTTGCTGCTGTTTAGCATACAGCAGCAAAGGAGTGTTCCCATTGGCCGGCGGCGATCGCGAGGGGGGGGCCACGAACGGATGGCCTCCCCCTCGTCTCCGATCGCCGGGGAACAAAACGGGACCGCCTCGGGCGGCGGGGGGGGGTCCGATCGGACCCCCCACCCGCGGGAGGCAAATCACGTACATGTACGTGATTTTGCCTGCCCGTGCCGCCTTGCCGACGTACATCGGCGTGAGGCGGTCCTTAAGTGGTTAAAAGAGTTCCTGCTCAAACTAAAGAGGCCCAAAGTTTAGCTGAGCCACCTAGAGCCTAATGTTTTGCAGTGGACGCTATCAAGGATTCTATCCATCAGGCGTCTTGCCTTGTGCTTATGTTGATACATATGTGTAGGATTCTGTGGCTAAAGAACTGGTCAGCCGAGTTACCATGCAAGAAGCTCTTGGCTGGGTTTCCCTTTCATAGAGAGGGGTTATTTGGGGAAGATTTGGATAAATATATCCAAAAGATTTCTGGAGGTAAGAGTACCCTTCTGCCGGCTAAGAAAGAGAATAAACGTCCTTCTTTCAAATATACTTCCCCCCATGCCTGGGGCAACAGCCTCCAGGCAGTCATGACGGCCTCCACCGTCAGGGGCAAAGAGTAAGCTTCATTACCAAACACAGGTCCAGAAAAAGCCCTGGGGTCAGAAGTCCACAAAACAGAATCCCAAGGCTTCTTTGTGAAGGGGTGCCCCCACTCGATCGAGTGGGGCAGAGACTTCGGTGGTTTTCAGAAACTTGGCAAAAGGGAATCCAAGACAAATGGGTCCTCTCTGTGGTAACCCTGGGCTACAAACTAGAGTTCCAAGAATTTCCACCGTCTAGTTTTCTAAGATTAAATGTTCCCAAGGACCCAGTAAAGAAAAAGTCCTTATTTTTGGCACTGGACTGGTTAAGGTCTCAGGGAGTAATAATAGAGGTCCCCTCAGAAGGGAGGGACATGGGGTTTTATACAAATCTCTTTTCTGTACCAAAACCAAATGGAGATGTCAGACCCATTCTAGATCTAAAAGATCTAAATCACTTCCTAAATATCTGCTCCTTTCAAATGGAGTCAATCCGGTCAGTTGTATCCACCCTACGGGGAGGAGAAGTTATAGTATCCATAGATATAAAAGATGCGTATCTACATGTTCCAATTTTTCCCGCTCACCAGAATTTTCTGCTGTTTGCAGTAGAGCAGCGCCACTTTCAGTTCATGGCCTTGCCCTTCGGGTTGGCCACCACTCCCCGAGTATTTACAAAAGTTCTAGCCCCAGTACTAGCAAGACTAAGGGGCCAGAGTATAGCAGTAATGGCATACCTAGACCTGCTACTGGTAGATCAGTCAATAGCACGGTTAAACCACGGGGTGTCCAGAATGGTCAGTTATCTGGGACACCTGGGTTGGATTCTCAATTTAGAGAAATCATCCTTGTGCCCAGTAAGAAGGCTGGAGTATTTGGGCCTGGTCATAGACACAACCCAGGAAAGGGTGTTTTTGCCTCAGGCAAAAGTCAACGCTCTAAGAGAGCTGGTCCAGGTGGTGAAGGCAAGGAAGGGTCCTTCCATTCGCCTTTGCATGAGATTGCTAGGGAAGACAGCAGCTTCCTTTGAAGTGGTTCCCTATGCCCAGTTTCATTCAAGACTGTTGCAACACAGTATTCTGTCTGCTTGGAACAAACAGATCCAAGCCTTGGATTGTCCAATGAATTTGGCTCCAAAAGTACGCCAGAGTCTCAATTGGAGGTTGATAACCAGGAATTTACAGAAAGGAAAGTCCTTCATTCCAGTTTCCTGCAGAGTAGTAACAATGGATGCCAGCCTATGGGGCTGGGGAGCAGTTATAGAAGAGACCACGGTTCAAGGAAAGTGGTCAAGGTCTGAGAAGACCTTGCCCATCAATATCCTAGGGATTTGGGCAGTATGTTTGGCTCTAATAGCCTGGACGTTCAGCTTGTGGAGTTCTACTGTCAGGATACAATCCCACAATGTCACAGCAGTGGCCTATATCAGTCACCAAGGGGGCACCAGAAGCCACGCAGCCCAAAGGAAAGTGGACCATATTCTGTCTTGGACAGAGAAACATGTTACATCCCAATGTCTTTTTGGCCATATGCCAAAGATGGGGTACCCCAGATGTAGATCTGTTGGCGTCCAGGTTCAACAAGAAGTTGGACAACTTTGTGGCGAGAACAAGGGATCCACTTGCACTCGGAATAGATGCCTTAGTGACCCAATGGGATCAGTTTTCACTGATTTATGCATTCCCTCCAGTTCAGCTATTGCCACGGCTGCTCCACAGGATCAGGGAAGAAGGGAAGCCGGTAATCCTAGTAGCCCCGGCATGGCCCAGAAGACCCTGGTATGCAGTGATTGTGACAATGGCAGTAGGGGAGTCATGGACTCTTCCATCTCGTCCGGACCTGCTGTCGCAGGGACCGGTATTCCATCCTGCCTTACAGTCGCTAAATTTAACGGTGTGGCTATTGAAGCCCATATTTTAGAGAATCGGGGGCTTTCAGGTTCAGTAGTAACCACCCTGATTAATGCCAGAAAGCCAGTCTCCAGGACCATTTATTACAGGGTCTGGAAGGCCTATGTCTCTTGGTGTGAAACCAAGGGTTGGCATCCTCGAAAGTATGTCATAGGAAGAATTCTGGGCTTTCTACAGTTAGGAGTAGAAATGAAGCTTGCCTTGAGTACGATCAAGGGTCAGATTTCGACCTTGGCAGTATTTTTCCAAAGGCCGCTAGCTTCACATTCTTTAGTCCGGACATTCATACAAGGGGTAACTCGGATAACTTCACTAGTTAGAGCACCCTTGTGCCCATGGGATTTGTATCTGGTTTTGTCAGTGTTGCAAATACAACCTTTTGAACCTATATGTAATATTCCTTTGCTCCTTTTGACAAGGAAATTGGTATTCCTAGTTGCGGTAACCTCCGCAAGAAGAGTTTCAGAGTTGGCTGATTTCTCCTGTAAAGAGCCATACTTAAAGCGGTTGTATACCCGCTGAAATTTTTTTTTTTGTACCCCTGTAAAGCAAAAGGCATAATGAGCTAGTATGCACCGCATACTAGCTCATTATGAAATACTTACCTTAGAACGAGGCGTCGGTATCTTACCTGGTCCACGCCAAGGTAGCTGACATGTTGCCTCGGTATGTCTTCCGGGTATCGCGGTTCCATCGCTGTGAGTGGCTGGAGCTGCGATGTCATCACTCCCGCGCATGCGTGCGGGAGATTTCTTTCCCGGCAAGGTCCGGCAGTAGCTGGGCCTTCAGCCGAGAATCCCCTGTGCGCATGCGCCGCTGCAGTCAGTGGCTCATAGCAAGGGGAATATCTCCTAAACCGTGCAGGTTTAGGAGATTTTTTTTACCTACAGGTAAGCCTTATTATAGGCTTACCTGTAGGTAAAAGTTAAAAAAAAGACTATACAACCGCTTTAATCATGCATAAGGATATGGTGGTGCTGCCTCCTCACCCAACCTTTTTAAGAAAGGTAGTATCTGGTTTTCATCTGAATCAAGATGTTTCCCTACCTTTCTTTTTTCCAGAACCTCGTTCTGCAGAAGAAAAATTATTGCATTCTCTCGATGTAGTGAGAGCTGTTAAGGCCTATCTGAAAGCCACAGCTCAGATACAGAAAACTGATGTTTTGTTTGTGTTGCCAGAAGGCCTAGAAAGGGCCAGGCAGCATCGAAATCTACTATTGCTAAGTGGATTCGTCAGGTGATTAGTCAGGCTTATGGTCTGAAAAGAAAGGTTCCTCCCTTTCAGATTAAAGCGTACAGTCTGTGCTTCATGGGCAGTGCATCACCAAGCCTCTGTGGCTCAGATTTGCAAGGCTGCTACTTGGTCATCAGTACATACATTCACAAGATTCTATCAGATGGATGGAAGATGGCAGGAGGACACCGTCTTCGGGCGCAGTGTGCTGCAGGCAGCAGTATAGGTCCTCAAGTCTGGCGGCGGCTGTTTTGCTTTGTGTCTCCCTCCCCTCAGGTGGCATTGCTTTGTGATCCCATATAGTTATTACTATGGTGCTCTGTGTCCTGTGATGTACAATAAAGAAAAATTTTATAACAGCTTACCTGTAAAACTATTTTCTTGGAGTACATCACGGGACACAGAGATCCCGCTACCCCTCTTACTGGGATAAGTATATATTGCTTTGCTACAGAAATTGAAGTATTCCCTGTATCGGAGGGGGGACTTCCTGTTTTTTTGAGTGTTCAAGTGTCCATTCACCTACAGGTGGCGTATAACCCATATAGTTATTACTATGGTGCTCTGTGTCCCATGATGTACTCCAAGAAAAGGATTTTACAGGTAAGCTGTTATAAAAATCCTATTATATAATGTTTGGGGGTTTCTGAGTAATTTTCTAGCAAAAATATGATGATTTTTACATGTAGGAGAGAAGTGTCAGAATTGGCCTGGGTGGCGAGGGGTTAATTACCATAAGTAAGGCCCCTTTCACACTGGGGCGATTTGCAGGCGTTATTGCACTAAAAATAGCGCCTGCAAACCGCCCCTAAACAGCCTCCGCTGTTTGTTCAGTGTGAAAGCCTGAGGGCTTTCACACTGAAGCGGTGCGCTGGCAGGAGAAGAAAAAATCTCCTGCGAGCCGCATCTTTGGAGCGGTGAAGGAGCGGTGTATTCACCGCTCCTAAACCGCTCCTGCCCATTGAAATCAATGGGACAGTGCGGCTACACCGTGGCAATACCGCGGCTATAGCCGCGCTATACGAGTGGTTTTAACCCTTTTTCGGCCGTCAGCGGGGGGTTAAAACCGCACCGCTAGCGGCCGAATACCGCGGTAAAACAGCGCTAAAAATAGCGCTGTTTTACCTCCGACGCCCCCTACCGCCCCAGTGTGAAAGGGGCCTAAGTAATATACAAATAATTATTATATATTGTTTTTAATTTTCTATATTTTCAAAATCTGTACTCAAGCAGGGGGCTTAATGGACAAATTACTGAAGTTTTGAAGTTATAACTTCCAACCAGAAATTTCACAGTAAATAGATAAAAAATAAATGATGATCTTATAACATATAGAATAATAATATATGATTTAGCTTGTACCTTTCCAGCAACAGCAGATTCTCATCTTCCCTCTTAACTGTGTGAGAAAAACATGGGATTGTGGGTGAAACACAAAAACTCATGATTTTTATTTGTAGTTCAGAGGGCTGTGTGGAGCAATTGTCTTTTAGACACCCCCCTCCTATGACACTGCAGTGAGAGGCGTGCCTCCACTGAGGCTTTTTTATTGGACAGATTGGGCCAATGGTACTTTACCATTGGTCCAAGACTCCAAGCTGTTCATTGAGCTCAGTGCCTCTGACATGAAGTGAGGAGAGGCACTGTGAGCTCATCCTCTCAGTCTGCTGCAAACAGAGTGTGCCGGCTTGTATTTATACTGGCCGCTCTGTATGTAGCTTCTGACAGGCTGCACAAGGTGCCCCATATCTCCGGACCATAGATGATAGGAGCCCCAATGATTTCAGCTACCTACCCCCAAATTTGGTGTCTCTGTGACCCCAGGTCACCGAGCTATGACCCTCGAAGCTCAATTTTTTTTATGTTCATGGCAGGTGAGGCCCTGCTGGCTCTGCACTTGTTTAACATGAATCGGGGAAATGCTCTATTAAAGGAGAAGTCCAGCCAAAGCTGGTTTGGCTGGGCATCTCCTGTGGATCACATGCAGTTCGTTTTGCACTCCTGTGACCCATTTTCAGCAGAGAGCGGGCTGAAGTACACTCTCTGCTGACCTCACAGATTTCAGTCCAGGCACTGCTTCATCCCGACAATAAAGTCTGGATCCGCCAGGTGCCTGGACTGACACCCGGCTCAGCCTCTCAGTGAGCCGCTCCCCTCCCCCTCGACAGGTCAGCGCTCTAGTGAGTGAGGAGGAGCAGAGAGGAGAGATATGACTGACAGTCTGCAGCTCTCTGCTCGGGGAGCTGTGAGAACCGAGTGATTGGAGATGTTTGATCTCTCGGTTCTCAGTGTAGAGGCGGGACAGCTGCATCCACCTAGATTATGTGTAGTGTGCTGGTTACTTTCATATATCCCTTTAAATAACTTCACACCAGGCAGAACAATAATTCAAAGGCTTTACTGAAAGTCTTTAGCACAACAAAGGAACAGGCAAAAAATCTGCTCCCTAAATATCCCTAACTCTGAATGTGGCTGCCCCAGCATACCTATGCCGGTAAAGTCCATGGGGCAATTTCCAGGATGCTGGTATCCTGATGACTCAGCAACTTCTTCTCTTGTAGCAGCTCTCCTTGTCCCCTTCTCTCTCCACCCCATCCCCTCTCTCTTTTGCAAAGGGGGGCACCGAAGCTGTGGCAGTCACTTACTGTTACATTCAGCAGCAGCGGCACCACCCCGACTCCCTAGACACTCTGCACTGTCTGCTGGCCTCTCTGCTGCCTGCTGCACCCATTGCTAGACTCGTCTGCCACCTGGCGTCTAGCAACCAGTGACGTCACGTCATGAGCCCGAGGCCCCAGCATTCAGAGCGTAACTTCTTCCTCCTTCGTGCCTGGTCAATTTTAGCTCCACCCACCTCCTCCATCTTCTCCAGACAGCGCGGCTCAGAGCCTGTGGGGAGGAAGGGAGTACGCCTGAAGAGCTGAGTGTGAGCGGTCCACCTGCATCAGCACCTGCCTGAAGTGTCCATGTTCTGGATCTCATCTAACAGCACTACTTGTATAATTGTGGTCAAGATGTTAAATTAATTATTTCATGATAGATATGTGGGAGATATCATTGCTAACCTTCTAAAAATGCTTTTTACCTGGCTGTAATGCTGACCTGTGGGTCTGAATGTTTTCTAAGCCAGAACCTGTATGCACATCACAAAAGTTTAGGGAAAGTTAAAAATTATTTTCTGCATACCTCCTCCGGGTTAATGAATATAAATATTGGAACAACAGAGCCATGGTTTTGGCATTTTCAGAAAGAAAATTCAGCAATGGAAACCTCTGGAAACATAACAACAGATTAGAAATCTCGAATCAGACATTGGCCGCTTGATCCCTCTATTAGGCTTTTGCATGCCTGCGCTTTATGTGATAATGTCTAAGCCCCTCCCCTTCATGACATTGTCAAAAAAGGACAGAGCATGGGTCACCTTAAAATGAACCCCCCCCTGAAAAAAGTTCTGAAGACGCCCATGGGCAGTACTATTGCTAATTCAAAAGGCAAGCTGCAGGAGTACAGATTGTCTCCCATCTAATACAGATGTAAAATGACATTTTCTTTGTAAATATATTGGGGTACAAATTGTTGGAAGAACAACAGCAAAGTTGCTTATATATAATGTGACTATATACTGTATGCATTATACCTATCTATCCAGCAGGTGGCACTGCGATGTTATAATATGTATTCTATGATATAATGCAGGGGACCATAGGTGTGCCCACGGGGTGTGCCCAGGCACACCCTAATCATTCAGCCCTCTCTGTGTCTTAACAAGTTTTGTCAGTGCTAAATGCCTGCAACATCTGTCCTGTTCCTGTGTAACTTCAGTCACCACCACTGCGGCCAGTAAAAACAGCTGTGCTGCGAGTGGGAGGTGATTGAGCAGGGAACTAGGACCTCAGCTGCGGAGTAAGCCAGCCGCATTTTCTGATGCAGCTTCTAAAGTTCCGGCTGCATGTCCTCACAGGCGCCAGCGGAGTGATCTACATCTGCACTCCGCCCCCCCTCCAGCCTCTCTCTCCCTGGAAGCAGCGGACTAGCAGAGCCTGAGAGCGGCAGACAAGTGGCTGCAGCCTCCTAGATCCAAGTAGTGATTGCATTTAGAAGCTTCCAATCTCGTTTTTCTATCTCCCCCAAGTCTTATGTATGTTCAATCTGTGTCCTCATTCACTTAGATCCTCCCCCCATCTCCGGTGCCGTGTGCCCAGAGAACATGGAGGGGGGCACTGCTACGGTAGTGCCAGGTGCTGCTGACACTGTGCAGGGAAGGGGTGAGCTGAGCTGATGTTCTAAGAAAAGTCAATTTGGAGAGGTAAGCTGCAGTTTGCAGTGTGATGAGAATGATTAAGCTATAGTGTGTATGGGGGTGTTGGCTCAGCTCTGCTCACAGCTCACAGATATCTTGAACAGTGGCACTTATCACTATATAAACAACCCCCACACTCTGTGTATGTCCAGATAATCTGAAGAAACTTTATAACCATTCAATTTAACCCTGTGTTCTCCAAACTCTGTACAACATGTAAATTCCCCATATAAACTAACCACTCTCTCTGTACAAGTTACCTGTCCTCATAAATCAGAGCAGAGCACAGTGTTCAGTTATTTACATGGTAGTGCAATTTTATGAACACTGATTATTTAGAGAATTTATTTTTTTATTGAGAATTGTTATTTTGCATCTACTCAGGCTTTTTTTTACGCACGCACACACAGGCATGGTTTTCATGCATTACGTGTAGGGCAGCCCATTAATTTCTTTTTTTTCAATTTTATTTATTCCATCATAAGACAAGTTCGAATACATATACAGTAGATCAGGCAAATATTACATCCATTATCACATTAAAATCATATCATGTAGTAAATTAATTCGCTACCCGGACACTACTCATCAGCAAAATATTCTTAACCAAGGATCCACTGTCCAACCATCCTGTAGTCTCGAACCCGTCTTAATCTATTTTATACAAAATAAAATATTTTATACCAAAACAACATAACGGCAAAAAAAAAAAAAAAAGGGGGGGAAGGGAAAAAGTAAAACTCCTCCATGGAAATACACCTCAATTGTGCTCATGTATCAAAAAGGGGGATTGAGTTAAGAACCTTGAATTAAGTACTGTTATGGTAATGATTAAGAGCTCCAATCGAGCCCAAGGTTATCTGCTGCTGTCTCTAATTTGAAAAGTGTTGATATGCATGCATATAAAAGTAAACACTCTGAGACACGCTCAGCATCGTTACTTGTTACACTTCTAATTTATTCAAGGCGGTGCTAATGTTTTATACACACAAATACGTCATTGCTATGTTAGTCTAATAGGTACATCTCATTGGTTAAGATAGAAAAAAAAAATGGAGAATGTTCATAACGAGGTTTGGCTGTCTTTGGTTTTATCTCCAGTTCCGCGTTCTTCTGATGTGTGGGATGTAGGGGGTACCCGCCATCTTGAGAAAATATAGGAACAGAGCAAACCTGTATACTTATATAATGAGTAAGGAGAAAAATATGTATGCACATAAGAAAATAGACATTTTCAGATTACTATTATTATTATCTACATCACATTCCTTCACAATCCCCCCTAAAATGACTATTTTCTCTTTTCTGTCCCTAATACTAAAGGTCCCACTTTGGCCTGACCCTTCTCCTCAGCAACTCTTTTAGGCTGTATATAGAATTGGGCAGTAACTGTTCACTTCCCTCCTCGATACAGCTGGAGAGGTGCAGTCAGGCGCTATCTATCCCTATAACCCTATAGAATTGTGAGATTTTGGACAGTCAGTGACTGTAGAGGAGTGAATGGTTTGTCATCTTCCATCATAAGGAGGTCCTCTTCTTCTTGGTGGAGAAATGTAGGTGTGCTATTGTCTACAGCCTTGCTCATTAACATTTTACGAAAGGTAGAATACAGCATACAATCAGGGTTAAAAGAACTAGGATTATTAATACCCTTACCCGTATCTGGGCGAGCACCTTCTGCCACCCACTCATCCAGCTAAAATATTGGTCCCATGGGTCTGTGATACCTGAGTTCTTCTTCAACTCCAGTGACAGATCTTCTAATTTCTTTATAGCTAGAGTAACCCTACCATTTGGGCCAATATTATCAGGAATGTATGTACAATAGGTTCCCGTTTTTTCCTATGATTTTACAAAACACCTCCTTTCCCAGCTAGCACCATGTCTAAGGCCATCAGGTCCTGGAATATCATGTAGGAAGTGGGGGTTAACTGGTCAGCAATTCCCTGGAGGGCATCTTTAGAATAATTTACAAATCTCTGTTGGTTATATGTGTAGTGTCAGGTCACCTAGAGGCTGGGTGACAGATGTACACCGTTGGGATCAGGAGTGCACCGCAAGGTAGTGGACCCTAGCACTGACTGCTGCGGATTGTACCCTGGGAGGTTCAGGAAGCAGGTCTACTGGATCACTGACACAGATCCCACTGGGAGCTAGAGCATAGATTCCCCAGGGCGCGGAGTCTAAGAGCCAGCAGGTGTTCACCAGAGCCTCTAGTGGTGAGGATGGACTGCGCTGCAGTCTGGCTCCAGGTCACGGCCCCCAGGGTCTCACAGCTCACGCTCACCGTAGACTACAGGAGAAGAGGAAGGAGGCAGCTGGCTGGAACATCGGGGTCACAGGCAAACAGGGATGGTCGGGAACAGGCCAAAGTCGGTAACAGGAATCAGATGTAGGAAACACAGCAAGTACACACAGAGGCTAGCACACAGTGGTTGATCAGCACTGCTGGCTTGCAGTGCACAGGTTAATATAGGGTTCCCTGATGGGGCCTGGGGTGGGGCCATGCTTAGAGGAGAGGTTACAAAAGCAGTCAGGTGAGGGTCAGCTGGTCCCTAGAGATGAACACATGGAGACAGGTATGCTGATCGACAAACTCTATTGCATAACCATGACATGTAGTTAATCCAATCTACATTCTTGCTGACAGTTGTTATGGGGATCAAAGACTCAAAACCAGCTTTTACCTGATCCCTGGCTTTAAACTCATCAGGGACCCCCCTTGTAACCCCTATGACATCTATGTATACATGAGGGTCAAAGCTTCCGGAGAGAGCTGCTCGCTTCCTCCTCTGACTGTGTGCTGGCTCAGTGTATGTATCAGGGGTATCTTTGGTTAGGATATGGGGCTTTCTATTTTCATCTTTTTTTTGTCTAATGCACTCTGTGGTCGCCCAGTCTGGCCCTGTGTTCCAACCCACTGGCCCCCACAGAAACCACAACTCTGTCCCCAGTAACTGTCTGTGTGGCATACATATATGTCCTTACCGTCAGGGATATCACTGTACCAATGGCATCACCATGAAGGGTCAAACGGACAAGGTACTATGTCACAGTAATCTAAGGTAAAGGTGGTCACATGTGTACCTGAAGAGTTACACCAAAACGTAATTATGTTATCATTTTTGTGATGGCCACCTCCTGGGCCCCTCCCCCCTAGATCAAACAGAAAAAGGATATGCAGCACCTGAAAACACGCTCTCCTGCAGTGATAAGCGTGCATTCAGGTGTTCTTCCTGGCCAACTTGACTGAGGTGGCTGTGTTCACCAAAACTTGGAATGGACCATCATAACTTGGCTCAAGGATCTCCAGACAGTAGTTGGTGTGTTCCTGTATCTAATTCAGGATCTGGAATGGAAGAAAACACCTGGACATGCATTCAGGTTAATTCTCATGATAATGTGGTTACATAATTAGTCAACACATCAGACTGTAACTGTAACTGTTGTGGAAAGTAACAACCAAGTCTGGGAGCTGAACCAAACAAAATTTCATAAGGAGATAGGGCATGTTTCCCCCGGGGGTGTGTCTGACACTGAACAGGGCAATGGGCCAACTCATGTTAGTCTATTGGGCCATCTTTAACATCCTGTTTTTAGTGTCCCATTCATCCTTTCTACCTTCCCGCTACTTTGAGGGTGGTATGGGATGTGTAGTGCCAACTGAACCCCCAGTGCTGCCTAAATCTCTTTAGTAAGGGTTGTTGTTAAGGCTGGTCCCTGATCTCTCAATATCACCTCTGGGACCCCAAATCTACATACTATCTCACTTAGTAGTTTCTTAGCTGTGGTCCTGGCAGTCGTGACCACTTCCACTAGGGCGTTTTCGAATCTGCCACTTCTTGGCACTTGAGAATGATCAATTTGCATCCTCTGGAATGGGGTATAGGGCTTTTGCCAGGTGCTTCTTCTGTGCATCCTGGGTTGCATTTGGTGCAGATAATGCATGATCTACAGAAGTTGTCGGTCAGTGGAGTAACTCTTGGTGCAACACTTGTTGATAAGAGAGTTCATAAAAGTCTTTGTCAAGTGGGCAGCTCCATGTGCCCATTGCACCACAGTTGGGTACATACTCCTGGGTAGACAAGGCTTCTTGTTGCACTCGAATAGTCCATTTCTGAGAGTTGCTCCTCTCCGTTTCCAGCTTTCCTTCTTATCCGGACTTGTTGTTTCCTGTAGTTCTTTTAGATAAACTCTGTCCACTGGGAAAGTCTGTAAGGTAAGCACGGGGTGGTCTTCTTCTACCACCCTGCTGTCCACTTCCCGTGGACCACCAGCTGTCTGTTTGGCAGCTGAATTGGCTAGATGCTTTCCTTAAGCTTCCTTTGAGTTCATTTTGTCGTGTGCTTTACTCAGAATAGTCACTTGGGTTGGGAGAAGCAAGGCATCAATCAAGTTTTCACAGGTGTTCCTGCAGCCATCAGGAATCCTCTGTCCTAGATAACACCATAATCATGGGCAATGCTGAAAGCATATCTTGAGTCCATATGAATGTTGGCTCTTTTTCCCTCTGCCCATTTACATGCTGTAGTAAGTGCTTACAGCTCTGCCTCCTGTGTAGACATCACCGGTGGTAAGGCTTCAGCTTGTAGAACAGTGTTTTCAGTGGTGACCGCGTGTCCTGTGTGGTCATGGGGTGACAAGTCAAGACTCTACTCCTCCTCCTCCTTTCCCCCCTCGAGAAGTGGAAGAAGGGTGGTAGGGTTCAGTGTTTGACAACTTAATAGAGTAATGCTGTCCGCCTTATATTACAAGGCTATGAGTCTAGTCCGGATTTTGAACTGGCACCATGATACTCATAAAAAACTTTGGGTTCAAGTAGAAAATGCAATGGCAGGGAGGAATTTAGCAGGAGCACCTTGGATTCAGAGCACGTCAAGAGGGTTGTCTCAATGGGTGTCACCATTATCCCAGAATACATTGGAAGTTTGGGACAAGTTGAATAAGAATGGGGATTACGCCCCCTGGATATCACCTCTGGCTCCTCTGGGGGGATTCACATGGTTCCCCCCGGGGGAGGAGATGGGGTATCTGGGGGCTTGGGGTGGAGGTGGAGATTCCACCTGTGGCAGGTTTGCTCCGGAGGGAGTTTTGTTATCTCTGACAGAGATGGTGTCTAGATATGGGACAGTGCATATGGCAGAGTGGAAATACAATCAATTAGTGAGTTTCTTTAATAAAAGCAAATCATCAATAAGACCTATGAACTCTCTCACTATATTTGAGAAACAATGTGTGCAGAGATCTAGTCCCAGGAACGTGCTGTCGCAAATGTATAAAGGGATACTTAAGGGACAGGAAGGTACAACTCCATACTATATAAGGGAATGGGAGAAGGAATTGGGACAGGTACTGACTAACAATCAAATTAAAAGGATGATTACACTAACACATTCCTCATCCATCAGCTCAAAGGTACAAGAGATGGCGTACAAGTTCCTGTCAAGATGGTATAGGACCCCAGTCAAATTGGCACAAATGTTTCCAACCATAAGTGATAGATGCTGGAGGGGATGTGGGCAGAAAGGCACATTTCTCCATCTGTGGTGGACATGCCCAGTAATTAAAAGATTCTGGGAGTCGGTGTCTCCATGGATCAGGAAATTGACGGTGGGACACCTGGAATTTCAACCACTACATTATTTGTTCCATGGGATGCCGGGCTCTAATAGAAAATATCGGGAGGGCATAACACCCCACCTATTAAACGCAGCGAAAAAAATAATACCGAAATTTTGGGGTCCCTCAATATTAGATTGGAGAAAGGAAGTGAGCTTAATAATGGAAGCGGAAAGATGGGTTCATATGCTAAAGGGCCAACAAAGGAAATTTGAAAAGAAATGGGCAGGCTGGAAGGAATGTTTAGTTGAGATGGAAAAAGAAGACGGAGATGATTAAAATGAGAAGGAGGTGGAGGTACAGCCCTTGTAAATATGTAAAATAAAAGAGACTGACCTATGGAAGGAAGAAAAGAGGAAAAAAAAGAAGAGGAAAGAAAGATGAAAGGAATATTGGAATTAGTTCGCTGGCCCAATATGTAGGGGAGGGTCTGGAGGGGGTGGGGTTGTGGTTCTCCTGTGTTTTTCCTTTCCCCCTTTCCCTTCCTTTTTTTTTTTATTTTTTTTTTTTTTTAAAGGGGCTTTTTACACAAATTGAATAATTGATAAACGTGTTTTTGTGTTTTGTTTTTTTTGGTTTTTTTTTACGATGGGTAAAGGGTAACAACACTTATAGTTTGGCCATGGAGGGCCTCCTCTCCAATTAAATATAATGACAACATGGTGTTTGGGGTGGGTTTTTTTTTTTTTGTTTTTTGTTTTTGTTTTGGTGTTTTGATGGGTAAAGGGTAACAACACTTACTAGAATAGTTTGGCCAATGAGGGCCGCGTACACAAATACAAATTGATAAACACGCACACCCTTTTTTTTTTTTTTTTTTCACTTATGTACACTTATGCACTTTTATGTCCCCCCCCCCCTTTTTTTTTTTTTTTTTTTCCTTCTTCTTTCTCACGAAGGGTAAGAGGTCTTCTCGCACAAAGAGAGGAGGGGAGAGGAGTAACTACAGGATTACCAAGTGGTTTGGAAAGGGGGGGAGGGATAAGATTTAAGCAATGTGGTAGTAGAAATGTAATGTAATAAGGGTCTGGGGTGGGTGAGGAGGGGTTTTTCTTTTTTTGTTTGTAACAATGTATGAAGATTGTTGTATTGTAAAATGGAAATAATAAAAAAATTCTGATTATTAAAAAAATAGAGTAATGCTGTCCAGTAGGAGGGAACACAGGAGTCTCAAGTGTCTGGTAGTGGACAAGTGTTTCGGCTGGATCTTGGTTGAATATGGCAACAACGTCATGGGGAGCAAGCAGAACGAGGCAGTGTCCGAGGACCAAGTTCAAAGTTTTGTCAAGCAAGGCTTGTGTAGCAAATCCAGCTCGCAGACACAATAGGCCTCCTCTTGCTACCGCATCCAACCGACAGGAATAATATCCTATGGGGCGTAGGCTGATGCCGTGTGATTGGGTGAGTACACCTGCAGCATGTCCCAGACGTTCGGATACAAAGAACTTGAGCTTTTGCTGTAGGCTGGGAGCCCTAGTGCCTGAGATGGCACACTTGAGGGCCTCAAACTTAGATATTTCTTCAGGAGACATCTGGAAGGGTCTGATTGCAGAGCATCAGTAGGAAGGCTTCTGGAATCCATGCTCTGCACTAGAAAATTAGTCCAAGGAAAATGACAGGTGTTGAGCACCACTGCATTTTGGGCTTTGAGGCTCTGCAGCCCTGGTTGGCAAGATAGCACAACAGGCTTTCTGAGGTGACTTCAACAGGGGGTAAGTCAGCTGCACAAAGGAGAAGGTCATCAACATGTTGGAAGAGAATCACTTCCGGGTGTTCCTCTTGTCATGTGTCAAGGATGATAGCCATAGCTTTTGCAAACTGGCTTGGAAAGTTCTGTGCCCCTTGTGGCACAACTGTTTAGGTATGTTGCCGTTTCTTTCCGTGGATGAATGCGAAAAGGTACCAGCAGGAGGGGTGAGGGTGGACACTGAAGAAAACGTTTGTAAGGTCCACCTCTGTGAGGTAATTTGCAGTCAAAGGCATCCACAGTAGGTACCTGGTTCTCTCTTTAGGATTCTCTTCTTGGGGTTATTGTGGTTTCCGGGGCAATGAAGTGCCCTCTTTTAGCTTGACTCAAACTGGTGGCACCTTTAAGTGACCGTTGTCTTCCGGTCCTGTGGACCATAGGCACGCAGGGATTCTGTCAAGTACTTCCTGCAGTATTGAACTTGAAGTTTTTGCTTCATTAAGTGTCATCAGGAGAGGCAGAGAACACAAAGCAGATGAGTCTTCTAAAGATACGGGAGTATGTAACTTCACCCCCCCTTCAGGCGTGTCCTGATTGAGGCCTGTAGTCTGGACAACACATCAGCTCCTAGTAGATTCAAGGGACATGCAGAGGACACCACAAATCTGGCAAGCAAATCAGGAAGTGGACTGGAGCGGGGCACCCCATCCATTCCTACGCAGGAAACATCAATAGTGGAAAGGAAAGAATTATTAGGCAAGTTCACCGCCCTCAACACACTTTTGGCTGCACCCCTGTCAATGAGGAAAATGGTAGGTTTTTCGTCTGGGACATCTTGGGGCTCTGCATTCTTTTCTGAAGTGACCCCGTTTCCCACAGTTGTAACAGGTGATCCTTTCCCTGGTATTGGGCAGTGGTGGTGGACTAGTGTAGGCGGGATCTTCGTCATGGGTTATCATGAGGGGCGTTGTTTTTTTTTTTACTTTTTTGATTTTCTATACCTCTGGTCACCAACAATAAATCAGACATTTTCATTGAACGGTATTCAGGGCGGGCCACCATCAGGCCTTTTCTGATATCCTCTCTGGGCCCTGAAACAAAAGCAGTTGATAAAATGTGTGTGTGTGCCTTTATGAGTCTAGCATGATACTTCTTCACAGACTCCCCTTTATCTTGGGTAATATCTTGGATTGCGGTGGTCTGATCCGTCAACTTCTCCTTTGCCCAGTCGTGGAGTTGTGCACAGAACTCCACGCCTGAGGTGTAGGAAGTGGCACTTGTCAGGCAGGCATCATTGAAGGCCATCTGCATGACTGGCCAAAAGACATATCCTGCTTTGATTTGGCATAGGCTGATCAAGTCTCTCCAGGCAGCTGAGTAAGTTTCTTGTATCTGCACTATCCTGTGGTAGAAGGGAATTGGCTGCTTCTCTGGGTCAGGCAGACTTGTCACTAAGGCCGCTGTTTGTGATAGAGTAAAAGCGACATACATCACTGGTGCCCCTTCTGTTAACCGAGACTGTTGTTGGGGCGGGGGGCTGGCAAGAGGCACTGTTCCTTACGGTTGCCAGCATGTATTTGAGATCCTCTCGGAACTGAGAGTCTGGAGCCGGATTGGGGGTTAAATCAGTGGGTGGCCTTGCTGCCTGCTGTTGGGCTTCCCACTCAGAAGCTTCTTCATCATTAACATATCCGGCCTGGGAATGTGATGCTCCCGTATTGGGGAAGACAGGTGTGTGGTATGAACCATCTTGGTTTAAAACAGGGAGGGCTGGGTACAGGCTGTTTAAGCTTACTGGGTGTACCAAGATGGCCGCCGGCAGGAAGTGCACTGGACTGGGTAGAAAGTGAAGGCATGGGTGCACTAAGATGGCCGCCGGGCTGAGTTGTCACAGTGGGTTGTGCTTGGGTGATGAGAAAGGAGTGGTTGTTAGACAGAGGGCAGTGCTGTCCCTCCCCTCCTTTGTTTCAAGTTCCAACATATCATCAGCTCTGTGATACACATACATAATACAATCGCCATCTTTCTTAACTTCCTTTATCCAATTTTCTTTATCACACAGGATTTTTCTCCCTGTTTCTTCAGCAACATAACTTTCGCCATTTCTTTCAACTTTGTTAACTATTTCAACATCTGCTTCTCTCCTTCTTTGCAATATCACTTTCTTTACAATATCACTTTCTTTTCTCTCTCTCTTTCTCAGCTAACGGCTTGAGAAGAGAATACATACAACCAAGGGGTTAATATTTTTCTCAGCGTTCTTATCAACAAATTCCTTCGGTGGGGGCTCATACTGCGCTCCAAGTTGCTACTGTTTGCTATAACCCTGTAATGTACGGTTAATCTCAGAACAAGAACAAACACGTCAGGGGTAGTGAGGAGCAACGGCCCGCGACCCAACAGATCCCCCGGGCAGCCCCCCCTCCGACCTTAACCAGTCCCCACCCCCTCTCATACATAGCGAACAGTAAACCACAAATACACTCACGACAGGACATTACACCTGCCACTCTTCAAACTGCAAAATTTCAGCAGGCTAAGATAACCACAAGGGCAGACCACCCTGCAAAAATAAACCCGTTTATAGACGTTTTTTTTTTTCTACAGCTCTACACCAAGAGGCCGACAACTCGTCTTGGGGTGAGACATCTGTAACACTTTCAGACTGCAAAGCCAGCAGCTGAGATAACCCTCAAAGGTTCATCGAACCCAGAGTAACCCGTCTATAAACGTTTGCCACAAGGGAAAAAATCTCATTCCAGAGGCCGACAGCTCATCTGAAGATGAGACCACACATTCACGCATGTAGCACTTTTAGACTGCTGAGTTTCGCAGCCCAAAGAATGGCAGACAGTGAACAAATACAGTCAGCAGAAACCCATTGACAGGTTCGTTAAAACAACCTCAGGTGAGGAAATACCTGCCTCTAAGACAGTCTCAGCATACCGACAGAATCCAGCCGTCAACCGAAAGATAAGAGAGTCGTACAGTGGTAAGAATATAAATCAAACTTACCGTACTGTTAGGGCTGCGCAAAGACCCCACTCTCATCAATCAATTAACGCCCAAATGCTTGTCGCGGTATAACTTCGACTGTAGCCTGAGGTCCCGGGTTTCGGCACCATCTGTTATGGTAATGATTAAGAGCTCCAATCGAGCCCAAGGTTATCTGCTGCTGTCTTTAATTTGAAAAGTGTTGATATGCATGCATATAAAAGTAAACACTCTGAGACACGCTCAGCATCGTTACTTGTTACACTTCTAATTTATTCAAGGCGGTGTTAATGTTTTATACACACAAATACGTCATTGCTATGTTAGTCTAATAGGTACATCTCATTGGTTAAGATAGAAAAAGAAAATGGAGAATTTTCATAACGAGGTTTGGCTGTCTTTGGTTTTATCTCCAGTTCCGCGTTCTTCTGATGTGTGGGATGTAGGGGGTACCCGCCATCTTGAGAAAATATAGGAACAGAGCAAACCTGTATACTTATATAATGAGTAAGGAGAAAAATATGTATGCATATAAGAAAATAGACATTTTCAGATTACTATTATTATTATCTACATCACATTCCTTCACAGTACTCCCTCTAACTACCTAGATTAGTGTCAAGGAGGGTGCTTCCCTCCCCTGAAACCATAAACACATTCCAAAGTGACCAAGTCTTAAAGTAACGCTCCTGCTGGTGTCGCCCAGAAAGAACCAGGTCTTCTAGTTTGTTATTCTCTTTTACTTTACGCAACCACATTCCTATTGTCGGGGGCGTCGATGTTTTCCAGGTCAGGGGTATACATGCTTTAGCAGCGTCTAAAAGATGACAAATAATCGATTTCTTGTAGATCTTTTCTGATATATGAGACGCATGGAGAAGAAAGAAAGCCGGGTCTACTGGTGTTTCACTGTCCATAAACATTTGAACAATACGTCTAATTTCTATCCAGAACTTCTCTAGTTTAGGACACACCCAGAAAATATGTAGCATCGTACCCCTGTCTCTCTGACATCTCCAACACAGGTCAGAGGAGTCAGGAAAGATTCTCTTCAATTTCACTGGCGTTCTGTAACATCGAGCAAAACTTTTGAAATTAGTCTCTTGAACTTTCGCACAGATCGATGATTCATGCGTAAATTTAGGAATACGTTGTAACTGTGTTAATCTAAAAGGTTTTCCCAGCTCCTGTTCCCATTCCTGAACGCACTTTAAAAGATTACTTCCTTTGAGTGTAATCAGTAGTTCATAATTGACAGATAAAGTATGAGATATTGCTCCAGTCTCTGCGCACATTTTTTTCAAAAGTGGTAAGGGGCCTGGTAAACTGTCCCGGGGCCGGAAGAGTACTAAGAAAGTGGGTGATCTGGAGAGCATTCCAGAATCTCAATCTGAACATACCCGCCTGTTCCATCAACTCCGAGACTGTTTGCCACGCCCCAGCTCTTATATAGCAAGACACCTGTACATGGCCCATATTCCATAAATGCTTAAATGCCACATCTTCCATCCCCCGAGGGAAACGGGGGTTTCCCAGTATCGGATATAGGGGGGATTCCTCGGGTGTTATGCCCATACTAGGTAACAGGGCTGAACAGAGCCTAATAGTAGTACCTATTAAAGGATGTTTGGTGAGCACTCCAGGAAGATGGGCAGAGCACCATAGAGCTCCGTCCAATGGAACGGGCGACTGAGCATATTCCAACTGTACCCAAAGTTTAAGATCTTTATGTCTGTTCCAATCAATTATTCTGCTCAGATGTATAGCTTGATGATATTTTCGTATATCTGGGACCGCTAGACCCCCACATCTTTTTGGAAGTGTTAATTGGTTGCGTTGCAACCGAGGTTGTTTATGTGCCCAAATAAAGTCAAAGATTAACCTCTGAGTTTGTTTAAAATATGTAGATGGTATACGTATCGGCAATGCTTGTAGGAGGAAAAGAAATTTGGGGAGGATGCTCATTTTAATAATGTTACAGCGTCCAAGCCATGACTGAAAGCCCCTTTCTCCAATTATCCAGTAAACTTTTAACCTTTTTAAGCAATGGGGGAAATTTGACTCAAAGATCTTACCTATATTGGGTGGGATCAACGTGCCCAAATATGTTAGCGCTTTATCTGTCCATTTAAACTTAACATTTTGTTTGAATTGCTCAATTGATATTCGAGGACAATTAACCCCCATTGCTTCCGACTTAGAAAAATTAATACGGAGATTGGAGATTAGACTATATTTCTCAAATTCTTTCATTAAATTTGGAATTGTGATCAAAGGGTTCGTGAGAGAGAATAACATATCGTCTGCATACGCTGAAATTTTACATTGCGCCTCCCCTATTTGTATTCCTGTAATATCTTGATTCAGACGTATTGTGCAAAGAAACGGTTCCAATGACAGGGCGAACAGGGGTGGTGACAGGGGGCATCCCTGGCGTGTCCCAATAAAGATTGAAAAAGTTTCTGATAAAACCCCGTTAGCCCGAACTCGAGCTGCCGGGCGAGAGTAAATGGAGGTGATCCACTGCAACATTTTATTCCCGAAACCTCCATATCGCAAAACTGCCAGCATATACCTCCAGTTCACCCTATCAAAGGCCTATTCCGCGTCTGTATTTAAAAACACACATTGTGTCTGTGTTTTATTCACTACCTGTAAAAGATTCAGGACCTTCGTGGTATTGTCTCTTGCCTCACGTGTGGGAACGAATCCAACTTGATCCAGGTGTATCAGATTTGGAACATACTGTTGGATCCTATTTGCTAAAATTTTGGTAAAGATTTTGAGATCTAAATTAAGCAAAGAAATCGGTCTATAGCTTCCACAGGAAGCTGGATCTTTCCCCTCCTTCGGTATCACCGAGATATGAGCTAGCAAGGTGTCTTGTGTTAGTGTTGCTGACGAACCAAGAGCGTTAAATAGTTTGATCATATATTGGGCTAGAGAGGGGAGCAGAATCTTATAATATTGTGCCGTCAAGCCGTCAGGGCCTGGTGCTTTACCTGTTTTAGTGGTCTTTACAGCTTCCTGAAGTTCTTCCATAGTTATGGGACTTTCAAGGTTATTTCTATCCTCATCCAACAGTTGGGACATTAATGACCACGAAGAGATACCGATCTATCTGGGCTTGAGTGGGGGGTTGCGTCTGCAATATATAAGGAACTATAACATTTTTGAAATTCTTGCGCTATATCATATGGTTTCGTAACCTTAAGCTTATTAGATGTAACCAAGTGTGGGATATAGTTCCTTAATTTCTGCTCACGTAAAGACCTAGCTAAGAATTTTCCACACTTGTCCCCAGACTCGTATGAGACCTTCCTACAAATTTGTAGTGCTGCCTTCGCTTTATATTGAAGAAGGTCCGAAATTTGTGCCCGTTTAGCCAGAAGATCTGTCTCTAATGACGCGGATTGAGCTTGTTTATGCCGCTGCTCTAAAGAAGTCAAATCCTCCAATAGTAATTTAAGCTGTTCTGCCCGTTTCCGTTTAATCCTAGCTCCATGTTTAATCAGCACCCCTCTAATAACCGCCTTATGTGCTGCCCAGACAATTCCAGGATCACAATCTGGGGTATCATTGGCGCTAAAGTAAAATTCTAACTCTTTGATTACTTCTTCCTGGACATCTTTGTCCTGTAGAAGACTCTCATTCAATCTCCATTGAGTCGATCTATTCGTCCGGGATTTGTCTAGGTAATATGTCAAAAATATAGGTGCATGGTCTGACCAAGTAATAGAGCCAATTGTAGCGGTTCTTACTGAGTGAAGTTGGGCATGTGGAACGAAGAAGATATCTATGCGGGAGTAGGATTTATGCGGAAGGGAGTAAAAAGTATAATCTTTTTCTGTAGGATGGAGTATGCGCCATATATCAATCAATTGGTTCCTGTACAGAATTTGAGCAATACCATTCCGTGTACTAAAAGAGGTGGATGACAGTCCAGTGGAAGTATCTTCCATTGGGTTTAATGTCATGTTCCAGTCTCCTCCTAAGATCAACTGACCTTCTGAGAATTCAGTTAACCGTTTAAGCGTTTTATCCAAAAAAGTCCCTTGATATACATTGGGAGCATACACTGTCGCCAATGTAACCCCCACATCGCCCACCCTGCCCTTAACAAACAAGAAGCGCCCTCCAGGGTCTCTAACTGCATCTACAAAAAACCATGGTACTCTACTCGAGAGGATAATAGACACTCCAATTGACTTCGCCATTAGATTTGTAGAATGATAAACTATTGGATATGGCCGGCTTTTTAAAATAGGTACTTTATCATCTCTAAAATGTGTCTCCTCTATAAATGCAACCTCTATCTTGAGACGCTGCAAGTCATGCAGGGGCATCCTCCTTTTTTCTGGTGTATTTAGGCCCTTAACATTGAGCGAGAGCACATTGAGGGTTTCCATTGTGAGGAGGGAGGAAAAAAGGAGAGAGAAAAAAAAAGGGGGGGGGAAGTAATAAGGAATAAACACTTAAATACCTAACTAAACAAAACAAAAAAAGCAGTATACTGCTAAAACGCTCACCGGTCCAACCCGGTATTGAGCGTTAACCTATATGGGGTTGTGGACAAAAATGGTCGAAGGTGGGGCTCCGGGTCCCCCCATCCCCCCCGACCATCTAAAAAAAAAAGGGAGCAGACCTTCTAGGCCATATCAAAAAACATATAACAATCTTTATATTATTACACGGTATCAACTTACACAAGGGTATTATCTTATAATTCACCGTTTATAATCAAAAGCATATAATAATGTCCCTTCAAAGTCTGAAGGATTCCCCTTTCTAAGGTCTCCTCTCTTCTTAATAAACCTTATAAATCAAAAATATAAATTATATATATACTTCCATAGGGCCCACTTCTATAATTCCAGGTAAGTGAGATACTAATCTTCTCTACCAAACCCCCCTCCCCATCTCCTTCTACAGACAGGGACCTCCTACTTACATTAGGTGCGACTTAGGCATATAACTTATCCCTTATTCTAAGAGGTGCAAAGCAGGGTACAGAGTATCCATACCCACCTATTTATCTATATATGTCTAATCGCACCTACACACACTTACACATATATGTATCCAAAAAAAGACCCAACATTCATTTAAGTCATTAAGCCCAGTTTAACCATCTTTATATTTGGGCAAAAAAAAAAAAAACGGGGTACCTGTTGCTTCATTGTGTTGATCCACCAATAAGTGCAAAAAAAAAAAAAGGGAGAGGGAGGGAAGATGAGGAGGGAAATATCCTTCCTATTGTGTTAGCTAAATATCCATTTATCAAGTGCTCTAGGGCAACAGGCGGAGCTTAAAGAGGAGAAAAAAAAAACAAAAAAAAACAATTTATAAAAGGGGGTGACCCCAAAATTACACCAGCATGAACCTATGCACCCATGTTTCCGCTGGTTCTTCTACTTCCAGGCTAAGAAAAAAAAAAAAAAAAGGAGGGGGGGGGGATGAGGAGGAGAATACCCATTTCGATTGTGATAGTTAAGTATCTATTTATCAAGTGCTCTTGGGCAACAGGCACAGCTTCCAACAAAAAAAAAAAAAAGAAGGGGGAGACCCCAATATCACACCAGAACGAACCTATACATCCATGTTTCTGCTAATTCTTCTACTTCCAGACCCAGTTTACCCCCATCTTTACATTTGGCCAAAAAAAAAAAAAAAAAGAGGGGGGGGCCTTACAAAATATATCATATATATATATTAGGAGGCCACCTCTAGACCCCAAATAATATTGCTATCAATAGACGCCTGAACAAAACAGAAAATCACAGATTCAAAAAAAAAAAAAAAACACAGTGTCATAAACACTTTAAAAGGAGGAAGGATACACCAACTGCCTCAATTAAAACACAAATAAGTGTTTTTCTTAAAAACAAAAAAAAAGATTAATATCAAGTACAAATTCCAAAATCTACAACTCAAAAAAAAACAAAAAAACGTGTTATCCAAGTGTTAAAAAAAAAAAAAGGGACATAATTGAACCTCCAACTGTGACCTTATAAAAAGAAAAAAAAGATTATAACCTTCTAAATTGACAACTCTCCACCTAGCAATCTCGTGTTCCAAACAAACCCTTAACCACTAATTGACTCTGTGTTGAAGAGAAAGGAAGAGAGGGAAATACCCTTTCAACTGTGAGTAATTGATTGCCCATTAAAGTGCTATGAGGCAGCGGGTGCAAAACTTCCTATATAGCTACATACAATAATAAAAACCATACAACCAAAAAAAAGAAAAAGGGGGGGGAGGGGGTCAAAGGCTTATACATCGTACTGAATGCAAATAATTATTTTCTTAATGCATCCTAAGTAAAGGACTAGCCATTTCTTAATTCAATAAGTAACTAAATTAATGTCCTGTCTTAGGATATCTGTAACGTCCATTCAGAAATTCCAGGGTACCTATCTTAGTACCTATAGAAGAGGTCAAAGTTACAGCTCTAAGATAGGAGGGAGAAAAAAAAAAAGGGGGTCCCTTGTGATCTTTCTGTCGCCTTTTCCCCTCGATTGGACAAAAGGTCTGAGTCCTGGTTCTTAGCTCTATGTTCTGCTGGAACTTGGGGGTCCGTAACAGGGTTGCTATTGTTGTATCGCTTAAGAATTATTTCCACAACCTTGCTTGCTCTGGGGGCCCGATCTACCCCCCCCATATGTGGAATAAAAAAGAGCCAGTTGGGGGTCTGAATAGGTGGCACATCCATAAAAGCAAATAGCCCCGGGAGGTCTGTCGGTGTAAGAAGTATATACGAAGATGATGCCTTACGGAAAGTCACCGTCAGTGGATATCCCCATCTATATGTGTACCCCTGTTGTTTAGCCAGATCTAAAATAGGCCGCAGACATGCTCTTCTCTGGAGGGTAGCCCGAGATAAGTCTGCCAAAATTTTAACAGGGTTCCCCTAAAAGTCAATATTCCCTATTTCCCACGCAGCTCTAAGTATTTGCTCCTTCTGTGAATATCTATATAGTCGACATATAACATCCCTGGGTCTTTCTGGATCTCTTGATTTAGGGCCCAGGGCTCTGTGGACCCTATCTAACTCAACCTCCAACTGAGGGGATTTTAAAGCCGCCTGAAATATGGTATTCACTCTTTTTTGGAGATCTTCTACCTCCATCACTTTAGGGATACCCGAAGCCGCAAATTGTTGCGGCGGCTTCTATCTTCCAAAACCTCCATATGAAGCTGTAATTCCACCGCTGTATCAGCCTGAAAAGTCTGTGTTTTTTCAATAGCTTTTACCCGCTGTTCAAGTGAAGACACAGTTCCCTCTCCTATGTTCACCCTCTCCACAAGTGTGTCATTGTCTGCTCTTACCGCCTGAATGTCCCGGTGGTGTGATTCCTCTACCCGGCGAATCAGGTCTTCAATATCCCGACGTGTGGGGAGCTCTCTCAGTAGCGCTCGGATGTCTCCTTCCATGTTGCCTGTATCCTCAGCTTGTAGAGGATCACCGGCTTCCGCCTGAGCAGGTTGTGAGTACACCGGAACTTCCAGCTTTGTATGTGGGGTAAAGCAGGTAGGCTTGGCTTGATGTTGACAGCCTGGCTTGAGCTGTGTAAAGCAGCCACTGTAACGTCTGGAGACACTCGTAAAGACGGGACAAAGTATTGCTGGATGTCTCCCTGTATCATGCGGGAAGCAGGAGGCTGGGTTCTCCTTGTTGTAGATCGTGTTTCCCGGGCTGTCTTCATACCGCGGTAACGCCTATTGGTCGGCTATTGTTTGGTCGGGGAGAGCATGGTGTTCCCGGAGCTCCACTCTAGCGTGTCTTCACACCGCCATGTTCAGGCCACGCCCCTCCTGAAGATGTGATTGCCTCCAGCCCTATGCACAAGCATCATGGAAAAGAAGTCCTGAATCTTTTCCAAAAGTGTGCGGCACCCTGTAGTTTGGTCCACGTGTTTGCAGATGCATGGAGGTGCCAATAACAAACAATGGATCTGCTGCACATCTGATTAAGGGCAGCACATTTCTTTGCATGTTTGGAAGGCATGCAATTTTGTATGTGTTACCCACACGCATAGATGTGAACTTAACCTTAGTGTTTTGTTTTTTTGCTGTGAATTTACACTTGGGATTTTACAGAGTTTGGATCAATACAGGGTTAAATTGAATGGTTATACATTAACTTCGCATGATCTGGAAACCACATACACAGAGTGCTTTCACTCTCATACCTCCCACACTCCTCTCCTGTACATAATGCCCATTGTCATATCCTCCACACTCCTCTCCTGTACATAGTGCCCACTGTCATATCCTCCACACTCCTCTCCTATACATAATTCCCATTGTCATATCCTCCACACTCCTCTCCTATACATAATGCCCATTGTCATATCCTCCACACTCCTCTCCTATACATAATGCCCATTGTCATACCCTCCACACTCCTCTCTTGTACATACCGCTCACTGTCATACCCTCCACACTCCTCTCTTGTACATACCACCCACTGTCATACCCTCCACACTCCTCTCCTGTACATACCGCTCACTGTCATATCCTCCACACTCCTCTCCTGTACATACCGCTCACTGTCATACCCTCCACACTCCTCTCCTGTACATACCACCCACTGTCATATCCTCTATACTCCTCTCCTGTACATACCGCCCACTGTCATACCCTCCACACTCCTCTCCTGTACATACTGCTTACTGTCATACCCTCCACACTCCTCTCCTGTACATACCGCTCACTGTCATACCCTCCACACTCCTCTCCTGTACATACCGCCCACTGTCATATCCTCCACACTCCTCTCCTGTACATACCACCCACTGTCATACCCTCCACACTCCTCTCCTGTACATACTGCCCACTGTCATATCCTCCACACTCCTCTCCTGTACATACCGCCCACTGTCATATCCTCCACACTCCTCTCCTGTACATACCACCCACTGTCATATCCTCCACACTCCTCTCCTGTACATACTGCCCACTGTCATATCCTCCACACTCCTCTCCTGTACATACCGCTCACTGTCATACCCCCCACACTCCTCTCCTGTACATACCTTCCACTGTCATACCCTCTACACTCCTCTCCTGTACATACCGCTCACTGTCATATCCTCCACACTCCTCTCCTGTACATACCACCCACTGTCATATCCTCCACACTCCTCTCCTGTACATACTGCCCACTGTCATACCCCCCACACTCCTCTCCTGTACATACCGCTCACTGTCATATCCTCCACACTCCTCTCCTGTACATACCGCTCACTGTCATACCCCCCACACTCCTCTCCTGTACATACCGCTCACTGTCATACCCCCAACACTCCTCTCCTGTACATAATGCCCATTGTCATATCCTCCCACTCATGCCTCCCATACTCCTTTCATGTACATAGTGCCCACTCTCTTACCCTCCACATTTTGCACTTTTCTTTCACTATTGGCAGGGAGATGGGAAAGACCTTTCTTACATTATAAAACATTTGCTCATATTTATTTATAAGAATATATACAGTGTATATGTGTGTGTGTATATATACATACATACATACACACACACACTCGCATGTGTGTTTTAGATTTGGTGCACACCCTAATGCGATAGGCTGCGCACACCTATGCAGGGGACTCCAAACTTTCTAAACTAAGGACCAGTTTATTGTCCTTCAGACTTTATTGGGGCCAAACTGTGGCCAGTGGGAGTGGAAATATTCCTGGCAATAATGGGAATAAACATCACTATATTTGGTTTTAGGGGGGAGAAATAGTGCCCCATATTTAGTATCATTGGAAGGAATAGTGTCCCATTATGTTGGTGTCAGTTGGCAGAATAATGTCTCATATCACTGGGAGGAATAGTGCCCCAAGGGCTAGATAAAGGCAAGTAAAGGGCTGCAGTTTGGAGACCACTGATATAATGTAGTGACAGGATGTACATTGCCTTGAAAAAGTATTCACACCCCTTGAAATGTTCCATATTTTCTCATGTTACAACCAAAAACATAAATGTATTTTATTGGGATTTTATGTGATAGACCAACACAAAGTGTCACATAATTGTGAAGTGGAAGGAAAATGATACAAATAAATATGTGAAAAGTGTGATGTATATTTGTATGGCGCCCCCCGGAGTCAATACTTTGTAGAACCCCCTTTCTCTACAAGTCTTTTTGGGGGTGTCTCTACCAGCTTTGCACATCTAGAGAGGACATTTCTGCCCATTCTTCTTTGTAAAATATCTCAAGCTCTGTCAGATTGGATGGAGAGCGTCTGTGACCAGCAATTTTCAAGTCTTGCCACAGATTCTCAATGTGATTTAGGTCTGGACTGTGACTGGGCCATTCTAACACATGAATATGCTTTGATCTAAACCATTCCATTGTAGCTCTGGCTGGATGTTTCGGGTCGTTGTCCTGCTGGAAGGTGAACCTCCGCCCCAGTCTCAAGTCTTTTGTAGACTCTAACAGGTTTTCTTCTAAGATTGCCCTGTATTTGTCTCCATCCATCTTCCCATCAACTCTGACCAGCTTCCCTGTCCCTGCTGAAGAAAAGCATCCCCACCACATGATGCTGCCACCACCATGTTTCACGGTGGGGATGGTGTGTTCAGGGTGATGTGCAGTGTTAGTTTTCCCCACACATAGTGTTTTAGTTTTAGGCCATAAAGTTGAATTTTGGTCTCCTCTGACCAGATCACCTTCTTCCACATGTTTGCTGTGTCCTCCACATGGCTTCTCACAAACTACAAACAGGACTTCTTATGACTTTCTTTCACCAATGTCTTTCTTCTTGTCACTCTTCCATAAAGGGCAGATTTGTGGAGAACACGACTAATAGTTGTCCTGTGGACAGATTCTCCCACCTGAGCTGTGGATCTCTGCAGCTCCTCCAGACAGGCCCGGATTTACTCCCTTTGCCGCCCCCCCCCCCCCACACACACACACCACCAGAAAGAGCCCCCAGACATAATACGGTCAAAGACTGCAGACATGATACAAGAGATGGTCAGAGACTGCAGACATGATACAGGAGACGGTCAGAGACTGCAGACATGATACAGGAGACGGTCAGAGACTGCAGTTCCTATGGACATTAGTAGATAATGGCCGATCGGCCCTCTCACCTGACCCAGCGATACAGCAATGGTTCCTCTGATCAGGAGTCAGCTCACTCTGACTTGCCCATGGCGACTCCGCTGGGTAGCACCCAGATCTGTATTCCTGCAATGACTCCATTCCGTTCACCACCAGGGATGGCACCAGGCTGTGTGGCTTTCCCTCTGGTGGCACAGGGCAGCGGGGATCTCTCTCTGATGGTTTTCCCTCAGCAGTGTCCTCTCCCTCTGGAGTCCTGGGTGTACTTTCCTGGTTGTAGACCCCCCAGGACAAACCACCCCCCTCCATTAGTACAGACCCCCCCAGGACAAACCCCCATCCATTAGTACAGACCCCCACCAGGACAAACCCCCCTCCCGTCATTAGTACAGATCCCCCCAGGAAAAACCCCCCTCCCTTCATTAGTACAGACCCCCCCCAGGACAAACCCCCCTCCCTTCATTAGTACAGACCCCCCCAGAAAAAACCCCTCCTCCATTAGTACGGACCCCCCAGGACAAACGCCCCTCTATTAGTACAAACCCCCCCAGGTCAACCCCCCTCCATTAGTACAGACCCCCAGGACAACCCCCCCTTCATTAGTACAAACCCCCCCGGACAACCACCCCTTCATTAGTACAGACATCCCAGGACAACCCCCCCTTCACTAGTACAGACCCCCAGGACAACCCCCCCTCCATTAGTGCAGACATCCCAGGACAAACCCCCCTTCACTAGTACAGACCCCCGGGACAACCCCCCCCTCCATTAGTGCAGACATCCCAGGACAAACCCCCCCTTCACTAGTACAGACCCCCCAGGACAACCCCCCCTCCCAGGACAACCTCCCCTCCATTAGAACAGACCCCCCAGGACAACCCCCCTCCATTAGTGCAGACATCCCAGGCAAACCCCCCCTTCACTAGTACAGACCCCCAGGACAAACCCCCTCCATTAGTGCAGACATCCCAGGACAAACCCCCCCCTCACTAGTACAGACCCCCCAGGACAACCCCCCTCCCAGGAAAACCTCCCCTCCATTAGTACAGACCCCCCAGGACAACCCCCCCTCCATTAGTGCAGACATCCCAGGACGAACCCCCCCCTTCACTAGTACAGACCCCCAGGACAACCCCCCCTCCATTAGTGCAGACATCCCAGGACAAACCCCCCTTCACTAGTACAGAACCCCCAGGACAACCCCCCTCCCAGGACAACCCCCCCTCCATTAGTACAGACATCCCAGGACAAACCCCCCCTTCACTAGTACAGACCCCCAGGACAACCCCCCTCCATTAGTGCAGAAATCCCAGGACAAACCCCCCCTTCACTAGTACAGACCCCCAGGACAACCCCCCTCCATTGTTGCAGACATCACAGGACAAACCCCCCCCTTCACTAGTACAGACCCCCCAGGACAACCCCCCCTCCCAGGAAAACCCCCCTCCATTAGTGCAGACATCCCAGGACAAACCCCCCTTCACTAGTACAGACCCCCAGGACAACCCCCCCTCCATTAGTGCAGACATCCCAGGACAAACCCCCCCTTCACTAGTACAGACCCCCCAGGACAACCCCCCCCAGGACAACCTCTCCTCCATTAGTACAGACCCCCCAGGACAACCCCCCCTCCATTAGTGCAGACATCCCAGGACAAACCCCCCCTTCACTAGTACAGACCCCCAGGACAACCCCCCTTCCATTAGTGCAGACATCCCAGGACAAACCCCCCCTTCACTAGTACAGACCCCCAGGACAACCCCCCCTCCATTAGTGCAGACATCCCAGGACAAACCCCCCCTTCACTAGTACAGACCCCCCAGGACAACCCACCCCTCCATTAGTGCAGACATCCCAGGACAAACCCCCCCTTCACTAGTACAGACCCCCCAGGACAACCCCCCCTCCCAGGACAACCTCCCCTCCATTAGTACAGACCCCCCAGGACAACCCCCCCTCCATTAGTGCAGACATCCCAGGACAAACCCCCCCCTTCACTAGTACAGACCCCCAGGACAACCCCCCCTCCATTAGAGCAGACATCCCAGGACAAACCCCCCCTTCACTAGTACAGACCCCCCAGGACAACCCCCCTCCATTAGTGCAGACATCCCAGGACAAACCCCCCCTTCACTAGTACAGACCCCCAGGACAACCCCCCCTCCATTAGTGCAGACATCCCAGGACAAACCCCCCCCTTCACTAGTACAGACCCCCCAGGACAACCCCCCCTCCCAGGACAACCTCCCCTCCATTAATACAGACCCCCCAGGACAACCCCCTCCATTAGTGCAGACATCCCAGGACAAACCCCCACTTCACTAGTACAGACCCCCAGGACAAACCCCCTCCATTAGTGCAGACATCCCAGGACAAACCCCCCCTTCACTAGTACAGACCCCCCAGGACAACCCCCCCTCCCAGGACAACCCCCCCTCCATTAGTGCAGACATCCCAGGACAAACACCCTCTTCACTAGTACAGACCCCCAGGACAACCCCCCCTCCATTAGTGCAGACATCCCAGAACAAACCCCCCCTTCACTAATATAGACCCCCAGGACAACCCCCCCTCCATTAGTGCAGACATCCCAGGACAAACCCCCCTTCACTAGTACAGACCCCCCAGGACAACCCCCCCTCCCAGGACAACCCCCCCCTCCATTAGTGCAGACATCCCAGGACAAACCCCCCCTTCACTAGTACAGACCCCCAAGGACAACCCCCCCTCCCAGGACAACCTCCCCTCCATTAGTACAGACCCCCAGGACAACCCCCCCTCCATTAGTGCAGACATCCCAGGACAAACCCCCCTTCACTAGTACAGACCCCCAGGACAACCCCCCCTCCATTAGTGCAGACATCCCAGGACAAATCCCCCCTTCACTAGTACAGACCTCCAGGACAACCCCCCCTCCCAGGACAACCCCCCCTCCATTAGTGCAGACATCCCAGGACAAACCCCCCTTCACTAGTAGACCCACAGGACAACCCCCCCCCTCCATTAGTGCAGACATCCCAGGACAAACCCCCCCTTCACTAGTACAGACCCCCCAGGACAACCTCCCCTCCATTAGTACAGACCCCCCAGGACAACCCCCCCTCCATTGGTGCAGACATCCCAGGACAAACCCCCTCTTCACTAGTACAGACCCCCAGGACAACCCCCCCTCCATTAGTGCTGACATCCCAGGACAAACCCACCCTTCACTAGTACAGACCCCCCAGGACAACCCCCCTCCCAGGACAACCCCCCCTCTCCATTAGTGCAGACATCCCAGGACAAACCCCCCCTTCACTAGTACAGACCCCCAGGACAACCCCCCTCCATTTGTGCAGACATCCCAGGACAAACCCTCCCTTCACTAGTACAGACCCCCAGGACAACCCCCCCTCCATTAGTGCAGACATCCCAGGACAAACCCCCCCTTCACTAGTACAGACCTCCAGGACAACTCCCCCTCCCAGGACAACCCCCCCTCCATTAGTGCAGATATCCCAGGACAAACCCCCCTTCACTAGTACAGACCCACAGGACAACCCCCCATCCATTAGTGCAGACATCCCAGGACAAACCCCCCCTTCACTAGTACAGACCCCCCAGGACAACCCCCCCTCCCAGGACAACCTCCCCTCCATTAGTACAGACCCCCAGGACAACCCCCCCTCCATTAGTGCAGACATCCCAGGACAAACCCCCCCTCCATTAGTGCAGACATCCCAGGACAAACCCCCTCTTCACTAGTACAGACCCCCAGGACAACCCCCCTCCATTAGTGCAGACATCCCAGGACAAACCCCCTCTTCACTAGTACAGACCCCCCAGGACAACCCCCCCTCCATTAGTGCAGACATCCCAGGACAAACCCCCCCTTCACTAGTACAGACCCCCCAGGACAACCCCCCTCCCAGGACACCCCCCCTCCATTAGTGCAGACATCCCAGGACAAACCCCCCCTTCACTAGTACAGACCCCCCAGGACAACCCCCCCTCCATTAGTGCAGACATCCCAGACAAACCCCCCCTTCACTAGTACAGACCCCCAGGACAACCCCCCCTCCATTAGTGCAGACATCCCAGGACAACCCCCCCTTCACTAGTACAGACCCCCCAGGACAACCCCCCTCCCAGGACAACCCCCCTCCATTAGTGCAGACATCCCAGGACAAACCCCCCCTTCACTAGTACAGACCCCCCAGGACAACCCCCCCTCCATTAGTGCAGACATCTCAGGACAAACCCCCCCTTCACTAGTACAGACCCCCCAGGACAACCTCCCCTCCATTAGTACAGACCCCCCCAGGACAACCCCCCCCTCCATTAATGTAGACATCCCAGGACAAACCCCCTCTTCACTAGTACAGACCCCGAGGACAACCCCCCCTCCATTAGTGCAGACATCCCAGGACAAACCCCCCCTTCACTAGTACAGACCCCCCAGGACAACCCCCCCTCCCAGGACAACCCCCCTCCATTAGTGCAGACATCCCAGGACAAACCCCCCCTTCAGTAGTACAGACCCCCCAGGACAACCGCCCCTCCCAGGACAACCCCCCTCCATTAGTGCAGACATCCCAGGACAAACCCCCCCTTCACTAGTACAGACCCCCAGGACAACCCCCCCTCCATTAGTGCAGACATCCCAGGACAAACCCCCCCATAACTAGTACAGACCCCCAGGACAACCCCCCCTCCATTAGTGCAGACATCCCAGGACAAACCCCCCCTTCACTAGTACAGACCCCCCAGGACAACCCCCCTCCCAGGACAACCCCCCTCCATTAGTGCAGACATCCCAGGACAAACCCCCCCTTCACTAGTACAGACCCCCAGGACAACCCCCCCTCCATTAGTGCAGACATCCCAGGACAAAACCCCCCTTCACTAGTACAGACCCCCCAGGACAACCCCCCCTCCATTAGTGCAGACATCCCAGGACAAACCCCCCTTCACTAGTACAGACCCCCAGGACAACCCCCCCTCCATTAGTGCAGACATCCCAGGACAAACCCCCCCTTCACTAGTACAGACCCCCCAGGACAACCCCCCCTCCCAGGACAACCCCCCCTCCATTAGTGCAGACATCCCAGGACAAACCCCCCCTTCACTAGTACAGGCCCCCAGGACAACCCCCCCTCCATTAGTGCAGACATCCCAGGACAAACCCCCCCTTCACTAGTACAGACCCCCAGGACAACCCCCCTTCCATTAGTGCAGACATCCCAGGACAAACCCCCCCTTCACTAGTACAGACCCCCAGGACAACCCCCCCCTCCATTAGTGCAGACATCCCAGGACAAACCCCCCCTTCACTAGTACAGACCCCCCAGGACAACTCCCCCTCCCAGGACAACCCCCCCTCCATTAGTGCAGACATCCCAGGACAAACCCCCCCTTCACTAGTACAGACCCCCCAGTACAACCCCCCCTCCATTAGTGCAGACATCCCAGGACAAACCCCCCCATCACAAGTACAGACCCACAGGACAACCCCCCTCCCAGGACAAACCCCCCCTTCACTAGTACAGACCCCCCAGGACAACCTCCCCTCCATTAGTACAGACCCCCCCAGGACAACCCCCCCCTCCATTAATGTAGACATCCCAGGACAAACCCCCTCTTCACTAGTACAGACCCCGAGGACAACCCCCCTCCATTAGTGCAGACATCCCAAGACAAACCCCCCCTTCACTAGTACAGACCCCCCAGGACAACCCCCCCTCCCAGGACAACCCCCCTCCATTAGTGCAGACATCCCAGGACAAACCCCCCCTTCACTAGTACAGACCCCCCAGGACAACCCCCCCTCCCAGGACAACCCCCCTCCATTAGTGCAGACATCCCAGGACAAACCCCCCCTTCACTAGTACAGACCCCCAGGACAACCCCCCTCCATTAGTGCAGACATCCCAGGACAAACCCCCCCATAACTAGTACAGACCCCCAGGACAACCCCCCCTCCATTAGTGCAGACATCCCAGGACAAACCCCCCCTTCACTAGTACAGACCCCCCAGGACAACCCCCCTCCCAGGACAACCTCCCTCCATTAGTGCAGACATCCCAGGACAAACCCCCCCTTCACTAGTACAGACCCCCACGACAACCCCCCCTACATTAGTGCAGACATCCCAGGACAAACCCCCCCTTCACTAGTACAGACCCCCCAGGACAACCCCCCCTCCCAGGACAACCCTCCTCCATTAGTGCAGACATCCCAGGACAAACCCCCCCTTCACTAGTACAGACCCCCAGGACAACCCCCCTCCATTAGTGCAGACATCCCAGGACAAACCCCCCCATAACTAGTACAGACCCCCAGGACAACCCCCCCTCCATTAGTGCAGACATCCCAGGACAAACCCCCCCTTCACTAGTACAGACCCCCCAGGACAACCCCCCTCCCAGGACAACCCCCCTCCATTAGTGCAGACATCCCAGGACAAACCCCCCCTTCACTAGTACAGACCCCCCAGGACAACCCCCCCTCCCAGGACAACCCCCCCTCCATTAGTACAGACCCCCAGGACAACCCCCCCTCCATTAGTGCAGACATCCCAGGACAAACCCCCTCTTCACTAGTACAGACCCCCAGGACAACCCCCCTCCATTAGTGCAGACATCCCAGGACAAACCCCCTCTTCACTAGTACAGACCCCCAGGACAACCCCCCGCCATTAGTGCAGACATCCCAGAACAACCCCCCCTTCACTAGTACAGACCCCCCAGGACAACCCCCCCTCCATTAGTGCAGACATCCCAGGACAAACCCCCCCTTCACTAGTACAGACCCCCCAGGACAACCCCCCCTCCATTAGTGCAGACATCCCAGGACAAACCCCCCCTTCACTAGTACAGACCCCCCAGGACAACCCCCCTCCCATGACAACCCCCTCCATTAGTGCAGACATCCCAGGACAAACCCCCCCTTCACTAGTACAGACCCCCCAGGACAACCCCCCCTCCATTAGTGCAGACATCCCAGACAAACCCCCCCTTCACTAGTACAGACCCCCAGGACAACCCCCCCTCCATTAGTGCAGACATCCCAGGACAACCCCCCCTTCACTAGTACAGACCCCCCAGGACAACCCCCCTCCCAGGACAACCCCCCTCCATTAGTGCAGACATCCCAGGACAAACCCCCCCTTCACTAGTACAGACCCCCCAGGACAACCTCCCCTCCATTAGTACAGACCCCCCCAGGACAACCCCCCCCTCCATTAATGTAGACATCCCAGGACAAACCCCCTCTTCACTAGTACAGACCCCGAGGACAACCCCCCTCCATTAGTGCAGACATCCCAGGACAAACCCCCCCATAACTAGTACAGACCCCCAGGACAACCCCCCCTCCATTAGTGCAGACATCCCAGGACAAAACCCCCCTTCACTAGTACAGACCCCCCAGGACAACCCCCCCTCCATTAGTGCAGACATCCCAGGACAAACCCCCCCTTCACTAGTACAGACCCCCAGGACAACCCCCCCTCCATTAGTGCAGACATCCCAGGACAAACCCCCCCTTCACTAGTACAGACCCCCCAGGACAACCCCCCCTCCCAGGACAACCCCCCCTCCATTAGTGCAGACATCCCAGGACAAACCCCCCCTTCACTAGTACAGGCCCCCAGGACAACCCCCCCTCCATTAGTGCAGACATCCCAGGACAAACCCCCCCTTCACTAGTACAGACCCCCAGGACAACCCCCCTTCCATTAGTGCAGACATCCCAGGACAAACCCCCCCTTCACTAGTACAGACCCCCAGGACAACCCCCCCTCCATTAGTGCAGACATCCCAGGACAAACCCCCCCTTCACTAGTACAGACCCCCCAGGACAACTCCCCCTCCCAGGACAACCCCCCCTCCATTAGTGCAGACATCCCAGGACAAACCCCCCCTTCACTAGTACAGACCCCCCAGTACAACCCCCCCTCCATTAGTGCAGACATTCCAGGACAAACCCCCCCATCACAAGTACAGACCCACAGGACAACCCCCCTCCCAGGACAAACCCCCCTTCACTAGTACAGACCCCCCAGGACAACCTCCCCTCCATTAGTACAGACCCCCCCAGGACAACCCCCCCCCTCCATTAATGTAGACATCCCAGGACAAACCCCCTCTTCACTAGTACAGACCCCAAGGACAACCCCCCTCCATTAGTGCAGACATCCCAAGACAAACCCCCCCTTCACTAGTACAGACCCCCCAGGACAACCCCCCCTCCCAGGACAACCCCCCTCCATTAGTGCAGACATCCCAGGACAAACCCCCCCTTCACTAGTACAGACCCCCCAGGACAACCCCCCCTCCCAGGACAACCCCCCTCCATTAGTGCAGACATCCCAGGACAAACCCCCCCTTCACTAGTACAGACCCCCAGGACAACCCCCCTCCATTAGTGCAGACATCCCAGGACAAACCCCCCCATAACTAGTACAGACCCCCAGGACAACCCCCCCTCCATTAGTGCAGACATCCCAGGACAAACCCCCCCTTCACTAGTACAGACCCCCCAGGACAACCCCCCTCCCAGGACAACCTCCCTCCATTAGTGCAGACATCCCAGGACAAACCCCCCCTTCACTAGTACAGACCCCCCAGGACAACCCCCCCTCCATTAGTGCAGACATCCCAGGACAAACCCCCCCTTCACTAGTACAGACCCCCCAGGACAACCCCCCCTCCCAGGACAACCCCCCTCCATTAGTGCAGACATCCCAGGACAAACCCCCCCTTCACTAGTACAGACCCCCAGGACAACCCCCCTCCATTAGTGCAGACATCCCAGGACAAACCCCCCCATAACTAGTACAGACCCCCAGGACAACCCCCCCTCCATTAGTGCAGACATCCCAGGACAAACCCCCCCTTCACTAGTACAGACCCCCCAGGACAACCCCCCTCCCAGGACAACCCCCCTCCATTAGTGCAGACATCCCAGGACAAACCCCCCCTTCACTAGTACAGACCCCCCAGGACAACCCCCCCTCCCAGGACAACCCCCCCTCCATTAGTACAGACCCCCAGGACAACCCCCCCTCCATTAGTGCAGACATCCCAGGACAAACCCCCTCTTCACTAGTACAGACCCCCAGGACAACCCCCCTCCATTAGTGCAGACATCCCAGGACAAACCCCCTCTTCACTAGTACAGACCCCCAGGACAACCCCCCGCCATTAGTGCAGACATCCCAGAACAACCCCCCCTTCACTAGTACAGACCCCCCAGGACAACCCCCCCTCCATTAGTGCAGACATCCCAGGACAAACCCCCCCTTCACTAGTACAGACCCCCCAGGACAACCCCCCCTCCATTAGTGCAGACATCCCAGGACAAACTCCCCCTTCACTAGTACAGACCCCCCAGGACAACCCCCCTCCCATGACAACCCCCTCCATTAGTGCAGACATCCCAGGACAAACCCCCCCTTCACTAGTACAGACCCCCCAGGACAACCCCCCCTCCATTAGTGCAGACATCCCAGACAAACCCCCCCTTCACTAGTACAGACCCCCAGGACAACCCCCCCTCCATTAGTGCAGACATCCCAGGACAACCCCCCCTTCACTAGTACAGACCCCCCAGGACAACCCCCCTCCCAGGACAACCCCCCTCCATTAGTGCAGACATCCCAGGACAAACCCCCCCTTCACTAGTACAGACCCCCCAGGACAACCTCCCCTCCATTAGTACAGACCCCCCCAGGACAACCCCCCCCTCCATTAATGTAGACATCCCAGGACAAACCCCCTCTTCACTAGTACAGACCCCGAGGACAACCCCCCCTCCATTAGTGCAGACATCCCAGGACAAACCCCCCCTTCACTAGTACAGACCCCCCAGGACAACCCCCCCTCCCAGGACAACCCCCCCTCCATTAGTGCAGACATCCCAGGACAAACCCCCCCTTCACTAGTACAGGCCCCCAGGACAACCCCCCCTCCATTAGTGCAGACATCCCAGGACAAACCCCCCCTTCACTAGTACAGACCCCCAGGACAACCCCCCTTCCATTAGTGCAGACATCCCAGGACAAACCCCCCCTTCACTAGTACAGACCCCCAGGACAACCCCCCCCTCCATTAGTGCAGACATCCCAGGACAAACCCCCCCTTCACTAGTACAGACCCCCCAGGACAACTCCCCCTCCCAGGACAACCCCCCCTCCATTAGTGCAGACATCCCAGGACAAACCCCCCCTTCACTAGTACAGACCCCCCAGTACAACCCCCCCTCCATTAGTGCAGACATCCCAGGACAAACCCCCCCATCACAAGTACAGACCCACAGGACAACCCCCCTCCCAGGACAACCCCCCCCTTCACTAGTACAGACCCCCCAGGACAACCTCCCCTCCATTAGTACAGACCCCCCCAGGACAACCCCCCCCTCCATTAATGTAGACATCCCAGGACAAACCCCCTCTTCACTAGTACAGACCCTGAGGACAACCCCCCCTCCATTAGTGCAGACATCCCAAGACAAACCCCCCCTTCACTAGTACAGACCCCCCAGGACAACCCCCCCTCCCAGGACAACCCCCCTCCATTAGTGCAGACATCCCAGGACAAACCCCCCCTTCACTAGTACAGACCCCCCAGGACAACCCCCCCTCCCAGGACAACCCCCCTCCATTAGTGCAGACATCCCAGGACAAACCCCCCCTTCACTAGTACAGACCCCCAGGACAACCCCCCTCCATTAGTGCAGACATCCCAGGACAAACCCCCCCATAACTAGTACAGACCCCCAGGACAACCCCCCCTCCATTAGTGCAGACATCCCAGGACAAACCCCCCCTTCACTAGTACAGACCCCCCAGGACAACCCCCCTCCCAGGACAACCTCCCTCCATTAGTGCAGACATCCCAGGACAAACCCCCCCTTCACTAGTACAGACCCCCACGACAACCCCCCCTACATTAGTGCAGACATCCCAGGACAAACCCCCCCTTCACTAGTACAGACCCCCCAGGACAACCCCCCCTCCCAGGACAACCCCCCTCCATTAGTGCAGACATCCCAGGACAAACCCCCCCTTCACTAGTACAGACCCCCAGGACAACCCCCCTCCATTAGTGCAGACATCCCAGGACAAACCCCCCCATTACTAGTACAGACCCCCAGGACAACCCCCCCTCCATTAGTGCAGACATCCCAGGACAAACCCCCCCTTCACTAGTACAGACCCCCCAGGACAACCCCCCTCCCAGGACAACCCCCCTCCATTAGTGCAGACATCCCAGGACAAACCCCCCCTTCACTAGTACAGACCCCCCAGGACAACCCCCCCTCCCAGGACAACCCCCCCTCCATTAGTACAGACCCCCAGGACAACCCCCCCTCCATTAGTGCAGACATCCCAGGACAAACCCCCTCTTCACTAGTACAGACCCCCAGGACAACCCCCCTCCATTAGTGCAGACATCCCAGGACAAACCCCCTCTTCACTAGTACAGACCCCCAGGACAACCCCCCGCCATTAGTGCAGACATCCCAGAACAACCCCCCCTTCACTAGTACAGACCCCCCAGGACAACCCCCCCTCCATTAGTGCAGACATCCCAGGACAAACCCCCCCTTCACTAGTACAGACCCCCCAGGACAACCCCCCCTCCATTAGTGCAGACATCCCAGGACAATCCCCCCCTTCACTAGTACAGACCCCCCAGGACAACCTCCCCTCCATTAGTACAGACCCCCCCAGGACAACCCCCCCCTCCATTAATGTAGACATCCCAGGACAAACCCCCTCTTCACTAGTACAGACCCCGAGGACAACCCCCCCTCCATTAGTGCAGACATCCCAGGACAAACCCCCCCTTCACTAGTACAGACCCCCCAGGACAACCCCCCCTCCCAGGACAACCCCCCTCCATTAGTGCAGACATCCCAGGACAAACCCCCCTTCAGTAGTACAGACCCCCCAGGACAACCGCCCCTCCCAGGACAACCCCCCTCCATTAGTGCAGACATCCCAGGACAAACCCCCCCTTCACTAGTACAGACCCCCAGGACAACCCCCCCTCCATTAGTGCAGACATCCCAGGACAAACCCCCCCATAACTAGTACAGACCCCCAGGACAACCCCCCCTCCATTAGTGCAGACATCCCAGGACAAACCCCCCCTTCACTAGTACAGACCCCCCAGGACAACCCCCCTCCCAGGACAACCCCCCTCCATTAGTGCAGACATCCCAGGACAAACCCCCCCTTCACTAGTACAGACCCCCAGGACAACCCCCCCTCCATTAGTGCAGACATCCCAGGACAAAACCCCCCTTCACTAGTACAGACCCCCCAGGACAACCCCCCCTCCATTAGTGCAGACGTCCCAGGACAAACCCCCCCTTCACTAGTACAGACCCCCAGGACAACCCCCCCCTCCATTAGTGCAGACATCCCAGGACAAACCCCCCCTTCACTAGTACAGACCCCCCAGAACAACCCCCCCTCCCAGGACAACCCCCCCTCCATTAGTGCAGACATCCCAGGACAAACCCCCCCTTCACTAGTACAGACCCCCAGGACAACCCCCCTTCCATTAGTGCAGACATCCCAGGACAAACCCCCCCTTCACTAGTACAGACCCCCAGGACAACCCCCCCCTCCATTAGTGCAGACATCCCAGGAAAAACCCCCCCTTCACTAGTACAGACCCCCCAGGACAACTCCCCCTCCCAGGACAACCCCCCCTCCATTAGTGCAGACATCCCAGGACAAACCCCCCCTTCACTAGTACAGACCCCCCAGTACAACCCCCCCTCCATTAGTGCAGACATCCCAGGACAAACCCCCCCATCACAAGTACAGACCCACAGGACAACCCCCCTCCCAGGACAAACCCCCCCTTCACTAGTACAGACCCCCCAGGACAACCTCCCCTCCATTAGTACAGACCCCCCCAGGACAACCCCCCCCTCCATTAATGTAGACATTCCAGGACAAACCCCCTCTTCACTAGTAAAGACCCCGAGGACAACCCCCCCTCCATTAGTGCTGACATCCCAAGACAAACCCCCCCTTCACTAGTACAGACCCCCCAGGACAACCCCCCCTCCCAGGACAACCCCCCTCCATTAGTGCAGACATCCCAGGACAAACCTCCCCTTCACTAGTACAGACCCCCCAGGACAACCCCCCCTCCCAGGACAACCCCCCTCCATTAGTGCAGACATCCCAGGACAAACCCCCCCTTCACTAGTACAGACCCCCAGGACAACCCCCCTCCATTAGTGCAAACATCCCAGGACAAACCCCCCCATAACTAGTACAGACCCCCAGGACAACCCCCCCTCCATTAGTGCAGACATCCCAGGACAAACCCCCCCTTCACTAGTACAGACCCCCCAGGACAACCCCCCTCCCAGGACAACCCCCCTCCCAGGACAACCTCCCTCCATTAGTGCAGACATCCCAGGACAAACCCCCCCCTTCACTAGTACAGACCCCCAGGACAACCCCCCCTCCATTAGTGCAGACATCCCAGGACAAACCCCCCCTTCACTAGTACAGACCCCCCAGGACAACCCCCCCTCCCAGGACAACCCCCCTCCATTAGTGCAGACATCCCAGGACAAACCCCCCCTTCACTAGTACAGACCCCCCAGGACAACCCCCCCTCCCAGGACAACCCCCCTCCATTAGTGCAGACATCCCAGGACAAACCCCCCCTTCACTAGTACAGACCCCCAGGACAACCCCCCTCCATTAGTGCAGACATCCCAGGACAAACCCCCCCCATAACTAGTACAGACCCCCAGGACAACCCCCCCTCCATTAGTGCAGACATCCCAGGACAAACCCCCCCTTCACTAGTACAGACCCCCCAGGACAACCCCCCTCCCAGGACAACCCCCCTCCATTAGTGCAGACATCCCAGGACAAACCCCCCCTTCACTAGTACAGACCCCCCAGGACAACCCCCCCTCCATTAGTGCAGACATCCCAGGACAAACCCCCCCTTCACTAGTACAGACCCCCCAGGACAACCCCCCTCCCAGGACAACCCCCTTCCATTAGTGCAGACATCCCAGGACAAACCCCCCCTTCACTAGTACAGACCCCCCAGGACAACCCCCCCTCCATTAGTGCAGACATCCCAGGACAAACCCCCCCTTCACTAGTACAGACCCCCCAGTACAACCCCCCCTCCCAGGACAACCTCCCTCCATTAGTGCAGACATCCCAGGACAAACCCCCCCTTCACTAGTACAGACCCCCACGACAACCCCCCCTACATTAGTGCAGACATCCCAGGACAAACCCCCCCTTCACTAGTACAGACCCCCCAGGACAACCCCCCCTCCCAGGACAACCCCCCTCCATTAGTGCAGACATCCCAGGACAAACCCCCCCTTCACTAGTACAGACCCCCAGGACAACCCCCCTCCATTAGTGCAGACATCCCAGGACAAACCCCCCCATAACTAGTACAGACCCCCAGGACAACCCCCCCTCCATTAGTGCAGACATCCCAGGACAAACCCCCCCTTCACTAGTACAGACCCCCCAGGACAACCCCCCTCCCAGGACAACCCCCCTCCATTAGTGCAGACATCCCAGGACAAACCCCCCCTTCACTAGTACAGACCCCCCAGGACAACCCCCCCTCCCAGGACAACCCCCCCTCCATTAGTACAGACCCCCAGGACAACCCCCCCTCCATTAGTGCAGACATCCCAGGACAAACCCCCTCTTCACTAGTACAGACCCCCAGGACAACCCCCCTCCATTAGTGCAGACATCCCAGGACAAACCCCCTCTTCACTAGTACAGACCCCCAGGACAACCCCCCGCCATTAGTGCAGACATCCCAGAACAACCCCCCCTTCACTAGTACAGACCCCCCAGGACAACCCCCCCTCCATTAGTGCAGACATCCCAGGACAAACCCCCCCTTCACTAGTACAGACCCCCCAGGACAACCCCCCCTCCATTAGTGCAGACATCCCAGGACAATCCCCCCCTTCACTAGTACAGACCCCCCAGGACAACCTCCCCTCCATTAGTACAGACCCCCCCAGGACAACCCCCCCCTCCATTAATGTAGACATCCCAGGACAAACCCCCTCTTCACTAGTACAGACCCCGAGGACAACCCCCCCTCCATTAGTGCAGACATCCCAGGACAAACCCCCCCTTCACTAGTACAGACCCCCCAGGACAACCCCCCCTCCCAGGACAACCCCCCTCCATTAGTGCAGACATCCCAGGACAAACCCCCCCTTCAGTAGTACAGACCCCCCAGGACAACCGCCCCTCCCAGGACAACCCCCCTCCATTAGTGCAGACATCCCAGGACAAACCCCCCCTTCACTAGTACAGACCCCCAGGACAACCCCCCCTCCATTAGTGCAGACATCCCAGGACAAACCCCCCCATAACTAGTACAGACCCCCAGGACAACCCCCCCTCCATTAGTGCAGACATCCCAGGACAAACCCCCCCTTCACTAGTACAGACCCCCCAGGACAACCCCCCTCCCAGGACAACCCCCCTCCATTAGTGCAGACATCCCAGGACAAACCCCCCCTTCACTAGTACAGACCCCCAGGACAACCCCCCCTCCATTAGTGCAGACATCCCAGGACAAAACCCCCCTTCACTAGTACAGACCCCCCAGGACAACCCCCCCTCCATTAGTGCAGACATCCCAGGACAAACCCCCCCTTCACTAGTACAGACCCCCAGGACAACCCCCCCCTCCATTAGTGCAGACATCCCAGGACAAACCCCCCCTTCACTAGTACAGACCCCCCAGAACAACCCCCCCTCCCAGGACAACCCCCCCTCCATTAGTGCAGACATCCCAGGACAAACCCCCCCTTCACTAGTACAGACCCCCAGGACAACCCCCCTTCCATTAGTGCAGACATCCCAGGACAAACCCCCCCTTCACTAGTACAGACCCCCAGGACAACCCCCCCCTCCATTAGTGCAGACATCCCAGGAAAAACCCCCCCTTCACTAGTACAGACCCCCCAGGACAACTCCCCCTCCCAGGACAACCCCCCCTCCATTAGTGCAGACATCCCAGGACAAACCCCCCCTTCACTAGTACAGACCCCCCAGTACAACCCCCCCTCCATTAGTGCAGACATCCCAGGACAAACCCCCCCATCACAAGTACAGACCCACAGGACAACCCCCCTCCCAGGACAAACCCCCCCTTCACTAGTACAGACCCCCCAGGACAACCTCCCCTCCATTAGTACAGACCCCCCCAGGACAACCCCCCCCTCCATTAATGTAGACATTCCAGGACAAACCCCCTCTTCACTAGTAAAGACCCCGAGGACAACCCCCCCTCCATTAGTGCTGACATCCCAAGACAAACCCCCCCTTCACTAGTACAGACCCCCCAGGACAACCCCCCCTCCCAGGACAACCCCCCTCCATTAGTGCAGACATCCCAGGACAAACCCCCCCTTCACTAGTACAGACCCCCCAGGACAACCCCCCCTCCCAGGACAACCCCCCTCCATTAGTGCAGACATCCCAGGACAAACCCCCCCTTCACTAGTACAGACCCCCAGGACAACCCCCCTCCATTAGTGCAGACATCCCAGGACAAACCCCCCCATAACTAGTACAGACCCCCAGGACAACCCCCCCTCCATTAGTGCAGACATCCCAGGACAAACCCCCCCTTCACTAGTACAGACCCCCCAGGACAACCCCCCTCCCAGGACAACCCCCCTCCCAGGACAACCTCCCTCCATTAGTGCAGACATCCCAGGACAAACCCCCCCCTTCACTAGTACAGACCCCCAGGACAACCCCCCCTCCATTAGTGCAGACATCCCAGGACAAACCCCCCCTTCACTAGTACAGACCCCCCAGGACAACCCCCCCTCCCAGGACAACCCCCCTCCATTAGTGCAGACATCCCAGGACAAACCCCCCCTTCACTAGTACAGACCCCCCAGGACAACCCCCCCTCCCAGGACAACCCCCCTCCATTAGTGCAGACATCCCAGAACAAACCCCCCCTTCACTAGTACAGACCCCCAGGACAACCCCCCTCCATTAGTGCAGACATCCCAGGACAAACCCCCCCCATAACTAGTACAGACCCCCAGGACAACCCCCCCTCCATTAGTGCAGACATCCCAGGACAAACCCCCCCTTCACTAGTACAGACCCCCCAGGACAACCCCCCTCCCAGGACAACCCCCCTCCATTAGTGCAGACATCCCAGGACAAACCCCCCCTTCACTAGTACAGACCCCCCAGGACAACCCCCCCTCCATTAGTGCAGACATCCCAGGACAAACCCCCCCTTCACTAGTACAGACCCCCCAGGACAACCCCCCTCCCAGGACAACCCCCTTCCATTAGTGCAGACATCCCAGGACAAACCCCCCCTTCACTAGTACAGACCCCCCAGGACAACCCCCCCTCCATTAGTGCAGACATCCCAGGACAAACCCCCCCTTCACTAGTACAGACCCCCCAGTACAACCCCCCCTCCCAGGACAACCCCCCCTCCATTAGTGCACAGATGGAGACAGACTTGGGCGGGAGTGAGAGACACAGGAGAACACGCGCCCCCCCCCGCACAGAGACCAGCCGCTCTGATCTCCGGCGGCTGCTCTCCTTCTCTGACAGGAGGAGGGAGGGGGGACAGGCTTGAGCCTCGAAAAACCAGCAGCGGCAGTGACCTGCGGAGGAAGTTGCCTCAGTCTGGACACACACAGAGAGGAGGAGGAGAGAGAAGAGCACTCTAGTGCTTCAGCGCCCCCATCTCTCTGGCGCCCGGGTGCACTGCATCACATGCTGCTATTTTAGTGTGGGGGGTGGCCGAGAATTTGTTGCAGAAGCGGCGCCGCCCCTGTACCACTGCCGCCCTGAGGCCTGGCCTCGGTAGCCTTGTGGGAAATCTGGCCCTGCCTCCAGAGTTACCGTGGACCTCTTGGCTCTTCTCTGATGAATGCTCTCCTTGCCCGGCCGGTCAGTTTAGGTGGACGGCCATGTCTTGGTAGGTTTGCAGTTGTGCCATACTCTTTCCATTTTCCGATGATGGATTGAACAGAGCTCCGTGAGATGATCAAAGCTTGGGAGATTTCTTTATAACCTAACCCTGCTTTATACTTCTCCACAACTTTATCCCTGACCTGTCTGGTGTGTTCCTTGGCCTTCATGATGCTGTTTGTTCACTAAGGTTCTCTAACAAACCTCTGAGGGCTTCACAGAACAGCTGTATTTATACTGAGATTACATGACACACAGGTGGACTCTATTTACTAATTATATGACTTCTGAAGGCAATGGGTTCCACTAGATTTTAGTTAGGGGTATCAGAGTAAAGGTGGCTGAATACAAATGCCCCCCCCCCCCCACTTTTCACATACCGTATTTATCAGCGTATAACACGCACCCCAATTTAGGAGGGAATTTTAAGGAAAAAAAAAACTTTTAGGAGGGAAGTTGAAGGGAAAAAAACTTACATTTAAATGCCCATCAATGCAGCCATGTCAGTGCAGCCATGTCAGTGCAGCCATGTCAGTGCAGCCATGTCAGTACATGTCAGTGCAGCCTTGTCAGTGCAGCCATGTCAGTGCAGCCATGTCAGTACATGTCAGTGCAGCCTTGTCAGTGCAGCCATGTCAGTGCAGCCATGTCAGTACATGTCAGTGCAGCCTTGTCAGTGCAGCCATGTCAGTGCAGCCATGTCAGTACATGTCAGTGCAGCCATGTCAGTGCAGCCTTGTCAGTGCAGCCTTGTCAGTGCAGCCATGTCAGTGCAGCCATGTCAGTGCAGCCTTGTCAGTGCAGCCTTCCCCAGTGCAGCCTTCGATCCCTGTCCCTGCTTCCTGGGCTTCAAAATCGCCGATCGCGATTTGAAAATGGCGCCACCGGCGCCGAAATACACGGAGCCGGTCCTCGGCTCTTTCCGGCGGCTCTCGTTTACTTTCGGCTCCACTCGTAGTCCTGAGCGGAGCTAGCCGAGTAGGTTCGGATAGCTCCGCTTGGGACTACGAGTGGAGCCGAAAGTGAACGAGAGCCGCCGGAAAGAGCCGAGGACCGGCTCTGTGTATTTCGGCGCCGGCGGCGCCATTTTCAAATCGCGGACGGCGATTTTTAAGTTTTGACAGCTCGGGATTGCAGGGGATCGGCGTATAACACGCACCTGCGACTTTCCCCTGATTTTAAGGGGAAAAAAGTGCGTGTTATAAGCCGATAAATACGGTATTTATTTGTATCATTTTCCTTCCACTTCACAATTATGTGACACTTTGTGTTGGTCTATCACATAAAATCCCAATAAAATACATTTATGGTTTTGTTTGTAACATGACAAAATGTGAGAAATCTCAAGGGGTATGAATACTTTTTCAAGGCACTGTATATTGTAGACTTTATTCTGTGCTGGGACTCAATAAATGCATCTCTCTGGATAAACCAAGTTGCTGTGGGAATAATTTGCTTTTTTTTTTTTTTTTTTAAGTACTTTCCTAGTAATATTTATTAACCACTTCAGCCCTGGAAGGATTTACCCCCTACCTGACCAGAGCACTTTGCACAATTTGGCACTGCGTCGCTTTAACTGCTAATTGTGCGGTCATGCAATGTTGTACCCAAATGAAATTTGCGTCCTTTTCTTCCCACAAATAGAGCTTTCTTTTGATGGTATTTGATCACCTCTGCGGTTTTTATTTTTTGCGCTATAAACAGAAAAAGACCGAAAATTTTGAAAAAAAAATGATATTTTCTACTTTTTGTTATAAAAAAAATCCAATAAACTCAATTTTAGTCATACATTTAGGCCAAAATGTATTCGGCCACATGTCTTTGGTAAAAAAAAATGTCAATAAGCGTATATTTATTGGTTTGCGCAAAACTCATAGCGTCTACAAACTAGGGTACATTTTCTGGAATTTACACAGCCTTTAGTTTATGACTGCCTATGTCATTTCTTGAGGTGCTAAAATGACAGGGCAGTACAAAACCCCCCCCCCAAATGACCCCATTTTGGAAAGTAGACACCCCAAGGAAATTGCTGAGAGGCATGTTGAACCCATTGAATATTTATTTTTTTTGTCCCAAGTGATTGAATAATGACAAAAAAAAAAAAATTACAAAAAGTTGTTACTAAATGATATATTGCTCACACAGGCCATGGGCATATGTGGAATTGCACCCCAAAATACATTCAGCTGCTTCTCCTGAGTACGGGGATACCACATGTGTGGATTTTTTGGGAGCCTAGCTGCGTACGGGGCCCCGAAAACCAATCACCACCTTCAGGATTTCTAAGGGTGGAAATTTTTGATTTCACTCTTCACTGCCTATCACAGTTTCGGAGGCCATGGAATGCCCAGATGGCATAAAACCCCCCAAATTACCCCATTTTGGAAAGTAGACACCCCAAGCTATTTGCTGAGAGGCATGGTGAGTATTTTGCAGCTCTCATTTGTTTTTGAAAATGAAAAAAGACAAGAAAAAACTTTTTTTTTTCTTTTTTCAATTTTCAAAACTTTGTGACAAAAAGTGAGGTCTGCAAAATACTCACTATACCTCTCATCAAATAGCTTGGGGTGTCTACTTTCCAAAATGGGGTCATTTGGGGGGGTTTTGTGCCACCTGGGCATTCCATGGCCTCCGAAACTGTGATAGGCAGTGAAGAGTGAAATAAAAAATTTACGGCCTTAGAAAGCCTGAAGGCGGTGATTGGTTTTCGGGGTCCCGTGCGCGGCTAGGCTCCCAAAAAGTCCCACACATGTGGTATCCCCGTACTCAGGAGAAGCAGCAGAATGTATTTTTGGGGTGTAATTTCACATATTCCCATGGCATGTTTGAGCAATATATCATTTAGTGACAACTTTGTGCAAAAAAATATTTGTCTCTTTCCCGCAACTTGTGTCACAATATAAAATATTCCATGGACTCGACATGACTCTCAGCAAATAGCTTGGGGTGTCTACTTTCCAAAATGGGGTCATTTGGGGGGGGTTTGAACTGTCTTGGCATTTTATGCACAACATTTAGAAGCTTATGTCACACATCACCCACTCTTCTAACCACTTGAAGACAAAGCCCTTTCTGACACTTTTTGTTTACATAAAAAAATTATTTTTTTTTGCAAGAAAATTACTTTAAACCCCCAAACATTATATATTTTTTAAAGCAAATGCCCTACAGATTAAAATGGTGGGTGTTTCATTTTTTTTTCACACAGTATTTGCGCAGCGACTTTTCAAATGCATTTTTTTGGGAAAAAACACACTTTTCCCCTTCGTCTTTCAGGACAGCCACCATGAGAGATAGTCTCCTCCTCTTCCTCTAGGAAACACTGCGCCAGCCCACAAATTCTTACTTCCCCCTGCCAGACCTCAGTATTAGTGTTTCCTCCGGTGGGGAGACACTGTGCAAGGAACCGGGCCATTCAGTCAGGGTGACTGTGGCTGTTATTTGTTTTTTGAGCCTGTAATGGGAGCAGGGGCTTCCTAGGTGCATGGGGGGGACTTACCCCTCGTTCTGTTGCCACCACTTCCTAGCTGAGCGCAGCTTCAGGCTGTGGGGGTTCCCTATCGCGGCTACAGGGCTGCAGCAGGCTGGCGTCCACCCTTCCTGTATACTTTACAGGCCGCTCTTTTTTTGGAACTAGGCGGGCCGGACGACGGGCGACGTCATTTCCGGCGGAAGGGCGAAGTTTTGCCTTTGACCCGCGGCTTCCGTTTCCGGGTTGCGGAGCTGATAGGGAAGCCAGGCACAGGCTGGAGACGAGTCTGGGACGCGCACAGGCAGCGTAGGACTCGGTAGTAGCAACCACCTGCAAGTCATGTCGGAAGCGGATGCTCAGCCAACGGACACTACCTCCAGCCTTCCTAAGGTAAGAGTGCCTTGGGGAAAAGTACTCTTTATCTAGGATTGTCCCTCCATGTATGGTTCCTGTCATGGGGGGGCAGATACCCTGGGTGGTCAGGGGAGGGAGGCTCAGATCCCCACAGATTAAGGAGGGTCTAGTGCACTCCCAGGGTTGTATCCTTGTATCCTTGTTTTTAAAAAAAAAAAAAGTGACAAAATGTTTGTTTTTTCCTTTTCATGTATTTCAGAAAGCTGCAGAGAAGTCTAAGTCTACGCATAGCTCTAAGAGGAGGTGTGCCTCTTGCAGGGACACATTAGGGGAAGCATGGACAAAGGTCTTGTGTAGGGAGTGCATAGACTCCCTTGTTAAAGAGAGGGACTCTGAACAGGAGTCAGGACTTGCAGCCTCAGTAAAGGAGCTCTCGTCCACCTTTTCTTCATTTAAAGCCTTATTTGAAAGGTTTCAGCCTCCCATTAGTCCAGCTCCCCAGGATACAACCCCGCCTCAGGCGCAGGGCTCTGCTCCTGCCCAACCTGCAACTTCAGTTAGGGAAGAGGAAGCTCCAGGGCCTTCCGGAGTGGAACAAAGACAGCCAGACAGTTCCTCCTCCGATTCCCAGGATGGTTCAGAGGGGGAGGACCAGGACGGGGAGTCCAGGAAGTCCTCCAGATATAAATTATCCCTGGAGGAGGTAGAGGACCTCTTAGGGGCTATTTATACAACCCTCGGTATTCAGGAGGACAGGAAACCCCTGACACTTCATGACCAAATGTACAGGGGCTTGGGGGAACAAAGGAGAAAAGTTTTTCCAGTTCACGAAGTACTGGTTGAAACTATTAAAAAGGAGTGGCAAGATCCCGAAAGGAAACCCTTTTTTTCTAGATCCTTAAAAAGGAGATTTTCGTTCTCGGATGATCCTACATCTATCTGGAATAAAAATCCCAAGTTAGATGCCGCTTTCTCCCAGGTTTCCAGACACACAGACCTGGCATTTGAGGACATGGGGGCCCTGGTGGATGTCATGGATTGAGGCCTTATCGGTTAGACCTCCTTTTTGCGTTATTTTTCCAGATCGGATCATCTTCAAGACTGATCCAGCATTTTTACCTAAGGTGGCTTCTGGTTTCCACAGAAGTCAGGAGGTAGTTCTTCCCTCATTTTGTCCCAACCCCTCGGGGGAAAGGGAATTAAAATTTCATTCTTTGGACGTAAGGAGATGTATCCTTAAGTACCTAGAGCTGACCAAGAGGTTTAGAAGGTCAGACTCTTTATTTGTTTTGTTTTCTGGGGCCAGAAAAGGATGCAAAGCGTCTCGACGCACTATTGCCAGATGGCTTAGAGTAACCATTGGCCAGGCCTATACATTAGCAGGGAAAGAAATCCCAATGGGAATAAGGGCACACTCTACCAGAGCTATGGCAGCTTCTCAGGCAGAAAAGGCTGGAGCAACGCCAGAGCAAATATGCAGAGCTGCAACATGGTCCAGCTATTCCACTTTCGTAAAGCACTACAGAGTGGACCTGGTGTCGGCTAGTGAGCAAGCCTTTGGGCGAAAGGTATTGCAAGCTGTAGTCCCACCCTAACTGGTAAGTGCTCGTTCATCCTCTCATGGTGGCTGTCCTGAAAGACGAAGGGGGAAAATTAGAGTTACGTACCGGTAACGTCTTTTCCAGTAGTCTTTCAGGACAGCCCTAGTTACCCACCCGAGATTTTTGGGTGTCTTATAAAAGACCAGAATACAGCATGATAATGATATGGGATAGTATGTTATTAATGTGTTCTTGTGTCTCCCCAGCTGACCGGAGGTAAACTTGGAATATACTGAGGTCTGGCAGGGGGAAGTAAGAATTTATGGGCTGGCGCAGTGTTTCCTAGAGGAAGAGGAGGAGACTATCTCTCATGGTGGCTGTCCTGAAAGACTACTGGAAAAGACGTTACCGGTACGTAACTCTAATTTTTTTTAATTTTAATGCACTAAAACACACTATATTGCCAAATGTTTGATGAAATAAAAAAGATGATCTTATGCCGAGTACATGGATACCAAACATGACATGCTTTACAATTGCGCACAATGCAGTGGCAACAAAATAATTACATTTTTAAAAGCCTTTACAGGTTACCACTTTAGATTTACAGAGGAGGTCTACTGCTAAAATTACTGCCCTCGATCTGACCTTCGCGGTGATACCTCACATGCATGGTGCAATTGCTGTTTACATTTGACACCAGACCGACGATTGCGTTCGCCTTAGCGCGAGAACAGGGGGCAACAGGGGTGCTTTTTTTTTTTTTTTCCTTTATTATTTTTTTGCTTTTTTTATCTTATTTTTAAACTGTTCCTTTCTTTTTTTCTTTTAAATCATTTTTATTGTTATCTCAGGGAATGTAAATATCCACTATGATAGCAATAGGTAGTGACAGGTACTCTTTTTTGAAAAAATTGGGGTCTATTAGACCCTAGATCTCTCCTCTGCCCTCAAAACATCTGACCACACCAAGATCGGTGTGATAAAATGCTTTCCCAATTTCCCAATGGTGCTGTTTACATCTGGCAAAATCGAAGTCATAAAATGCTCGTAGCTTCTGGTTTCTTAGGCCATAGAGATGTTTGGAGCCACTTTGGTCTCTGATCAGCTCTATGGTCAGCTGGCTGAATCACCGGCTGCATTCTCAGGATCCCTGTTGAGACAGGAGAGCCAGAGAAAAACACGGAAGATGGTGGGGGGGCATTCCCTCCCACGGCTTGTAAAAGCAGTCTAGAGGCTAATTAGCCGCTAGGATTGCTTTTACATGAAAGCCGACCACTGGCTGAAAAGAATGATACCAAGATGATACCTAAACCTGCAGGCATCATTCTGGTATAACCATTCAAAGTCGTGAATGGCGTACCTGAAGACAAAAAAATGGTTAACAATAAAACACAGTAAACGGTAAAGTATAAAAAATTGCATACCTGAAAAGCAAACATGATAAAACATAATAACAATAAAACATTGCAGAATAGAATACAGTAAAAAAGAGCAGAACAATAGAGAGAGAATAGAGAGAGAGAGAACAATAAAACGACAACTATTTTTTTTATTTTATATATATATATATTTTTATACTTTTTTTTGTAACTGTAACTTTTATAACGGTAACCGGTTCCAGGTTCGGGTCTCTCAAAATGCGATGGCATCTTGGGAGACCCTGTGAAAGTGTGCCTAGTCTGTGCAATGCTGTACCCTACGCTAATACTCAACTAGTGAATGGTAGCGTTCAAAACATTCACCAATGCAAAGACCAGGATTGTCAGGACAGGAGGGACAATAATAGCGGGTGTCACGCCTATATCCGCGCTTGCTGCAGACACAACATCTTTTTTGGGGGGGTTCGCTGGGTAGGGGTACTCGGGAGGACATAAAGAAAATGCCTCTCATGCAGCCGACTGCATTTGGTTGGGGATGTGAATGGGGGAAGTACGGGCGCTGCAGAAGTGGTGGGTTCCCAATTAGGTGTGGCGAATGCAGCAGGAAGGACACTATGGGCACGACGGGCCTGTGTTTGTCTTTTTGGTGGCAGCGGGACACTACTTGTGCTTGCCACCTCACCAGCTTGAACTGCACTTATGGGACTCGCCACGTCACCAAGTGTTACTGCAGTGCTGGTTTGACTACGACCGGGGTGTACTAGGCCGCTGGTGCTTGCCAGTTCACCAAAACGCTACCAAAAAAAACTTAGCGATCGCAGGGATCAGGCCTGACTCTGCGAACGCTGCAGTTATGCGTTTAGTGTTTTGTAAGTGACAGTGATCGATCGATACTGCACTTGGGTGGGCTGGGCGGAGGGGCAAAACGCAGGTGCTAGCAGGTATCTGGGCTGATCCCGCTAACACTGCGTTTTTGGGAACCCTAAACTGCTGGGGACGCTAGTATAGATCTGATCGGATCAGATATTGATCTGTACAGATACTATACCACTAAGGGAGGCGTATGCTGCGTGCGTGGGTGTTAGCGCTACTGGCACTAACCTGACGCTGCCTGGGGCGATGCATATCACCGCCAGGCGATCAGGGGGCTAAACTAACCAGCGTCACACATAACGGTTATACGGTGATCAGTGGTGAAAGGGTTAACTAGCGGGCAATCAAGGGGTTAAAACATTTATTAGATAGTATATGGGGGTCCCTGACGCTATAAAACGCTGACGGCGAACCTAAATATTTACCTCACTAACTAGCGTCACCAGCGACACTAATACAGCGATCAGAAAAATGATCGGTTAGTGACACTGGCGACGGGGGGTGATCAAGGGGTTAAACCTTTATTGGGGGGTTAGGGGGGTACCCTAGACCTAAAGGGGGCTAATACTAACTGCCCCACCACACTAACTGTCACAAACTGACACCATGCAGTAATCAGAAAAAAAAAAAACTGCTTGGTGTCAGTGTGACGAGGGGGGGGGGGGGGTGATTGGGGGGTGTTTTGTGTGCCTGGCATGTTCTACTGTGTGTAGTGTTTTACACTCACATTGCAGTCTTCTCTCCTCGGCGCCGAAATGGAAAATACCGAGCCGAGGAGAGATGACATAATTTCCTTTACTGCTGTTTACCATACAGCAGCAGAGGAATGATTCTATTGGCCAGCAGCGATCGCGGGGGGGGGGGGGGGCACGAATGGATGGCCTCCCCCTCACCTCCGATCGCCGCTCTACAAACCACGACCGCCTCGGGCACCGGAGGGGGGGTCCGATCGGACCCTCCGCCCGCGGGAGGCAGATCACGTACATGTACATGATTCTGCCTGCCAGTGCCATTCTGCTGGCGTATATCAGAGTGAGGCGGTCGGCAAGTGGTTAAAACAATATTAACTTACATTAAAAACACAGTGATAATCATAAAGAGATCTCCAAATCTCCAAGGGAGCAAACGGCTGAGCTTCTGGTCTCGGTCGTGACCAGAAGTGACGTCACCCGGCTCCTCCCGATGCATTGCATCACAAATCGTGTGTCTTTCTCAGGGTTGGAGAGAGGAGAGGGGAAAAAGCCTAAAAAAGAAAACGAATGCAGCCACCACATTTTGGTTTTGGGTTTAATACTACTTTAAATACCGGCATCTGGCAACAGCAATTCTCAGCTGCAGGTGAAGGTATTTAAATGACAGAGAACATCCCGCTCCCCCACAACTTCAACCAGCACTCACACCTACAAATGCTATTACCTTGTATTAAGCTATACAATTTAACCAGCAAACCTCACACAGGTCAGGTGACATGTTACAGGAAGGTCAGCACATTACATGGATGAGAAGAGTTGTAGGAGTACAGAATGTCTCTGATCTGATATTGATTTAATAATATTTTCTCCCCCAGTTTTGGGTACAAATAACTTGATTTGTATTTTATAGGGGCTCTGAGGATAACAATGAGAACATCAGTTGTGTCAGTACTGAGGGATGAGGATGTCACCATTCCCTGTGATGTATCCGGTCTAAATCCTTGGAGTGCCATTGCAGTACTATGGAGGAGGAAATCAGAGGACGGCACTGAGAACGATGTGTATGAATACAGTGAAGGACGGGTGACGGTATACAGACCAGGAAGTTTCATGGATAATACAGAGATCTGGATTGGAAATGCCGAGCTCCACATCCCCCGAGTCCAGTTCTCTGATGAGGGGGAATACACCTGTACAGTGATAAGCACTCCGGATAAAGGGGATGGTAGAGCTACCCTACAGGTGTCAGGTGAGTGATGGTGACAATGACTTTGCCCCTCCCTTCCCCCATACTGTGTTATATGGCTCTGGGGTGATTTACTAAGGGAGTTGAGAATCTTCGCTCCATTAATTGTCGTTGTGTTCATTTTGAATTCTCCAATCATTTGCAGATTAAATAAATAAACAGGAATTTTCTTATACTATAATTGGAAAATGTAAGTGACTTTTCCTGAGAGAACATTCTCTACTCCTTTAGTAAATCAGCCCTTATGAGGAATCTCCCCCAGAGAATTCCTCCCTCTAGTGGTGGAAGTGAGAGACTAGAGGGAGCCCAATGACTACATCTACTGACTGGAGGGTCTCCTGTCCTCCTTCCATCTGATCCACCATTACAATGGGTTCTTCTTGATATAATCGGCACAGTCCGTGGATATGATCTCTGTGTTTTCTGCAGATTGGATTAATAATGATTATTTTCTGTACAGCTCCTCCATCGGCTGATGTGACACCGGCAAATCCAACCATCGAGGAAGGGACTGAGAAGACGGTGATGTGTGAAGTTCACAATTTTTATCCAAAAGATATTTCCATACGCTGGGGTCAATATCGTAAGGGTTCTCCTGATTATGAGCTCCTGGAAATGTGGACTTCTGTAAAGAGTTGGCCTATGAATTCAGACGGGACGTACAATGTGACAAGTCTACTGACCCTGAGCCCCAAGATGGAGGACAATGGGAACATCTATTCCTGTATTATCAGCCACCGATCTCTGCGGACTAAACTGTCCAGGAGTCTCACCCTCACAGTGACAGGTCAGTAATATCGATTAATATTTTTCATTACATACCATAGACTTCATGGTAACTACCCGCCTGTCATATAGAAGGTGTGGTGTTTGGTTGGGTGAAGTGCCCGGACTCTAAACACCAAGAGATGTCACCAGCACACTTCCGGGAAATTTTCATTCACTCACATTGGTGGCACAACTAAGTGCAATATGATTTGCAGGCTCCTCCATATGTGGGTGATGATTGGTCAATGTGCACCCATAAATCTTGTGGTCTTTTTACCAAGTGGGGGCAATTTTCCTGCATTCCCCCCACTCTGAGATTATCTCTATGAATCTGTATGTTAGGTAGGTGAGGAGCATTTTTTGTTTGTACACTATTCCTTCAGCCTCTCACAAAATATCTCCTCTTGTGGGTAGAACATTCCTTGACTCATGATGACATCAGGTATTGGCCATCTTCTTTCTATTGGTGGCAGCTGGTCAAAGGCCAATATCTCTTCTTCAGTACAGTCTGTTGGACATCGTCTTCCTTCCAGAACATTCACTGACTCCTGATATCAGGTATTTCCAGCTTCTCCTCCATGATGTGGACCTACATCTCTTCTTTCTGTATTCTCCGAGCAACCCGCACTCTCCCACTTCATCAGCATATATCCTTGTCACAGGAGTCGGTAAGGTGGCTGATCTCTTATACATACAAGAAATTCAGTTCATCTCCTTTTTTAATTTTTCTGATATCTGCTGATGTAAGCTTTTTTTTGTTTATATATTTTTTAAAATATATATACATAAATAATGTAAATATAGAACTGCTCCCGCAGAAACTGCTGGAATACTTGTACCCGGGCTTCCCACTGATTATCCTGCAACCAGTTACACGGTATTTCCACACAGCCAGATGCACACACTCTTCTGCTCGTTGTCTCCAATGACCTGTCTAGGGTATTTTTTAGTTTTTTTTTATGCAGAACTTGTGTAGCACGGCCCCCTAAGGGACTGCTTTGAATTACCTGCTCATCTGCATGTCCATGACCTGGTGTACATTCCAACCCACCTGACACTCTGGGTTCAGACATCCTTGTATCACTGTAGAGCAGGCATGTCCAAAGTCCGGCCTGTGGGCCAATTACGGCCTGCATTCCGGTTTTCAAACGGCCCGCCTGGTAATTTGGACATGTATATCTTTTGTGGCCCCCAATGAATCCCCGAGTGCTGGGGCCACAAAAGATAACCATGCTGGCTGCCTTGGAAGGGATGGGGAGGGGGCAGGATGGGTGCCGTACATACAGGAGAATTTCCTGTTTACACGGCGGCCTCTGTAAAGGGAAGTCCCGTCCCCTGCGCTGCCATTGGACGACTGTTCTGTCCATCATAGGAGGTGGGACTTTGTATTAAAGAGGCCGCCGATAAAACAGGAGTTTCTCCTGTATGTCTGTTGGCGCTCGTCCCGCCCCCCTCCCTGTCTACTCCAAGACTGCAGATGGGCATGAATCAGGCGGCACTGATAGCAATGGTGAGGCTGCATTCATGTCGAAGGGGGTGCTGCATTCATGGCAATGGGGATGCTGCATTCATGGCAATTAGGGTGCTGCATTCATGTCAATGGAGGTGCTGCATTCATGTCAATGGAGGTGCTGCATTCATGTCAATGGGGGTGCTGCATTCATGTAAATGGGGGTGCTCCATTCATGTCAATAGGGATGTGCCATTCATGTCAATGGGGGTGCTCCATTCATGTCAATGGGGGTGCTCCATTCATGACAATGGGGGTGCTGCATTCATGGCAATGGGGGTGCTCCATTCATGTCGAAGGGGATGCTGCATTCATGGCAATGGGGATGCTGCATTCATGGCAATTAGGGTGCTGCATTCATATCAATGGGGGTGCTGCATTCATGTCAATGGAGGTGCTGCATTCATGTCAATGGGGGTGCTGCATTCATGTCAATGGGGGTGCTGCATTCATGTCAATGGGGGTGCTCCATTCATGTCAATAGGGATGTGCCATTCATGTCAATGGGGGTGCTCCATTCATGACAATGGGGGTGCTGCATTCATGGCAATGGGGGTGCTCCATTCATGTCAATGGGGGTGCTGCATTTATGTCAATGGGGATGCTCCATTCATGTCAATGGGGGGCTGCGTTCATGTCAATGGGGGTGCTGCATTCATATCAATGGGGGTGCTGCATTCATGTCAATGGAGGTGCTGCATTCATGTCAATGGGGGTGCTGCATTCATGTCAATGGGGGTGCTGCATTCATGGCAATGGGGGTGCTGCATTCATGACAATGGGGGTGCTGCATTCATGGCAATGGGGGTGCTGCATTCATGACAATGGGGGTGCTGCATTCATGACAATGGGGGTGCTACATTCATGGCAATGGGGTTGCTCTGTTCATGTCAATGGGGGTGCTCCATTTATGGCAATGGGGTGCTGCATTCATGTCAATGGGGGTGCTGCATTCAGGTCAATGGGGTTGCTCCGTTCATGTCAATGGGGGTGCTGCATTCATGTCAATGGGGGTGCTACATTCATGTCAAGGGGGTGCTCCAATCATGGCACTTGTGAGGCTGCAGATGGACACTGACCCTTATTTTGCTTCACAGTTCTTTATTTAAAATTTAAGATTGTTTCTGAAATATTTATACCTCACTTAAACGATTAACGATACAAATATAAGTGATTAAACCTTTGTCTATATAAAAATAAAAACGAGCGATAACAGGGAAAAAAGATAAACAATTACATTTATTTACACAGAAAAGGAAGGTTAGAATGATTAGAATTTATCATATATCTCTATAGTGTTGGCTCTAGGCTGCAAAATTAATTCAGGCATAAACTCATAAATGTTTTCAATGGACATATACAAGATATACAAAGTCATAAGATAAATCCTAGGATACAAAAAAGGTTAGAAAGAAAGATAGACATAGATACTTTACACAGACAGCATATCCCTCAGATGTTCTCGGGCTGGACTGCCTGTAACCATTTAGCCCACTTCCTTTTATATGCATTCTCCACCAATCAGAAGATGCCACAAATGAAAGAGATGTCTCAAAATTCATGCTCGGACATTGCTGTTACAGTGCGACCCCCTCGGTGCCTACCAGTCTATGAATTAATGAACAATCTCCTTTGATCTCCCAGCCCAAACAGTCCTGACAGTAGTATGTTAATGGCCCCCTGGCGAATTGATTACCACCTAGGGGACCTTCCCTGATTCCCATCAGTGTATTGGAAGCATGTTAATGGCCCCCTGAAGAATGAATGCCTTAAAGTCTGCCAATACCCTTTGATCTAATCAACACCTCTAGGGCTTCTCGGGTTCACACCAAGGTAACTACATTTCTTAAGGTGAGCTTTGTTCTATCATGATATTAAGAAACATATTCCCATATATGAAATATATATATACCCACACATAGACACCCACATATACACGTAGATACATATATACACATATATATATACACACATACACACATACATATACACATATATATATACATACACACATACACATCCTATGGGGCAAGGCAGTTTAAATTGGAGTCCTTGCAATGGTCCACTTGAATCTCATTGATATAAATATGATATCCAATATTTCCATCACAAGATTTTTTCCTGAAACTTCCCTCTTAAAGTGAAGATGCGTGTTATACGCCGATAAATACGGTATATCCAAATAATACGCCCGAGATCATCTCTTCACCACACACAGGGGCTGATTTACGAACATGTTGGTGCATTTGTGTGAGCAGGAATAGTTATTGCGACATGGCGCATACTTGAAGGAATAGAAACCAGCTGGTGACTTGCGCCGGATGCGCGGAATCGTTGCACACACGGGCGCAGACACATTCTTAAATACAGAACAGACATCGGGCACTTGCTCATTGTAGTTCTAATCATGTTAATGAGCTTTTCCTTATCACATGGAGAATATTTCTTCCACTTTTATTCTATTCTATTCATTTCTTTTTAAAACAACTCAATAATTATTCTAGAGATCTTCCTCCGATCAACAACTGTGCGGATATTCCCTGGACTTGGATGTGAAATGTCATAATTGTCAAAATGTCATTGTGTGCATTTTATGGTGATAATCTATAATCATTGGTGGACCTGAAACTTCCATGAAAACATCTTCTTAATACATGTCTGTGTAATGTGCATTCTGGACAATTCTTTCCCCATACACTGTGCAATGTGTAAAGGGTTAATACCCAAAAAGAGAAAGCAGCTTGTGTCTGGTGGTGTAGCTGATTAGTATCTCCTATTCAGAATGTGTCAGCACAAAACCAGATGCAGTTCTGTGCGTTTTTTTTCTGCACTGAGGCTGGATTCGCACCTTTGGCATTTTTAGTGCTTTTTGCATTTTGCAGATTTGCACTACAGAACATGTTCCATAGGAAACAATGTTAAATGGACTGTACTGCAAATCTGCAAAATGCAAAAAGCACTAAAACTGCATAGGTGTTGTTAGATTCAACTTTTAAATAAGTTGCTTATAGTTTATATTGCTTTGTCAAATTATTGCTTCTTATAGGAATTAAGACACAGAGTCAGGTATGTCTGTATCAAAGTTCTGAGCATAATGGACTGCTGCTCTTTACTTCTTTCAAAGGCCTTTTTATAGGCAATTATACAAACAATAGCATCAGCACAGCCCCCCCACACAGGGCAAGGGTAAACAACAACAGGAGTCACCTGGGCTACGAACACAAGCTTCAATACCATGGCAATATAGTTACAAGAAAACAAAAGCAGCTTCAATTGAGTTCAACAGCCAAAAAGTTAAAAACAGATTTACATGTAGGCATCATTTTAAGTGAGAACTCTAAATTAAATCCCTGACCTTATCAATTTCCCCCTTTGACATCATCCTCTCCTTCCCCCTGGGTCCTCATGAATAAGTTCTAGTCAGTTTTTCCCCAGAGTACTTTCCCTGAGTTGTCAGAGGGGTAGAACCCATCCCCCTAGGTATTACCAACATCTTAAAATTCAAGAAGAGGAGTTTTATAGGAGTAGGGTGATGTCAATACACATTTATCAGTATGCCCTGTCTATTCTCCTAATTTTCCTATTTATTTTCCTGTATACACATATATTCGTGATTGTAAGTGATATTAATATTAGAATAATAATTACCATTGGACTTAACAACCAGTGAAAGGTATTGGTTGCTGTAGAAGACATTCCACTGAATATATCCCACCAATGTGGTGCAGTATCCTGTTGTATCTGTGAGGAAAGATGTACTAGTCTACCTTTGTCAATAATTGCAGATACAAGGTTATTCTGTAGGGTATGTTCTAGTGTTTCTATGTGTCGTCTTAACAACTCTGATTGTTCCAAAACCTGTTTTAGTGGGTCTAAAGATATTATAAAGGGTGTAATGTCAGTGAGATTATGTACCTCATAGACTGAAGAGAATATCTTATCGGCGTCTGGTTCAAAAAGATAGGTGTCGTTACCCCATTGTAATATTTTAATCTTTTTTATACATCCCGCAAACGGCGCCGATCTATTTAATGCTGACATGGTGCGGTTATCATTAGTAATGATACAAATATGCTGGGGTCCTATTTCTATGAATCTATTGTTCACATTTATCGGTGTTCTTTGCATTTTGCATATGCTAGTTTGGTATTTTAAAAAGCAAGGTTCATATACTGGGGAACTTCTGCCACATACCATTCCCTTATTAGTTCCTTCACATAGAGTTAAATCATGGGTTCTGTTTCTTTTATCTACATATTTCCCATATATTTCTGGATACCAAAACTCGTCTTTAATTACTAGTGGCATGACCACTATTTTACACATTTCCATTACATCTGCTACCCGGTATGCTTCAAACCTTCCTACACACCATTTCTCCTCACATTCTATCTTATCCCCTTTTACTTGGAACCATACAACATCGTCAGTTAAACCCTTAAAATATTTCATCCAGGTATGATAATTTCCCAACTGTAGTTCAGTCCTGGCCCTATTTATTTGTATATGATAGGATAAGAGGTTAAAAGAGCACTGTGTGAAATTTACAAACTGTTGATTTTGATTCCACAGCTGGAGCTCTGCTCCTATCGTGTGATTTATTAACCCTCCAAAAATTGTAATAGGGGTATTTCTTGCAGTTGGGTTTCAAAAGCGGTGGGTAACCATTTGCTTGTGATAGTCAAGCTGTCAGCTATGTGTCCCCCTGCATGCTTCCATCTGTTGTTCATTTCTTCTATCTCGACCGAGTTTAAAATTCCCATCCCTGTACCTGTCAGTCCCAATAGTGTGTCGTACCATGCTCATTTATACCTACACTCCGGTATCGGGGGAAAGGTGATATTGAATTTTATTTTTGTTTTCTGTTGTGATGTTGATACATTTATGCAAGTGTTTGGTACGGGTGTTAATATGGAAGATTCAATTGTTGGCGTTACTTCTTCCTCCATTTGTATGTGAAACCCATAGGTCTGTGCCCTCCAGTACCACCCATCAACTTTCTCTTCCTTCCACCAAGAGGCACAGAGGAAAGTACTGGATTGATTAACGGTAATATCTGTCAGATTAAACATCCCTTCGGTTATATTCCCTCCTTCTGCCATGACTGTTAATATTTGGTACATTTGTCCCACTACCCGTTCCCGGGCTTGTTTCCATGTCTGTGAAAGGGATATTTTATGACACCTATGGTTCTTACTATTGTTAAAGGGGAAACCCATATTATCGTTCCACTGCCTGTATCCATGCTATACCTACATCTACATGAAACGGTCGCCTATGTCCTTCAACAGTATAATTACCCACAGTGTAATCCTTATTTATCTCATATCCTGATACATTTGCTACTTTAGGATCATCTATACTCCATTCAAAAGTCATTGTTTCTTCTACCTCAAGTACATTAATACCAGGAGTCCATGCATGTATTTGTAAAACAACAATCTTCAACAAAAAATATGTAAGTAGATATTTCATCATGTTGTTTTCTCGGGTTGTTTCTTGCAATGTGATGCGTGTATCCAGGTAGGTTTTCCTTCCAGCTTTACTGAGGTGGCTGTGGTCAAGAGTACTTGGTAAGGACCTTCAAACCTGGGTTCCAATGTCTTTCTGGTGTGTTTCTTTACATATACATAATCCCCTGGTAGCAGCGTATGTGTACCTGTTATTGAATTAGGGTCTGGAAGAGAAGAATACACACTTTTGTGGATCTTAGTTAGACGTTGTTGTAATTGTATTACATATGCAGTCAAACTATCACATTGCAATTGCATACTCTGTGGAAAGTATAAACCCAATCTAGGTGCATTCCCAAAAAGTATTTCGTATGGGGATAATCCTGTCTTTCCTGTTGGAGTGTACCTTATAGAGAACAAAGCCAAAGGCAGGCATTCTGGCCAAGGCTTGTTTAACTCTTGCATGGCTTTTTGTATTTTTAACTTTATTGTCCCATTTACTCTCTCCACTGATCCTGAACTCTGTGGGTGGTAAGGGGTGTGAAAACTTTGTTGAACCCCTAACATGGTCATCACATTCTGCATGATTTCTCCTGTAAAGTGTGTCCCCCTATCTGATTCTATGGTTTCAGGAAGACCAAACCTAGGTATTAACTCAGTGATCAGTTTCTTAGCTGTGGCTTTAGCTGTAGCCGATTTTACTGGATAACTTTCGGGCCAACCTGAGAATAAATCGATACACACGAGGACAAACTCAAAGGGGCCGCTCTTGGGCATTTGTATGTAGTCAATTTGCAGTCTCTGGAAGGGGTATTGGGCCCGGACCTCGTGTTTTCGTGGGGTTTTCACTTTCTGTCCTGGGTTATTCAGGAGACAGATTTGGCAGGCTGCACAGTAGTTTCTTGCAGTGCTACTGAATCCGGGGGCGAGCCATCCTTGGTTCACAATCCTATACATGGAATTGGAACTGACGTGTGTGGGTAGGTGAACTGCCGCTGCCATTGCTGGGTACAGAGAGGCAGGTAGGCATATTTTGCCCCCTTCACTCCATACATTGTCAAGGTCTGGTGCTGCTCCCATTCTGACCCACTTATCTTTCTTGCTCTCCCCTGCTTGCTCCTGTAATTTACTCAGCTGCTGCCATGTTGGTTCTGGGATACTCACCTCTACCGCTGCTAAGGTCTCAGGGCTTCCTTCCCCTAGAGCTGCCTGTTTTGCAGTCAAATCTGCAAATGCATTTCCTTTTGCCTCAATTGTTTTTGCGCTCGTGTGTGCCGCTATCTTCATGATGGCCACTCGTTTAACCTTTTGAAGATTGTTCAGGACTCTCTTAATCCCTTCTCCATGTTTTACAGGTGTACCTGCTGCTGTCAGATAACCTCTAGCCCTCCATATGTGGCCATAATCGTGCGCTACACCATAAGCGTAGGCGGAGTTAGTGTAAATATTCCCTTCTCGTCCTTTTAAGTATTCTAGGGCTTGTTCTAAAGCTTTTAATTCTGCTTCCTGTGCTGACATGTGGGCTGGTAAGGGCTGTGCGTCAATCACCTGTGTATCAGTCACTACGGCATAACCTGTGTGATATTTACCCTTGTCATCAGCAAACCTACTGCCATCTATGTACAAAGTGTGCTCAGCATTTAAAATTGGTGTATCTGTAACATGTGGAAATCCCATTGCCTCCTGTTCCATGAGCTGAAAACAATCGTGTTCATCTACTTGTTTAAACAAAAGAGTGTCAGTGTCCTCATTTCTTTTCTCACTAGTACTATTAGTACTATCATTCCCCCTTGCCAAATCTGGTGACTGAAGAGGCAAAAAGGTAGCCAAATTTAAGGTTGTACAGCGCTGAAAAGTAACATTTGGAGGTAAGAGTAAAGTACACTGTAACCTCAGTTGTCTGGCCATTGAAATGTGTTTGGGCTGTACCTGAGACAAGATTGCATGTATGTCATGTGTGGTATGCACTACGACTGGATTGTCTAGAACAATCTCTGATGACTTATCTATGATAATTGACACTGCAGCTACCGCCCGTACACAAGACGGTGAACCTCTAGATACTGGATCTAATGCTGCTGAAAAGTAAGCGACTGGTCTTTGTTTTACATGTGCCTGTGTCAGAACACCTGTGGCATGTCCAGTGATCTCAGCAATGTACAGATTAAATATCTTGGTGTAATCTGGTATACCAATAGCCGGGGCAGAAATCAACAACTTTTTCAAAGTGATAAACGATTCATAAGCTACTTCTGTAAGCATATACGGTACAATTTTCAAACAATCGTATAATGGCTGCATCAAAGCGCTAGCATGTGGTATCCACTGTCTACAATATGACACGATACCTAAAAACATACGCAATTGTTTGAAATTCCGTGGGGGTAACATTCCCTTTATCACTTGAACCCTCTCCTCAGTGAGATGTCTCGTACCCTGTGATATACAATGTCCCAAAAAGATAACTTTTTCCTGACACACTTGTAACTTTTTCTTATTAACCTTGCAACCTTTTTCTCCCAAAAATCGCAACAAATTAAGGGTGGTGGCCAAACAAGTTTCCTTGTCAGGGCAGCATAACAATAAATCATCCACATATTGTAACAATACACAGGAATCTGGTGGTACCCATTCTCCCAACACCGTTTGCAATGCTTGCGAAAAAAGGTAGGTGAATGTGCCATACCCTGAGGTAGGCGTGTCCAGGTTAGTTGCCGATTTTTTATTGAAAATGCGAACCAAAGTTGGCATTCTTCAGCAAGCGGGACGGAAAAGAAAGCATTCGCTAAATCTATAACCGTAAAGTACATACTGGTTGATGGTATTTGTGACAGTAATGTATGTGGATTGGGTACTAAAGGTGTCATCGGGGCTAGTATTTTGTTGACCGCTCTAAGGTCTTGGACCATTCTATACTTAACCGGACTACCGGCTACTGATTTCTTTTTAACCGGGTACAAGGGAGTGTTTGCCGGTGATTTTACCTCTTTTAGAACTCCACTTTTTAAGAAGGATTGGACCTGCATTTCTATGGCCGCCTCTTGGGGTGCACTAAGTGGATACTGCTTTTGTTGGGGAAGCACTGCTCCTGGAATCAGCTGTAGGGTAACCGGAGGTATGGGCAAAAGTCCAACATCAGCTGGATGTTTCTCCCATAGTTCTCCTGGAAGGGACGACAAAATCTGATCTAAGTCTGAAGGAGGTGGGCCGGATTCCTCCTCTAGGTATTGTATCAGGTTACACATCTCCATGTGTTCTTGATTATCCCCTATAGCTAAGGTGACAGTGCCATCTGGGTGATAGGTAATGTTAGCTCCTATTTTCTGCAAAATGTCAGCTCCTAACAAATTAGTGGGGGCTCCTCTGGATACCAGAAAGCGTGAAAGGAACATGTGGTTTCCTATTTTAACTTTCAGAGGTTTTGTAAGCGGGGCGTCGGCTAAAATGCCATCATATCCAGTTATTAGTAAAGTGTCAGGTGATTTTTGGCCAGGGAGTAGTTCAGAGTCAGAAAGTAACGAGCGTGAAGCTCCTGTATCGACTAAACAAGAGATTTTCTTATTACCAACCGTTATATTTGTCTTAAGCATTGTTGTTTTGGACTTTTCTAAAACCGGGGCGAGTCATGCTCGTGGACCATCTCCCTGCTGCCTGATATGACTATTTTTGTTGTCCCTGGGCTGGTTCCTTCTCTGATTAACTGGAGAATCAACACCTTCCTCTCCTTCATCCCTTATTCTTTTCTTACAGTTGCGTCTGATGTGACCAATCTTGTTACAGTAGTGACAGGTAAGGGGTTTGCGAAAGGAACCTCTACCTTGCTCTTGGGGACCCCCGAGTGCGTTGATAGCATGAGATTTCCTCCCTTTGGTTTCTGCTAAGTCCGCCTCTATGCCTTGCGCTTTTTGTAACAACGTCCCTCTATCTCTAGTTGCCCTCCACTCTGGTGTGCAGGCTTTCAGTCTCTCACTTATCTGTGGAATTAATCCCTCCATAAATTGTCTATTGAAGGCTCGGATTGTGACTGGCAGAGCTAAATCCAATCCCTCATCTGCCATCATACTTTCCATAGATAAGTAAAATTCCGATACAGTCTGTCCTGGCATTTGCTTCATGGGTGATATGGACCCCCTCTCCTGTTGTTTTGCCTGACAAAAAGCTTCTAATCTAGCAATAAAAGGGGCCCTTGAGTCTATATGTCTGACATGTCCTGTCTCTAAATTGCCATCCCCATCAACTTGTCCTGCAGGTCTGTGTGGACCTATTTCTGTCATAAACTGGTTAAACAGGGTCAGAGTCATTTTGTGTCTGCATAGATCCTCCCCATCCTGCCAGGTCGCTTCATGTGTATTCATTAACTGTGTCACAAATCTACAAAAAGCAGCTGGCTTTGCTACCGGGTCTGGGGCGCTCTGTATTAATGCCATAAGGGTGTCTGCCGACCATGGTGCCCAAGTCCTTATTTGCATTCTACGAGTGACAGTAGGTGGGGCATTTGGATGGGCTGCTTGTCCAAATTCTGGATTGTTTACCTGAACAATGCGTGTATCAGTGCGTACGGGAGCTACAGTTTCTGGATGCGGTTTTTGTGCCCCACAATGCACACATTCTACTGCCCATTCTGGGTTTTGTGCTCCACAATCCTGACAAACCCATCCTCTCCCCTCAAGTACCGGATATATCTTGTGTGGTTTGCGTTCTACGTCAGTGTATGGGGGTGGGATGGCTGAGCTGGGAGCCTCGACATTTTTTGTTCTTCTATCTTTCATGACCCAACCATCACAAACTGGATTATATTTCCACCCCTCTTCTTTTGCTCTATTTGAGACCTTAATTAAGCACTGAACCTGACGCATCCATTGCTTCTCTAACACCTCTCCTTGTCTGTCCCTTTTTATTTCACTCCATACATCCGGGTCTAAGCCCGCTGCTCCTTTCACCTTAAATTTATGAAGGACATCCTTTAAGTCCTGTGCTTTGGTTTTCCCATAAATGTCTTAATTATCTGTGGCACCGTATAGTGCGCCACAATTCCCTGACGGGGTTTTGTGTTCCTCTGGCCCATTCTAACAGTCCTGCCTAGGTAGCGTGTGGGACACTTAGTGTACAATATAATGCGGCTACAACATATACAAGAATGAATAATTACTTTATATGCTAGCCCAATAGCAAACCAGCTAAGTTACACTAGTTCCTCGTTGCCTTCCTCCTAGGGTGCTAGAATTCTAGAAACCTCTCCGGAATGAGATTTCTGAAACCGAATTACTTTATATGCTAGCCCAATAATAAATAATTACTTTATATGCTAGCCCAATAACAAACCAGAATGCGGCTACAACATATACAAAAATGCGGCTACAACATATACAAGCATTCCTTTAAGTGGCCAGGTATCCGACTAGATCTCGGGACTTTGTTGAGACCTTATTCCCTCCCCGTATCTGGGAATCCCTCTCATACACTCTTATCCCTGCTTTATGGAGCAGACAGGGCTTATACTCTCAACCCGTCTATGGTTTATGAGTTAGATGTGAGGTTAAGCATAAGCGTCAGACCCCCAAGCTCACAAGCCCTCAGGTTCCCAATCGTGTGAGGTAAGGCGCATTCCGTTGCTTAGTTCGGCAATCCCCTTCTAACTCATACCATCCTTGACAAGGCTCATTCACTTTCTCAACAAGACAGACAAGACAGACACAGACAAAACAAATAATTCCAGCAATATAAACTAAAATATGCAGTAATTCTAGACTCACCACTACAGAGGCTGGTGTTTTAAAACCAGGAGAACCGTAACTGACAGAACGGATAGGCACAAATCAGGGGAGCACAGAATATAAGAAAAATAAAGCTTTTTCTTACCTGCGCAGGTTTTTTGATCTGTGGTTCCCAGAATGCCTGTCCTTTCGTTCCGTCAGCGTAGCTCAACCACCTCTTGTAGTATCATCGGTGAGTCCGTGTTCGGGCGCCAAATTGTTAGATTCAACTTTTAAATAAGTTGCTTATAGTTTATATTGCTTTGTCAAATTATTGCTTCTTATAGGAATTAAGACACAGAGTCAGGTATGTCTGTATCAAAGTTCTCAGCATAATGGACTGCTGCTCTTTACTTCTTTCAAAGGCCTTTTTATAGGCAATTATACAAACAATAGCATTAGCACAGCCCCCCCACACAGGGCAAGGGTAAACAACAACAGGAGTCACCTGGGCTACGAACACAAGCTTCAATACCATGGCAATATAGTTACAAGAAAACAAAAGCAGCTTCAATTGAGTTCAACAGCCAAAAAGTTAAAAACAGATTTACATGTAGGCATCATTTTAAGTGAGAACTCTAAATTAAATCCCTGTGATTCAGCCTCAGGGCCAGTTCACACCAGATGCAGTTCCATTTTTTTGCACCAATACAGTCAGTTCCGGTCAGTTTCTGCACCAGAAACTGACTGCATGGTGTGAACTAGATCCATTGGAATACATTGAAAACACTGTGCATGCATTTTTAGTGCAGAAAAAGCACAGAACTGCGCCTGGTGTGAACTAGCACTAAAAATGCATGCAGTGTTTTCCATGTATTCCAATGGCTCTAGATCACACCATGCAGTCAGTTTCTAGTCAGTTCCGGTGCAGAAAAAAGCGCTCGGAACTGCATCTGGTGTGAATTGGCCCTCAAAACTTTAATTCTTAAAGAAACCAAAGGTAGTAATGTTGTAACCCCTTTTTTTGAACAAGCATTAAAAATATATTGCTCACAAAGAGGGGAGTATTTCCAGCATATTATCTGTGTGATCATGTGTGTGTCTATGGGTAGTCCCCCCTCCCCCCTATGTATATTATCTGTGTGATCATGTGTGTGTCTATGGGTAGTCCCCCCTCCCCCCTCCTATGTATATTATCTGTGTGATCATGTGTGTTTCTATGGGTAGTCCCCCCTCCCCCCTCCCCATGTATATTATCTGTGTGATCATGTGTGTGTCTATGGGTAGTCCCCCCTCCCCCCTCCTATGTATATTATCTGTGTGATCATGTGTGTGTCTATAGGTAGTCCTCCCTCCCCCCTCCTATGTATATTATCTGTGTGATCATGTGTGTGTCTATGGGTAGTCCCCCCTCCCCTCCTATGTATATTATCTGTGTGATCATGTGTGTGTCTATGGGTAGTCCCCCCTCCCCCTCCTATGTATATTATCTGTGTGATCATGTGTGTGTCTATGGGTAGTCCCCCCTCCCCCCTCCCCATGTATATTATCTGTGTGATCATGTGTGTGTCTATGGGTAGTCCCCCCTCCCCCTTCCTATGTATATTATCTGTGTGATCATGTGTGTGTCTATGGGTAGTCCCCCCTCCCCCCTCCTATGTATATTATCTGTGTGATCATGTGTGTGTCTATGGGTAGTCCCCCCTCCCCCCTATGTATATTATCTGTGTGATCATGTGTGTGTCTATGGGTAGTCCCCCCTCCCCCTCCCTATGTATATTATCTGTGTGATCATGTGTGTGTCTATGGGTAGTCCACCCTCCCCCCTCCCCATGTATATTATCTGTGTGATCATGTGTGTGTCTATGGGTAGTCCCCCCTCCCCCCATGTATATTATCTGTGTGATTATGTGTGTGTCTATGGGTAGTCCTCCCTCCCCCCTATGTATATTATCTGTGTGATCATGTGTGTGTCTATGGGTAGTCCCCCCTCCCTCCTCCCCATGTATATTATCTGTGTGATCATGTGTGTGTCTATGGGTAGTCCTCCCTCCCCCCCCTATGTATATTATCTGTGTGATCATGTGTGTGTCTATGGGTAGTCCTCCCTTCCCTCATGTATATTATCTGTGTGATCATGTGTGTGTCTATGGGTAGTCCCCCCTCCCCCCTATGTATATTATCTGTGTGATCATGTGTGTGTCTATGGGTAGTCCCCCCTCCCCCCTATGTATATTATCTGTGTGATCATGTGTGTGTCTATGGGTAGTCCCCCCTCCCCCTCCTATGTATATTATCTGTGTGATCATGTGTGTTTCTATGGGTAGTCCCCCCTCCCCCTATGTATATTATCTGTGTGATCATGTGTGTGTCTATGGGTAGTCCCCCCTCCCCCTCCTATGTATATTATCTGTGTGATCATGTGTGTTTCTATGGGTAGTCCCCCCTCCCCCCTATGTATATTATCTGTGTGATCATGTGTGTGTCTATGGGTACTCCCCCCTCCCCCCATGTATATTATCTGTGTGATCATGTGTGTGTCTATGGGTAGTCCTCCCTCCCCCCCTATGTATATTATCTGTGTGATCATGTGTGTGTCTATGGGTAGTTCCCCCTCCCCCCTCCCCATTTATATTATCTGTGTGATCATGTGTGTGTCTATGGGTAGTCCCCCCTCCCCATGTATATTATCTGTGTGATCATGTGTGTGTCTATGGGTAGTCCTCACTCCCCCCCTATGTATATTATCTGTGTGATCATGTGTGTGTCTATGGGTAGTCCCCCCTCCCCCCTATGTATATTATCTGTGTGATCATGTGTGTGTCTATGGGTAGTCCCCCCTCCCCCTCCTATGTATATTATCTGTGTGATCATGTGTGTGTCTATGGGTAGTCCTCCCTCCCCCCTATGTATATTATCTGTGTGATCATGTGTGTGTCTATGGGTAGTCCCCCTCCCCCTCCTATGTATATTATCTGTGTGATCATGTGTGTTTCTATGGGTAGTCCCCCCTCCCCCCTATGTATATTATCTGTGTGATCATGTGTGTGTCTATGGGTACTCCCCCCTCCCCCCATGTATATTATCTGTGTGATCATGTGTGTGTCTATTTGTAGTCCTCCCTCCCCCTCCTATGTATATTATCTGTGTGATCATGTGTGTGTCTATTTGTAGTCCTCCCTCCCCCCTTATGTAGATTATCTGTGTGATCATGTGTGTGTCTATGGGTAGTCCCCCCTCCCCCCTCCCCATGTATATTATCTGTGTGATCATGTGTGTGTCTATGGGTAGTCCCCCCTCCCCCTCCCTATGTATATTATCTGTGTGATCATGTGTGTGTCTATGGGTAGTCCCCCTCCCCCTTCCCCATGTATAATATCTGTGTGATCATGTGTGTGTCTATGGGTAGTCCCCCCTCCCCCCTATGTATATTATCTGTGTGATCATGTGTGTGTCTATGGGTAGTCCCCCCTCCCCCTCCTATGTATACTATCTGTGTGATCATGTGTGTGTCTATGGGTAGTCCCCCCTCCCTATGTATACTGTTAGGGGCAACTCTTAAATAAGTTGCTTTAAGTTTATATTGCTTTGTCAAATTATTGCTTCTATAAGAATAATGACACGGAGTCAGATTAGTCTGTGTCACAGTCCGGAGCAAGAGAGAACTGCACCCTTTTACTTCTTTCAAAGGCCTTTTATAGGCAGCTCTACAAGCAGTAATCTTATCGGCATTACCAAATGAGGTTAAGGTACAAAGAGTTTCTTATCAGCGAACATGTAATGATTATTCAGCAGTTCCAAATTCCATCTAGATACAGATTGATACGTACACAGAAGAGAAAAGCACAAACAATTTAAATAGAACAATTGATACGTACACAGGTAAGAAAGGAGCACAAACAATTTAAATAGAACAATTGATACGTACACAATTTAAGTGGAACTCTAAGTCATTATTTCAACCCTATCAATTTCCCCCTTTGACATCATCCTCTCCCTCCCCCTGGGTCCTCATGAATAAGTTCTAGTCAGTTTTTCCCCAGAGTCCTTTCCCTGACCGCGAGTTGTCAGAGGGGTAGAACCCATCCCCCTAGGTATTACCAACATCTTAAAATTCAAGAAGAGGAGTTTTATAGGAGTAGGGTGATGTCAATACACATTTATCGGTATGCCCTGTCTATTCTCCTGTCAGGGACATGTCGGTGGCAATCTGGCTAACTTGCGTGCACGTAGGTGCACAAGGAGCATTTCTAGAATTGCTGGGCTGAATTCCCCACTGGGGGGCGCTGGCGCGCTCCCGCGTGCGCGCGTTCGCACGTTCGCGCATTCGCGGGTGCGCGAGCGTGCCCGTGCGCGCGCCCGTTCGCGCTAGCGCTGTTTGGCGCCAAAGCCTCTTTAAAAGGGTGTCAGTTACTCCCATTAGGTGCTGTTCGTCTTCAGCTCTGCACCTGAATTCCTGTATCCTGCTTGTTGTTATCCTTACTATTGACCCAGCTCCGTCTGACTACTCTGCTATCTCCAATCCGACCCGGCTTGCCTGACCTTGTTGATATCCTGCTACCTGTTACCGAATACCTGCCTGCCTGATCATTCTGTGATTATTCCTTCTGCCTTATACCTGCCTGATCTCCTGCCAACCCGGACTGTCTGATGCTGCTTTGCTTGTGCCCTGTGACCCTGTTCACCACCTGCTCTTCCAAGATCCAGGTTCTGCTGCTGCTATACCATCCACCTGTCTGCTAACGGATCTGCTTCTGCTGGCCTGCATCCGCTATACAGTCATTCCGGAGAAGCCTCCTCAGCTCCTGTGTTGGTCGTCGCCAGGAATCGCATCAGACACTCCTACCCACTGTGCTCGGGAGACCACTGTTCCCACACCAGTGGCTCCTGAACTAGTGCTTAAGAGAGGTCTCCTTCTACCAGTCGGGCTCATCTACCAGGTACCTAACAGTACGAACAGCCATGTCTGAGCCCGCAGGAGAGGTCTCTCCTATCCAGGAGATCTGCACGCACTTAGCGGCACTCACACAAGCCGTAAAGATTCTGCAAGATAGTTATAATAGACTGGAAGGTCAAGTCCTGAACCTTAGTGGGCCAGGAGGCGCATCCCCTGCCTCAGCAGCAGCCCCAGTACAAGCTGCTGCACCTCCCTCTGTGGTCATGCTGCCACCCGAACCCAGGGTTCCCGTCCCTGAGAGGTTCTCCGGGGATCGCACAAAATTCGTGGCCTTCCGCAGTGCCTGCCAGTTATACTTTGCTCTACAGCCACGGACTTTTTCTTTGGAGGCTACTAAAGTAGGATTTGTGATATCCCTACTGCAAGGAGAGCCGCAGACCTGGGCTCACCGCCTGCTGGAATCTAACTCGATACAGGTCCAGACTTTGCCCTCTTTCTTTGAGGCCATGGCTCAGCTGTATGAAGATCCTCAGCGGACCGCCACTGCTGAGTCAGCTTTGTTCGCGCTCCAGCAAGGCCGTAGACCAGCCGAGGACTATGTCATGGACTTTCGACGCTGGAGCGCGGACACACAATGGAACAATGCAGCGTTACGCCATCAGTTTCGCATGGGGCTATCAGAGAATCTCAAGGATGAGCTTGCACGGGTAGGAATGCCAAATACCCTTGAAGAACTTATTGCTTTAACAATCCAGATCGACCGACGCCTTCGTGAACGTCGGTCTGAACGATCCTCCCAGCAAACACGCCCCATGTGGATGACTGCAAAGGTTCCAATGCCTGCTTCCCGATATCTACCGTCAACCAGCTCTAACCCGGCCACGTCAGCACTTGATGTCCCTGAACCAATGCAGTTGGGACTACTGCGTTCTACTTTATCCCCAGAAGAGCGGGCACGCAGACGCCAGCTAAACCTCTGCCTCTACTGCGGTGGGTCAGGCCACTATGTAAACAACTGTCCGGTCAAGTTCCGTAAGTGTGTTTCCTATACTTCAGCCAGTCTTTCCGCATTAACCGCCAATGCCACTCAACTTGCTCTCCCTCTCTCGTTGCAGCTCCAGGGAAGAACAATCCGGATCAACGCCATCATTGATTCTGGGGCTTGCAGCTGCTTTATTGACTCTGCCTTTGCTGCTCAACAAAATCTTCCTCTAAAAAACAAAACACACAAACTTTCAGTTTTCTTGGCCGATGGGTCCCACATAAAATCAGGACAAGTTTCTCAGGAGACCCTCCCATTGTCTGCCACCTGTTCATCTCAGCATAAAGAAATCCTGATCCTGGACGTCATCTCCTCTCCTCTGTTCCCGATCATTTTGGGCATGCCCTGGCTCCAGGCCCATAATCCTCACGTTAATTGGACTACCGGTGAAATCAAGTTTTTGTCACCCTATTGTCAGAAACATTGTTTTCCCGAAATTCCCAAACCAGCTGCCACCTTACTCTGCATGGATACGGATCCAGACCATCTCCAAGCCATACCAGAGGTTTACCATGAATTTGCGGATGTCTTCAGCAAGAAGGGAGCGGATTCCCTACCACCCCACCGCCCGTATGATTGCCCAATTGAGCTGCTCCCTGGGGCCGAGATTCCTTTCGGGCGCATCTTTCCACTATCTGAAAAGGAACAAGAGGCACTTAAACTATATGTTAATGAAAACCTCGAAAAGGGCTTTATTCGACCCTCTACCTCCCCAGCTGGGGCCGGAATATTCTTTGTTTCTAAAAAAGATCAAACTCTTCGTCCATGTGTGGACTATCGGGACTTAAATAAGATCACAGTTAAGAACCGCTACCCGCTGCCCCTGATACCTGAACTATTTCAGAAATTGAGATCTGCCATTATTTTCACTAAACTGGATCTAAGAGGGGCCTACAACCTGGTTCGCATTCGGGCCGGGGATGAATGGAAAACGGCTTTCTGGACCCGTTTCGGGCATTATGAGTACTTGGTCATGCCCTTTGGCCTGTGCAATGCCCCAGCAACTTTTCAGCATCTGGTCAATGATGTATTCAGAGATTTCCTGGACATCTTTGTGATAGTTTACTTGGATGACATCTTAATTTTTTCTAATTCCCTTGAACAACATCGGGAACATGTTCGCAAGGTCTTGGGCCGTCTTCGCTTACATGGACTGTACGCCAAAGCAGAAAAATGCGAATTCGAACAAAGTGACATTCAGTTTTTGGGGCTAGTGATCTCCCCTACCGGCATTAAGATGGATCCTCAAAAAGTGTCCGCTGTACTAGATTGGCCAGCTCCTCTGGACAAGAAGGGCGTGCAGCGTTTCATCGGATTCGCAAATTTCTATAGAAAGTTTATTAAAGGATTCTCTGCCATCATTTCACCCATCACGCAACTAACCAAGCAGAACTGCCGCTTTCATTGGAGCTCAGAGGCTCAGGAGGCCTTTGAAGAATTGAAAAGGCTTTTCACTTCAGCCCCAATTCTCAGCCATCCTGACCCGTCCCTACCTTTTATTCTAGAGGTGGATGCTTCTGAAGTGGCCGTGGGTGCAGTCATCTCTCAGCGACAAGGTAACAAGGATCTCATGCATCCTGTGGGGTTTTTCTCCAGGAAACTCTCGCCGGCTGAGCGAAATTACGATGTGGGTGACCGGGAATTACTGGCCATCAAGGCGGCACTAGAAGAGTGGAGGTATCTGCTAGAGGGTGCAGTCCATCCGGTTTTAATATATACCGATCACAAGAACCTCGAGTATTTAAGATCTGCTAAGAGACTGAAACCTCGTCAAGCCCGATGGGCCCTATTTTTCACACGTTTCTGCTTTCATATCACTTACCGGCCAGGAACCAAGAACGTAAAACCAGACGCGCTCTCGCGCATGTTTGATCACCCCAAGGAACCTTCTGTACCTGACACCATCTTGCCAGCAAACAGTTTTTTACTCCTCCAGACGGACATCCTGTCCTTGATCAGAGAAGCATCACCAGAACCCTCAAATCTTCAGGGACTCGCTTTAACTTCCCGAGACGGGTTGCTATGGAAAGGAAGTCAGATATTCGTGCCAGAAGATGTCCGAGTCAAAGTGCTGACCTTGTTGCATGATCACCCACTTGCAGGACATTTTGGGGTTCGTAAGACCCTTGAACTCGTGCAACGCACGTTCTGGTGGCCCAACATGAAGGAATTTTGCAGGAAGTACGTCAGCTCTTGTTCTGTCTGCATTCAAAATAAAACCTCCAGGAACCGAGCTTGGGGACTGTTGAGGCCGTTGCCCGTACCAGATAGGCCCTGGAGGATGATAGCCATGGACTTTATTGTAGAATTACCATGCTCAGAAGGATGTTCGGCGATCTTTGTGGTCGTCGATCGTCTGTCTAAAATGGCCCACTTCTTGCCCTTAAAGGGGACACCCTCTGCTGTAGAAACGGCCCGTGTGTTCATAAAAGAGATCGTCAGGCTGCACGGAGTCCCTGCAAATATAGTATCTGATAGGGGGGTACAATTTACCTCACGTTTCTGGAAAGCTCTATGTGGAATACTGAAAATTGAATTAGCCCTGTCTTCAGCGTATCACCCCCAAACTAATGGGCAAACTGAACGGACAAATCAAACGCTAGAGCAATATATTAGGTGTTTTACCTCATTTGTGCAAGACGATTGGGTGTCCCTACTGCCTTTAGCGGAGTTTGATTATAATAACGCTAGCCATTCTGCCACGGGTCAGTCCCCGTTTTTTGCCAATTATGGTTTTCACGTATCTTTCTTGCCAGATTGTTTTCCAGAATCTCCAGTTCCAGCAGTCCAGGACACAGTACAGTTCCTCAGTCGCAACAACCGGATGCTACAGGAAGCGGTATCCAAGGCACAAGCAGACAGTAAAAGGATCTTCGATCAAAAAAGAAGAGGAGATCTAAATCTGCAGATTGGTGATAAGGTATGGCTGTCTACCAGTAATATTAAACTAGCTTGTCCTTCCAAAAAGCTTGCTCCTAAGTTTATTGGGCCTTTTCCGGTGAAAAAGAAGATTAATGAGGTATCTTTTGAACTATGTTTACCTGACTCACTTAAAATCCATCCTGTCTTCCATGTCTCACTATTGAAGCCTGCTGTAACCGATCCCTTCCCTAATAGGGGCACCAGGGTCCCCGAACCTGTCTTGGTGGACGGAAACGAGGAATACGAGGTGGAGGCCATCCTCGATTGTAGAAAGAGGTTGGGACAGGTACAGTTTTTGATCAAATGGAAGGGGTACGGTCCGGAGAATAATTCTTGGGAACCTAATAGCAATATTCACGCTAAACGTTTAATCCATGCTTATTTTGCTGCCCATCCTGAGAAGAAAAGTTATCTGGGCATCCGGAGGCTGCCCGTTGGGAGGGGGCAATGTCAGGGACATGTCGGTGGCAATCTGGCTAACTTGCGTGCACGTAGGTGCACAAGGAGCATTTCTAGAATTGCTGGGCTGAATTCCCCACTGGGGGGCGCTGGCGCGCTCCCGCGTGCGCGCGTTCGCACGTTCGCGCATTCGCGGGTGCGCGCGCGCGCCCGTGCGCGCGCCCGTTCGCGCTAGCGCTGTTTGGCGCCAAAGCCCCTTTAAAAGGGTGTCAGTTACTCCCATTAGGTGCTGTTCGTCTTCAGCTCTGCACCTGAATTCCTGTATCCTGCTTGTTGTTATCCTTACTATTGACCCGGCTCCGTCTGACTACTCTGCTATCTCCAATCCGACCCGGCTTGCCTGACCTTGTTGATATCCTGCTACCTGTTACCGAATACCTGCCTGCCTGACCATTCTGTGATTATTCCTTCTGCCTTATACCTGCCTGATCTCCTGCCAACCCGGACTGTCTGACGCTGCTTTGCTTGTGCCCTGTGACCCTGTTCACCACCTGCTCTTCAAGGATCCAGGTTCTGCTGCTGCTATACCATCCACCTGTCTGCTAACGGATCCGCTTCTGCTGGCCTGCATCCGCTATACAGTCATTCCGGAGAAGTCTCCTCAGCTCCTGTGTTGGTCGTCGCCAGGAATCGCATCAGACACTCCTACCCACTGTGCTCGGGAGACCACTGTTCCCACACCAGTGGCTCCTGAACCAGCGCTTAAGAGAGGTCTCCTTCTACCAGTCGGGCTCATCTACCAGGTACCAAACATCTCCTAATTTTCCTATTTATTTTCCTGTATACACATATATTTGTGATTGTAAGTGATATTAATATTAGAATAATAATTACCATTGGACTTAACAACCAGTGAAAGGTATTGGTTGCTGTAGAAGACATTCCACTAAATATATCCCACCAATGTGGTGCAGTATCCTGTTGTATCTGTGAGGAAAGATGTACTAGTCTACCTTTGTCAATAATTGCGGATACAAGGTTATTCTGTAGGGTATGTTCTAGTGTTAATTACCTACATTATAATCCTTATTCATCTCATATCCTGAATCATTTGCTACTTTAGGATCATCTATAGCCCATTCGAAAGTTGTTGTTTCCTCTACTTCAGGTACATTAATACCAGGAGTCCATGCATATATTTGTAAAACAACAATCTTCAACAAAAAAATATGTAAGTAGATATTTCATCATGTTGTTTTCTCGGGTTGTTTCTTGCAATGTGATGCGTGTATCCAGGTAGGTTTTCCTTCCAGCTTTACTGAGGTGGCTGTGGTCAAGAGTACTTGGTAAGGACCTTCAAACCTGGGTTCCAATGTCTTTCTGGTGTGTTTCTTTACATATACATAATCCCCTGGTAGCAGCGTATGTGTACCTGTTATTGAATTAGGGTCTGGAAGAGAAGAATACACACTTTTGTGGATCTTAGTTAGACGTTGTTGTAATTGTATCACATATGCAGTCAAACTATCACATTGCAATTGCATACTCTGTGGAAAGTATAAACCTAATCTAGGTGCATTCCCAAAAAGTATTTCGTATGGGGATAATCCTGTTTTTCCTGTTGGAGTGTACCTTATAGAGAACAAAGCCAAAGGCAGGCATTCTGGCCAAGGCTTGTTTAACTCTTGCATGGCTTTTTGTATTTTTAACTTTATTGTCCCATTTACTCTCTCCACTGATCCTGAACTCTGTGGGTGGTAAGGGGTGTGAAAACTTTGTTGAACCCCTAACATAGTCATCACATTCTGCATGATTTCTCCTGTAAAGTGTGTCCCCCTATCTGATTCTATGGTTTCAGGAAGACCAAACCTAGGTATTAACTCAGTGATCAGTTTCTTAGCTGTGGCTTTAGCTGTAGCCGATTTTACTGGATAACTTTCGGGCCAACCTGAGAATAAATCGATACACACGAGGACAAATTCAAAGGGGCCACTCTTAGGCATTTGTATGTAGTCAATTTGCAGTCTCTGGAAGGGGTATTGGGCCCGGACCTGCTGTTTTCGTGAGGTTTTTACTCTCTGTCCTGGGTTATTCAGGAGACAGATTTGGCAGGCTGCACAGTAGTTTCTTGCAGTGCTACTGAATCCAGGGGCGAGCCATCCTTGGTTCACAATCCTGTACATGGAATTGGAACTGACATGTGTGGGTAGGTGAACTGCCGCTGCCATTGCTGGGTACAGAGAGGCAGGTAGGCATACATTGCCTCCTTCCCTCCATACATTGTCAAGGTCTGGTGCTGCTCCCATCCTGGCCCACTTATCTTTCTCGCTCTCCCCTGCTTGCTCCTGTAATTTACTCAGCTGCTGCCATGTTGGTTCTGGGATACTCACCTCTACCGCTGCTAAGGTCTCAGGGCTTCCTTCCCCTAGAGCTGCCTGTTTTGCAGTCAAATCTGCAAATGCATTTCCTTTTGCCTCAATTGTTTTTGCGCTCGTGTGTGCCGCCATCTTCATAATGGCCACTCGTTTAACCTTTTGAAGATTGTTCAGGACTCTCTTAATCCCTTCTCCATGTTTTACAGGTGTACCTGCTGCTGTCAGATAACCTCTAGCCCTCCATATGTGGCCATAATCATGCGCTACACCATAAGTGTAAGCGGAGTCAGTGTAAATATTCCCTTCTCGTCCTTTTAAGTATTCTAGGGCTTGTTCTAAAGCTTTTAATTCTGCTTCTTGTGCTGACATGTGGGCTGGTAAGGGCTGTGCTTCAATCACCCGGGTATCAGTCACTACAGCATACCCTGTGTGATATTTACCTTTGTCATCAGCAAACCTGCTGCCATCTATATACAAGGTGTACTCAGCGTTTAAAATTGGTGTATCTGTAACGTGTGGGAATCCCATTGTCTCCTGTTCCATGAGCTGAAAACAATCGTGTTCATCTACTTCTTTAAACAAAAGAGTGTCAGTGTCCTCATTTCTTTTCTCACTAGTACTATTAGTACTATCATTCCCCCTTGCCAAATCTGGTGACTGAAGAGGCAAAAAGGTGGCCAAATTTAAGGTTGTACAGCGCTGAAAAGTAACATTTGGAGGTAAGAGTAAAGTACACTGTAACCTTAATTGCCTAGCCATTGAAATGTGTTTGGGCTGTACCTGAGACAAGATTGCATGTATGTCATGTGTGGTATGCACTACGACTGGATTGTCTAGAACAATCTCTGATGACTTATCTATGATAATTGACACTGCAGCTACCGCCCGTACACAAGACGGTGAACCTCTAGATACTGGATCTAATGCTGCTGAAAAGTAAGCGACTGGTCTTTGTTTTACATGTGCCTGTGTCAGAACACCTGTGGCGTGTCCAGCGATCTCAGCAATGTACAGATTAAATATCTTGGTGTAATCTGGTATACCAATAGCCGGGGCAGAAATCAACAACTTTTTCAAAGTGATAAACGATTCATAAGCTACTTCTGTAAGCATATACGGTACAATTTTCAAACAATCGTATAATGGCTGCATCAAAGCGCTAGCATGTGGTATCCACTGTCTACAATATGACACGATACCTAAAAACATACGCAATTGTTTGAAATTCCGTGGGGGTAACATTCCCTTTTATCACTTGAACCCTCTCTTCAGTGAGATGTCTTGTACCTTGTGATATACAATGTCCCAAAAAGATAACTTTTTCCTGACACACTTGCAACTTTTTCTTATTAACCTTGCAACCTTTTTCTGCCAAAAAAATCGCAACAAATTAAGGGTGGTGTGCAGGCTTTTAGTCTTTCACTTATCTGTGGAATTAATCCTTCCATAAACTGTCTATTGAAGGCTTGGATCGTGACTGGCAGCTCTAAATCCATTCCCTCATCTGCCATCATAATTTCTATAGATAAGTAAAAGTCTGATACAGTCTGTCCTGGCATTTGTTTCATGGGTGATATTGACCCCCTCTCTTGTTGTTTTGCCTGACAGAAAGCTTCTAATCTAGCAATAAAAGGGGCCCTTGAGTCTATGTGTCTGACGTGTCCTGTCTCTAAATTGCCATCCCCCTCAGCTCAGTCTGCAGGTCGGTCATAAACTGGTTAAACAGGGTCAGAGTCATTTTATGTCTGCATAAATCCTCCCCATCCTGCCAGGTTGCTTCATGTGTATTCATTAACTGTGTCACAAATCTACAGAAAGCAGCTGGCTTTACTATAATGCATGTATCAGTGCGTACGGGGGCTACAGTTTCTGAATGAAATTCTTGTACTCCACAAACCTGAAAAACCCATTCTCTACCCTTAAGTACAGGATATATCTTGTGTGGTTTGCGTTCTACGTCAGTGTATGGGGGTGGGATGGCTGAGCTGGGAGCCTCAACATTTTTTGTTCTTCTATCTTTCATATCCCAACCATCACAATCTGGATTATATTTCCACCCCTCTTCTTTCGCTCTATTTGAGACCTTAATTAAGCATTGAACCTGACGCATCCATTGCTTCTCTAACACCTCTCCTTGTCTGTCTCTTTTTATTTCACTCCATACATCCAGGTCTAAGCCCGCTGCTCCTTTCACCTTAAATTTACGAAGACATCCTTTAAGTCCTGTGCTTCAGTTTTCCCATAAATGTTCTTAATTATCTGTGGCACCGTATAGTGCGCCACAACTCCCTGACAGGGTTTTGTGTTCCTCTGGCCCATTCTAACAGTCCTGCCTAGGTAGCATGTGGGACACTTAGTGTACAATATAAAACACTTAGCTAAGTTACACTAGTTCCTCGTTGCCTTCCTCCTAGGGTGCTAGAATACTAAAAAACCTCTCCGGAATGAGATTTCTGAAATCAAATTACTTTATATGCTAGCCCAACTAACAAATAATTACTTTATATGCTAGCCCAATAACAAACCAGAATGCGGCTACAACATATACAAGCATTCCTTTAAGTGGCCAGGTATCCGACTAGATCTCCGGACTTTATGGAGACCTTATTCCCTCCCCGTATCTGGGATCCCTCTCATGCACTCTTATCCCTGCTTTATGGAGCAAACAGGGCTTATAATCTCAACCCGTCTATGGTTTATGAGTTAGATGTGAGGTTAAGCATAAGCGTCAGACCCCCAAAGTCCTCTTGCGAGGTAAGGGCGCATTCCGTTGCTTAGTTCGGCAATCCCCTTCTAACTCATACCATCCTTGACAAGGCTCATTCACTTTCTCAACAAGACAGACAAGACAGACAACAAATAAACAAATAATTCCAGCAATATAAACAAAAATCTGCAGTAATTCTAGACTCACCACTACAGAGGCTGGTGTTTTAAAACCAGGAGAACCGTAACTGACAGAACGGATAGGCACAAATCAGGGGAACACAGAATATAAGAAAAATAAAGCTTTTTCTTACCTGGCCAGGTTTTTGATCTGTGGTTCCCGGAATGCCTGTCCTTTCGTTCCGTCAGCGTAGTTCAGCCACCTCTTGTAGTATCATCGGTGGGTCCCTGTTCGGGCGCCAAAATGTTAGGGGCAACTCTTAAATAAGTTGCTTTAAGTTTATATTGCTTTGTCAAATTATTGCTTCTATAAGAACAATGACACAGAGTCAGATTAGTCTGTGTCACAGTCCGGAGCAAGAGAGAACTGCCCCCTTTTACTTCTTTCAAAGGCCTTTTATAGGCAGCTCTACAAGAAGTAATCTTATCGACATTACCAAATGAGGTTAAGGTACAAAGAGTTTCTTATCAGCGAACATGTAATGATTATTCAGCAGTTCCAAATTCCATCTAGATACAGATTGATACGTACACAGAAGAGAAAAGCACAAACAATTTAAACAGAACAATTGATACGTACACAGGTAAGAAAGGAGCACAAACAATTTAAATAGAACAATTGATACGTACACAATTTAAGTGGAACTCTAATGCCGCGTACACACGAGCGGACATTACGGCGGACTTTGCCCGGCGGACTTTGACGTACTTTCCGACGGACTTTCTGAATGAACGGACTTGCCTACACACAATCAACCAAAGTCCGTCGAATTCGTACGTGATGACGTACGACCGGACTAAAACAAGGAAGTTCATAGCCAGTAGCCAATAGCTGCCCTAGCGTGGCTTTTTGTCCGTCGAACTAGCATACAGACGGCGGACTTTTCGACCGGACTCGATTTCAACGGATAAATTTTAAACAAGTTTCAAATCTAAGTCCGTCCAACTTTTGAGAAAACAAAGTCCGCTGGAGCCCACACACATCGAATTGTCCGAGGAAATCCAGTCCGCCGGGCAAAGTCCGCCGTAATGTCCGCTCGTGTGTACGCGGCATTAGTCATTATTTCAACCCTATTAATACTAGCTGTGTGATCATGTGTGTGTCTATGGGTAGTCCCCCCTCCCCATGTATATTATCTGTGTGATCATGTGTGTGTCTGTGGGTAGTCCCCCCTCCCCATGTATATTATCTGTGTGATCATGTGTGTGTCTATGGGTAGTCCCCCCTCCCTATGTATATTATCTGTGTGATCATGTGTGTGTCTATGGGTAGTCCCCCCTCCCTATGTATATTATCTGTGTGATCATGTGTGTGTCTATGGGTAGTCCCCCCCTCCCTATGTATATTATCTGTGTGATCATGTGTGTGTCTATGGGTAGTCCCCCCCTCCCTATGTATATTATCTGTGTGATCATGTGTGTGTCTATGGGTAGTCCCCCCCTCCCTATGTATATTATCTGTGTGATCATTTTTGTGTCTATGGGTAGTCCCCCCCTCTCCCCTCCTATGTATATTATCTGTGTGATCATGTGTGTGTCTATGGGTAGTCCCCCCTCCCCCCATGTATATTATCTGTGTGATCATGTGTGTGTCTATGGGTAGTCCCCCCCCCCTATGTATATTATCTGTGTGATCATGTGTGTGTCTATGGGTAGTCCCCCCTCCCCCCTATGTATATTATCTGTGTGATCATGTGTGTGTCTATGGGTAGTCCCTCCTCCCCCCATGTATATTATCTGTGTGATCATGTGTGTGTCTATGGGTAGTCCCCCCTCCCCCCTTAGTATATTATCTGTGTGATCATGTGTGTGTCTATGGGTAGTCCCCCCTCCCCCCCTATGTATATTATCTGTGTGATCATGTGTGTGTCTATGGGTAGTCCCTCCTCCCCCCATGTATATTATCTGTGTGATCATGTGTGTGTCTATGGGTAGTCCCCCCTCCCCCTATGTATATTATCTGTGTGATCATGTGTGTGTCTATGGGTAGTCCCCTCCTATGTATATTATCTGTGTGATCATGTGTGTGTCTATGGGTAGTCCCCCCCCCCTCCCTATGTATATTATCTGTGTGATCATGTGTGTGCCTATGGGTAGTCCCCCCTCCCCCCTCCCTATGTATATTATCTGTGTGATCATGTGTGTGTCTATGGGTAGTCCCCCCTCCCCCCATGTATATTATCTGTGTCATCATGTGTGTGTCTATGGGTATTCCCCCCCTATGTATATTATCTGTGTGATCATGTGTGTGTCTATGGGTAGTCCCCCCTCCCTATGTATATTATCTGTGTGATCATGTGTGTGTCTATGGGTAGTCCCCCCTCCCCCCCTATGTATATTATCTGTGTGATCATGTGTGTGTCTATGGGTAGTCCTCCCTCCCCCCCTATGTATATTATCTGTGTGATCATGTGTGTGTCTATGGGTAGTCCCCCCTCCCTATGTATATTATCTGTGTGATCATGTGTGTGTCTATGGGTAGTCCCCCCTCCCCCCTATGTATATTATCTGTGTGATCATGTGTGTGTCTATGGGTAGTCCCCCCCCTCCCTATGTATATTATCTGTGTGATCATGTGTGTGTCTATGGGTAGTCCCCCCTCACCCCCTATGTATATTATCTGTGTGATCATGTGTGTGTCTATGGGTAGTCCCCCCTCCCTATGTATATTATCTGTGTGATCATGTGTGTGTCTATGGGTAGTCCCCCCTCCCCCCATGTATATTATCTGTGTGATCATGTGTGTGTCTATGGGTAGTCCCCCCTCCCCCCTATGTATATTATCTGTGTGATTATGTGTGTGTCTATGGGTAGTCCCCCCTCCCTCCTATGTATATTATCTGTGTGATCATGTGTGTGTCTATGGGTAGTCCCCCCTCCCCCCCTATGTATATTATCTGTGTGATCATGTGTGTGTCTATGGGTAGTCCCCCCTCCCCCCTATGTATATTATCTGTGTGATCATGTGTGTGTTTATGGGTAGTCCCCCCTCCCTATGTATATTATCTGTGTGATCATGTGTTTGTCTATATAATAAATCTATATAAAAAAAAAAACACACACACAGCATACATTAAGGCCCGGTTCACACTTGTGCGATGCCAGACATCGCATGTAATTTGCAGCGCACTTCCGTTCACATTACATGCGATGTCTGTGCGGTGCGATATCAGCCATACAGATAGTATATAGATAGTATATAGATAATATACAGATAGTATGGCTAATATCGCACCGCATTCGGTGCAAACACGCACAGGACCCTTTTTTCTGTTCGGACCAGAATCGGATCGCATGTGTGTTAACACACATATGCGATTCGATTCATGTCTGAACTGTCAGTTTGCAGTGTGATATGCAAGCTGAACTGGGGGTGTCGTTAACAATGTATTGACACCCCCCAGCGATTTGCATATGGTAGTGTGAACTGACATGTGAGTCGGTGCGATGCGGGAACTATGGTTGCCACCTCATCCCTTTAAACCCGAACACATATTAATTACACAGGTTTTGTGGCCGATTAAGGTGGTATTTAAACTCACTTTTTGCCTTATCTGTATTTAATTAGCCCCAGAACCCGTGTAATTCAAAGGTGTTCGGGTTTAAAGGGATGAGGTGGCAACTGTAGCGGGAACCCGCAGTGTACTTGCATCGCACCAGTGTGAACCGGGCCTTAGTGGCTAGACACATTACATATTTATGGTCAAAATCTGCATTAGGCCTGGTTCACACTGGTGCGATGCGAGAACACTGCGAATCCACTGCCGGTTCCCGCATCGCACCGACTCGCATGTCAGTTCACACTGCCATATGCGAGTCGCTGGGGAGTGTCAATACTTTAATGACACCCCCAGTTCAGACATCGCATGTAATGTGAACGGCAGTGCGCTGCGAATTACATGGGATGTCTGGCATCGCACAAGTGTGAACCGGGTCTTAAGGACCAAGCCTATTTCTATTTACAAGTTAAAATATGTATTTTTTGGCTTGAAAATTAATTAGAACCCTCAAACATTATATATATTTTCGCAGAGTACAATGGATATCATTGCAATCATTTTTTCACACTGAGGCGTTTTGCAGGTGCTAAAAATAGCGCCTGCAAAGCGCCCTGAAAGAGCGGCTCCATTCACTCTCAGACTGAGTTCTACACCCAGTTAAATAGGCACCTGTGAGCAATTAACCACCCCCCTTAATTGATAGACTGAAGGAAAGAGAAAAAAAGGAAAAAAAAGCTATTTAAAAAGTGACAGAAAAAGGCAAATGAAAAACTGAAAGGAAAAGCCCCAAAAATGCACCCCAGCAAACCCAGCAATCAACAAGCAAGACTTATTCACTCTATAACTCTGGTTTTTAACTCCCACTTATACCAGCTCCACTTACACAAAGTTCCACAGCCTCCAGACCTTTCCATTGATGGAAGCCTCAGATTGAGCACGGGTCTTCATGTATAATCTGTGGCATGTAAACTCCCCCTCAATGTAAACCCAAGATAACAAAAAACAGGGAAAGCCTTTGCGGTTGATTTACTAAAGGTAAATCCACTTTGCACTACAAGTGCAATTGGTGGAGATCTGAGGGGGACATGCAAGGAAAATAAAAAACAGCATCTTTGCTTCTACATGATTGGATGATAAAATCACTAGTGCCTCCCCTCAGATTTTCAGCGACTACACTTGTATTGCAGAGTGGATTTGCCTTTAATAAACCCCAAAATACCTAAGAATTTGGGGTGTACACAACAAAGTGCTAGAGTGCAATTTGTCTAATGGGGACACTAGCTTGACCTGTGTGTCCCCAATGAAAGGCATTGGTAGGGTTTTACCCTCACTTCCTGTTTGGCTATGTGACAGGAAGTGAAGCCAATTTTAAGAAAAGGTACACAAAGCCCAACCTAAAAAAGACAAGCAGGGGTTCTAACACTCACTTGGTTTCCCTCAAATGCCCACAATTAGAATAGGATTGTCTGGAGCTAGATTTTAGCTCAGTGCTCTAAATCAGCACTTCTCAACCCTGTCCTCAAGTACCCCCAACAGGCCATGTTTGCAGGTTTTCCTTCATCTTGCACAGGTGCTTTAAATCACAGTCAATGGCTTGGTATTTTGGACAGCTATTTTAGCCAAGATAAATTCCCTAAACATGTCCGGTCAGGGGTACTTGAGACCCACTGCGCTAAAATGGAAAATTGAATACTTACCTCTCTGTAATTACTTTCCTGGTCACAATCCATGCATATGCTACCATGAAGGAACCAGGAAGTAACATAGACAAAAGCACACATTTTTGGGATTTGCCATGCTAATCAGCCTAGTTAAGCTGCAGCTGGGAAATTTGTTGCATGAAAAGTAACAAAAAACACAAAACATAAAAATTTGCTACAAATTTTATTGGTCAACAAAACCAGACTTTGAAAAGAGCAAGGAAAGCAAAAAACACATGTATGTTAATTTGAGAAACTAACAGAATATGATTAACATGAGTTAAAAGGAGTGTGCCCACAAAGGATATCAAGGATTTAAACATTAAGCTGGCCATACACCATACAATTTTCCTGTTCAATTTTCTTTAGATTTACCTTCAACTATGTTGTACAAGGGCCTGCCTGATTGCATCCAAATTGAAAGTGTTTAGGTTTGACCTCCTATTATATGGTTTTGGTAAATCTAAAGGAAAGTTGAACAGGAAAATTGAATAGTGTAATGGCCAGCCTTAGTCACAACATCTTGAGAACGTTTTTGCAAAATAATGCAGCACAGACAATTAAATCAAAGGGAACAACCTACAAGCGACACACATTGACATCAAATATATTTCAAGGGAAAATATCACCCACCCAAAAAATACAATAAACCAAAGTAAAACTTGCTCGAAAACACATCTGTTTTGCAAAGGCATAAACAAAATACAAAGAGAAAATACATGTGTTACAAACTCAATAAGGACACCCAAATGTACTCTCTTGCTGCTATTACAAACACATGGACAGTCTATTAAACACACAAAATGCAAGTTCACCCAATGTAGAGAGAACTTCAAAGTGGGTACACCTGTTAAGGATGTCCTTAAATTACTAACCCAAAAAACACACTCTGAGCATGCCCAGAAACATCCAAGTGCTGTTCACACACAAAACTAAAGTCCCTGAGCATGCCCAGACCAACCCAAATGCAGCTAACACCAAATAAGCCACCCCACTGTCCAAAATTAAACACATCATCCAGCATGTCCTTAATTAAGGTTAAAGTGGAGTTCCACCCAAAAATAGAACTTCCACTTTTTGGAATCCTCCCCCCCTCCGGTGTCACATTTGGCACCTTTCAGGGGGGAGGAGGGAGCAGATATCTGTCTAATACAGGTATTTGCTCCCACTTCCTGGAATAGATCACTGCAGTGCTTGCGGTGATCTATGCCACTTCCGGCGCCTACCCCGTCCTCCCCCGCTGTATTCTGTGAGACACACAGGTCCCAGAACACAGCAGGGACCAGAGAGGATACGCAGAGCGACTCGCGCATGCACAGTAGGGACAGCTTCACTTCCTTATTCCCTTACAGAGGATGGCGGCGGCAGCAGCTGAGAGCGGAAGGACAGATTGGCTTCGACTGCCAACATTGTGGGCTCCCTGGACAGGTAAGTGTCCATATATTAAAAGTCAGCAGCTGCAGTATTTGTAGCTGCTGGCTTTTAATTTTTTTTTTTTTCAGCGGACCTCCGCTTTAAGAAAAAAGAAGGTTGAAAAAAGTACTGGATTGCATCAAAAACGCACCAAAAACATATCATAAATGGGATTGCATCAAAAACACACATGCATCTGGACTGCGTTTCTATGGAGTGAACTAGCCCTAAAGCTAGTAATTTGGGGGGGGGGGGGGGGTACTCTGCCTGTAAAGAGGTGCATCTGTAGCATGTATCCAAAATGCTGATTCATAGATGTACGGCTTTAGAGAAAACATACAAATCTACATTGCAACTGCAAGATTTTAACACAAAACTAAAAATTGTCTGCTCCCCCAATACACACAAGGCCATTTGGGGCTGTAAAGGCATAAAATGAGAACCTCCATGTGAAAAATACCACCCCAAAATCTAAAAATATTGTGCCCCTCCCACGCACTAACAAACTCCTAGCCAAACACACAGCAAGCCAGCCCATGAAAGGGGGGTGGGTGCTTAGGAGCAGGAGGGGGCAACCCAAAAGTCAACCACCTTGTCCCCATATTCAGGGGGACAAGGGCATCTTCCACACAACAATAGGCTGGGGTTGTGGGGGCTGCAGACAGGGGGGCTTTACAGAATGTGGAAAGCCCCTTTAAACTAGTGGGTACAAGGTGCTTTGTGGTTGGTATTGGGCTGAGCCCAACATGCCCCAAAGGCAGCCACCTATGTTGAGTGCATGTGGTCTTGTATGGTTCAGGAGGGGGTTGGGCGATCGCTCTTCTCGCCCCTTTCCTAGCTGGCCCTGTTGTTTGCTCTGAAGAAGGATGTGGTTTGGATTGGGGAAGGCAGCTCACAGCCTTTGGAGAATGGAGTGTGGAGTTCCCCTTTAAAAGCAAAAGCAAGCCCATGGAAATCATATGTATTAGAGGGGGGAGGGTAAATGCCCTTTTCTCGTCAAATTTGTTTATTGATTTTGAAAATATAAACATTGATACAATTAACAAAATATTGATTACATTAAATGGTAGCATTAGTTGAATTTACATATCAGATCTTAGTATTTCTTGTAGTTACAAGCAATGAAAGACTTAAATAGGCTATATGTTTTAGAAAGACTAAGGTGTTACAATCAATTTTAACAATTTTATAATCAAGAGCAACAAAAAAGTTGTTAAACTTTTAACTTTGAGTAATATGTAATAAAGAAATAATAATAATTACTATGAGATTCAGTTATTTATAATAGGACATTAGAGCTTACTATCTATTATTGTATTATAATTGAACATTATAAAAGTGAGTGTTTCGCTACCATTTCGTTATGTAAAAATAAATAGAAGAAGGCAGGATAGATTATGAGAGAAAGAAATAATAAGAGTCATATATTTAAAATAAGTTATAATTACTAATATATGTATAAAAATAAAACGATGGCGTACTGAGCACGCAAATCTGCTAGCTCAGAGGCACAAAGTCTATCTGAGGAGGCCCCTCATACTGTAACCCAAGTGGAGGAGAGTCCTAGGACAGAAAAATGGGGGCAGCAGTGACCAATTCTCGGGTCCCCCGCGGCCAAATTTTATAAAAAAATAAAAAAATTCAATTTAGACATCTGATTTTGGCTATATTCCCTAAAAAATAAGCAAACATAAGAGTCAGATTAAATAGTATTCCTTTTAACAAATCCTTAATTAATTATATATGAATATTTGAATGTAAAGTTTTATATACTTTAACTTATAACATATTAAGAACTTGAAATATTTAAAATTAAAGATAAGGTAGGTGAACCATTAAGTTAAATGAGCTTCAGAGAGAAATGCAAAATGCGTTCAATCCATTGTGTCCGGTGGGTCCAGGTCTGTGGAATTGAATGGACCCCTTTTTGATGCACTTTGTCTGCTTCTGTCAGTTCCAGGCTTAGATGCACTTTGTGGAGAATTAGATGTTGTACGTCGATGAGGGCTAGTAGTGGGCCCATTGTATAGATGAAGGTTTTGCAAAGTGTTCTGTAATTGTTCGAAGGATCTGCTTGAATATTTGGTGCCTTGAAATGTAAAACGAATAGAAAATGGGAATCCCCATTGATAAGGGATATGGTGGTGTTGGAGATTTTGGAGCAAAGGTTTCATCGTGCGCCGTTTAGCAACTGTTATTGGTGATAGGTCAGCAAAAATCTGGTATGAATGACCTTGAAAAGTAAGAGATTCTTTGTTCCTGGCGGCTGTCATAAGTTGCTCTTTTGTGCGAAAAAAATTATGTCACGAGGGGGACCTTCAGCTTTGCGTGGCGCCAAAATTCTATGGATTCTGTCCATTTCCAATCTTTCAATTGGGATTGATGGTGTTAATTCCTGAAAAAGAGCAGTCATAGTCGATTGAAGGTCAATGAGTGACTCAGGCATACCTCGTATGCGGAGGTTTAATTCCAATGATTTTTATTGGTTTGAAAGAGTCAAACAGTATAAATTGTAAACAGTATAAATTGTAAACAGTATATATTGTAAACAGTACAATTCGCATACAGTATAATGTGTATAGATATTCTGTGACATCACAGATTCGCCTTATACATCAGGTAATATGTAATGGTATACATAGTTTGGTTAGATGCCAGCGTTTGTTGACTATCGTTAATACGATAGTATAATCATCAATTGGATGTTTGGCAATGAACATTTATACTAAACAGTTATTTCGGAAATAAGCTAGTAAAAGGACTAGCATTCCCGTCTATATAAAACTTTGTTGTACTAGTAATAACTTTGTTAAGGTAATATAAATAATAATTAAATTAAAACATAAACAGAAAATATGCAGCTTTGCACACTTCATATGAGTATGGGTTGTAAGTAATCAGAACGAAAAGAACTTTAACCTTTATGGTTATGTGCGTACCATTTTATCCAACTAGAACATTTGGTTTGTGACTTCAAGTATTGACCCTGGGCTGCTGCAAACATACGTTCGTAAGTAGCGTGTGTATTAGTCAGCTCGATAATTTCACGGAAAATGGGAGGTTTAGTATCCTTCCAATGTCTCAGTATTGTTAACCTAGTGCTAAGTAGTATATGTATAATTATAGTTCTAATAGCTACCGGTATATTTTCTATGCCTAATGAAAGAACAGCCAGATCCGCTTTAGGGGTGACTTTAGAGCCTGCTATTGTTGAAATTAATTTAAATACTTTTTGCCATAATGGTCGTATAGTTGGGCATTCCCATATAATATGGTGTAGTGTACCTACTTGTCCGCAGTTTCTCCAGCATAGAGATGAGGTTTGTTGAGCGAATTTAGATATTCGGTATGGTGTTAAGTACCAACTTAGCATTAATTTATAGGTTAACGCATTTAGTGGCTGCAAATGTGTTGCGTAGGGCTTTTTGCCATTGTTCTTCGGTGTAGGTTGTACCCAGCTCATGTTCCCACGCTATGATGTTGTCAGTTTTGGTGAACACATGTTTGTTGTTGAGCAAGTTATAAAATAAGGATATACCTTTTATGTTGGTGTTGGGGTTTGTGAAGTATAGGAATACTCGCCATGGTACCTCAATGGATGTGTTTGGGTATTTTTGAAGTAGATGAGATATCTGGATGTAGCTATAATAGTCGTTGTCTTTCAAACCATACTCGGTTTGCAGGGCCTCAAATGTTTTAGGTATTGGACCATTCATAAAGTCATCTAGTGTTAGTATGCCTCTGGACATCCGATGTGTTATACGTAAATTTGGTATAACCAGTGTTAAGCTGGATGTAGTAATCAGGATACTTTTGGTTGTTTGGTTCACGAATTTTAATGATACGAACGTCTTCCAAGCTAGTAGCAACCATTGTAGGGGATAAGTGTGTTTGAGTGTACGTCTGGATGTTGGAAGATAACAGTAAGTCAGCTAGGTTTGTCCTAGGGACCTGTGCTGTCTCTAGCTCTAACCATCTATGGGTCTGGGATTGGGATAGCCAATATTTGGCTTGTGAAAGAATTGCTGCTATATAATAGTCTTTTAGTATAACGTGTCCTATTCCTCCAGCATCTCTAGACCTAGTGAGTTTCATGAAGGCACACCTAGCCTTCTTGCCTTGCCAGAGAAATGTATTGATCTGGGATTGAGCATTAGAAAAGAAGGAATTAGGGACAGGGACTGGGAGCGTTCTAAATAAATAGAGCAGCTGTGGTAGAACCATCATTTTAAACGCTGCCAGTCTTCCTGTCCACGATAGTTCTACTTTGGCTAGATCCAGAAGTTTTTTCTGCAGAGTTCCCAAAAATGAGGTATAGTTAGCAGCCACTAGGTTATCTATCGTTGCTGTTAGGGTTATACCCAAGTATTTTATCCCTTTATTTTCCCATGAATATGGGAATCTTGAACTAAGTTTAGCTTGTAGACCAGGGTCAATACCTATCCCCATTATGTAGGATTTGTTCTCATTTACTTTATAGTAAGATATTTTATTGAACATATCTAAAGCGTTATGTACCAAAGCCAGGGAAGTTTCCACATTGGTCAAGATCATGATTATGTCGTCCGCGAATAAACTTATCTTATGAGTGGACTTAGCCATGCAGAAACCTTTAATGTCGGGGTGAGAGCGAATATATATAGCCAAAGGTTCCATGAGTAAATTAAAAATTAATGGGGACAGGGGACATCCCTGTCTAGTGCCGTTTGTTATGTTAAATGGTTTGGATAATGCTCCTGATGTAAATACATGGGCCGAAGGTTTGGAGTATAAGGCCAGAATTGCTGAGAGAATGGTACTAGAAAAACCAAATCTGCTCAAGACCTGGGTAAAGTATTGCCAATGTATGCGGTCAAAGGCCTTCTCTGCGTCCAATGCTAACAGCAGAGAAGGCCTTTTGTGCACCCTAGCTAAATGTATGATATTTGTCAACCTGCGGGTAGCATCAGACGTCTGACGGCCCTTGGTAAATCCGGTTTGGTCAGGGTGTATGAGAAGGGGGAGTATATTTAGTAAACGGGATGCGATAAGTTTGGCATATATTTTCAGATCAGTGTTAAGCAGTGAGATGGGCCTGAAATTTGGGGGGTATTGGGTTCCTTCCCTGGCTTTGGCAGTGTCACTATTATTGCCCTCAACATTTCTGGTGGGAAAGAAGCAGAGGCAGCAGCGGTATTAAAAGTATGTTCCATATACGGAATTAATAGGTGTTTAAAAGTTTTGTAATATTCCCCAGAAAAGCCGTCTGGGCCCGGTGATTTGTTACTAGGGAGGGAATCAATGGCTTTGTGTAATTCTTCTGTGTTAAATTTTTGGTTTAAGGTCTGTATTTGTTCTTGTGTGAGTGAAGGCATGTCTAGGTGTTGTAGAAAAGAATTAATCGCATCAGTGCTAGGTTGTATGGTGTTTGTATCGTCTTTTAAGTTATATAATGTACTATAATAGTGACTAAAAGTGTCCGCTATATCTTGAGGGTGGTAGAGTTTGTGTTTAGTTATAGGGTGTAGTATATAAGGGATCTTTGATTTGTGTCTGAGGTCTTTTAATCTATACGCTAAAGTTTTTGTAGCGTAATATGTCATTTTAAGCTTTTTTGAAGTTCTTTCAAAGCTCTCAAGTAATAATAATCTTAAATCATTGCGTAGCTGTGTAAGTTGTTGGGATATTATATGGGATGTCTTTTGTTTGTTACTGGTTTCAAGCAAAAATATTTTGTCTGTCAGTTCCTTTACCCGTTGTTGCTGCTGCCTCTTGGCTCTTGCCCCTAATTGTATAAAAATACCACGTATATACGCCTTATGTGTATTCCATAGCATAAATTGATCCTGCACAGAAGAATCATTAACGCTAAAGAACTCTTTCAAGTGCTGACTTATAGCATTTTTAGAGTCTGGTTGTTGCATTAGATAGGTATTAGACCTCCACATGCATGGTACATTGCAAGCTGAGTCATCTCTTATGGAGAGGGTAATGGACACGTGGTCTGACCACGTGATGGTGTTGATGGTTGTAGATGTCGTTTGGGCTAAGGTGCTTTGATCCACAAGGAAAAGATCAATTTGAGAGTAGACTCTATGTGAAGAGGAGAAAAAGGTATAGTCCCTTTCGCCATCGTGCATGCACCTCCAAGCATCAAATAGGTCCTGTGCGTGAAGTGTGGCCAGGAGAGACATGTCCGGGCGTCTAGTGCTAGAGGAAGAGTCCAGATTCGGATCAGGGGTTGTATTGAAGTCTCCACATAATATTAACCTTCCTTTTTGGTGGGCCTTGATCTTTCGTAAAAGTTTGTGGAGGAAGTGTATTTGGTGTTGGTTAGGCGCATACACATTAACAATAGTGTATGTGATGAAATTAAGGTCACATATCAAAATTAGGTAACGACCTCTAGGGTCTTTGATTGTTTCATGGACTGAAAACGCCACCGTGTCCCATATGGCTGTGTAGACTCCTTTTGTTTTATTTTGGGCATTGGCAGTAAAGATATAAGGGAAGTTCCTGTTAGTGCAAGAAGGAGTAGCTGCTGTGGAGAAGTGCGTTTCCTGCACACAGATAATGTCAGATTTGTTGGAAAGAGCCTCCTTCCACATTGACTTCCTCTTAGCGGGGTGGTTGAGACCTTTAGTATTAATAGAGAGGATTTTTATGCCCATAATTGAGGGATTTGTGTGTTATCCGGGGTTTTGTAATAGGTAATCATTTTTGAGGCAATGTTGCCCTCTTGTGGTGTTTTCAGGAATAGCAAGGGATAGACACTATATGGCATAATAGAGCTTGAAATGTACTCACATTTGGGTGGCAGTGTGATGATATACTCAAATTGGAAATGTGTAGTGAAGGAAGTTCTATCTTCATATTTGTTGTTGAAGTAGGGCATGTCTTTGCGGTACTTGCACGCGTTCTGGCTGCTGCAATTTTCAGAAACAAAGAAAAGGAGAAGGGAAACAGAAAAACAAACATAAATTGAAAGGCAGTGTATTCATCAAACTTGTGTGGGATCAGCATTTTCAAGAGCTGAGCCCAAACCTGAAAACACAAACGTTATAGTACAGCTTATTGCTGTTCAAGTAAGTGGGGGAAAAAAGTTCAAGCCTGTGAGCTCTTGGACAGTTTTCCAGGGATTAGTAGGTTATAGATTAACCATCCTGAGTTAAGAGTGTGATTTTGCGTTTTCTGTAGTGACCGTCTTCCACGTAGGTTCCACTGATCTGGGCGCTTTAGCCGCGGTCGTCTCCTGTTCAGGTATAATCTTCCATTCCTCCAAAAGGGAGAGGCCCTTCTCTAGGGAATTCACCACGTGGGTGCGTCCATCTTTAGTAACAGTGAGCTTGGTAAGGTACCCCCACCTATAGGTGATGTGATGGTTTCTCAGTGCTTTGGTGATGGTGTTTAAGTTCTTCCTTTTTTGCAATGTGTACTGAGAAAGATCAGCATAGAACTGTAGATGCTGAAATTGCACGGGGATTTGATCTTTCTGACGCATGATCAACATCAGTTGTTCTTTGGCGTGATAAAAATGTAGGCGCAGGATTACATCTCTAGGGATGTGTTGGGGTATATGTATGTTCTAAAAGCAAGTGAACCCTCGTATGATATCCTGATTAGAGTGTTCCCCAAAGACCCACTCAGATCTGGAGATCATTCCGACAAGAAATTATGACACACACAAGGCATGCAATTCAAAATGATCCAATTCTTTACTTCCGTACTTTCACTTATATAACCAACATGACATCACAACAAAAGTCCAACCCCTTCATTAATATATGCTAAATTTACAGACATTACGTATACATCAGATGTTTAAAAAACACCTAAAAATAATACATGATTTCTTCATACAGAAACTATCAACAAGCAAAAACCTTCATGCGTCATTTCGGGGAAATCATGTTATTTACAAGGATTTGAAACTAACTTTTGATAGACGTCACATATACATATTATTCTAAGATGGATACATATTCTTATAGCTAAAATAAAGGACAGCAAGCTAAAATATCCTTACAATCCCCTCTTTGATCACACATGTATATATATATATGTATGATCTCACTTCCTTATCATGGCGATATTCTCAGCCTGCTTCTGATGATACATACTGAGATAAGTTTTATTGGGAGATGAGGGATCTGAAATGCGAGTGGCTCTATTAATAAGGCACATAATAAGCTTGTACACAAGATAAAGGAAAAGGAAAAATAACACAATAATGATTAAAATTACGGCAATATCCCTTATCCAAGAGAATATCCCTCCAAATCCAAAATCAACATTTCCAAAAGGACTCCAGGTCTGGGCTATGTTATGAGCCTCTTGTTGCAGCTTGGCCACCTCTTTTCTATGCTGAGCTATCACATCATAATAATCTGGTACCTCTACACTGGTATTGTGTACCCAAGTACGACATTCATAATCCTCAGTCATTTCACATAATCCTGTAAGGGCTGAACTCATGCTTTCAATGGCTAAGTCATGCAATTCTAGTTGTTTTGTAATAGCCCTAGTTTCAACATTAAGTTTAGAAATGTCATCAGAATTCTTTTCCATCATCTCATCAATAATTCCTAAATAATTATTTAACCTTTTCATCAAATCTATTCCCCATCCTGCCCAGGAAGGGAACCATGCCCAGGCCATATCCTTCTCAAGGAATAACTCTCTTGTTACGATGTTTTAATGGATACCTTGGGTGTATACTAGCTTCAAGTAAATGACTCCCATCACTATCACCTACCACCCCCATTATGGGCACCAGTGAGGCCAGGTAACACCAGCCTTGGACCTCTTGTGGAATCCAGGGATAACAAGTCTTTCCACAACAAACATAAGTGTGGTTACCAAACGAGAAGGGCGTATTCACAGCAGTCTCTTGATCTACTGCTGTAACTGCTGCTAAAACCTGAAACAAATGCTGTACAGATTTACTACTTTCATCTTCAGAGGCAAGAATCTTTTTAAAATCAGCCCGTACTCTGACCTTATCGTGGTGTGTTTGATATAAAGAACAAAACTTCCCACTAGGGGCATAGCAATTAGAAATGTTTAAAACTGATTGACTACAGGTATGAGCATTTCTAGTAGAATTCCCTAAATTAAAACACCAGGTAGGATTATGACTTCTATTGATGATGTGAAAGGAAATGGTGTCATTAGTTCTTCTGCTGACATTCAAAAGGTCAAGGGGAATCTTTCCTTTTAAAAGGGGAGTAATATTCAAAGGTATAGCTATTAGGGGTATCCTAACAGTGCTAAGGTGCAAATTGCCACAAATCCAACATTTCTGAAATCCTGATTTCTGAACATAAGCATATTTGAATTTTAGCAAAAGCATTTTATCAGCAAAATTATTCTCAATGTCTCCCTTGTTTCTAACTTGTATCACTGTAATGTTCTCCTATGTATGTGTGTTTCCACAAATACTTTTAATGCCACCCAAATCTTCAGGATGGCAAATAGTTAGTGAAGATCCAAGTGGGCGGGAACACCATCAGGGTGATCAGGGACAGGAAGCAAAATGTTTTGCCAGAAGTCTGTAGTGAAATAAGCGAGGTCATCTTCTCTGGCCGGACCTGCTTTTCCAGGAACTCTTCCTTCATCTGTTTGGACTTCTGCTTGAGGGCCTCCTATATTAAGGATTTCCTTCCTACTCTTGGGGCTTTGGGCAACCTTTTTCACTTGGCTGGCATGGATCCCGGACTAGCAGTTTTCCACCAGGATAGCCGTTCTGATCACTGCAATCACCATAGTAGGAGGTCCAAAGGGATACTCTTGCTTCTTATTTCTGTTCAGCTGTTGGACCACCACGGTAAAAAAGAAAGAAGGACGGCGCCCTCTAAGTGCAGCATGTATGTTAAAAATATTTATTACAATAGATAAAAACACTCACATTTGAGTTGCTAAAAACCAGCATGTAAAGTAGTTTCATCCGCGTGCTCTCGGAAGATGTGGGTGTCACGGGCCAGTGGAGGGGTTCCTGGGATGTGAGTCCTGTAACCTGGGTCCTGGTAGCTGTTCCGGTGGTGCCGAGGGTCCTCAGAGCCTCCGGGCGGCCAGGATATCGGTCATGGAACCTCCGTGGAGCGCCGTGCTGACCTGCGTCTTCACTTCCGGGAGCGGGGTGAGGCGGGCGGTGCTTCGCGTTCGGAGCATGCGTGCTCCTTCATCAGGCTATCATAGCCTGATGAAGGAGCACGCATGCTCCGAACGCGAAGCACCGCCCGCCTCACCCCGCTCCCGAAAGTGAAGACGCAGGTCAGCACGGCGCTCCACGGAGGTTCCATGACCGATATCCTGGCCGCCCGGAGGCTCTGAGGAGCATCGGCACCACCGGAACAGCTACCAGGACCCAGGTTACAGGACTCACATCCCAGGAACCCCTCCACCGGCCCGTGACACCCACATCTTCCGAGAGCACGCGGATGAAACTACTTTACATGCTGGTTTTTAGCAACTCAAATGTGAGTGTTTTTATCTATTGTAATAAATATTTTTAACATACATGCTGCACTTAGAGGGCGCCGTCCTTCTTTCTTTTTTATTTGTTCCAGAGCTTCTTCTAGCCTTTATAGACTGGCTGCCTTCCATTTAATCAGCATCATTTTATCCTCACATGGACTAATACCCTAACTTGTTGTGAAACATTAACTACCACCATCAAGTTCCCCCGCTCAGGAACCCCCAACCCACCCCCTTCCCCCCACCATTTTTAGTTATATGTACTCGGCTACCTCCATTGTGCGCCATATTAACCCCTTGATCGTTGGACCACCACGGTGTCTCCCTCCTTGAAGAGGTGAGTAGCTTCCTGTGAAGAAAAAAAGAGAGGTGCGAGCAACATTTCTTTGACTGTATCCAATATTTCAACGAGTTTTCTTACATATTCTTCCTGTATTAAGTCTAAATCTTCCTTTTCTACCATTAAAGGTGCTCTGGCCTATGGGGTGGGGAAAAATCTACTCATCAAAACTTCAAAAAAAAACTTATTTCTGCCTGGACTGCTGGGAGGACCCTTCTCCAATTGGCAAAGGTTCCTCCTGTGGCCTTTCTTATCTTGTCTTTTATTGTTCTATTCATTCTTTCTACTATTCCTGAACTTGGAGGGTGATAGGGAATGTGAAACTTCCATTCTATCTTGAGAGTTTTTACCAAGTCCTTGGCAGACCCTGGCTATAAAAGCTGGACCATTTGAGAACATGTCCACATTTATCAAAAGATATTCCTGTCTTTTGCCTAGTTTGGGCCTGTATGTGAAATCAGCCGTGACTTGTATACCTGCGTGGCCTATTCCGTGGTACTATGAATGCACTTGCTGTTGGTATACATGGTTTCCCCTCTTTGCAGAGAAATCCAGACCTTGGATCTCTCTACACACCCTTTCCATTCCAGTCCCTTAACTCATAATTTGATGCATAATCCTGGGGATCTGCAAGTGACTGTTCAAAAGGGGATAGGTCAGGAATCAGCATAACAATTTGGATGTCTGCTGTCTGTGAGATAGCAGCTTATTTAGCAGCAGGGTCAGCCAGACCTGCTCATTTCCCCTGGCCATCTCTGTCTATTGGCCTGTGTGTGCTCTGCAGTGTACTATAACCTAGAGCAAGAACCATCCACAAAAACATTCTGTGTGTCTGGTAGTGCTGTGGAAGATAAATCAGATCTGGGTGATGTGTCTTGGTGAATGAGGTTTATGCAGTCATGTTATGGCACAACCTCATCCTGTTCTCCTTTTTAATCCTAAAAGAGCGTTTAAAATGGGTGCTAGGCCTGCAGTGAGAGAAGCATATTTAATGTGCAATTTTTGGATTGGACAGCAAAGTCACCTCATATCCGCTCAACCTCTTAGCAGACATGTGCTGTGTATGTACATTTTTCAACAAGATTGACACATTGTAAGTGATGTGAAGTGTGGCGTCGTGTCCCACAGTGAAAGAAGTGGCCATCTCAACCACCATAGATCAGGACGCTTGAGCGCACCAGGACCATCTTTGAGAAAAAAACTACAGGGCACAGTCTCCCACTATATTCCTAGGCCAGTACTCCCGCCATGGTTCTGCAATTTTCCCTGGCAAACAAGTGAAACATTTTGCCATATTCAAGGAGGCCTGAGGCTCGGGCTGGTAACCATTACACATTTCAACATGCAAAACATGGCAAAAACATTTAACATTTCATCAGACCATTTTACAGTATCAGACATTTCAGAGACATTGCTTCAAAAACATTGCTTGTCTCAATATATTGTCATTGAAAGAGCAGTCAGGTATCCATTGGCGGCAGTAACCAATCATACCTAGGAAGGTGAGCATGTCCTTCCTATTAAGTGGGCGGGGCAAACCCATTCAGAGCCACAGCTCTTTTATGACTGACTCTTCTTTCTCCTTTTGTGAGCACAAATGCTCAACTGTTTGTTTTTTTTTTTCTTTTGACAACATTGTAACTTTTTCTTAAACATTTTGTAACCACATACATGTAACCATTTCAATAAAGATAGGCTATCAGCTCGGCAGTCCTCCTCTGAAGAACTACAAATCAAAAAATCAGCAACATACTGCAATAGTGCAGAACCATGAGGGGCAGTCCAGGGCCCAAGGGTGACTTGGAGTACAGTGACCGTGTCTCCTCGTCTACAGGGATGAAAAAAAACATTCTTTAAATCAATCACAGTAAAATACTCTGCATCGCATGGCATGGCGGTAAATATTGATGGCACATCAGGCACTACTTGGGCAATTGGTACGACTAGGCTATTGATGTCCCTTAGGTCTTGTACAAACCTATAGTCACCATTTGCCCTTTTTTTTCTGGGAGTTTTATAAGGCGAGACAATTTCCCTTAAGATTCCTTTCTTTAAGAAATCCTCTTTCTCTGTATGTAACTCCCTCTTTGTCCTTGCCCCCTTTCCTCTTTTTATAAAAGTTTCCCCTTTGATTTCCTAAGAAATCATTTTGCTAATGTGTTGATACTGGTGTTTGTTTTGGGATGTCAAAACATCCTGCTGCGTCTTTTTCAATCAAGGTTTTTTTTGTTTTTTTTTTCAAGACAGACTTTAATAAGTCTGTATTTAAAGGACTGTACATTTCATCTTAAGTGTTTAAATCCGGCGTCTTGTGTAATGAAAGGAAAACTTTATATAACTGCGTAGCTACTTCCTCTTTTTTACTCCGTGCTTTCTGCTTGTTTTAAAACTACGTGTTTTGTATCCTGACCCTTTGCGGCGTACGCAGCCTCTACAGCTTTCAACTTCTGCGTTGTGGTATGTAAGATTTAACCCTTAATTTACCATCCCATGACTCTGCTAAACCCATCGTGGACAATGTATGGGCTAGGACACTATAGGGAGCCTCGGTCCAGCCGATCTCCACAACACATATATTTATTTTTTCTTTCTAAACATTCTAATTAGATACTAAGTCTCTTTTTTCCTTTTTGCAGTATGCCAACAGGTTCAAACAGTGCCTTCAATTGCAGTAGTACTAATGCCGCAAACAATTCCCGACTATCTATTACAGTCAGTGAGATATTAGTACTTGAACCCTGTTGGCAAAAAGCCAAATGTCCAAATTTTCCACCTGACTACCCCTTTGCAAGAGATGTCAGAAGCAAAAAGAATTATTGAAATAGCATTTTTAATCAAAAGTTATCCTCACCAATTTATGTATTACCTTAAAAAAAGTGTTATTAACGCTCTACCCATATTTTAAATGGTAAAAACGTCCCTAATGTCACAATACTTCAAAGACCGGGGACAGACTTGATAAGTCTCCCCTGCTCTTCCAATAAGTGACATTACTCCCTGCACTGTCAATCCTTCTTAAAACACAAATTTGTGTAAACCAGTAATACAATCAGGACACTTTTGAAACCTTTTCTTTTTTTTGTACTTTCCCTAAGATGACACTGAACGTCTGATTACAGCAAGGCAAATAAAATATTTTTACTCACTGCATCAATGCCAGAATCATCCTGCCAACTATATATATATATCTATATCTTATACTTTAGAGTCAAAGCATTTATATATAAATCATTAAAAGTCAGCATCAATACATCACCAAATATTGTAACATCACTCTACGTTTCATTATAATACAATGACAATACAATGCAGTGGAAAGGTGTCATCTTACCTTATGACACCTGACAAATTCCACACAGACAAAACAGATGACCTTATTTTATCTACTTATTTTATCTCCTAAGCGAAAGAAAGGCAAGCAAAGAGGTTTGGGTTTTTCTGGCACACTCCATCAGATATCTTTATAAAACTTACAGTACTGTGGGTTTCTCAGAACCCCTTGGACTATCTCAGAGTCCTTCTTTTTGGAACTATCTCAGAGTTCCTTTTGACTTCTCAGAGTCCTTTCTTCCGTCACCCGAACGGAATTCTACCGAGGTTCATAAATGTCTTTAACACTACACCTTCTGTTAATCCCATATAGGGAAACGGTCTTTTAACCACTTGCCGACCGCCTAACGCAGATATACTGCGGCAGAATGGCACGAGCAGGCAGAATCACGTACCCGTACGTGATCTGCCTCCCACGGGCGGGGGGTCCGATCGGACCCCCCCCGGTGCCAGCGGCGGTCGGCATTTGACTGGGAGCGTCGGGAGGCGAGGGGGAGACCATCCGATCGTGGCCCCCCTCGCGATCGCTCCCAGCCAATGGGAATCCTCCTCTGCCTGTGTGTAGTTTCACACAGGCAGAGGATGTGATGTCATCTCTCCTCGGTCTGGCAGTTTTCGTCCCAGCGCCGAGGAGAGACACAGTAGAACATGCCAGGCATACTTTACACCCCCGATCCCCCCCCGATCGCCCCCCGATCCCCCCCCCCAATCACCCCTCCCCCCCCCTGTCACAAACTGACACCAGCAGTATTTTTTTTTTTTTTTTTCTGATTACTGCATGGTGTCAGTTTGTGACAGTTACAGTGGTAGGGCAGTGAGTATTACCCCCCTTTAGGTACCCCCCTAACCCCCCCTAATAAAGTTTTAACCCCTTGATCACCCCCTGTCACCAGTGTCACTAAGCGATCATTTTTCTGATCGCTGTATTAGTGTCACTGGTAAAGCTAGTTAGGGACGTAAATATTTAGGTTCGCCGTCAGCGTTTTATAGCGTCAGGGACCCCCATATACTACCTAATAAATGTTTTAACCCCTTAATTGCCCCCTAGTTAACCCTTTCACCACTGATCACCGTATAAGTGTTACGGGTGACGCTGGTTAGTTCGTTTATTTTTTATAGTGTCAGGGCACCCGCCGTTTATTACCGAATAAAGGTTTAGCCCCCTGATCGCCCGGCGGTGATATGCGTCGCCCCAGGCAGCGTCAGATTAGCGCCAGTACCGCTAACACCCACGCACGCAGCATACGCCTCCCTTAGTGGTATAGTATCTGAACGGATCAATATCTGATCCGATCAGATCTATACTAGCGTCCCCAGCAGTTTAGGGTTCCCGAAAACGCAGTGTTAGCGGGATCAGCCCAGATACCTGCTAGAACCTGCGTTTTTCCCCTCCGCCCGGCCCAGCCCAGCCCACCCAAGTGCAGTATCGATCGATCACTGACACTTACAAAACACTAACCGCATAACTGCAGCGTTCGCAGAGTCAGGCCTGATCCCTGCGATCGCTAACAGTTTTTTTGGTAGCGTTTTGGTGAACTGGCAAGCACCAGTGGCCTAGTACACCCCGGTCGTAGTCAAACCAGCACTGCAGTAACACTTGGTGACGTGGCGAGTCCCATAAGTGCAGTTCAAGCTGGTGAGGTGGCAAGCACAAGTAGTGTCCCGCTGCCACCAAGAAGACAAACACAGGCCCGTCGTGCCCATAGTGCCCTTCCTGCTGCATTCGCCAATCCTAATTGGGAACCCACCGCTTCTGCAGCAACCGTACTTCCCCCATTCACATCCCCAATCAAATGCAGTCGGCTGCATGAGAGGCATTTTCTTTATGTCCTCCCGAGTACCCCTACCCAGCGAACCCTCCCAAAAAAGATGTTGTGTCTGCAGCAAGCGCGGATATAGGCGTGACACCCGCCATTATTGTCCCTCCTGTCCTGACAATCCTGGTCTTTGCATTGGTGAATGTTTTGAACGCTACCATACACTAGTTGAGTATTAGCGTAGGGTACAGCATTGCACAGACTAGGCACACTTTCATAGGGTCTCCCAAGATGCCATCACATTCTGAGAGACCCGAACCTGGAACCGGTTACAGTTATAAAAGTTACAGTTACAAAAAAAAGTGTTAAAAAAAAAAAAAACACATACAAAAATATAAAATAAAAAAAAAATAGTTGGCGTATTATTGTTCTCTCTCTCTCTATTCTCTCTCTATTGTTCTGCTCTTTTTTACTGTATTCTATTCTGCAATGTTTTATTGTTATTATGTTTTATCATGTTTGCTTTTCAGGTATGCAATTTTTTATACTTTACCGTTTACTGTGCTTTATTGTTAACCATTTTTTTGTCTTCAGGTACGCCATTCACAACTTTGAGTGGTTATACCAGAATGATGCCTGCAGGTTTTTTTTTTTTTTTTTGAAAAAGAACATGTTTATTGTTGAAAAAATTATGTCATTGTACAGTTATAGTGCATCGCTTGCAATCACATAAAGGGGTATTTCCCACAAAGTGTGAGGGTACACAAGTATGTTGTGCGTTGTACATATCGGCATATAACAATATGGTTACAGAAAATGCTTCACAGTTTTCATCATTGCATTTCTAGTTATTAAAACCAGCTTATGGCATTTATTGGGGGTTGTAGCTTGGTCTTATATACCATAGTAAAATAAGGTGTTCACGGGAGGCTCATTAAACTCCTAGAATACTTTAAAATTAAACAGTACCAGTGTTTTCATTATTCAACCATTTGTTCCAAATTTTATAGTATTTATTTGGTCGACCTCTGTGTTTGTACATAGCCCTTTTGTATGGAAGTGAGGTGTTCACCTCCCTAATCCAGGTCTGTATGGTAGGAGAGTCTGTACCCATCCAATACTTGGCCACTAATTTTCTAGCATAAAATATTGATTCGCTGAGAAATGTGATTGTGGATCTGTCTTTAATGGTGTCTGGTAAAAGGCCAAGGAGGCATAGCTTGGGGTCTAGCTGGATCGGTGAGCCCATATGGTCGTGAAGGAATTTAATGATCTGTGTCCAGTAGCTTTGTATTTCGGGGCATAGCCATATTAAATGATAGAATGTGCAGGGGTTACTGGAGCACCTAGGGCAGTTTGGGTTTTGCTGTGGGGAGTACTTGGCTATTCTGGCTGGTGTGAGATAGGATTTGTGTATTATGTAAAGTTGAGTCAGGCGTTCTGAGATTTTAGGTGAGGTTTTTTTAACGTTTTCCAGTATGTCTTCCCAGTCAGAACAATCTATTGGTCCTACATCATTTTCCCATCTAAGCCTTGCATTATCGGCAATACTGGCTACCGATTTGGTGCGTAGAATGGTGTATAGGGTGGAGATAAGTTTGTCTGGGTCTGAACCAGTAATCACGTCTACTAGTGTTAATGATTGTGGATTGGGGAAGCCATTTGTGAATTGTGCATGGAGTGCGTGTTTCAGTTGTATGTATCTAAATCGCATGTGGGGAGAGAGGTCATACTCTTCGCAAATTGTTTCAAAATTTCTCATGCCAAATATAGTGATAACCTGAAATAGGAAGACTATTCCCTTAGCGGCCCAACTGGTGGTCCCAGGTAAAGACATGAGCTCCCTCAATTGTGGATTATGCCACAATGGAGTGTGTGAATGGAAGGGATCAGTTCCAGTGAGCCTGACAGCTCTCTCCCATACGCGCCTGTGTTGGGATAGCAGTGAGTTGCGGTTCTCTTTTTTGTGTATGGTGTTGCCTCCTCTGAAGAGAACTTGTAGTGGGGAGTATAGGTCTTTATTAGCTTTCCTGCATACTAAAGTTTGGTATCTTTCTTCGTCTGTTTTGTGGATGTAGTAGAAGTGTGAGAGCTGAGCTGCTATATAGTATGTGTATATGTCCGGAAGGGCAGCCCCCCCAGAAGAAGTAGGGTTTTTAAGTGTGTTCCAGGCTAGTTTATGCCTATTAGGGCCCCAAATAAAGGAATTTAGGATTTTATCGAAGGTTTTGAAAATTTTAAGGGGAATATAAATTGGGGAGTTCCAGAGTGTATAAAGAAATTTTGGTAGTAGTATCATCTTAAAAAGGTTAATCCTGCCCATTACACCAAGGGGGAGTCTCGCCCAGGTTTGTGTTCGTGATTTAAGGTATGAAAAGAGTGGTTCAATATTGTTTGTGGTGTATTCCAATGGGTCTCTAGTGATTACTATACCTAAGTATTTGATAGAGGCAACTCTCTGCAGGGGAAGGGATGCCGCGTTGTGTGTTGGGGATGTCACATCTAGTGGGAGAATCTGGGATTTGGTCCAGTTCATGCTTAGACCTGAATGTTTACCAAATTCTTCAATAGTTAACAGGATCGCCTGTAGAGAAGGACCAGTGTCCTCTAAATAAATGAGCATGTCATCTGCGTACAAACTTAATGTTTCTGTTAAAGGTCCCGCTTGTAGCCCCCGTATGTGTGGATTCTGCCTAAGGGAAATAGCCAGGGGTTCCACCGCCAAAGCATATAGCAAAGGGGACAGCGGGCAACCCTGACGGGTTCCTCTACTTAACGGGAAGGGGTCGGATGTCCAGCCATTTACCACCACTCTCGCTATCGGGGAAAAATATAGCAGCTGTACCCATTGTATAAAGTTGGGGCCGAATCTGTAGCCCCGGAGGCACTCCCAGAGGTATCCCCACTCCACTGAGTCGAATGCCTTGGCGGCGTCGAGTGCCACTACGGCTCTATCTCCCACATTCTCATGTTCCGCTTGGATATTCATGTGTAGGCGTCTTAGATTCATGGCTGTGTTTTTTCCTGGCATGAATCCTGTCTGGTCGGGGTGGACAAGGGAGAGGATGCTATTATTAAGGCGCATGGCTAATATTTTGGCTAATATTTTTATGTCTGCTTGGAGAAGTGAAATAGGGCGATAGGATTCTGGTAGTTGGGGGTCTTTGCCCGGTTTGGGGATTACTATAATTACCGCCTGGCGGAGGGTTTCAGGGAGGGTTTTAGTTTCAAATATGTGATTGTATAGCTTCAGGAGTTCAGGGGTTAATATCTCTGAATATGCCGCGTAAAAGTCTAATGGGAGACCGTCTCCTCCTGGTGCCTTTCCCGGTGCCAAGGATGCAATAGCTAGGGTAATTTCATCTAGTGTGAGGGGAGCCTCTAGTTCTTGTAGCTGAGGTTCTGATAACTGTGGGAAGGGGATTTCTTGAAGGAACAGTCTGGTTTCCTGTCTAGTGGCTGATACCTTAGAGGAGTATAAATCTGAATAGTATTTGCGAAATACTTCTGCCACTTCAGGTGGATCTGAAATTTTGGTGTTGTGGGGTCCCAGCAGGGTTACCACCACTGGGGGGTTGGTGTTTTGGTGGGCCAGGTATGCTAATAATTTGCCAGCGCGCTCCCCTTGCTCGAACACGCGTTGCTTTAGAAAGAAGAGTTTCTGTTTGGCTTTATCGTAGTGTAGTTGGTCTAGTAGCCGTGTATGAAGTCTAAGTGTTGCTGCTCTTTCTTGAATGGGGTATTTATGAAATTCTCTTGTTAGTGTGTCAATCCTATCAGAGGCCTGCTTGATAAGTAAATTGGAGGAGGTTTTGATTCTGTTTATACGGGAAGTTAGAATAGTGCGGACATGTAGTTTGTATGCCTCCCAAATATTGCCCGTGGAGGCAGTGTTTTGATTAATTCTAAAGAAGAATTTCCATTCCTCGTGTGTTTCCTCCTGGTCGCTTACCATTGATAACCAGAAGGGGTGTAGACGCCAGGTCCGAGGCCCAACGTGCTGGATCAATTGTAGTGTTGCCCAGCAGGGGGCATGGTCAGAGAGGGATCTAGTGTGATAGCCCGAGTCAATTAATTGGGTAAGTATTATGTCGGAGATTAAAATAAGATCGATGCGGGACATAGTGGAGTGGGTTGCCGAGAAGCATGAATACGCCAAGTCATGGGGATGTCTATATCTCCAGACATCAGTCAGCGAAAATTCTTTTAATGTACGTGCTAGTCTGGTAGTGTCAGGAGGGTGGACATCCTGTCCGAGTTGTGTTCTATCTATTTGAGGGTTCAGTACCATATTGAAATCCCCCATCCAGATAGCGGGTATATTGGGGTGTTGAGCCATATATAGTAGGCCTTCCGTAATTAGGTTGGATTTATATGGTGGGGGTATGTAGAATGCCATAATCAAGTATTGGGAGCCATATAATGTACAATGTATGAAGACAAAGCTACCGTGAGGGTCTGTGCGCATTGATATTAACGCAAAAGGTGCAGTCTTAGTTATGAGGACCGAGACCCCGCGGGAGTAAGGAGTGTAAGTGGCATGAAACGCCCAGCCTATCCAGGGTCGCTTTAGCGCGAGCTGGAGCTGTCCTGTGACGTGGGTCTCAACCAAAACCGTGATGTCTGCACGGTATGTTTTAAGGCAGGTAAAGATGGCCGTGCGCTTGAGTTTGTCACGAATCCCACGGACATTCCAGATAAGAAATTTTAAATTAGCCATTTGAATGACATTTCAAATTACCTTTTAGGATAGTGTCGTGGCGCTTGTTAAGGGCGTGTGTCCGCCTCCAGTCTCCCGGGGTGGTCTCGGCCGCTCCTCTACCCTTCATGTGACAATACACATAGAAATACAGTGCAGTGCATTGTAAGTTGTTATACATGTTTCTTAACTTAACTTGTAACTTAACTTTTCCCCTACCCTCCCTCCCTGCCCTCAGTCGCCCAAACTTGACTGGGGCATGCATCCCAAACTTAGTGCAGCTGTGAGGATAAAAGGTGTTACTGTAGGTAAATTTAAAACAAAAAATCAAAGAACAGGTGCACATTAAACCAGTCAGCACCATCAATAGCCTATTGGGCAACGACAGTGGTGACATAAACAAACACCCTATGGGGGGCGAACAAATACTGGGTGGTATACCGGCGACGAAGCACACGTAGCCTCAGTTATGCGGCAGGTAGAAAAGAAAAGAGTTTCTGTATGGTAGGAACAATTTCCACTGTGACGGTTGACAGAAGGAGTATGAGTATAGCAAAGGCAAGGTCCTTCCAGTCCCTAGGCCGTGAAGGAGCTGTAGCAGTCCTCTGTGATCCGGTAGGGTATGGTTGGTAGCCAGGCATGGTTTTCAAGCAAAATGGAGGATATAGTAATGGGGTAGTAGGATGGTTGAGTAATCCGTAGTGACGAGTTATTGCGGTATTGGTGTTATAGGGGTTCTCATGCGGAGAGCATGAGGGACTCGTAACAGGGTGTAGTGGGCCTGAGGCAGTGTGTAGGGCCCTGTGGCAGATCAGAATTTTTTATCTCTGTGGAGGGTCATGGCGTATGGGAGGTCCATAGGATATATTGTTTACGAAAACATTCAGCAACTATGGGGTCTGTGAAGTTGCATCTATTGGGCCGGATTACGAGGGTCCTGAGAAATATTGCAGTTTAAAAAGTAGTGCAATGTCACTTACTTTAGTTGGCAGCGGAGGTATGTCTCAGGCTGATTGGTTTCTCTGCGCGTCTTGTTGATCCAGCCATGCGGAAGCCATGTGTGGGTCTTCAAAGAAGTGGACACGGTCCTCGCCCACCACACGGAGGCGGGCTGGAAAAAGCATTGCGTATTTTATGTGGTGTGCTTTGAGGCGGCGTTTGATGTCAGAGAATCTAGCTCTTTGGCGTTGGACCTCCGCTGAAAAGTCCGGGAACGCTGAGATGGAGCTGGATTGGTATGGAATGTTTCCCTTCAGTCTTGCCAGCCGTAGGACCGCGTCACGGTCCCTGAAGTTCAGTAGCTTTGCTATGAATGTGCGCGGGGTGCCCCTTCAGGTGGACGTCGGGCTGGCATGCGATGGGCGCGTTCCACCACAAAAGTAGTTGAAAATGCCTCCCTCCCATACGTTTTGATCTGGAGTTGCTCTAAAAAGGTGGCTGGGTCGGTGCCCTCAGAACCCTCTGGCAGTCCGACGAACCGGAGATTGGACCTGCGGGTCCGGTTCTCTAAATCGTCCTGTTTCTGTGCCAGTTGTTGTAGCTGACGCTGCATATCCTCCTGTGTGTTTTGCAGGGGGTACAGCGTGTCTTCCACCCTCCCAATTCTAGTCTCAGACTCAGTGACCCGTTCTCTGAGCTTTGTCATATCATGCCTGATTAATGAGATATCCACCTTCACCTACTCTATTTTAGTTGTAAGGGTAGATTGGCATAGGGAGATTGCCTCAAGTACCTTGGCGGTGTCATTAGGTGGTTGGTTTGTGAGAGAGGCCTCGTGCTCTGCTGGCGCGGCGCCATCTTGGCTCTCTGTGTCCCGCTCCGTCCTGCGGTATCTCTCAAGGGACGAGGAGGCTGTGTTGGTGCGCCTCGGTGGGGACATGATGTGCTCGGTGGTTCGTGTCCGGTCCGTGCTGTTTTTTAGCGAGGTTCGGTGTTCCTATCATGCAGGATGAGTGAAGGAGGATCTGCCGTCAGCGGAGCTACAGGCTCACACGTCCGCTCACATCGCCGTCCAGGCCACGCCATCGATGCCTGCAGGTTTAGGTATCATCTTGGTATCATTCTTTTCAGCCAGCGGTCGGCTTTCATGTAAAAGCAATCCTAGCGGCTAATTAGCCTCTAGACTGCTTTTACAAGCAGTGGGAGGGAATGTCCCCCCCCAACGTCTTCCGTGTTTTTCTCTGGCTCTCCTGTCTCAACAGGGAACCTGAGAATGCAGCCGGTGATTCAGCCAGCTGACCATAGAGCTGATCAGAGACCAGAGTGGCTCCAAACATCTCTATGGCCTAAGAAACCGGAAGCTACGAGCATTTTATGACTTAGATTTCGCTTGATGTAAACAGCGCCATTGGGAAATTGGGAAAGCATTTTATCACACCGATCTTGGTGTGGTCAGATGCTTTGAGGGCAGAGGAGAAATCTAGGGTCTAATAGACCCCAATTTTTGCAAAAAAGAGTACCTGTCACTACCTATTGCTATGATAGGGGATATTTACATTCCCTGAGATAACAATAAAAATGATTTAAAAAAAAAAAAATGAAAGGAACAGTTTAAAAATAAGATAAAAAAATAATAATAATAAAGAAAAAAAAAAAAAAAAAAGCACCCCTGTCCCCCCTGCTCTTGCGCTAAGGCGAACGCAAGCGTCGGTCTGGCGTCAAATGTAAACAGCAATTGCACCATGCATGTGAGGTATCACCGCGAAGGTCAGATCGAGGGCAGTAATTTTTCCAGTAGACCTCCTCTGTAAATCTAAAGTGGTAACCTGTAAAGGCTTTTAAAGGCTTTTAAAAATGTATTTAGTTTGTCGCCACTGCACGTTTGTGTGCAATTTTAAAGCATGTCATGTTTGGTATCCATGTACTCGGCCTAAGATCATCTTTTTTATTTCATCAAACATTTGGGCAATATAGTGTATTTTAGTGCATTAAAATGTAAAAAAGTGTGTTTTTTCCCCAAAAAATGCGTTTGAAAAATCGCTGCGCAAATACTGTGTAAAAAAAAAAATGAAACACCCACCATTTTAATCTGTAGGGCATTTGCTTTAAAAAAAATATAATGTTTGGGGGTTCAAAGTAATTTTCTTGCAAAAAAAATTATTTTTTTATGTAAACAATAAGTGTCAGAAAGGGCTTTGTCTTCAAGTGGTTAGAAGAGTGGGTGATGTGTGACATAAGCTTCTAAATGTTGTGCATAAAATGCCAGGACAGTTCAAAACCCCCCCAAATGACCCCATTTTGGAAAGTAGACACCCCAAGCTATTTGCTGAGAGGCATGTCGAGTCCATGGAATATTTTATATTGTGACACAAGTTGCGGGAAAGAGACAATTTTTTATTTTTTTTTTATTTTTTTTTGCGCAAAGTTGTCACTAAATGATATATTGCTCAAACATGCCATGGAAATATGTGAAATTACACCCCAAAATACATTCTGCTGCTTCTCCTGAGTACGGGGATACCACATGTGTGAGGCTTTTTGGGAGCCTAGCCGCGTACGGGACCCCGAAAACCAAGCACCGCCTTCAGGCTTTCTAAGGGCGTAAATTTTTGATTTTACTCTTCACTGCCTATCACAGTTTCGGAGGCCATGGAATGCCCAGGTGGCAAAAAACCCCCCCAAATGACCCCATTTTGGAAAGTAGACACCCCAAGCTATTTGATGAGAGGTATAGTGAGTATTTTGCAGACCTCACTTTTTGTCACAAAGTTTTGAAAATTGAAAAAAGAAAAAAAAAATTTTTTTCTCGTCTTTCTTTATTTTCAAAAACAAATGAGAGCTGCAAAATACTCACCATGCCTCTCAGCAAATAGCTTGGGGTGTCTACTTTCCAAAATGGGGTCATTTGGGGGGGGGGTTTGTGCCACCTGGGCATTCCATGGCCTCCGAAACTTTGATAGGCAGTGAGGAGTAAAATCAAAAATGTACGCCCTTAGAAATCCTGAAGGCAGTGATTGGTTTTCGGGGCCCCATACACGGCTAGGCTCCCAAAAAGTCCCACACATGTGGTATCCCCATACTCAGGAGAAGCAGCTAAATGTATTTTGGGGTGCAATTCCACATATGCCCATGGCCTGTGTGAGCAATATATCATTTAGTGACAACTTTTTGTAATTTTTTTTTTTTTGTCATTATTCAATCATTTGGGACAAAAAAAATGAATATTCAATGGGCTCAACATGCCTCTCAGCAAATTCCTTGGGGTGTCTACTTTCCAAAATGGGGTCATTTGTGGGGGTTTTGTACTGCCCTGCCATTTTAGCACCTCAAGAAACGACATAGGCAGTCATAAATTAAAGGCTGTGTAAATTCCAGAAAATGTACCCTAGTTTGTAGACGCTATAACTTTTGCGCAAACCAATAAATATACACTTATTGACATTTTTTTTACCAAAGACATGTGGCCGAATACATTTTGGATTTTTTTAGAACAAAAAGTAGAAAATATCATTTTTTTTCAAAATTTTCGGTCTTTTTCCGTGTATAGCGCAAAAAATAAAAACGGCAGAGGTGATCAAATACCATCAAAAGAAAGCTCTATTTGTGGGAAGAAAAGGACGCAAATTTCGTTTGGGTACAGCATTGCATGACCGCGCAATTAGCAGTTAAAGCGACGCAGTGCCGAATTGTAAGAAGTGCTCTGGTCAGGAAGGGGGTAAATCCTTCCGGGGCTGAAGTGGTTAAACTAAAGTCACGGAAAGAGAAATAATATTAATTAAATCAGACTCACCCGACTTAAATAATGACCGCCCCACTTTCTGACACCAAGCTGTTGGGGTACATGTATGTTCTAAAAGCAAGTGAACCCTTGTATGATATCCTGATTAGAGTGTTCCCCAAAGACTCATTCAGATCTGGAGATCATTCCGACAAGAAATTATGACACACACAAGGCATGCAATTCAAAATGATCCAATTCTTTACTTCCCTATTTTCACTTATATAACCAATATGACATCACAACAAAAGTCCAACCCCTTCATTAATATATGCTAAATTTACAGACATTATGTATACATCAGATGTTTAAAAAACACCTAAAAATAATACATGATTTCTTCATACAGAAACTATCAACAAGCAAAAACCTTCATGCGTCATTTCGGGGAAATCATGTTATTTACAAGGATTTGAAACTAACTTTTGATAGACGTCACATATACATATTATTCTAACATGGATACATATTCTTATAGCTAAAATAAAGGACAGTAAGCTAAAATATCCCTACAGGATGTGTTCTGACAGGTATGACGGTTTTGGCAGGCGATGTATTCTGTCAATTGTGATCTCCAGATCAGAAAGATCAGGTAGGAGAGATTTAAACAGCGAGATGGCATAGGATCTTAAGTCAGCTTGCAGGACTGTTTCAGGGATCCCCCTGATTTTCAAATTATTCCTCCTATTTCTGTCCTCAATGTCTGCGATTTTATCTTTCATCCAGTCAGTATCTCCTTCTCTTTCCTCATGGGAGTCCACTAAGTCATTAATGGTGACGGCATATTCTCCCATCTTTTGCTCAATGTGCTCCACCCGTGTTTCTACAGCCTGAAGGTTGGTGTTAAACTTATGCATACACTTCATCAGGTCTGATTGTAGTGAGCTTCTCAGTGATAAGAGCATATCTTTCAGCACTGTGTCTATCACTGGTTGGTGCATGGTAGGAAAGGTTTCTATGGAGTCAGGGAGCTCACGTGTGTCATCCCCTGAATCTATGCCAGGGCTTGCTGCTCCGAGGGATCCCTCTCCATCCATCCTAAATTTAGCTTTAGCAGGGCTACCTGATGGTGGGGAGGGAGAGTATGGGTGTGGGCTTTCAGATGAGGGTCTATTTTGCCTGTGGCTGTTCTGTTTAGTCAGATGGCTGGCGGGGATATTAGCTGGGGTAGAGGACGACCCGGCACCATCTTGCCTACCGTCATGTTGTTTCATGCTATAGAAGTCCGTCAGACGTTGTGGCTTCCTTTGCTCTTTTCTTTTCCTGGACATCCTCTCTGCCTTGTCCCAGGGTGAATCGCCAGCTGTGGGGAGCAAAAACGGGACCCGATGGTGTGTTTTGTGCCGTTATTTCCCTGGATTTTACCGGAGCTCCGGTCTTATGCTGCCATCCAGCTCAAGCGCAGGCCACGCCCCGCTCGTATGCGGAGGTTTGAACGACGTGCCCTATTCTCAAAATCTTCTAAACGCGCTTGCAGCGTTAAATTTTCATCTTTAAGAGATTCCAATTCATTGTCATGTGATAGTACATTAGTTTCAATGTCATCCATTCTGTTTTCCAATTCAGCTGTGCGTTGGCCTAAATCACGTATTTCTTTTGTCAGTTTCTCTGTGATTTGGTCAGAGGTCTGCTTTAAAGCTTTCTGTAGCATTTTCTCTATTTGTTTTAATATATTTGGGTGTAATGTATCTGCTTGTTGTGGCTGGGAGCTGGCACTCTATTCACTATCTGTGTCATACAGTTCCTGAGGTAAATGCAGCTGTTTCTTGTCAGCGCCGGCCTTAGCTGTGTGAGGAGAATTTCACTGAGCCATATTACAGGAGCCTCTGAGCGGTTTTTCCTTGTGGCTTTTCACTTTTGTTTTGCCTCAGGCAGCTCCCAAAACCATTTTATTTGGTTCACAGGGTACTAAGGAGGATATTAGTATGCTTTTTGTTTAGTTACCCTGCCATTCGGGCGTCTGTGGTAGCCGCGAAGTCCCGGGAATAACAGAGCCTCAGCGGGACATGTCCATCGCTGTCTGCTCCGCGCATGCACCTCCGGTAAATGCCCTTTTAGGGGGAGCTAGAGGAGCGAGAGTCTTTTTATATAATTTTAACAAGCTAAAGTGTGTGCGCCCTGTCAGGCGAGGATGAAATGGTGAACTTTGACAATGAGCATGTGCAGTTGAGTAAAGCTGAAAAAAGGGTGTAAAAAGGCTGATTAGTTGTAAGACAGATCTACATGTTCTGGACAGAATTTGTGCATTTAAACAATATTATATACCGTATTTATCGGCGTATAACACGCACCCCAATTTAGGAGGGAATTTTAAGGAAAAAAAAACTTTTAGGAGGGAAGTTTAAGGGAAAAAAACTTACATTTAAATGCCCTTCATTGCAGCCTTGTCAGTGCAGCCATGTCAGTGCAGCCTTTCCCAGTGCAGCCTTGTCAGTGCAGCCTTCCCCAGTGCAGTCTTGCCCCCAGTGCAGCTTTGTCAGTGCAGCCTTCCCCAGTGCACCCTTGCCCCCAGTGCAGCTTTGTCAGTGCAGCCTTCCCCAGTGCAGCCTTGCCTCCAGTGCAGCCTTGTCAGTGCAGCCTTCCCCAGTGCAGCCTTGCCCCCAGTGCAGCCTTGTCAGTGCAGCCTTCCCCAGTGTAGCCTTGTCAGTGCAGCCTTCCCCAGTGCAGCCTTGTCAGTGCAGCCTTCTCAGTGCAGCCTTGTCAGTGCAGCCTTCCCCAGTGCAGCCTTGTCAGTGCAGCCTTGTCAGTGCAGCCTTCCCCAGTGCAGCCTTGTCAGTGCAGCCTTCTCAGTGCAGCCTTGTCAGTGCAGCCTTCTCAGTGCAGCCTTGTCAGTGCAGCCTTCCCCAGTGCAGCCTTGTCAGTGCAGCCTTGTCAGTGCAGCCTTGTCAGTGCAGCCTTGTCAGTGCAGCCTTCCCCAGTGCAGCCTTGTCAGTGCAGCCTTCCCCAGTGCAGCCTTGTCAGTGCAGCCTTCCCCAGTGCAGCCTTCCCCAGTGCAGCCTTGTCAGTGCAGCCTTGTCAGTGCAGCCTTCCCCAGTGCAGCCTTCCCCAGTGCAGCCTTGTCAGTGCAGCCTTCCCCAGTGCAGCCTTGCCCCCAGTGCAGCCTTGTCAGTGCAGCCTTCCCCAGTGTCCATTGCAGCCTTATCCCAGTGCAGCCTTGCAGCTCGCAGTTTGAAAATCCTGTGATCCCCTGCGATCCTGAGCTTCAAAATCGCCGACCGCGATTTGAAAATGGCGCCGCCGGCGCCGAAATACACAGAGCCGGCTCTTCTCGGCGGCTCTCGCTCACTTTCGGCTCCACTCGTAGTCCCGCCCAGGATGGGCGTGACTGTGAGCGGAGCTATCCGAACCTAGCCGAGTACACTCGGCTAGGTTCGGGCGGCGCTCGAGTGAAGCCGAAAGTGGCCGAGAAGAGCCGAGGACCGGCTCTGTGTATTTCGGTGCCAGCGGCGCCATTTTCAAACTGTTATCCACAGTATTCAGACAAAAATGTAGAAGATTACATTGGCTGCGCTTGCTAATGGTAGGCGCGAAGGATTGCGCAAGTGCGCAATAGCGCTTCCTATGTAAATATGGTTTGGTGCATATAAGTGCACCATAATTTTTGATAAATGTCTTGAGTCCCGTTTTTTGTGCAATTGCTCAAATTTCTCCACTGCACCACAGGCGCAGGTCTTTAGTAAATCACCCCCACAGCCACAAAGGCAGGAGGATTCTTGTTAGGCCGTGTATTAGTGCTCGGACGAACACACTAATGCCGCGTACACACGGTCGGAAATTCTGCCAGCAAAAGTCCGATGTGAGCTTTTGGTCGTAAAATGCGACCGTGTGTACGCTCCATCGGACTTTTGCTGGCGGCATTTTCTCCAGCACAAGATTGAGAGCAGGTTCTCAATTTTTCTGAAACTCCGTTCGTCTGTGTGCAATTCCGACGCGCAAGATTCCTACGAATGCTCGGAAACAATTTGACGCATGCTCGGAAGCATTGAACTTCATTATCTCGGCCCGGCGTAGTGTTGTACATCACCGCGTTCTTGACGGTCGAAACTTCAGAGAACTTTTGTGTGACTGTGTGTATGCACGCCAAGCTTCAGCGGAATTCTGTCGGAAAAACCATCCAAGAATTTTCCGATGGAAATACCGCTCGTGTGTACGCGGCATAAGACCGAATTTTATTGGTTCAAAGAATGTCAAGCAAAATGGTCGGCCCTCACGCATGTTCACTTCATCAAATCTGGCCCTCTTTGAAAAAGTTTGGACACCCCTGTTGTAGAGTAATAAATCAGACAACTCTGCATATTTATGTTCTGAGAATATTTACTGGAACAAATTAAAGGAGATGTTACAAAAAGGAGGTAATCGATCTGCTGATTTCTAGGCAACAGCACCAACTCAGCAAAGGAATCTCTCCGAAAGACACAAGGCAATTATTAACAAATGACAATATGATATATACACTTCCTATAAGAAATAATGCTACCCCCTTAAAGTAAGGTGACCAGATTTTTTAAATAAAATCCGGGGACATATTTTTTTTTACTAGTAATGGGGGCAATCAGCGACTCATAGCGGGACTGCGATATTGCGGCAGACAAATTGGACACTAAGTGACACTTTGTGGGAACCAGTGACATTATTACAGTGATAAGTGCTAAAAATATGCACTGCCACTGTACTAATGACACTTGCTGGGAAGGGGATAACATCTGATGCAATCAAAGGGATAAATGTGTGCCTAACAAGTGTTTTCTCAATGTGGGGGGTCAGGATCAATGTCTCCCATACTGACAGAGCGGTGATCTGCCTTGTGTACATAACGATCAGTGGGTACCGGTGAACCCAGAAATGCAGGATCATGTATATACGTAATCCTTTGCAGCGCGACCGACCTGTAGCAGTAAATCGGCGATCGGCAACTGGTTAACATCATCAGCATTATGATAACTCAGAGGCAGCAGGCTCTCTATCATGGCTCTGGCTGGCTCTGTCACAGTGGGGGTCATTTACTAAGATGAATGCACTGCGCTGGTTCAGACCTTAATTGGTGCGCTGGATAGATCCTTAATCCAGCATGTGAACCAGCGCAGACACAGGAGTACCTGCACGCGAGAATGTTTCCAGCGCGATGGGATCGCGCTGGTTCTCGGCGAGGTACATCTCGCGCTCACTGCAATAGGAAAAATACATCTTCCTATTAAAGCAGCGCAAGAAAAACCGGCATGGGTTCCCCCTTCGGTGCATGCCAGGCCCTTTGGTCTGGTATGGATATTAAGGGGAACCCCCTATGCCAAAAAAACGGTGTGGGGGGTCCCCCTAAATCTATACCAGACCCTTATCCGAGCACGCAGCCCGGCCGGTCAGGAAAGGGGGTGGGGACGAGTGAGCGCCCCCCCCTCCTGAACCGTGCCAGGCTGCATGCCCTCAACATGGGGGATGGGTGCTTTGGGGAAGGGGGGCGTGCTGCGGGCCCCCCACCCCACAGCACCTTGTCTCCATGTTGATATGGACAAGGGCATCTTCCCAACAACCCTGGCCGTTGGTTGTCGGGGTCTGTGGGCGGAGGGCTTATCGAGAATCTGGGAGCCCCCTTGAATAAGAGGGCCCCCAGATCCCAGCCCCCCACCCTATGTGAATGAGTATGGGGTACATGGTACCCCTACCCATTCACCTAGGGAAAAAGTGTAAATAATAAAACACTACACAGGTTTTTAAAATATTTTATTAAACAGCTCTGGGAGGGGGGTCTTCCTCCGACTTCGGGGGTCTTCTTCCGGCTTCGGGGGTCCCTCCGGTTCATCTTCTCCCGGCGTCCGGTTGGTTCTTCTCCGCTCTCTTCTCCCGGTGTTCCAGTTCTTCGGCCGGCTCCTCCGCTGTCTTCAGGTAGCTCTCTTGCCAGCGGAGGTCTGGACTTCTGGGCTTCTTGTCTTCTCTTCTCTTCTCCAGATGTTGACACGACGCTCTCTGCGGCTGGACTGCTCTCTGAGGGCTGCGTTGTGACTTATATAGGCGGAGACCCCGCCCCCTTATGATGTCACAGTCCCTGGGCATGCTGGGACTGTGACGTTTTAGGGGGCGTGGTCAACATCACCCGGTGACCACGCCCCCTAAAACGTCACAGTCCCAGCATGCCCAGGGACTGTGACATCAAAAGGGGGCGGGGTCTCTGCCTATATAAGTCACAACGCAGCCCTCAGAGAGCAGTCCAGCCGCAGAGAGCGTCGTGTCAACATCTGGAGAAGAGAAGAGAAGAGAAGACAAGAAGCCCAGAAGTCCAGACCTCTGTTGGCAAGAGAGCTACCTGAAGACAGCAGAGGAGCGCCGAAGAACTGGAACACCGGGAGAAGAGAGCGGAGAAGAACCAACCGGACGCCGGGAGAAGATGAACCGGAGGGACCCCCCGAAGCCGGAAGAAGACCCCCGAAGCCGGAGGAAGACCCCCCTCCCAGAGCTGTTTAATAAAATATTTTAAAAACCTGTGTAGTGTTTTATTATTTACACTTTTTCCCTAGGTGAATGGGTAGGGGTACCATGTACCCCATACTCATTCACATAGGGTGGGGGGCCGGGATCTGGGGGCCCTCTTATTATAGGGGCTCCCGGATTCCGATAAGCCCCCCGCCCGCAGACCCCGACAACCAACGGCCAGGGTTGTCGGGAAGAGGCCCTTGTCCTCATCAACATGGGGACAAGGTGCTTTGGGGTGGGGGGGCCCTGCAGGGCGCCCCCTCCCCCAAAGCACCCACCCCCCATGTTGAGGGCATGCGGCCTGGTACGGTTCAGGAGGGGGGGGCGCTCGCTCGTCCCCACCCCCTTTCCTGACCGGCCAGGCTGCGTGCTCGGATCGGGGTCTGGTATGGATTTTAGGGGGGACCCCATGTCGTTTTTTTCGGCGTAGGGGGGTTCCCCTTTATAATCCATACCAGACCTAAGGGCCTGGTATGCCCCGCGACGGGGCTCGCAAGGTGTCAATCTCGCCGATAAAAGCGGCAAGATTGACATCCTTTGCTAGTCCCGTCGCACATGAGTCACATTCAAAATGAACGGACTTGTCGGAAAAACGGGCGGACTTAGCCCGCCGCAAAGTCCGGTCGTGTGTGGGCAAGTCCATCCGTTTTAAAGTCCGGCGCACCTGGCGGACAAAGTCCGTCAGAAAGTGTGCCGGACCAAGTAGGACAGAAAGTCCGACCGTGTGTACGCGGCATTAGTTCTTTCCGGGTTATCCCTCTTTTGGATGGGACCCTGAGAGCATAATATATGGAGTTGTCTTGCACTTTCACTAACAATATTATGTAATGAATTGTGTCGACATTAGTATTATGAATACATTTTGTACTCTTTTTGGAACCAAGTGGTTTAGACTTTCTGCTGCAAAAGTAGCCATCTGTTTGAATCCCGGTAGCAATACTGGGTTCTCTTTATATGCTGGTAATTCAAGGTGTTGCTCAAGGTGAGTTAAACTCTACTTGAATTGCACAGCATATATCCCGACATGTTTCGGAAAGTTGCATTGAAGTGTACTTTTCCTTCTTCAGGGGAGATTTATAAATGGGTATATTGTTGTTGTCTCTGTAACATAAATGTATATGTGTATAATAGATACCGTATTTATCGGCATATAACACGCACTTTTTCCCCTGAAAATCAGGGGAAAATCGTGGGTGTGTGTTATAGGCCGATCAACGCCGACTTTGTGTTATAGGAGCGATCGCGGCAATTGCCACGGTCGCCGCCGACATACACAGCCGTGGGTAGATTCAAATATGGCGCCGAGACTGCAGGGATTCGTTGGAGCCGAGATACACATACCCGAGTGTTCTTGGCTCTTTTCGGTGCCGCCGTCACGCCCAGTCCCGCCCAGTCCCGCCATTGGACCTGTGTTATGTCCATCATAGGGCGGGACTGGGCGTGACTGTGAGCGGCGCCGAAAAAAGCCGAGAACACTCGGGTATGTGTATCTCGGCTCCGACGAATCCCTGCAGTCTCTGTGCCATATTTGAATCGAATCTATCACTAAGCTGCACTGACAAGGCTTCACGGGCAAACCTGCACTGCCAAAGCTGCACTGTGGCAAGGCTGCACTGACAAGACTGCACTGGGGCAAGGCTGCACTGACACTGAAAAGGCTGCAGATGGACAGATGAGGCTGCATTGATGGGCATTTTAATGTAAGTTTTTTTTCCTTAAAATTCCCTCCTAAACTTGGGGTGCGTGTTATACGCCGATAAATACGGTACATACTGTAGTTCATTATAGTATAGGCATCAACAGTATAGTTTGGAACGTGATTATATCATAAAATAATGTGAAATACTTACATATATGTCATTGTCTCATTGAACAAACAAAAAAGGAAAAGAACAAAGGAAGGAATACAGGCTGGCTGCTTAAATCCATAAACACAGCATGAAAATGGACCGTGTATCCATGGGCTGGAAAGCGGGATGCATTCACAAGGAACGCCTGGTATCACAGCGGCAAACAAGTATGGCCACTGTGGGGGCAATCATAACAAAAAAAGGGGTAATTAGTTTCACTTAGTGGTAGATAAAGTATAGAGTAAAAGGTTGCTAGCTGAAAAAAGCAGACATGGACGCAAACCATGTCCATGTGATAGCTGGTGTGGCGATAGGGTTTACCTTTGGAGTATATCACACAGCTGACATCCAGGCTGCAGCCGAGAGACTGACACAAGGTGTCCAAGTGTCAGTCCTAATATACTTACCTCGATTGGTGTGTACCAATCAGGTGGTACGCTCCGCCGCATCAGCTGTGTACTATACAGCGATTGCGGAGATCAGAGCGTCCCTCTGACGAGGGGGAGCCTGGCGTAGCCACGCCCCGAAGGCCGCGATGATGTCACGCATCCCCACGTCACCAGCGGGAGAACGAGAGCGCCCGCCGCTTGTCGTGTAGACGGCGGCCAAAGGCGCACCTAGGCTTCTCTGGATACAGCGAAGCAGGGCATGGACAGTTTGTCCAATGCGTGCCCCGCTCTAGTGGAGCCCACCCGCCGGGTGTCTGCATGCAGCAACACAGCCCAAGGTGGGGCTGGATAGCCACATAGTGGTGGAAAAGAAACAAGCAGCCAGCAAGTTTACAAACAAAGGGGACAACAAAATCATGGCAAATAATGATGTAAAAACAAAATACATACATATATATATATATTTACACAGTGTCGGATATGCAGCTGAAATAATCAACACAGGTATTTATAAAGAACTAAAATAATGTTCATGAAAAACAAAAATACAGACGAAAAATCGTAGACAATGTAGAAATCAATAGAGGATTTAGACACAGATATACACTATAGCAGAAGAGGTGTCTATTTGGAAATAAGGATCCCAAGGAGCTTTTATGAAGCTTCGTAGCTAGCACTAGATCTTTACCTGAATTAGTAAAACGAGTGAGATATTGTCACAGATATCCTACATTACTGACTATATTTTTTTTTTTGGAGGAAGGGACTACTAGTTGATCAGTTCTTATGTGTAGAGAACAGGGACAGTATCTTAGACTATAATAAAGAGTGTCAATATATAAAGAAAAATAAGGTTTTTAGAGATTCAATTCGCAGACCCTAGAAGTAAAAACCTGGGAGAAATGAGCGAAAATTGAACGCCTTATTTAACCCAGGTGGGACAGTGGCCTGCAAATTAAATATCCACCGTAACTCACATTGGAGAAGGCGCTTGTTGAAGTCGCCTCCCCTGGAGTGAAGGTGAATATGATCTAGTCCCAGGAAAAAGATCTTGGGGATAGAGTCTGGATGTACCAAGGCCATGTGTCGGCCAATAGGTACCTCGGGGTCCTGTTTATGGATTGTAGATATATGCTGGTATATTCTCTTCCAGAACTCATTGATAGTCTTCCCGACCTAGTAGAAGCCACACTCACATGTGAGTAGGTATACTACGGCAAGAGTGTTACAGTTGATGTAGTGCTTGGGATGGAAATGGTGTCGATTTGGTAAAGATATATTGTGGCGCCTGTCCATGTACTGACAATGTACCAGGGTCCCTGCATGCAGATAAATACCAGAGAGCAGCCTGAAAGGAACCAACCACAGAATATACCACATTCCATTTGAAGGCGGAAATCTACCATGGTTATCGTAACAACTATGAGAGATTAATCGCACTTATTGCATCTATAGGCGCATTGCCCCTGTGGGGGTGAGTGGATCTGGTGAGTGGGGACCCTGGTGGGGAGCACAGAGTCACCAGAAGATATTGAGAGCACTCAAGTCACCATTCAATTTTATGTCACATCATTTGAAGAAATTTACATGCATATCATATGGACTATTATTTACATGATTATATATGGACTTCTTTGCACATGTCACATAAACAGAGTCACAGTTTATAGTGTGTCCGCAATACTGCTGTCTTATATTGTTCACGGCACTTTCTAAGTTAGTGTAATTCTTATTGTCATTCAGATATACAGGTGATACCTTATGTATGTAGGCCGTTTTAAGAGGTTCTTTCTTCTTAGTAAGGTCACATAAGGACTAGGTATTAACCAGAGTACGTGTAGCATGCCATTGCCCAGGGGGCTATATATGCATTGGCTGAGCCTTATGCCTTTAATGTTTTTGAGCTCATATATATTTATTTTCATGTTTGTGCACCAAATGTTTGTATGCCACTGTAAGGCCACACACATTTACCCTCTATAAGTTTTAATTTAGTTATTGGTTTTGAGCTCATTTTTTTTTTTTTTTAATGTTTGTGCACTAAGTGTTTGTATGCCACTGTAAGGCCACACACATATATACCCTCAAATACGTCTCAATCTGGTTATCTTTAGGTAGCGCCAATCACCCCTTTTTATTATTTCTTTCTGTTTTGGAGACCCCTTAGGGGAGCTCTATTAGGGGAGGCAGCAGACCCAGTGTTCAAATAGATTCAGTAAAGGATTCTCAGGGTAGAGATGTTGGGCGACTGCCCTCTCGCCAACGACCAGACCGTTACAATGTCTTCCGGACAGTGACTCGTGTAGTGACACTTGTGCAGCGGATCCGCCTTCTCGATCTCACGATGTGAAGCTTGGCACACCAACTGGCAGGTGACGGGAGCGGTGCTGGATGGATGTCTAACTTCAAACGGCAGCGCTAGGCCCCTCAGGTATGGGTTGGAAGGTGGTGAACTGCGTGGTAAACCACGACCTCTCTCTCTCCATGCACGGAGAGGTCCGTCTTGCGTCAGGCCCGGGAGGAAGAGAGCTCTGCGCAAGCTTTTGCTTCTTTATAGCTACTCCCAGCAATCTTCCTAATGGCAACAGATATCCCTGGGATATGTAGTCCAGGCACATAATCATGCAAAGCAATTATTGGACAGGAGAACTACTCATCCCAAAATCCCTTTTGTTTGGCACACAAATATGATGTTACCTGATACACTGATCACTAGAGGGACAGGTGATGCTTTGAAACACCAGAGGGCACGGTATTTTACAATTGTAGTCCATATTGCTACACTTGGATAGGAGAAGGGAATTAGTAGGATACTCCAAATGAACCACACACAGAACGGTTCTTCTTTTTTGGTCTGCTCCAGGCCACCCGTTGATTGCAGTTGATAAGTAAGTTGTTTGCTGAATCCCCCCTGCCAAACTTATCCCTCCATGTTCTGCCTCTCATGGAGTTTGGAAGACCCTGAATGCTGAAGGTTATACGAATCTTCCGCTTGGCTTTTGGTGGTACGATTACTAATGAGGATGTCGTGCTGATCACTTCCCCCCCTTCCCTCCGTTTGTGCGGTGATGACATCTGACCAGACAATACATCTAGACCAGGTGGTCACCAAGCCTTTTTGACCTGTTTTGGCATATGCTATTTCAGGCCACTACTTCTGGTAAGCCTCCATATCTTCTGGTGATGGTCCTGGCACCGTTTTCAAACTTCTGTGCACCTCTGGTCCTTTATGGTCCATTCATCTACCAGGCTACCGGGTTTTATTGATCTTCCTGCACGTGCAAGAAAACACCTGCATATTATTATTTACACACTGATATCACAGACTTTTTTTTTTCTTGGTGTTATGGACTCTATATCTGATTTTGTTTTTTGATGTTTAATCTATCTGAACATATACTAATTTATTTTTTCATCAGTCACTGTCACAAGTGCCCACGTGAGATTCTCTCTGTTTATTATGTATGATTTGACGGTATTTAATGTTTAGTTTTTTCATACTGTACATACTCAATAAGCGCCACACTGTGAATCCTTTGTTAATAAACAAATTTGTGCAAATTAGAAGTACTTACCCCAGGGGCGTGGCCTGGAGCCGATCCAAGATGGACGTGTGAGACAAGAGCTCCCGCTCCACGAGGTCCTTCTACATTAGCGTTTCACAGCTGAACAGAACTTTCTCCTTTACAAAGCTACTGGGACATATTGAGGACGCCGAGGAGTATGTCATTGACCCGCTCCCGCTCTCCGAGGACTCAGTTAAGTGCTCAGATCCCCGAGATCTTCTGCTCAGGGCCCAGGGAAAGAGTACAGGCCTCACAATCCACCTCCACTCGTACTTCCCGTTCCCCCAGCTACAGCCCACGGCACGCCGGAGCTCACATGGCGGCCGCAATAGACACAGAGCAGGGACCCCCGCCAACCCCTCCTGCTCTTAACCTGGATGACTTACGCAGTGTAGCTGGAGATATTAAATGTACACTGCAGGCGGCCATTTCTGACTTAAGATCAGACATTCAGGCAATGGCACTGAGAGTGGATGACATAGAGTCAACACAGGCCCGCCATGATGTCTCCCTCTGCCAAGTACAACAAGTCACAGAGTCACATGCCATCCATCTCAGGGAGATTAATCGCCATATGGAAGACCTAGACAATAGGGGGAGAAGATGCAACTTGAGAGTAAGGGGTGTCCCGGAAGCCATAGACCCCAGTCGTCTTTCTCAAACAGTTGCCGACATCTTTAACAATCCCCTAGAAAGGCCCCCTGGTACCCTGATTTCATTCGAACACATCCACAGAGCATTGCGCCCGAGAGGCAGAGACACAGACCCCCCCAGAGACACAGTCTGCTGTCTCTCTGAGTTTCCCCTGAAAGAAGAAGTTCTTGGAAAAGCCAGAGGTCGCAACCAAATACTCTTTCAGGGCACAGAAATTAAAATCTACCAAGATCTCTATAATATCACACTCCAATGCAGAAGGGAACTAAAGCCCTTGCTGGAAGCATTAAGGGCCAGATCAATTCTATATCGTTGGAAGTTCCCATTTTGTTTATCTGCGACTCATCAAGGTCGCACTGCGAACCTCAGAGTACCAGAAGGTCTAGAACATTTCTTCAGCACCCTGGACATCCCATTTGTAGATGTTCCAGATTGGTACAGCGACTTTCGCCTACCTCCCCTCAACAGAGCCTTATCCATGGAAGGAATAGATGAAGCAGGCAATTTCACTTTGGGTCGCCGCCGCCCACACCACTTTCCTTCTCGCACAAATGCGAGATCCTCAGAAACGCCTCGTAATGGCAGCCCAACTGCTTCACCAGCCCACCGTAGGGCACGTCTTGCCTAATCAGGGAAATACCTAAAGCTCATACCTGCAGTACAACATAAACATGACACCAAGTATACCCCTCACTAACCTGAGACTTACTGCTCTTACACAAACAACATGTATATTTTACTCTTTCCTAACATCCAAATGATGGAACATTGCGCTCATATATCCCCCATGAGGAAACAACGACCCGGATACCACTAACTAGAACTTCTACAGCCTTAACAATCTTTTCCTTGATTTCATTACATTCAGGTCACCAAACGGATCATCCAATAACTATTGGACCTTATGTTATTGCCGCCTATTGGATAACCCCCTACTTTTCTGGATCAGACATTATGTTGTCATACCCTGGACACTAGGAAACTGATATCACAACCAGAAAATGATTACCAGTGTTTCAAACTTTCTTCAATTACACTTAATATACAAAGCTACAAAAACACTCGTTCTGCCCAAGCAAAAAGTCCAGCAAGAAGTCAGGCCTTCAAGCTTTATACTAGACTGATACGGATAAGTTGAACGGAGGACCCGATTCCAGAAGACAACCAGAAGACAGCCGCTAAACTTATTTTTGTCGCTTATAACCAGCTGTACACGTGCTTCACTACAACCCTTATTCTCTCCTCTCCCCCCCTTCCTCCCTCCTCCCTTAACCCCCCTCTTTTCTCCAAATCCCTTTCTCCCTCTCCCACCCTCTCACCTCTCACCTAACCCTCCCTCCCCATTATAGGTTGAAATCACGATAGAGATATAAGGTTGTTATAGCTTTATTAACTATTTTTGGTTTTACTCCTCTTTTCTATTACAGTAGGTAATACTTTACCTGTAATACCTAAATGTTACACTGATGTCCGAATAGGGTGAAACCCGAGAGGGCCACGCAAAGGTAAAGGTTCCACTTTATTTCAAATCTACATAAGACTGCCTCTCCACAGTAGGCAATGACAATTTCTCACATAATACCCTCCCTATAGTAGGGCTTTGGCGTAATACACACATGTGTAATCACTATTTGGGGAAACTGCCCCAACTAATGGGCCTAGAGATTTACGTGCCCCCCTCGGACAATACAAACAGTGACCCCAGAGTCCTTCTCTGCAGCATTATCTACCCAAGTATCACCACAGTTGGAATGTTTATAATGGTTACGGTTCCATGTTTTAACCAGTTGCTATATTAAGATATACCGTATTTATCGGCGTATAACACGCACTTTTTTCCCCTTAAAATCAGGGGAAAGTCGCAGGTGCGTGTTATACGCCGATCCCCGCAGATGCCGAGCTGTCAAAATGTCAAAATCGCGGACCGCGATTTGAAAATGGCGCCGCCGGCGCCGAAGTACACAGAGCCGGTCCTCGGCTCTTTCCGGCGGCTCTCGTTTACTTTCGGCTCCACTCGTAGTCCCGAGCGGAGCTATCCGAACCTACTCGGATAGCTCCGCTCGGGACTACGAGTGGAGCCGAAATTAAACGAGAGCCGCCGGAAAGAGCTGAGGACTGGCTCTTTCCGGCGGCTCTCGTTTACTTTCGGCTCCACTCATAGTCCCGAGCGGAGCTATCCGAACCTACTCGGATAGCTCCGCTCGGGACTACGAGTGGAGCCGAAAGTAAACGAGAGCCGCCGGAAAGAGCCGAGGACCGGCTCTGTGTACTTCGGCGCCGGCGGCGCCATTTTCAAATCGCGGACCGCGATTTTGACATTTGGACAGCTCGGGATCGGCCTTGAAGCCCTGGAAGCAGGGACAGGGGATCCCAGGCTGCACTGGGGCAAGGCTGCACTGGGGCAAGGCTGCACAGGGGAAGGCTGCACTGGGGCAAGGCTGCACAGGGGAAGGCTGCACAGGGGAAGGCTGCACAGGGGAAGGCTGCACAGGGGAAGGCTGCACTGGGGAAGGCTGCACAGGGGAAGGCTGCACTGACAAGGCTGCACTGACAAGGCTGCACTGGGGAAGGCTGCACTGGGGAAGGCTGCACTGACAAGGCTGCACAGGGGAAGGCTGCACTGGGGAAGGCTGCACTGACAAGGCTGCACTGACAAGGCTGCACTGGGGAAGGCTGCACTGGGGAAGGCTGCACTGACAAGGCTGCACTGACAAGGCTGCACTGGGGAAGGCTGCACTGACAAGGCTGCACTGACAAGGCTGCACTGGGGAAGGCTGCACTGACATGGCTGCACTGACAAGGCTGCACTGACAAGGCTGCAATGAAGAGCATTTAAATGTAAGTTTTTTTCCCTTCAACTTCCCTCCTAAAAGTTTTTTTTCCTTAAAATTCCCTCCTAAATTGGGGTGCGTGTTATACGCCGGTGCGTGTTATACGCCGATAAATACGGTACTTTACAGTTACAAGTTAACGAGTTGCATATTAACCAGGATGGCTTTCTTAAAGTATTAAAGTGTTAATTACACAGTTAGCTGACTAATTAGCTTATATTCTTTGTATGACCAATTAGGTCTAGGTTTACATATGCTACCTTGCAAATATACATACTGTACTAAAACAAAATCCAGACAGATCTTCCCCTTTGCAATTTTCTCGGACTCCTCCTCATGTCCAATCAATTACAAACCAATAATCTGCTGCCAAATCGGAGGACCAGAAAAGAGGAGAAAATTTTTTCTCGTCTTTGTTGGTCCTCTGATCATCAACAGGATGCACTAAACTTACTTTTTTATTGACCTCGTGGAGACGTTCACCTTGTTCCACTAGTTGAACGACTCCTATCACTACTCCATACAGCGGTCTCTGTCGTGACCGTTGACACTGACCGGTTCTCCCCTCTAATATTTTGAGTGGACGTGTACGTACACCTCCACATCCGGTTACATACCCTCCTACACACCCTCTCTTTCCCCCTTTTTTTTTTTTTTCCTTTTGGGTCCTCTCCGGCTTCCCATTCCCAGAAGTTCTCCCAACACTTCCTAGCTCCTCTTCTATCATCACTATGACGTCCTTGAAGCCCAAAATGTCCGATATATCATTGAAACTACTGTCCCTTAATGCAAAAGGTCTCAACACTCCGGAGAAACGCTCCCAAGTACTGACGGCCATGAGGACAATGAAGGCAGACGTAATATACCTTCAGGAGACCCACTTCCGGACTAACGCAACTCCAAAATTCTCTAATCACTCCTTTCCCCACAGTTTTCACGCCACATCTCCAATTTCGAAATCCAAAGGGGTTTCCATACTTCTGTCCAAAAATGTGCCAATCAAAATTACAGATTCTCTAATTGACAAACAGGGCAGATACATCTTTCTCAAGGGCACCTTTAGGAACACACCAATCACGCTTGTGAATATTTATAGCCCTAATTCGGCCCAGGTTCCGTTCTTCTGCAAAATTACCCACCTTCTTTCTACTTTCCAAGTAGGAATTCTGATATTAGGGGGAGACTTTAATGTTCCACTCGACCCTCTAATAGACCCCTCCTCAGGCACATCCCACTTAACTTACAAAGCAATCAAACAAATTAGACGGTGCCTCCAAGAGCTACTACTTCACGACACCTGGCGCACCCTACACCCAAAAGATAAAGATTATACCTTTTTTTCGACCCCCCATAATAAGTACTCCCGTCTAGATTATTTCTTTCTCACACAAGATAAGACCTACCAACACTAAAGGCTGCATCCATTGAATCAATGACATTATCCGACCATCATCCCATTTCGCTCACTCTTGTTTTCCCAGAAAAGACCACCTACACTCCCATTTGGAGATTAGATCCATCTATCCTAACAGACAAAATAAATGAAATAGAAATTCGCACATGCTTAACCAACTACTTTAAAGAAAACACCCCAGACACCACCAAATTGACACAGTGGGAAGCTCATAAATGTGTAATAAGAGGTAAACTGATTTCCATTGCAGTGGCAATAAAAAAAGAAAGGAAAAGAGTACTGTCAGACCTTTTTTCCAAACTTAAACTACTAGAAGCCTCTCACAAAAAGGACCTAGCTCAGAGAACACATCTAGACTTAAAAGAAATGCACACGCAAATACAGGAAGAGCTAGGACATAAACTTAAAGTGTAAGTAAACCCTCCTGTTGTTTTCAGCCAAGGAAGCTGCCATCTTTGCCTCTGTTTAACCTACAACTGCCATGATGCAACACATGTGATCAATTATGACACCAGCCATTGGATGGTTTGACAGTTTGGTTGAGAGCACAACCAATGGGAGTGCTGCATTTCAGGCACGTGCCGGAAATTAAACTGTTTTATGGCTGGGTTTACTACTGCTTTAATAAGAAATTTGCACTATCTCAGAAACTTTTTTATGAGTTCGGAAACAAATGTAGCCGCCTGCTCGCTCAGGCCCTCCGCACAAAAAGAACCAATAACACAGTACATCGACTATGTTCACCCACAGGTTCAGCAATCACAAAAAATCATGAAATAGCGAAAGAGTTTGAGAGCTATTACACATCTTTATACTCCCTAAACACGACAAATTCTCTGCCTACACACCCGTCCAAAAGACACAACGAAATGAAGGCTTTTTTAGAGCAATTCTCCCCAGATAAAATTCCGGACGAAATTTCTACATCCCTAGAATCCCCAATCACCCCAGAAGAATGGGAACAAGCAATCAAACAACTGAAACCTGGCAAGAGTCCAGGCTCAGATGGCATCTCAGCAGTCTACTACAAGACATTTGCAGATATACTTAAAAGCCCCTTTCTTAACGCGTTTAATACACTATCTCCTACTAATCCACTTACAAAAGAAATGCTAGAAGCCCATATCTCAGTCATCCCCAAAGAAGGTAAAGACCCCACACATACAGGAAATTACAGACCTATTTCGCTACTGAATGTAGACATCAAAATATTCTCCAAAATATTGGCAAATAGACTAACTCCCCTCCTCCCCTCTCTTGTGTCCACAGATCAAGCAGGTTTTGTCATAGGTAGAGAAGCTAGAGACAACACAGTCAAAGCAATCAACTTGCATCACATAATCACTCATACCAATCAAAAAGGATTTTTTCTATCACTAGATGCCAAGAAGGCATTCGACAGAGTGGCATGGGACTACATGGCAGCAGTCTTACAAGCCATAGGTATTGGACCTTACTTCTCTGGTTTGATCCTGTCCCTGTACACGAACCCTACAGCTAAAGTAAGGGTCAATAACACTCTGTCGAATGCCTTCCACATACGTAATGGGACGAGACAAGGCTGCCCCCTGTCCCCTATTCTTTTTGTTCTTACCCTTGAACCCCTCCTCCGAAAGTTAAAACTCAATCCAGACATCCATGGTATAAACACACCCAATAAGGGATACAAGTATGCCGCCTTTGCGGATGATATATTATTGTTCCTGTCACAACCTCTGATTCCCTTACCTGTCCTACTCTCAGAATTCAAACAATTTCAATTATTATCCAACCTTAAAATAAATTTCGTAAAATCATTCGCACTCAAGATCTTCCTATCTCACCAGATAGTAGACCAATGCAAAAAAGAATTTCCCTTTCACTGGAGACAAGATTCGATTTCCTACTTAGGAATACAACTTCCCTCTAAACTTTCGGATCTATATACAAGAAATTATACACCCATTTTGAACAAGTTGATTTCAGACTTCAAACTTTGGAATAACCCATCCTTCTCATGGTTCGGCAGAGCCGCGATACTAAAGATGAATGCCTTACCAAGATTGCTATACATCCTTCAAACAACTCCCATCTTAATTCCCCAAACGTTCTTCAAAACATATCAATCAGCATGCTCCAGATTCCTATGGGGGCCACGTAAACCCAGAATTAGCTTTAAACAACTCACCAAACCAAAACACCTAGGAGGCATAGGTCTTCCGAATATTCTCAACTACTTCAATGCAACTCATCTTACTAGAATAGTAGATTGGAACATTCACTCACGTCACAAAGACTGGGTTGCCTTGGAAGCATCCCTCACAACACTACCTCTAGCCTCCCTGCCATGGATGAATACACAGCATATCCCTGTGACACTATTTTCCCATCCTTTAATAGGACCCACTCTTAAGTGCTTTCATAAAGTTTGCTCCCAAGTGAATATATCCTCTGCTCCAAGCCCACTAACTCCTGTGAAACTCAATCCAGATTTTCCTCCAGGAATGCATAATCGCTTCCTTTCCGATAACTTCCCACAAGATAACATAAAGGCACACCAATTCTTCCATCAAGGGAAAATCCTTACTGCCTCCCAAATCTCTGCCCAAACAGGAAAACCACCTATTTCTCCCTGGACATACATTCTACTTGCCCATTACCTACAATAAAAAGACAAACAATCTGCTTGTTTGAGACCACTTACCCCTTTTGAAACACTGTGTAATCAAGTAAGCACCCAATCCCACCTAATCTCTATAACTCACAATCTCCTTTTCACAAACATGCAGACTAACCAGAATATAGCTTGTCAAAAATGGGAAAAAGACCTCTCTATCTCACCCTCAGCAATTCAATGGGAACAATCATTCCTCAACATACATAAAGGGTCAAGAAACGTTACTACACAAGAAAATGGTTTCAAAATTTTCTCACGGTGGTACCGTACTCCCACCCTACTACACAAAATTTACCCTGAGACATCTGCAAATTGCTGGAGATGTCATGCAGATGAGGGAACTCTACTGCACATTTGGTGGTCTTGCCCCTATATACAAACGTACTGGAGGGAGATACATAGAATCACTGCACAAGTCACATCTTATGATCTGGAATTTTCCCCAGCCCAATTCCTGCTTCATCTCTCCCCCTTACCACATAAAACATACCACAAATCACTTGCAATGCACATAATAAATTCAGCGAAACAATGCATCCCCCTATACTGGAACCCTTCACATATACCCACTGTGACGGGAGGGCCCGTGGAACTCAGAATACATCTTATGTCTAAGTCACCCTGTGCCATCCTGGCACAGGGTGAGTGAGAAAATATATCTTGGACTACTTAAAATGGGACAGTAATATTTGTCCACAATATCTCCCAGGATGTATGTTAATTGAATGAGCTGATCACATTGTCCTCTATACAATGTAGGAGACGGGACGACTCCTATTGGAGCTCATGTTAATTAGGTTTTGTTTGTATTGTTAATTGTAATTAGCTCCATCTATTGTGTTTATATTACTGTGTGAAGCTCGGTGCCCACAAGTCTGTCATCTGGTCTGGGTAAATTTTGTAGTAAATTAGCTAATGTTAATTAGGTTAGCTTTGAGTCATCCTGGTGTATAAATGTGTGTGAGATCTCAAATAAACAGTTCTTGGTAGCAACAAGCAAGTGTCGTCTTGTTTTGTGCTCAGAGAGGTTGGAATATCTGATATCTGTATACAGACTGGGAGGAAGTGGTATATGACGGAAGCACTCAAGCGGAGTGTGGGACGTTCCGTGACACCCACATTGAGAGAATCGTTTGCTAAAATCCGGAAAATATCAGAAATGGAAGAACTAATTCATATTGCTCAAGAAAACCCTTCTAAATTCACCAAAAAATGGAGTTGTTGGCTCCACTTTCAATCGTCATCTGAATATAGTAAACTCAATAACCCATCGAAATAATAAATATTGCTCACACACCTGAAACATTATACCTTAGATTTAATTTACTAAGCCCTTTTTCAAAATAGTTTTTTACTATCCATCATATTGGCTCTTTCGAAATCTACAACTCCCAAACATGTCCTCAAAATACCTTAACAAAAATGAAGATGGAAGCCGGAAAGGACCTTGAACACACCGCCCTCCCCTCCCCCCCCCCCCATAACTTATCCAGGCCCTTCCAATCTTCCCCTTTCCCCCTTTTTATTTTATTCCTCCTCTCTCTTCTCATTTACCTCATCCCACATCACTCTCGAGATATCTAACTCAAATAAACACCCATTTTTCATTCGGTCACTTCTTTCACTGTGCAACATTCTAATTAAGCTCAGACCAGCCGTGATTACTGTAATCATTACTCTTATATATCACAGAAGAATGAGGCCGGATAATAGAGGGTGCCGTCTCTCTCCTCCGGACACAGTTTGAACCCATTTGGGGTGTTCGGGGCTGACAGAAGGCACTCGGAGCTTTATCCATTAAACCCACACGGGTATCTCACTGTTGAATCTCATCTCAAATATATAAGTTTTATTTTGTCATACTTTCCTGTACAATGAACCTTATACAAATATACCGTATTTATCGGCGTATAACACGCACCGGCGTATAACACGCACCCCAATTTAGGAGGGAATTTTAAGGAAAAAAAAACTTTAGGAGGGAAGTTGAAGGGAAAAAAAACTTACATTTAAATGCCCATCATTACAGCCTTCTCAGTACAGCCTTGCCCCAGTGCAGCGTTGCCAGTGCAGCCATGTCAGTGCAGCCATGTCAGTGCAGCCATGTCAGTGCAGCCTTGTCAGTGCAGCCTTCCCCAGTGTCCATTGCAGCCTTGCCCCAGTGCAGCCTTGCCCCAGTCCAGCCTTGCCCCAGTGCAGCCTTGCCCCAGTGCAGCCTTGCAGCTCGCTGAGCTTCAAAATCACCGACCGCGATTTGAAAATGGCGCCGCCGGCGCCGAAATACACAGAGCCGGTCCTCGGCTCTTCTCGGCGGCTCTCGTTCACTTTCGGCTCCACTCGGGATGGGCGTGACGGTGAGCGGAGCTATCCGAACCTAGCCGAGTACACTCGGCTAGGTTCGGGCGGCGCTCGAGTGAAGCCGAAAGTGGCCGAGAAGAGTATAACACGCACCCTCGATTTTCCCCTGATTTTAAGGGGGGAAAAGTGCGTGTTATATGCCGATAAATACGGTATATAATTGTATGACAATGTTTATTATCTATACTTGTACTCTGTTAAAATTTAATAAAAAAGTTGGAGGGAAAAAAAAAAGAAGTACTTACCCCTTCCTCTCCCTTGTAACCTGGTATTTGCCCCAGAGAAACACCAGTCACAACCTTCTGCTATAGAGCACAGAGTAATAGGTCCTCATTATCAACATTTCAGCTCTGACATGTTATACCCCATGTAGGAGCCGCAGATGAACTGGGATCCCCCACCCTGCACAGCCAGGCACACCGAATTTCATCAGGCACACTAGAGTCCGTGAACAGTCCAGTGCTTTGTTTTTGTATTTTATTCAGGGGATAAAACTTGGATAAGGAATAGGGGTATTGTGGGATGCCCACTTGACTTTAGAACAACTTTTGGGACAACTCTTCTATATACAGTCTATGTACACTGCTCTGATTCCTCCAGCACACTTGCTTGCACAATACTAGCTGGCACACTGATAGTTAATCCAACAAAAAGGAAACAGTCAGATTTTCAAGTAAAACCCCTTTACAGGTAGAGATCCCAGGCCCCTTGGGTTGTGTAGCAAATTACAGTGTCCAGCTTACATCTCTGTGGCTACTGATCCCAGCACCACCTCTTTGGGCACTGCCAGCAAACCTGGCTGCAGCTGCCCCTTTTACTAGCCCTCCTGGCTACTTCCCACAGTCCTCCCAGACTGCACACTCACCAGCCCACCGGCTGACTTCTCCTGGAGATCTCCTGGACATGCTGACTCTCTCCCGCTGTCCTGACACCTGCTTCTGTGCATTCTTGTATTGTAGAGGGTCCCTCCAGCACCTGAGTCCTAGGCCTGAGGTCAATCCCCCAGACTAGGGGGTACCCTCAAGGGCCACCGACAGCCTCCTCAGCACTAAATCGGGCATTTATTGGGGAACCTTAGGGTACAGACAGTAGGAGAACTAATCCACAGAACAGCAGAAGACACAGCAATGAAGAATGATTCTCAAGATGACATTATGGGATAGCAAAGGGGAGGTAGTTCACAAGGCAAACAGAAGGCACATGAATGAAGAGCAGTCCTCAGGATGAGAGGATGAGACAACAAAGTGGAGAAAATCCACAGGGCAAGGCAGTTTGTGGGCACACCAGGGCTGAATGTATTTGGCACCCAGAGCAGGGTTGGCCCAGCAGGGCTGTAGGTCCTTAGTACAGGCAGGGCACAAGGGGTTAAGCCCTTGTCACACAGAGCAAGGTTGACCCAGCAGGGTGGTAAGTCCTCAGCACAGACAGGGCACAGGGGTTTAAGTCTCTGCCACACAGAGCAGGGATTTTGGGCAGCAGGATATGGTATATCACAGATACAGGCCAGCACGCAGGGCAGCAATCGGGTACAGCAGGAACATAGTCCATAGTCACAGAACAACGATCCAGGCACAGTAAGGAGCAGGCCACAAGCTGGTACAGCAGAGTCCAGAATCACAATCCAGGCACAAAGAGGGATGGGCAGCAATAGGCACAGCACAAGTTCAGGGACTCCCCAGTCAACAGCGGCCTCAGTGGAGGAAGTCCAGGCAGAGTGGCAAGGAAAAGGAGGTCCAGAGGGCCGATGTCCTTCAGAAACCCATCAAGGGTCCATGGAGAGCTGTGTCTGTGTGTCCTGGCCTCAGCTTCAGGGCCACAGAAGCTGCATTTCAAGGAAGAGCAGAAAGTAGAGTAAAGTCCCAGAGTCCAGAAAGCCACACAGAACTACAAGGCCATGCAGTTCTAAGCACCTTCCAGCTTTCTTCTAATGAGGTATGGAGCCATCATTTCCTCTCTGTGTTTATGACATGTGAAGGACAGATACCTCCAGCTTTTCCCCAACCTGCTATACCATAACCTCCAAACCCCCCCAGTTACCTGATAAAAGGCGTGACAAGGTTTTTTGGAGTAAAATGGCCTTAATGGCCTTTTATTTAACCACTTCAATACCAAGGACGTCATATGACGTCCTGGGCTTTGAGCAGGTATATCTGAATGATGCCTGTAGTTAGAGACATCATTCAGATATTGCCGGCGAATCTCTACACCATAGGAACGATTATAGCGGCCGTTCCGCCGCTTGATCGTTCCTATGGGAGGTGAGAGGGGACGTCCCCCCCCCCTCCCGCCGCCCTCTGGTGCTTGCTCTGACTCACCGTTACGATCGGTGAGGCGGAGAGTGGATCCGCCGGCGCCGGATGTAGATCATAGAGATTTCCGGCGGACCAGATGGTCCCCAGAGTCTCTATGATCGTCGGAGGCTGGGCGCGATGTTATGACGTCACGCCCAGCCTCTCCATTCAAAAAAACGGCGCCGCTTCGGCTTGGAAGCGGCGATCGTTTTATTTTTTATTTCAGGCTTCCAAGCCTAGTGGTGAGATATGGGGTCTTATTGACCCCATATCTCACTATTAAGATCACCTGACATGTCATATTGCTATTACAAGGAATGTTTACATTCCTTGTAATAGGAATAAAAGTGATCAATTTTTTTTTTCCCAAAAAGTGTCAAAATAAAAAAAAAAAATATATAATTAACAATAAAAAAAATAAATAAATTCCCCGTGTACTCGCACGCAGAAGCGAACGCATACGTAAGTCCCGCCCACATATGAAAACTGTGTTCAAACTGTACAAGTGAGGTATCGCCGCGAACGTTGGAGCTAGAGCAAAAATTTTGGCCCTAGACCTGCTCTGTAACTCAAAACATGTAACCAGTAAAAAAATTTCAAGTGTCGCCTATGGGGATTTTTAAGTACTGAACATTGGCGCCATTCCTCGAGCGTGTGCAATTTTGAAGCGTGACATGTTAGGTATCTATTTACTCGGCGCAACTTCATCTTTCACAAAATGCAAAAACATTGGGCTAACTTTACTGTTTTGTTTTTAAACACAAAACAGTTTTTTTCCCAAAAAAAACGCGTTCGAAAAAATTCCTGCGCAAATACTGTGTGAGATAAAAAGTTGCAACAACCGCCATTGTATTCTCTAGGGTCTTTGCTAAAAAAACATATATAATGTTTGGGGGTTCTATGTAATTTTCTAGCAAAAAAAATGATGATTTTTACATGTAGGAGCAAAGTGTCAGAATTGGCCCGGTATTGAAGTGGTTAACAAATCCGTAACTTCAAATAAATAAAATTTTTAACATAAGATCTACACCTTTTTGGTCTTTGAGGGCCACGACACACAACTTGGTCACTGCAACAAACTTCCTTTTAACTTAGGCCTCCAGTTGCAAGACACCGACTCCGAGATGATACTCATCATCCGCAGTGACCTACATTTTAAAACCCCTCATTAACCAGAATGTACCCGAGAACCCCATACCACAGATGGGTCCCAACCATTTTATATTTCAGCCTTTTTCTCCTCCTCCAAAGACCCACCACTTCCACACCACGTAAAGGGTAAAACCTTACCCTTGCATTCACCTCCACACCCTTAACACCCTCTGGATTCCCTCCTGCAACCCCAGGGCCCACAGATCGATTCCTACAGCATTAAGGTGCACCTCATCACTCTGAAGATACCACCAGTATCCACTTCCAGCTCCCTATGCCGTATAGCCAATCCCCCATTGCGAGTCACAAATCTGCCCACCTCTTTATTTACTTTTACACGGGCCTTGTCAACCTTTTTTACCGACCAAGGCCAAACGCCAAGATGTCCTGCCCACCATATCGGACCACACTATCGTCATCTCAGGGAATGCCGTGCGTAAACATAAAAAATCAAATTTCACATCCCGTTTAAGTTCCCGCATAGATCTGGCCCCCATATCATTTCCCCCCACGTGCAGCACCAAAATATCCAGGCAGGAAAAACAATGTACCTCTGGAATCACCCTACTCCACAGCATACCCGGCACCCCAATTCACCGAACCTAAGCTTCCTGTCTGGGGATGTCCAGTTGCCTACCGTTGGGCCGTACATCTGCTGGTCTGGACCACAAAAACACGTAGAAATGGCCCAGAATCCAAACTTGGTCGACCTATCCACCTGAAAAACAAAGAACAACAACTAACAGCACCATTTCCCCAATCTCAATACAGAACAGACAACAGAAAAAACCCATGCAGGGCCCTAATCATGCAGAAAATGAGGGCGAATGTAGAACTTGAATCTGTCAGAATCCCACCAGCCGATGCACTTGACTGCTTCGTCATTCAGACCCACCCGGGCAGCCTCTGTGGCCGCCCCTATGCGTAAGGAGTGGGAGGCGTAACCTTTAGGGTCATAACCCGCCACTGTTAAACACCTGCGGAATACCGCTATGAACTGAAACGCGGACAGAGCCGACCCATCCCTATGTACCAAGGATTCCGCTGCCCTTACTGGACATATGAGCGAATCCGGAATGCAAAACACAATGATTCGCATGCCCTTACCGCTCTGGTTAGTTTTAGACCGTCGCAACGATTAGCTGACCGAGTCCAGCGATCAAGCCACCTCATGTATCAGCAGGCCCCCTTGGGCCCGTTTAGAAGAGCTGACCAACTCACTCACCCTCAAAGGCCCAAAGAAGGCCAGTGCAAAGGCTGCCCGGAATAAGGAACATTCGTAATCCAAGCTCTAAATACTAAATGACTCCATCTTGGAAGTGGAGGAAAATTGTTGCGACAAGGCGTCAGCCCTTACATTCTTAGTACCGGGTAAGAATGAGACAATGTAATTAAAACTTGACAAGAAAAGAGCCCATCGCGCCCTTCTGGGAGAGAGGCGCTTAGCCTCAGACAAGAATGTGAGATTCTTATGGTCAGTAAGAATGAGAACCGGAACAGTGGTACCTTCAAGGAGATGTTTCCATTCTTTCAGGGCTAAAATGATCGCCAACAGCTCTCTGTCACCAATCTCGTAATTGCACTCTGCAGGTGACAATTTCTTGAAAAAGTAGCCACACGGATGCATAGCGCTCTCAGAGGTAGGATATTGAGACAGAAGGGCGCCAACTCCAGTCTCAGAAGCATCAACTTCTAGGATAAAAGGCAATGTAGGATCAGGATGTGCCAACACAGGAGCAGAAACAAAGGCAGCCTTGAGACTTTCAAAGGCCTTAATGGAATCCAGAGACCAACTCTGTGGGTTACCTTCCTTTTCGGTCATATCAGTCAGGGGCTTGACCAGAGACTAGAAGTTACGAATAAACTTCCGATAATAGTTGGCAAAGCCAAGAAAACACTGCAGAGGACGTAAACCCACGGGTCGAGGCCACTGTAGGACTGCTGAAAGTTTCTCTGGGTCCATCGAAAAACCAGCAGTGGAAATGACATAACCCAGGAATTTAACCTGTTCACAATGGAATTCGCACCTTTACAATTTACAATAGAGATTATTCTCTCTTAGTCTCTGAAGCACACGACAGACATCTGTGTGGTGGCTCTCCAGGGACTTGGAAAATATGAGGATATCGTCGATATAAACCACCACACATAACTGGAACAAATCTCGGAGGACATCGTTATTAAACTCCTGGAAAACTGCCTGAGCATTACAAAGTCCAAAAGGCATTACGAGATACTAATAATGACCTGCTCTGGTATTAAACGCAGTTTCCCTCTGTTGTCCTCCTTAATCCTGACGAGATTGTATGCCCCTCTCAAATGAAACTTTGTGAAAACCGTTGCTCCCTTGAGGCGGTCAAATAACTCCATAATCAATGGAATGGGGTAGGCATTCTTAATCGTGAAATGATTGAGACCTCTATAATCAATACAAGGTCTCAGTTCACCACTCTTCTTCACAAAAAAGAAACCAACACCAGCAGGAGACGAGGATTTACGGATGAAACCTTGAGAAAGTGCATCAGCAACATACTCCTACATGGCCTTATCCTCCAAGACCGACAGAGGGTAAACCCGGCCACGAGGGAAATGGCACCAGGTTCAAGGTCAATTGCGCAAACATACGACCAGTGTGGAGGCAAAGTACCGGCTTGACCTTTGTCAGACATCGCTAAAATCGTGGTACTCCTCTGGCAGGGAGGAGAGTGAAGAGGTGCAGAGGATCTTGGCTACCTTCTGGAAGCATCTCTCACTGCACTGTGGCGACCAGGACAGAACCTCAGCACAGAGCCAATCAAAAGGAGGGTTGTGCCTCTGTAACCAAGAATAACCAATAACCAGTGGAAACTTAGGTGAGGAAATAACTTGGAATTAGATTATCTCATGGTGAAGAGCCCCTATGACCATGGACAACGGAACAGTCTCATGAGTTACATGGGCAGGCTGTAGAGGTCTCCCGTCAAGAGCCTCAATGGCAAGTGGAGTGTCACGCGGCTGCAGTGGAATTGAGTGCTTCGATACAAAGGCAGCATCAATGAACAGGCCTGCAGCCCCAGAGTCGATTAGAGCCTATATCTCGACGAACGACTTAGCCCAAGAAAGGGTAACCAAAACCAGGGGCTTATCCTTCTGGATAACTGGGGACGAAACAACGCCACCTAAGGTCTGTCCATGACAGGACCTCAAGGTTCCGGCGTTCCCTGGACGGGTAGGACAAGACTTCAAAAAGTGACCAGCCTGGCCACAATAAAGGCACAATCTCTTCCTCCTTCTAAGGGCTTTCTCATCCGCACAGAGACGCATGAAGCCCAAGTGCATGGGTTCACCTTCACTGACTGACTCGGTACCAGAAGGCATGGGAGGTGAGGGTGGCACGGGTGGGACTGCAAAGCGCGGAGACAAATGTACAGGAGGATTCCACAAGCGCTCCTTAAAAGAGAGTCTTTCTCTGAGTCTGGAGTCAATGAGGATGGCAAATGTGATCAACCTCTCCAGCTCAGTGGGTATATCTCGGGCTGCTATCTCATCCTTGATGTTATCCGAGAGACCATGAGAAAAGGCAGCCACAAGGGCCCCATTGTTCCAAGCAACCTCTCCTGCCAGAGTACGGAATTCAATGGTGTAATCGGCAACAGTTCTCGTACTCTGTTTGATGGACATGAGGCTCTTGGTAGCAGAAGCGGAGCGTGCGGGAACGTCAAATACCCTTTTGAAGGAAGCCACAAATTCTGGGTAACTCGGGACCACAGGTTTTTGCGTCTCCCATAGAGGGTTTGCCCAGGCCAAGGCTCTCTCAGAAAGCAAAGATATCATGAACCCTACTTTGCTTCTGTCTGTGGGAAATGCCTGGGGCAGCATCTCAAAGTATATCTCAACCTGGTTGAGAAACCCTCTGCATTGAACTGGATCGCCCCCAAATCGCTGGGGAAGCGGAGGGGAACCAGACATACCTCTTTTGAAGGTAATACTCGAGGCGGGCGCCTGCACAGATACTGGAGCAGCAGTAGGGATGGCCTGCAACACAGGTTGTAGCGGAGCAGCCACAGTGGAAGATTCCAGGTGAGCCGGGCGACTCAGGAGCGTTTGTAACACCATGGCAAACTGATCAATGCAGTGATTCTAGTCATCCACTCTAGAAAAAATATTACTAACAAGTGGACTGACTGCATCTTCTGAATTCATGGCCTTCGCCTACTGTCAGAAACCATGAATCAGACCGAGACAGACATACAGTTAATCAAACTAGTTTAATAATAATAATAAAAAGGTAAACAGAGTAAGCATAGTCAAAAACAAGCCAGAGTTCAGTAACCGGATCGGGAAGTCAGCCAAGCCAATGTCAGAGAGCCAGAGGTAAACTTAGTAGTACAGCAAGCAGGATCAGGAGCCAGAAGGAACGTCAGCTGAGCAAGTCTTCAACAGGAATGCAGGAGAAAGTCTCTGTGATGTTGACAAAGATGAAGGCAGAGATGAAGTGAGCTGGACGGCTTTAAGTAGGCAGGACTGACGAGCAGGATATCATCAACAGGTGAGTCACTGTGGAGAGAAAGGAGCTGGCAATTAGCCAACAGCTGAGCGGCCAGCCCAGAGAAGGAAGGGCTGAGCCTAGCCCTGACAGTACCCCCTCCTCAATGACCCCTCCCCCTCAGAGGACCACCGGGCTTGAGGAGAAAACGTCTATGGAAGGAGTCACCCCATAGTTCCATCGCCACCATGATCGGGAAAACCTCAAGGAGCACCAGGTTCTTCAAGAACCCAGCCTCCCCCCATGCTGGAGGCCAAGGCTCCGCAATCCATTTACCACAAAAGAAAGCCCCATAGCCCGTCGAACCTGCTGCGTCTGTAAACAGCTTCAAATCGAAATTGCTGATGGGCCCAGACATCCATAAAGCACGCCCATTGAATGACTCAGGGAAGTCATGCCACACCTGCAAGTCCTTTCTGAGTTCCCTGGTCAAACGCACAAAATGAGTGGGCGCTTTAACCCTGGCCGGCGCCGTAGACAGCCGGCGGCAAGAAACCCTGCCCATAGGAATTATCCGGCAAGCGAAATGTAACTTACCCAACAATGACTATAAATGACGTAACTGAATCTTGCGCTTACCCATGATCCCTTGCACATCAGACTTAACCAGAAAGAGAGAAAGTTTGGACTTTAAATGTGGCCAATCACTTTATAGAGTAAGCATGTGGGATATGAAACAGTATTGCTTATATGTTCCAACAAAAAAGGGGGAATTTGTTGGGGACTTTGAATGAGAGATGTATACCAAAAAGCAGTCTTGGCAAAGAACATTTTATTATACCTTGTGAGATCATGTACAGCATACTGAATGATAAGAAATGCATACACAAAATTGCATAAACGCAGGGCATACTAAAAACCACATATACATATCAACGCCATAGTACTTGGCATATCATGGAGTAAAGACAAGTACCATATGGTATAATATTGTAACTAAATAATAGGAATAAGTAATTCTTACTAATTACTTATTCCTATTATTCAGTTACAATATTATACCATATGGTTATGTTTCTTTATAGATCACCATTGCATTCACCCCTGAAGAGTTGGTACACCCCAACGAACCGCGTCGGACTTACGTAGATGCATGATGTCCATACAGACGATTTTATGTCCTTTAAATTGTTTTACTCCAGATTTTCCAACACCATCCAGCCCTTACAGTGGCTAGAAAAACTCGCCTATAACAACCTCGCAGCATGACGATCGGGATACCCATTGAGGAAAGGGAGCATCCTTTCCACTCGCACTGGCATCATCCCTCTTACCCGCAGACTCTCTGGCACGCCCCATCCCTCTTTTGAAGCATATTGGCAGTGCATGGGATTCCCTGTATCCGGAACATACATGCTTAAAACGGCAGTTACATACAGTATGCCTTCATTAAATTGCCAGCAGAAGCCCTATCGTTTTTCAGTCGGTTGTCCTGAGGCTGAGGTACCTCTGACCCCCCCCTGAAAAATTGGTCGGGAGCCCGCGCCGACGTCATAAGCTTCATCCACAAGCTGATGTCCTTGTGGTCCCAGCGCAGAGGCGATCGGATGGCCATCCGTTGTCGAAATTGCTCATTGTAGCGCAGCCACGCAACGTCGCTATACGTTCTGTGAGCCTCCAGAAGCTTCCAGGTACACGAACAATGCCGAACAATGCTCCGGGGATCCCTGATGACGTCAGAACGCACTGATGAAACCGGTCAGACGTAAACGAACGTGACACGCCATTTCCGCTCGTTTTTGTCTTTTTCCTGCTTTTTCATTTGTTAGCCCGCATGAACCCTTATGTGGGGAATGTGGTTTTTAAGCCATTTTTAGCCTATTAAATATTTTGGCTTACTTCACCATGGGAGTTTTTTATTAATTTCTTCCACATTGTTAAAACCTATGGTCTTTGTGACCTACCCTGGGAAGTCCAGTCGCATGCATCCAAGTAGCCTAACGCTAATCAAGACACCTGAGTTCCAGCACCTGAGTTCCAGCATCTGCATCTAGCCGTGATTGGGAGAAGCTCTGTTTGTTGTCCCCAAAGCGTGTTTGACTCCTATAATGGGAGTCACCTCCATCTGGTGAGTAGGCTGTGTGGCTGGTGATGGTGACTGAATACTGTTATCAGATGCTTTGCTGTACCCAAGGAAGATTTGTCCAGAAGCTTAATTCACCCAGAAGCTCTGCTTTTCATTATTTGAACATTTTGATTTCATTGATTCATTATATTTTCCATACACATTGTTATTTGGATATCACTTGTGCACTTTTTCCTTCAATTCATTTTTCACCTTGTACATCTCGATATTTTTGATCATTTTCATTATTTAGTATTTTCACTATGGTGATTTAGTGTTATATTCAGTTGGCGTATATTATTTCACTATTTTCTTGGTTCTGTTTCATAACATGTTGTTTTCACATGTTTTCATGAGTGAATTTGCACTTGCACTTTAATAGGAGCATGGTTAGCTAATTATTTTTCTTGCCTTTTCATCATTATAACGTGCTGCTCCCCAATCTAATCTAATTTTCCATATGCGTGAGTAGGTAGTTGTTACCATTTTTTAATGCTCCGGGGTCCTCTCTCCAATGACACTCACCAGAATGGCGAAAGCCTGCAACCAATTAGCGAAAGTATGAGGAATTAGCGGATATCTGCATTTTTCCTCGTCTTCCTTCTTGTTCTCCTCCGGCTTCACTCTGTCCAGATTGAATTTTTCAAGCGGCAGTAATGTGAAAATCTTCTCATACTCCCACTTCCAAATTTTTTCCTTAGTTTCCGCTTTGAGATGAGCGCCCAAGGGGCCCTCAAAACAAATGTAGACCTCGCACTTTGCAGAGTCAGCCAACCTACCGAATCGCTGAGGAGCCCACGCCGTCACAGGAGAGGACCACCCCGGACCCCCGAGCATTTGTTGCAGTGTCCGCTGTCTGTGTAGCAGGGGTCCTATTCCCCCCCTCCACTGCTAACCTACCGTCACAGGGCCCCCCCGCTACCCTGACCCAACAAATCCTGAAATAAAGAACAAATAGATAAGGCAGAAACACACTCGTGCCGGAATCCCTTGGAGCCAGATGTCCCTGGTCTTCATCCACCTCTAACCCAGACAGTTCACCTTCCGACCTGTCCTCACTCACCGCTGGCCGAACGCTAACCGACTGCAACCCAGGAGGTCCTGACATGGTTGCCAAGGGTCTGTGTTGCTGGTCCCTCCTGCTGTACACTTGCTTGCAAAAATCCTAGCTGGCACACTGATAGTTAATCCAACAAAAAGGAAACAGTCAGATTTTAAAGCAAAAGCACTTTACAGGCAGGGCCCCCGGGCCCCTTGGGTTGTGTAGCATATTACAGTGTCCAGCTTACATCCCTGTAGCTACTGATCCCCGCACCACCTCTTCAGGCACTGCCAGCCTGCCTGGCTGCAGCTGCCTCCCTCACTAGCCCTACTGGCTACTTCTCACAGTCCTCCCAGACTGCACACTCACCAGCCCACCCAGGCTGACTTGTTAGTTGTAGAGAGTCCCTCCAGGCCTGAGGTCACCCCCCAGACTAGGGGACACCCTCAAGGGCCAACAACAGCCTTCTCAGCACTAAATCTCCATCTTCCACCTGACTCGCCCTGCTGGCATGACCCAGAGTATACAAGAGGTGCCCACCCTCTGCCAGCCCACTTGCTGGGGATTGGCTGGGACCCTCCTCAATACTCCAAGCAGCTCCTCCTAACTTCCACCCATCCTCCTGGAAGCTTCTCTAAGGTTCCAGCAAGTAGGGGGAGTTACCAGAGGTGCTGCCTGATTAGTCATTCAGCCTCTCTGAGTCACTCGCCCTGACCCAGATTCAACCCAGGCTGGCCCTCAGCCAGTCTACATTTACCTACACTACAGCTCTACAAAAAAACTATCTACACCTAGCACACTAAGCTAGAGGGTGCTAAACATGAAAAAAAGGGGATCTGGGTAATTTGGAGGTCATTCTTCTCCATCCTTCTCCCCAGTAATACCCTCTACCAGGGGCACTGGAATGGCTCTATAAATGTGTGAGCCATCACTCCATAGCTAGGAGCATCTTCTGAATATTAGGGTGTATGGTCTATTCTTCTCTACTACTCTATTATTTCTGTGATCTGAAAGTCATTCTCCAGTACCTGGGGGAACTTCTACCCAAAGCCTGTCCTAATGTTCCTAACAAGAAAAAAAAAAAATTATTAGATCAACAAAATGAAAAAAATGTCCACTGTGGATATTTCCCAAACGTCAGGGTTTAGCATTAAACTGAATTATAGTGATAAGCAATGAAATGGCAATAACAGTGAACCTGACCATAGAGCTGGCAGACCTCAAGTGGCCCTATGATCCTGGGAGCAAGAGGGAGATTAGAAGACTCTTAGTCAGTCAGCTCCCTCTGAGCCCTGATGCCACAGGTGAAAAGAGACAACAAACACAATATGTTAAACCTGGGTAAGAGTTCCTCTTTAAGATCAACAGATACTACACTTTGAACAATTTAACCAGTAACAGATTCTGTAGTTTAATTCCTACGAAGGAGTCCAAGCTGTTGCTATATAATGGTAACCAGAAAAGGTGAATAGAGTAAGCAAGGTGTTTCCCAGCAAAATTATTCTGATGTAGAAAAAGGGGGGAAAGGGTAAAGATATCTATAAGCAGTGTCTCTGAGTGTAATATTAAGGGCGGGCTTCACCAATCCTGGAGAGACCAAGGCTTACGGAGATAGAATGTCCTGGAACAGGCTCTTGAAGGATCTGCAGTTAGATGAAAGATGCCCGACTGGCAACCTGATGACTCAGGGATACAGCGATGTCTGCGTGGGCGTGCCAGGAGGTAACCCCAAGTAGCCGCACCACCGATGAGGTGTTTGTGGATCTGTGCCCAGTGATGAAGCTTGATGATGGGAAATCACCTCTGCTCTGTTCAGGCCATTTTGCCCGCACATCAATCTCATAACCCCTTCACATGGTCCTCGCTCCCCTCTTGGTGCTGGGTCACGTAGTGTTCTCTTCCCCTTCCTGGGTAAGTCTCTCGCCATCAGTAGCCTGTCTCTCCCTCTGGGATGGTGCTGGGCAGCGTGGTTGTCTCTTATGGATTGCAACTCCCAGCACAGTCCTATCATACTGTCCTCCACAGCCCACCCTCTCTCCTCTCCTTCCTGGGTAGCCCTTCCTGAAAACTTTTTTTACTTTTCTAGTGTGATCTGTGTCTTTGCATGTTCAGGAAGGAAAGATTAACATCTCCATATCTCCATCCCATGGCCAAAAGGAGAAATTGCATAACAAACACTTTTATGACCGTGTAGCAGACATATTCCTCAGTAGTAGAGACATTGGTGCAATCTGTATCTCAAGCCTGTGCAGCGTGTGCTCCAACAGGTGGACAAGAGGGACAGTGTCACTGATGCATGCACTGTCACTGCTCACCATCCTTGTGGCCTCCTCAAATGGTGACAGGACAGTGCATGCATCCCTGATCATGGCCCACTGCTGTGGGGAAAAAAAACAAGCTCCCCTGACCCTGTCCTGGTGCCATAGTCGCACAGGTACTCATTGATGGCCCTCTGCTGCGTGTGCAGCCGCTGCAGCATGGCCAACGTTGAGTTCCAGCTGGTGGGCATATCATGGATTAGGCGGTTCTTGGGCAGGTTAAATTCCTTTTGGAGGTCTGCCAGCCGAGCACTGGCATTATATGACCGGCGCATAGGCGTGCGCACACCCTAATCACCCTGTGCTGTCTCCAGAGATTTGCCCCAAAATGCTGTATCCAAGAGAGTGTGTGGTCCGCACTGCCTGTGAAACAGTTTCACAGGCAGCAGATGGTGAGAATTGCCAGAGCTGTTCAGTGTATGAAACTGTCAGATAATGACACTGCATGCAGGAAGAGACATCAGCTGTCAAACGTCAGTGGTAATGTCGATAGTGGGCGGGACCGAACGGCCATGAAACACCAGCCAATGGGATGGGGTCTGGGCGGGCCGCTACATTTATGTGGCCCCGCCCCCTCTCTGAAGCAGCTTAAACATTGGCTGGTGTTTATAGCGCTTGGTCCCGCCACCCCCGACATCGCGGCTGAGTTGTAAGTCATCACAACTCAGTCACGATGTTGGGGGTGGGCGGGACCAAGCGCCAACACCAGCCAATGATTGGGCTGCTTCAGAGAGGGGGCGGAGCCAGGGAGGTGTAGCGGCCCACCCAGACCCATCCTATTGGCTGGTGTTTGGTAACTGTTCAGTCCCGCCCACCACCGACATCACCGCTGACTTTTAACAGCTGGTCTCTCTCCCTGCATGCAGTGTCATTATCTGACAGGCAATTCTCACGATCTCCTGAATGTGAAACTCCCCCTCTCCCCTATCTGTGCCATCCAATGCTGCCAATCAGTGCCAACCAATTCTGCCAATCAGTGCAAGTGCTGCTTATCAGTGTCAACCAATGCTGCCAATCAGTGCCAACCAATGCTGACTATCAGTGCCAACCAGTACTGCCTATCCGTACCAATCAGTGCCAACCAGTGCTGCCTATCAGTGCCAACCAATGCTGCCTCTCAGTGCCAACCAGTGCTGTCTATCAGTGCCAACCAATGCTGCCTCTCAGTGCCAACCAATGCTGCCTATCAGTGCCAACCAATGCTGCCAATCAGTGCCAACCAATGCTCCCTATCAGTGCTGATCAGTGCCAATCAGTACCCATAAGTGCTGCTCATCATTGCTGCCAATCAGTGCTGCCAATCAGTGTCCATCAGTGCTGCATATCAGTGCCCATCAGTGCTGCCTATCAGTGCCAATCAGTGCTAACAAATTGGTGCCCATCAGTGCTGCCAGTCAGTGCTCATCAGTGCTGCCTATCAGTGCCCATCAGTGCAACCTATCAGTGCCCTTCAGTGCTGCCTATCAGTGCCCATCAGTGCAACCTATCAGTGTCCTTCAGTGCTGCCTATCAGTGCCCATCAGTGCAACCTATCAGTGTCCATCAGTTCTTCCAATCAGTGCTGCCTATCAGTGCCAATTAGTGTCCATCAGAGCCCATCAGTGATGCAAATCAATGCCCATCAGTGCCAGTGCTGACAATCAGTGCCCATCAGTGCCGCCCATCTGTGCCACCTATCAGTGCCAATCAGTGCTGTCTATCAGTGCCACCTGTCAGTGCACATCAGTGCTTCCATATAGTGCCCATCAACGCTGCCAATCAGTGCTGCCAATTAGTGCAGCCTATTAGTGCCCATCAGTGCTGCCTTAGCAGGGATGGTAGAAAACCCTCTACAGATAATTGCAATACAAATTACCTTCGAGTGCAACAACTTTTTAGTTGGAAGGTTCAACCATTATAGCACTTTGGATTTTTTATTTTTTAGAGTGTTACACTTGATTGTATATGTTTTAGTTACAGTTATAATGTGAATTATTGCACTTGAAGTTAATTTCCCACCATCCCTGCTAAGTCCATGTCTTTATGCTCTGTGCACTGGTGGGCAGTCATGTTGGAAGGGGCCGTCCCCAAACTGTTCCCACAAAGTTGGGAGCATGAAATTGTCCAAAATGTCTTGGTATGCTGACACCTTAAGAGTTCCCTTCACTGGAACTAAGGGGCCAAGCCCAACCCCTGAAAAACAACCCCCACACCATAAAGCCCCCTTCCCCCCCTACACCATAACCCCCCCTCCACCAAATGATTTGGACCAGTGCACAAAGCAAGGTCCATAAAGACATGGATGAGCCAGTTTGGGGTGGAGGAACTTGACTGATCTGCACAGAGTCCTGACCTCAACCCGATAGAACACCTTTTGGGATGAATTTGAGTGGAGACTGCGAGCCAGGCCTTCTCATCCAACATCAGTGCCTGACCTTACAAATGCTCTTCTGGAAGAATGGTCAAACATTCCCATAGACACCCTCCTAAACCTTGTGGACGGCCTTCCCAGAAGAGGTGAAGCTGTTATAGCTGCAAAGGGCGGAGCCAACTCAATATTGAACCCTACGGACTAAGACGGCATTAACCATTAAACAACCGGCCCATAGCCAAATGACGGCTACAGGGCGGTTGTTTAACTCTGGGAGGGCGTCCAGGGACGTCCTCCCAGAATTCTGCTCTCGCGCGCCCCCTAGGGCGCGCACTCGAGAGCATCCGTGACCGCCGGGTCCAGAGGACCCGGCGCATCACAGATCCCGGTAAATGGCCGCTGATCGCGGCCGTTTACTATGTGATCGCTCCGTCAAATGACGGAGCGATCACATGTAAACAAACCGGCGTCATCTGATGACGCCGGTTCCTCTCCTCCCCTCCTGTGTACCGATCGGTACACAGTGACCGGAGAGGCGGATGGATGGATGGCTGCAGCGTTGTGGGCTGCATCTGTAGTGCCCACAGCGCTGCACACAGACATCCAGCCATCCATCCATCCATGCTCAGCCATCCCTACTACTCTGCATGCCCTGCAATGCTGTGCAATACTCTGCAATTCCCTCTGCAATGCCCCACAATACTCTGCAATACCCCTGCAATACTCTGCCATACCCCGCAATACCCCTGCAATACTCTGCCATACCCCGCAATACCCCGCAATACTCTGCCATACCCTGGAATACCCCACAATACTCTGCAATACTCTGCCATACCCTGGAATACCCCACAATACTCTGCAATACTCTGCCATACCCTGGAATACCCCACAATACTCTGCAATACCCTTGCAATACTCTGCCATACCCTGGAATACCCCGCAATACTCTGCCATACCCTGCAATACCCCGCAATACCCTGGAATACCCCGCAATACTTTGCCATACCCCAAAATACCCCGCAATACTCTGCCATACCCTGGAATACCCCGCAATACTCTGCCATACCCTGCAATACCCCGCAATACTCTGCCATACCCTGCAATACCCCGCAATACTCTGCTATACCCTGCAATACCCTGAAATATCCCACAATACCCAGCCATACTCTGCAATACTCAGTGATACCCAGCCATACTCTGCCATACCCAGCCATACTCTGCAATACCCCGCAATACCCAGCCATACTCTGCAATACCCGGTGATACCCAGCCATACTCTGCCATACTCTGCCATACTCTGCCATACCCAGCCATACTCGGCGATACTCTGCAATACTCGGTGATACCCAGCCATACTCTGCCATACTCTGCCATACTCTGCCATACTCTGCCATACCCAGTCATACTCGGCGATACTCTGCAATACCCAGCCATGCTCAGCCATACCCAGCCATGCTCAGCCATACCCAGTCTCTGTATGTGGCCAGGCTGTGGAAGTCTCACACATGTGGTATCCCCGTACTCAGAAGGAGAATCTATTTTGGAGTGTCATTTTTGGTATATACATGTTATGTGTTAGAAATATTGTATAAATGGACAACTTTGTGTTAAAAAAAAAGCATTTTAACCACTTCCCGCCTTCCGTCATACAATGTCCTTGACTTTGTGTGGGGATATCTGAATGATGGGTACAGCTACAGGCATCATTCAGATATCCTCTTTTTCAGCCGGCGATTCCCTACACCATAAGAATGATCATAGCGGCTGTTACACTGCTTGATCGTTCTTTCGGGAGGCGAGAGGGGACGCCCCCCCCCCTCCCGCCGCCCTCCGGTGCTTCTACCGACTCACCGCTACGATCGAAGCCAGGATCGGTTTTTTTTTTTTTTTTTTTTATTTATTTCAGGAACAGCCTAGAGGTGAGATTTGGGGTCTTATTGACCCCATATCTCACTGTAAAGAGGACCTGTCATGCCATATTCCTATTACAAGGGATGTTTACATTCCTTGTAATAGGAATAAAAGTGATCAAAAAAATTTTTTTTTTGGAAAAAAGTGTCAAACTAAAATAAATAAAGTAAAATGAACAATAAAAAAAAATTAAAAATTTTTAAAGCGCCCCTGTCCGTGTGCTCGCATGCAGAAGCGAACGCATACGTAAGTCCCACCCACATATGAAAACGGTGTTCAAACCACACATGTGAGGTATCGCTGCGATCGGTAGAGCGAGAGCAATAATTTTGGCCCTAGACCTCCTCTGTAACTCAAAATTTGTAACCAGTAAAAAATTTTAAAGCGTCGCCTATGGGGATTTTTAAGTGGCGAAGTTTGGCGCCATTCCACAAGCGTGTGCAATTTTGAAAGGTGACATGTTAGGTATCTATTTACTCGGCGTAACTTCATCTTTCATATTATGCAAAAACATTGAGCTAACTTTACTGTTTTGTTTTTTGTTAAAGCAAAAAACTGTTTTTTTTCCAAAAAAAACGCGTTCGAAAAATTGCTGCGCAAATATCGTGCGAGATAAAAAGCTGCAATGACCGCTATTGTATTCTCTAGGGTCTTTGCTAAAAAAACATATATAATGTTTTGGGGTTCTATGTAATTTTCTAGCAAATAAATGATGATTTTTACATGTAGGAGAGAAATGTCAGAATTGGCCTGGGTACTCCAGAACGCCTGAAGGTGCTCCCTGCATGTTGGGCCTCTCTATGTGGCCACGCTGTGTAAAAGTCTCACACATGTGGTATCGCCATACTCGGGAATAATAGCAGAATGTGTTTTGGGGTGTAATTTGTGGTATGCATATGCTGTGTGTGAGAAATAACCTGCTAATATGACAATTTTGTGAAAAAAAAAAAAGGAAAAAAAAAACTTGATTTTGCAAAGAATTGTGGGAAAAAATGACAACTTCAAAAAACTCACCATGCATCTTTCTAAATACCTTGGAATGTCTTCTTTCCCAAAAGGGGTCATTTGGGGGGTATTTGTACTTTTCTGGCATGTTAGGGTCTCAAGAAATGATATAGGCCGTCAGTACTTCAGGTGTGATCAATTTTCAGATATTGGTACCATAGCTTGTGGACGCTATAACTTTCACAAAGACCAAATAATATACACTAATTTGGTTTTTTTTTACCAAAGATATGTAGCGGTATAAATTTTGGCCAAAAAATATATGAAGAAAAATTACTAATTTTCAAAATTTTATAACAGAAACGAAGAAAAATTTATTTTTTTACAGATTTTTCGGTCTTTTTTCTTTTATAGCGCAAAAAATAAAGAACCCAGCGGTGATTAAATACCACCAAAAGAAAGCTCTATTTGTGTGAAAAAAAGGACAAAAAATTCATATAGATACAGTGTTGTATGACTGAGTAATTGTCATTCAAAATGTGAGAGCACCAAAAGCTGAAAATTGGTCTGGTTATTAAGGGGGTTTAAGTGCCCAGTGGTCAAGTGGTTAAAGTTCATGTGCGTGTAAAGGCAGGCGTCACAATACTTTTGAATATATATACATACATATACACAGGTATGTGTGCTTGAGCTTTCGGGTGCACACCCTAATGCAATAGGCTGCGCACGCCTATGGACCGGCGGAAATGCACACAGACTTTCCTGGCCTGCCTCAGGACATCCTGTAAGCCCGGGTACCTGCCCAAGAAACGCTGCACCACCAAGTTAAGGACATGAGCCAAACAGGGCACATGGGTCATTAAGAAAAAAGTCCTGCGAGCCACAATGTACCTAATGCTTAGACAGTAACACTACTCAGCTGTATACGTTGAACACGTCTCATATATCATGCAAAAATAAAAAGCAAAAGAAAACACGTTGTGCTAAAGTGTGCTGTGATAATAAATCAAAATATGTGTATGTCCATGGACATGAATAGAACCATATAGTGACACATAAAAAATATTATAGTGATAATAAAACAAGCCCAACATTGAAACACAAGATTAAATAAAATATTAATAAGCTTACTAAGGTACAGTATATACAACCAATACAACCTAATATTAGAGTGGAAAATGTAAAATCAATTCATACAAGCATGCTACAGTGAAAACAAAATCTTATATAGAAAAATATATATATATTTCCAAATGTGCTTGGTGCCACACAATGCATGTGAACAAACAGTCCTCAATAGAACAATAAAAATATAGGTGAAATCAGGTAACTCAATATCCGAAAAATGTGCTTAAGTGTCCAATGATGTTATTTTCCAGCGTGCTCATAAATTTTCTTTGTGATGCAAACCATGCTTTGGTGCAATTCAGTGCCCCCCGGGAAATATGCCCACCTCAGGTCGTGTGACTCAGCTGCTAACTATAATTCAGAAAAGGAACCCAGTTAAATTGGTACCTAAAAAATGGGTGACGCTGTAGAGGTACTCATAAAAAGGTGTGCCAACGTCCCTATAATTTGCATGCAAGATATGGGAACTAATGAAATTGGACTTTGGAGGCACACAGGTAGTTAGACTATGAAAGATAAAAGGATATTCAGATTTTATTACATTTAAATTAAAAAAATGGACCCAATTATTATTAAAATAAGTACAGTATACATATAACAAATATGTTTTGTATATAGAGTAGATCCTACCCTGTGTGTAATCGGACATTCAACTAAAAAAGGAAAGACAACTTCCCAGATATAGATTGCAGTTATGAATGTAGGAACGAAGGTTGTGGGTTGAGTTGCAGGTGCAGTAGGTATTCCACATTATATGATCTCTATACGCTCGACATGTTGCGCGTCAAACAACGCTTCTTAAGGAGCTAGAGGTAGTTCTGCTGAATATATATGGAAAATATATAGCATTAAGTACATGTACATTATAAACAGAAATTAGAATAGAGTATACATTAATTGTAGAATAGAGATTAGAATAAATTTCAACCCAATGTGGTGATCCATGGAGAAAGCCCCATAAAGGAAGATGGTCAAACGGGGGCCAATGGTACAACCCGGTAACTGGGGAGGCCACTTAAATAACACATGTAATGCCCATATATATAAAAAAACATAAAAAATATGAAAAATGTGTAAATATCAACAAAAGTAATCTATTATAAAAAAGTAATCTATTGTAAAAACACACAAACTCCTAATGCCTACAATCTCCTTGAAGATGTTACAGGTACCCGATTGCTATAAAAAGGTAAGTAAAGTCATTTGAGCCAATATGAGATATTTAAATGGAGGGCAGGGCCGGTTTGTCAAAGAACGAGAGTTTGAAACTAAACGGCCAAACAAGATTGAATGTACAGGTATATATGGATATAGATGAATATAGACATAGCTTACCCCATCTGGTCCGACAAAATCTATAGATTGTAACTGTAGTGATACTGTTGATAGAGCAAGCAATCAAGGGATTGCGTTAAAAAGGTTGTAGTGTGTATCGGACATAGCAGAATCACCAGGGTAACCCCAGTTTCTAAGAATGGGCACCAGTAGAAAGCCTTGCGGGTAGCGATGGCTAGAGCGACCAATATTTCTAATATAGAAAAACAACACATAGTTGTAAGGTGATACTGTATGTATGTGTAACATGCCAATGTTAGTTTTTTTTTTTTTTTAACAACAAGGTTGGTCTTTATTGAGAAGACATCATATAACAATTGGCAGACATACATTGGTTGTGTACAAATTTTCGAGTAGTATGCATACATGAGAACAAAGGATAAAGAAAAGAAAAAAAAACAGAAAAATTATACAGGGTAATGCAGTCGACTCTCCTTATACATAGGTTACAGTGCAGGAAATTAAATTGACACTCTCCTACCGAGTAATGGAGGACGGGGGAAAGGGGAAAACCATATACCAACATCTCTGTACCAGGAGGTAGTACCCAAAACCTACTTCAGTAAAGAGTTAGAATTGTTCAACCCATGGTAACCAGATCCAGTCAAACTTCTGCGGGCATCCCCTATTCAGGTATGTCATCTTTTACATAGGTAGTACTGCATTAATAGATGAGTCCCAGGACTCCACCTTCGGAGGAGAAGGCGAGGCCCATTTCTTTAAGACTTCTTTCTTAGCGTAAAAAAGTAAGAGTGAGACCAAGATCTTTGTATACCTGGGTCTCTGGTCGTCTTCATGAATACCTAACAAGGCCAATTCCGGCGATACTGGTAGTAATAGCTCAAGCCGGATATTAATACTTTCAAAAACCCTGGCCCAAAATGTCATAATTAAGGGGCAAGTCCAAAACATGTGTATGTACGTACTACCTGGAGATTGGCATCTGGGACAGTTTGGTGATCTATGAGGATAGATCCGGTGCAGTCTCTGAGGCGTATAATATATTCGATGCATAAATTTAGTTTGCAGCAACTTATCTCTAGAGGATATCACTAGTTTAGACCCCACCTCAAAGCATTCCTCCCAAGCTTCCCTATCTAAGCTAGGACTGTGAGCCTGCCACTGTTCCCATAACTTGTCTATTTTAGGCGAGTCCACTCCCAGCAGGGCAAGGTATAATGTAGATAGAGTCTTTTTAAGGGATTCCTGAGCAAGAATATTCTCAATTGGGTCTATTTTTAACCTGATAAGTCCAGGGAATTGGGCCCTAATGGCATGCCTCAACTGATAATATCTGAAAAGCATTCTTTCTGGAAGTCGGTATCTCTCTGTTAGATCCTGGAAGGAGAGCAATGTCCCCGCCTGGATGATGTCTTGTAAATAGGGATGAGCCGAACACGCGAACACCGTTAAAGTCTATGGGACACGATCATGAATAATCAAAAGTGCTAATTTTAAAGGCTAATATGCAAGTTATTGTCATAAAAAGTGTTTGGGGACCTGGGTCCTGCCCCAGGGGACATGGATCAATGCAAAAAAAAGTTTTAAAAACGGACGTTTTTTCAGGAGCAGTGATTTTAATAATGCTTAAAGTCAAACAATAAAAGTGTAATATCCCTTTAAATTTCATACCTGGGGGGTGTCTATAGTATGCCTGTAAAGGGGCGCATGTTTCCTGTGTTTAGAACAGTCTGACAGCAAAATGACATTTTGAAGGAAAAAACCCATTTAAAACTACCCGCGGCTATTGCATTGCTGACAATACACATAGAAGTTCATTGATAAAAACGGCATGGGAATTCCCCAAAGGGGAACCCCGAACCAAAATTAAAAAAAAAATGACATGGGAGTCCCCCTAAATTCCATACCAGGCCCTTCAGGTCTGGTATGGATATTAAGGGGAACCCCGGCCAAAATTTAAAAAAAAAATGACGTGGGGTTCCCCCTAAATTCCATACCAGACCCTTCAGGTCTGGTATGGATTTTAAGGAGAACCCCGCACCAAAAAAACAAAAAAACGGCGTGGGGTCCCCCCAAAAATCCATACCAGACCCTTATCCGAGCACGCAACCTGGCAGGCCGCAGGAAAAGAGGGGGGGACGAGAGTGCGGCCCCCCCTCCTGAACCGTACCAGGCCACATGCCCTCAACATTGGGAGGGTGCTTTGGGGTAGCCCCCCAAAACACCTTGTCCCCATGTTGGTGAGGACAAGGGCCTCATCCCCACAACCCTGGCCGGTGGTTGTGGGGGTCTGCGGGCGGGGGGCTTATCGGAATCTGGAAGCCCCCTTTAACAAGGGAACCCCCAGATCCCGGCCCCCCCCTGTGTGAAATGGTAAGGGGGTACTTATCCCTACCATGTCACTAAAAAACTGTCAAAAATGTTAAAAATGACAAGAGACAGTTTTTGACAATTCCTTTATTTAAATGCTTCTTCTTTCTTCTATCTTCCTTCATCTTCTGGTTCTTCCGACTCTTCTGGTTCTTCCTCCGGCGTTCTCGTCCAGCATCTCCTCCGTGGCTTCTTCTATCTTCTTCTCCTCGGGCCGCTCCACACCCATGGCATGGGGGGAGGCTCCCGCTCTTCTCTTCTTATTTTCTTCTCTTCTTCATTTTCTTCTCCGGGCCGCTCCGCACCCATGCTGGCATGGAGGGAGGCTCCCGCTGTGTGACGTCGCTCCTCGTCTGACAGTTCTTAAATAACGGGGGGCGGGGCCACCGGCCAGGGTTGTGGGGATGAGGCCCTTGTCCTCATCAACATGGGGACAAGGTGTTTTGGGGGGCTACCCCAAAGCACCCTCCCAATGTTGAGGGCATGTGGCCTGGTACGGTTCAGGAGGGGGGGCCGCACTCTCGTCCCCCCCTCTTTTCCTGCGGCCTGCCAGGTTGCATGCTCGGATAAGGGTCTGGTATGGATTTTTGGGGGGACCCCACGCCGTTTTTTTTTTTTGGCGCGGGGTTCCCCTTAAAATCCATACCAGACCTGAAGGGTCTGGTATGGAATTTAGGGGGAACCCCACGTTATTTTTTTTAAAATTTTGGCCGGGTTTCCCCTTAATATCCATACCAGACCTGAAGGGCCTGGTATGGAATTTAGGGGGACTCCCACGTCATTTTTTTTCTTTAATTTTGGTTCAGGGTTCCCCTTTGGGGAATTCCCATGCCGTTTTTATCAATGAACTTCTATGTGTATTGTCGGCAATGCAATAGCCGCGGGTAGTTTTAAATGGGTTTTAAGTACCCCCTTACCATTTCACACAGGGGGGGCCGGGATCTGGGGGTCCCCTTGTTAAAGGGGGCTTCCAGATTCCGATAAGCCCCCCGCCCGCAGACCCCCACAACCACCGGCCAGGGTTGTGGGGATGAGGACCTTTTCCTCATCAACATGGGGACAAGGTGTTTTGGGGGGCTACCCCAAAGCACCCTCCCAATGTTGAAGGCATGTGGCCTGGTACAGTTCAGGAGGGGGGGGCGCACTCTCGTCCCCCCCTCTTTTCCTGCGGCCTGCCAGGTTGCATGCTCGGATAAGGGTCTGGTATGGATTTTTGGGGGGACCCCACGCCGTTTTTTTTTGGCGCGGGGTTCCCCTTAAAATCCATACCAGACCTGAAGGGTCTGGTATGGAATTTAGGGGGAACCCCACGTCATTTTTTTTTAAATTTTGGCCGGGGTTCCCCTTAATATCCATACCAGACCTGAAGGGCCTGGTATGGAATTTAGGGGGACTCCCACGTCATTTTTTTTCTTTAATTTTGGTTCGGGGTTCCCCTTTGGGGAATTCCCATGCCGTTTTTATCAATGAACTTCTATGTGTATTGTCGGCAATGCAATAGCCGCGGGTAGTTTTAAATGGGTTTTAAGTACCCCCTTACCATTTCACACAGGGGGGGCCGGGATCTGGGGGTCCCCTTGTTAAAGGGGGCTTCCAGATTCCGATAAGCCCCCCGCCCGCAGACCCCCACAACCACCGGCCAGGGTTGTGGGGATGAGGCCCTTTTCCTCATCAACATGGGGACAAGGTGTTTTGGGGGGCTACCCCAAAGCACCCTCCCAATGTTGAAGGCATGTGGCCTGGTACGGTTCAGGAGGGGGGGCCGCACTCTCGTCCCCCCCTCTTTTCCTGCGGCCTGCCAGGTTGCATGCTCGGATAAGGGTCTGGTATGGATTTTTGGGGGGACCCCACGCCGTTTTTTTTTGGCGCGGGGTTCCCCTTAAAATCCATACCAGACCTGAAGGGTCTGGTATGGAATTTAGGGGGAACCCCACGTCATTTTTTTTTTAATTTTGGCCGGGGTTCCCCTTAATATCCATACCAGACCTGAAGGGCCTGGTATGGAATTTAGGGGGACTCCCACGTCATTTTTTTTCTTTAATTTTGGTTCGGGGTTCCCCTTTGGGGAATTCCCATGCCGTTTTTATCAATGAACTTCTATGTGTATTGTCGGCAATGCAATAGCCGCGGGTAGTTTTAAATGGGTTTTTCCTTCAAAATGTCATTTTGCTGTCAGACTGTTCTAAACACAGGAAACATGCGCCCCTTTACAGGCATACTATAGACTTTTATTGTTTGACTTTAAGCATTATTAAAATCACTGCTCCTGAAAAAACGGCCGTTTTTAAAACTTTTTTTTGCATTGATCCATGTCCCCTGGGGCAGGACCGAGGTCCCGAAAACACTTTTTAATGACAATAACTTGTATATAAGCCTTTAAAATTAGCACTTTTGATTTCTCCCATAGACTTTTAAAGGGTGTTCCACGGCATTCGAATTTGCCGCGAACACCCCAAATTGTTCGCTGTTTGGCGAACTTGCGAACAGCCAGTGTTCGAGTCGAACATGAGTTCGACTCGAACTCAAAGCTCATCCCTACTTGTAAAACCTTAATCCCATATCGAGCCCATAACTGTGGGTCTGGAATAGTTCTAAGATGAGGGAGTGAGGGGTTACCTCACATTGGGCAAAACGGAGAATATTGGTGAGGCTGTATGAATCTTTTCCTCGCTGCTGACCAGACTTTGAGGGTTATTTTAGTGGGACCTGGAAGGGAAGGATAGGCCAAGGGTCCCCTGTATACCAAATTCTCTAATTCTCTAAAATAGCCTAGGATTGCAGCTTCCAAGCATGCGGCTGCATTAGTCCGTGACTGCTCAAACCACCATCTCACCATGACTAGTATCGCTGCCCAGTAATACACCTGCAAACTGGGCAGCGCAAGACCCCCAAACTGCACCGGGGGGGCTATAATGTCGTCTTGGCAAGTCTCAGGGAAGAACCCTGCCATAGAATCGAGCCTATGCACTTGTCCAAGTCCCTAAAGAATGAACCGGGAAGCCACACTGGGCAGTTGCGGAATATATAGTTAAATCTAGGTAGGTATAAAATTTTTAGCACATTAATGCGGCCCATGAGATTAGGTGGTAAGTCCCGCTATCTGGAGCAGTGCTCCTTAAGTTTCATGACAATAGGTTGAAGGTTAAGGCCCCGAAAGGCTTGAATGTCCCTAGTTACCCGAATTTCCAGATACCTGAACTCTTCAACGCAGAGCAACGGAGTCGGTGATGCCACCTCTGGGGCCCGAGGATCTATCGGGAATATGACCGATTTTAACCAATTAATCTTGACCCCAGAAAATTGACCAAACACGTTGAAAGTCTCCAGTGCCGCCTGCAGTGAGTTCTCAGCATCATGCAAGTAGAGCAAAGCGTCAGCTGCATATAAAGAGTTTTTCTCCTCCAGAGGGCCAACCCTGAGACCCTGAATAGCACAGGAGCCCTTAATCAAGATAGCTAGTGGCTCAAGGGCCAGAGAAAACAAGCTGGGTGATAACGGACAACCCTGCCTGGTGCCCCTCTGGAGGAGAAAATAATCAGACATGGTATCATTCGTACAAATCCTGGCCTTAGGGGATTTATAGAGTAGACACAGCCAATGAAGAAACTTTGGGCCAAAGCGCTTCAGGACTTCTCAAAGGTACTCCCACTCCACGGAGTCAAACACTTTCTCCACGTCGAGGGAGACTATAACTCTAGTATCACATTTAACGTGGGTCGTGTCTAAATTGAGATACAATCTGCGAATATTGATATTGGTGCCCTTTCCCGGCATTAACCCCGTCTGGTCTTGATAAACCAGGTCCTCAATCACCGTGGCCAATCTAAGAGCCAGGATTTTAGACAAAAGTTTGGCGTCGGCATTTATCAGTGATATGGGCCTGTACGAGGAACATTCTTCAGGGTCCTAACCGGGTTTGGGCACCAGGACCACCATCGCTTCAGACATGGAATCTGGGAGAGAACCTAAGTCAGCAAATTGTGAAAGGAGAGAAGTCAATTTAGGGGCCAGTAGCTCTTGATGGACTGAGTAAAATTCTATGGGCAAGCCATCTGGACCGAGGGCCTTCCCAGATTGCATGCAGCTCATGGCCTTTTGTACCTCCTCCAACCTTATGTCCTTATCCAGAGACTTACTTTTGTCTGGGTCAAGCGTAGGAAATGGGATCTGGTCTAGGTAGTCAGTCAGATCTTTGTCAGTATAGTTCGCTTTGGAGGAGTATAGGTCTTGGTAAAATTCTAAAAATCGATTACTAATCATTTCTGGAGTGGTCAAAAGTGTACCATCCCCACCCCGCAACCTACCCACATGTGGAGATGCGTACTGACCTTTGGCTAACCAAGCCAGGAGCTTACCATTCTTGTCTCCATATTCAAACACCCTCTGTGCTAACATAGATTTTTTTGTGAGATCAACCCGCAGTAAAGATAATTCCCTAAGAGCGCATTGCCAGGAAACATAATTATCTGGGTTGGGGATTTGGACATATTCCTTTTCCCTGTCCTGGGCCTGATTTTCAAGCTGCCTAAGAGACTGCACCAATGACCTCTTTTTGTTTGCTATGTTTTTAATGTATCCCCCCCTAATCCAAGCCTTAAAGTGGTTGTATAGTCATTTTTTTAACTTTTACCTACAGGTAAGCCTATAATAAGACTTACCTGTAGGTAAAAAAAAATATCTCCTAAACCTGTATGGTTTAGGAGATATTCCCCTTGCTATGAGCCGCTGACTGCAGCGGCACATGCGCACAGGGGATTCTCGGCTGAAGGCCTGGCAACTGCCGGACCTTGCCGGGAAAGAAATCTTCCGCGCGCATGCGCGGGAGTGATGACATCGTGGCTCCAGCCACTTACAGCGCTGGAGCCGCGATACCCGGAAGACACGCCGAGGCAACATGTCAGCTACCTCGGAGTGGACCAGGTAAGATACCGACGCCTCGTTCTAAGGTAAGTATTTCATAATGAGCTAGTATGCGGTGCATACTACAGTGTCTGATAGGTGGTGGACAGGCAAGTAAACTGGGCATCGGAGGGGTGGAAGTGACGCCAGAGATCCATCAGGTCAAAGGTGGATGCCCATTGAGCCAACCCAGTGTGGGCAGGGGAAGTGGCACGAAGTCTATCCACTTCATTTGACATAACCAAGTTAAAATCTCCTACATATAACACCCTATCCACCTTGTATTGTGTAACGGTTTGCATCAAAGAATGCAGTAGGGTGATATCAGCAGGCGGGGGCAAGAATATTCCTACTATTATGTAGGGTATCCCTACGATCAATGCATGTACAATAACGTACCTCCCCCCAGGATCAGTTTTGACTGTCACAATCTGGAAAACCAGGGATCTGTGCACCAACACACTCACCCAGTGGTGTATTTAGGTTTTGTGCTGCCCTAGGCCTGACTAAGCTTGCGCACCCCCTAATTTAAATATGACCCACCCCTTCCTGTCAAGGCCACACCCCTTTCTTTTTAAGATCCGCCCTGTCATCTTCATCGGAGGAGGACAGAGGGACGCCGCAGGAAGAGGACAGAGGGACACCACAGGAGGAGGACAGAGAGGCATGCGGCATCTTTTCATTTGGGGGTAAGGGGATATGTGCTGGTTGTTTTGGGAGGGGAGGATCAGACTCCCCCCACTAGCACATATCCTCTCCCCTCCCAAAGCACCCAGCACATATCCCCTTACCCCCCTCCCCTCATCCATGTGTGCATCTGTTATCTGCCCCCCTTCCCAGTTACTGTGTCCCCCTCCACTGTAAACTATACACAGACCTCAGAGCAGCAGCGCGGCTCATGCACTGAAGTCGTGTCCCTCCTCTGTGGCTCCTCCTCCTCCTGGCTGTGCACACTAGAACATTGGAGCTGAGGAGGAGCTGAGGAGTGTGTTTGGCTGACATTGGGGAGAGAGGTGGCGGCTGCTACGGAAAGCCGATCGCCGCTTGTGTGACCCCAGGTGGCAGATGTCCTGGGTGCTCACGCTAGCGCACTCTGGCTGCCAGTTACCGAAGCTCAGTGCCGGAACTTGTTGTGGGCTCCGGGACAGTGGCATCACTAGGTTTGGTGTCACCTGGAGCTGTAAAAATTGTGTCATCCCCCCTTAATTTTTTGACTGGAGGCCCAGCGTTGGAGCTCATTGTGGCGGTCAACAAGGCCTAGAGGATATCAGGTTAGGCACTTTCTAATGGCTCAGTCCCTAGGAACAGTAATGGATAATGGCCAACAGGCTCTCTTACCAGACCCGGTGAAACTGCAGCGTGATCCCTCCGGCTGGACGTTCGCTCACTTTGGTTTGCCCAGGCTGACTCTAGAACAGTAGTGTAGCATGTCTGTACCCTGGCAGTGGCTTTATCTTTATCCCCCTCTGGTGGTGCAGGTACAGCGTGGCTCTCTGGTGGTGTGGGTACAGCATGGCTCTCTGGTGGTGCGGGTACAGCGTGGCTCTCTGGTGGTGCGGGTACAGTGTGGCTCTCTGGTGGTGTGGGTACAGTGTGGCCCTCTGGTGGTGCGGGTATAGCGTGGCTCTCTGGTGGTGCGGGTATAGCGTGGCTCTCTGGTGGTGCGGGTATAGCGTGGCTCTCTGGTGGTGCGGGTATAGCGTGGCTCTCTGGTGGTGCGGGTATAGCGTGGCTCTCTGGTGGTGCGGGTATAGCGTGGCTCTCTGGTGGTGCGGGTATAGCGTGGCTCTCTGGTGGTGCGGGTACAGTGTGGCTCTCTGGTGGTGCGGGTACAGTGTGGCTCCCTGGTGGTGCGTGTATAGCGTGGCTCTCTGGTGGTGCGGGTATAGCGTGGCTCTCTGGTGGTGCGGGTATAGCGTGGCTCTCTGGTGGTGCGGGTATAGCGTGGCTCTCTGGTGGTGCGGGTATAGCGTGGCTCTCTGGTGGTGCGGGTATAGCGTGGCTCTCTGGTGGTGCGGGTACAGTGTGGCTTTCTGGTGGTGCGGGTACAGTGTGGCTCTCTGGTGGTGTGGGTACAGTGTGGCTCTCTGGTGGTGCGGGTACAGCGTGGCTCTCTGGTGGTGCGGGTACAGTGTGGCTCTCTGGTGGTGCGGGTATAGTGTGACTCTCTGGTGGTGCGGGTACAGTGTGGCTCTCTGGTGGTGTGGGTATAGTGTGGCTCTCTGGTGGTGCGGGTATAGTGTGACTCTCTGGTGGTGCGGGTACAGTGTGGCTCTCTGGTGGTGTGGGTATAGTGTGGCTCTCTGGTGGTGCGGGTACAGTGTGGCTCTCTGGTGGTGTGGGTATAGTGTGGCTCTCTGGTGGTGCGGGTATAGTGTGGCTCTCTGGTGGTGCGGGTACAGTGTGGCTCTCTAGTGGTGTGGGTACAGCGTGGCTCCCTCTCTGGCTTCCCCCAGCACAGTACTCTCTTTTTCTCCTCCCCAGCAGAGTGCATGCATGCTGGGGGCTGTAGCAGGATGTCTGTGGACACACAGGGGCGTCACTCTTTAGGGACTACTTTTCCCATGATGCCCCCAGAGTCTTCTGATTGGCCCTCTGCTGTGGCCAAGTATGGGGTGAGAAACAGTGGGGAGGAAGCTGGGCGGCGGCACGGTGAAACCAATTAGAGCCGCTCTCTTCTCCCTTCAGCTGACAGAAAGAGGAGGGGGCGAGCGGGGGAGATACACAGACTGCCCGCAGCTCTCCTCTCCCTGTCACAGCGCTGCTGCTCCATTTACCAGAGAACTCCCCTGCTCGCCCCCCTCCCCTTTCTGTCAGTCGAAGGGAGAAGAGAGAGAGCGGCTCTAATTGGTTTCACCGTGCCGCCGCCCAGCTTCCTGCCCGCTGTTTTCCTCCCCATGATTGGGCCAGAGGGCCAATCAGAGACAGAATCACAGATTTACGGAGGGGCGGCTTGACGGCTCTTAAACTACTTTCTAGCCCCCTCCGCACCCGGGACGCCACTGCACTGCTAAGCTGTACTCCCCAGATGGTGGCCCTGCTGTGCGGGAGTCGGGAGGAGGGCGCCGCTGCTGTTTTTGGGGGGGGAGCGGCTTTTTGCCGCCCCCCCACACAGTGCTGCCCTAGGCCTGGGCCTTGTTGGCCTAGGCCAAAACGCAGCACTGCACTCACCCCCCTTGTGTTATTAGAATAGGAAGCATGGTAATTTGCACAGACCCAGGCTCTCTTTAATCCCAGAATCCTAGCACCCACTAAGTGGGTTTCCTGTAAAATACACTTCCGGCGATAGATTGCCACCGAATCTGCGGCGATCTATGCTATGTCCAGCCCCTCCTCCGTCCCCTCCTCTGTCTTCTGGGAGACACACAGGTCCCAGAAGACAGCAGGGACCAGTCAGGACACGCAGCGTGACTTGCGCATGCGCAGTAGGGAACAAGGCTGTGAAGCCACAAGGCTTCACTTCCTGATTCCCTTACTAAGGATGGCGGTGCCTCCACCCGGGAGCTGAGGGACAGGTCGGCTTTGGGTGAGGACATCGCGGGCGCTCGGACAGGAGAGTGTCCATATTTTAAAAGTCAGCAGTTGCAATATTTGTAGCTGCTGACTTTAAAAAAAAAATGTTGTCGGAACTCCGCTTTAAGGTAAAAAATGTTTAGACATCAGAATCCCCTCCCCCTATACTTGCCTGAGCCCTCATTGCACATAGAAGGTGAGTATAGAGATGTTTGTTATTTAAAAATATATATTATTTTACAACCCCTTATAGCTGATACTGGGATGTAGATCCCAACACTCCGCTCTGTAGAAGGATCTCAGTCTCTGAAGATTCATGACAAATATCATCCATGGATGGTGACTATTCCAGGAAGAAAAAGAAGTGGAGTAAATACAGACATTGTATTACACCAACTTCAACATCTCTGTTATTAGACAATTTCCATTCCAACTCCTTTATACCGCACTGCTGACTATCTACAGAGACACCACATCCCATCCATCACAGCTCAGCAGGTGAGATCCTGGCAGTACGGCCTTCCATGGAGATCCACCGGAGGAGGACACGGCCATAGTACCGCACTCCTAATACTGGAGATAACCCACACCTCCCCCCGGACATACTGTACAGGTTTTGTTGCTGTGTGGGCTTCTGTACTTATTATTCGGGGTCTCTTATCCTTTCACCATAAAACACAGAGCTCCTCCTCTATATGAGGCTCCAGGTTCTCCGCTGTGTAAAAGGAACTGTCTGTGTTGCTTTAAAAACAAACCAAAGTGCCTCATATGTATTCTACATCCGGATCATTATATGTCCTTTATCATTACAGAGAGAGAAGATACCACCAAAGCCGTTATCACCGCTGTGCTCCTGACACTTCTGGCCGTGTTATTTCTGGGTTTATTGGGTTTCCTCTACATCAGATTTATAAAGAAAGGTAAGGAATGGACAGTTATATTTCATGGAAACTTGTGACCTCACTAGGGGGCCATAGGGATCATACAGTCAGTGAAAAAGTAAGTACACCCCATGGAAATTGGGGACTTTCTAAAACATATTTGTAAAGATGAACATGAGATCTTTATTCAAACAGTGCCTCGTGATAAAGGAGATATATACTGTGTGTGTATATAGACCGATTCTTCTCTTTGAAGTCTCCTCTGCAGGTTGGTTAACCCTTGATTACTCCAAAACTGCATTTAAATCATTTCCCTTAATGGGACCACAACCCAAATAACATGGAAACACACCTGCCTTTCAGGACCCAATTCTGGCATCATTTACGATATATATATATCTATATCTATATATATATATATATATATATAAATATAGATATATATATATATATTATAAAGTTGATATGTATACACACACAGTATCTCACAAAAGTAAGTACACCCCTCAGTGACATTTGTGTAAATGTTTTCTTGTATCTTTTCATGTGACAACACTGAAGAAATGACACTTTGCTACAATGTAAAGTAGTGAGTGTACAGCTTGTATAACAGTGTAAATTTGCTGTCCCCTCAAAATAACTCAACACACAGCCATTAATGTCTAAACCGCTGGCAACAAAAGTCAGTACACCCCTAAGTAAAAATCTCCAAATTGGGCCCCATTAGCCATTATCCCTCCCCGGTGTCATGTGACTCGTTAGTGTTACAAGGTCTCAGGTGTGAATGGGGAGCAGGTGTGTTAAATTTGGTGTTATCGCTCTCACTCTCTCATACTGGTCACTGGCAGTACAACATGGTACCTCATGGCAAAGAACTCTCTGAGGATCTGAAAAAAAGAATAGTTGCTCTACATAAAGATGGCCTAGGCTATAAGAAGATTGCCAAGACCCTGAAACTGATCTGCAGCACGGTGGCCAAGACCATACAGCGGTATAACAGGACAGGTTCCACTCAGAACAGGCCTATCCATGGTCCACCAAAGAAGTTGAGGTCACGTGATCAGCGTCATATCCAGAGGTTGTCTTTGGGAAATAGACGTATGAGTGCTGCCAGCATTGCTGCAGAGGTTGTAGGGGTGGGGGGTCAGCCTGTCAGTGCTCAGACCATACGCCGCACACTGCATCAAATTGGTCTGCATGGCTGTTGTGCCAGAAGGAAGCCTCTTCTAAAGATGATGTACAAGAAAGACCACAAACAGTTTGCTGAAGACAAGCAGACTAAGGACATGGATTGCTGGAACCAGAAAGGCAGAGGGAGATTAGGGAAGTAAACAAGGGGCTTAGGAGCTGGTGTAGTAAGGAGGGGTTTGGGTTCCTGGAGAACTGGGCGACTTCTCAGTCGGTTACCAGTTCTATAGAAGGGACAAACTGCACATAAATGGGTGCAGATCTGCTGGGAGTGAAGATGGCCGAAAAGTTAAAGGGGTTTTTAAACTAGGCGATGGGGGGGAGGGTCCAGAGGTAGAGATAGTCAGCACGGAACATATTCCAGAGGGTAGTATTGGGGGCATTAGTGGTAGGTCGCCTGGAGCACATAAACCCGAGGTAAGTATAGTAGCAAGTCATTAGGAAGGAAAATCTGGACAGCCGCACTTCAATATAAACACCTTTATTGTATAAAATAACAAAAGTTCAAACAGCAGCAGGGTACAGGATAGATAATTGACGCGTTTCACACTCTCAATAGTGTTTAGTCATAGCTGTAGTAGCAAGTCCTATTTGCAGTCTTGGAACACCCAATAGGAGGAAAATTTACGACCGGTCTAAACTACGTGGCATGTTCACCAATGCCAGGAGCATGGCGGACAAGATGGGTGAACTAGAGATACTGTTGTACGAGGAGGATTTGGATTTTGTGGGAATTTCAGAGACCTGGTTCAACAGCTCTCATGATTGGCTGGCAAACATTCAAGGGTATACCCTATACCGCAAGGATAGAGAGGGTAAAAAAGGGGGAGGGGTATGCCTATATATCAAGAATAATGTACAAGTAAATGTGAGAGATGACATCACTGAGGGAGCTAGAGAGAAGGTGGAATCCTTATGGGTAGAGCTCCAAAGGGATGAAGCTAAGGGGAAAATAATACTGGGAGTATGCTATAGGCCCCCTAACCTGAGGGAGGAGGGGGAGACAGATCTCCTATCACAAATTGGATTAGCAGCAAGGATGGGAAGTGTTATCATAATGGGGGATTTTCATTATCCAGACATAGACTGGGCGGAGGGAACCGCACATTCATTTAAGGCTCGCCAGTTCCTTAATGTCTTGCAGGACAATTTTATGGGTCAGATGGTAGACGCACCAACTAGAAATAAAACATTATTGGATCTACTGATTACCAACAATACAGACCTGATCACGGATGTGGAAATGCGGGGCAATTTAGGTAACAGCGATCACAGGTCAATTAGCTTCAGTATAAATCATACAAATAGGAAACATAAAGGGAATACAAAGACACTGAATTTCAAAAGAGCCAACTTCCCTAAACTACAAACCTTGCTAAAAGATATAAATTGGGATAAAATCTTAGGAACAAAGAATATGGAGGAGAGATGGGGTTGCATTAAGAGCATATTAACCACTTCAGCCCGGACCATTTGGCTGGCCAAAGAACATAGCACTTTTCGGCACTGCGTCGCTTTAACTGACAGTTGCGCGACGTGGTTTCCAAACAAAATTGATGTCCTTTTTTCCCCACAAATAGAGCTTTCTTTTGGTGGTATTTAATCGCCTCTGCGGTTTTTATTTTTTGCGCTATAAACAAAAAAATAGCGTAAATTTTTAAAATAACGCATTATTTTGTACTTTTTTCTATAATAAATATCCCCCAAAAATATATTTAAAAAATTTAAAGGGACGTACCTGTACGCCCATTTGCCTGTCCATGCCATTGTGTTGACGTAAATGTACAGGCGACGGTCGGCAAGCGGTTAAATAAGGGCATTAGCCAATGCATCCCAATTGGAAGTAAATGTAAAAGTGCGAACAAAAATCCTTAATGGCTTAACTCCAATGTAAAAATGCATATAAAAGCAAAGGAGAAGGCCTTCAAAAAAATACAAGGTTGAGGGATCATCATCAGCATTCAGACTTTATAAAGAATGCAACAAGAAATGTGAGGGTGCAATAAGGACGGCTAAGATAGAATTTGAAAGACACATAGCAGAGGAGAGTGAAAAAAATCCCAATAAATTATTTAAGTATGAAAATAGTAAAAAAGGGAGGACAGACCATATAGGCCCCATAAAGAATGAGGAAGGACATCTGGTTACAAAGGATGGGGGGATGGCAAAGCTATTGAATTTATTCTTCTCTTCGGTCTTCACGAGGGAATCTGGGGGCTTCAGTAACCAAAACTGCAGTGTTTATCCTCATGACACATCACAGGAAGCACCTCCATGGTTAACAGAGGACAGAATTAGAGATAGACTTGGAAAACTTAACATTAATAAATCACCGGGACCAGATGGCTTGCACCCAAGGGTACTTAGGGAACTCAGTCAAGTAATTGCCAGACCATTTACAATTTTTACAGATAGTCTACTGACTGGAATGGTACCAGCTGATTGGAGAAAAGCCAATGTAGCACCAATATTTAAAAAGGGCCCAAAATACATCCCTGAGATTAACAGACCAGTTAGCCTAACATCAATAGTATGTAAGCTCTTGGAGGGGATGATAAGGGACTATATACAAGATTTTAGTAATGAAAACGTTATCATTAGCAGTAATCAGCATGGATTCATGAAGAATCGTTCTTGCCAAACTAATCTATTGACCTTCTATGTGGAAGTGAGCTGCCATCTAGATAAAGCAGGGATATGCAATTAGCGGAACGCCAGCTGTTGCAGAACTAAAAGTCCCATGAAGCATAGCAAGATTCCGACAGCCACAAGCATGACACCCAGAGGCAGAGCCATGATGGGACTTGTAGTTTTGCAACAGCTGGAGGTCCACTAATTGCATATCCCTGAGATAAAGGAAGGCCCGTAGATGTGGCGTATCTGGATTTTGCAAAAGCATTTGACACAGTTCCCCATAAACGTTTACTGTACAAAATAAGGTCCGTTGGCATGGACCATAAGGTGAGTACATGGATAGAAAACTGGCTACAGGGGCGAGTTCAGAGGGTGGTGATAAATGGGGAGTACTCGGAATGGTCAGGGGTGGGTAGTGGGGTCCCCCAGGGTTCTGTGCTGGGACCAATCCTATTTAATTTGTTTATAAACGATCTGGAGGATGGGATAAACAGTTCAATCTCTGTATTTGCAGACGATACTGAGCTAAGCAGGGCAATAACTTCTCCGCAGGATGTGGAAACCTTGCAAAAAGATCTGAACAAATTAATGGGGTGGGCAACTACATGGCAAATGAGGTTCAATGTATAAAAATGTAAAATAATGCATTTGGGTGGCAAAAATATGAATGCAATTTATACACTGGGGGGAGAACCTCTGGGGGAATCTAGGATGGAAAAGGACCTGGGGGTCCTAGTAGATGAGAGGCTCAGCAATGACATGCAATGCCAAGCTGCTGCTAACAAAGCAAACAGAATATTTGCATTAAAAAGGGGATCAACTCCAGAGATAAAACGATAATTCTCCCGCTCTACAAGACTCTGGTCCGGCCGCATCTGGAGTATGCTGTCCAGTTCTGGGCACCAGTCCTCAGGAAGGATGTACTGGAAATGGAGCGACTACAAAGAAGGGCAACAAAGCTAATAAAGGGTCTGGAGGATCTTAGTTATGAGGAAAGGTTGTGAGCACTGAACTTATTCTCTCTGGAGAAGAGACCCTTGAGAGGGGATATGATTTCAATATATAAATACCGGACTGGTGACCCCACAATAGGGAGAAAACTTTTTCACAAAAGGGAGTTTAACAAGACTCGTGGCCACTCATTAAAATTAGAAGAAAAAAGAGGTTTAACCTCAAACTACATAGAGGGTTCTTTACTGTAAGAGCGGCAAGGATGTGGAATTCCCTTCCACAGGCGGTGCTCTCAGCGGGGAGCATCGATCGTTTCAAGAAACTATTAGATAAGCAGTTGAAGGACCGCAACATACAGGGATATACAATGTAATACTGACACATATTCACACACATAGGTTGGACTTGATGGAGTTGTGTCTCTTTTCAACCTCACCTACTATGTAACTATGTATATCCTGTGGTCTGATGAGAGCAAGATAAACTTATTTGGTTCAGATGGTGACAAGCGTGTGTGGCGGCAACCAGGTGAGGAGGACAAAGACAATTGTGTCTTGTCTACAGTCAAGCATAGTGGTGGGAGTGTCATGGTCTGGGGCTGTATGAGTGCTGCCAGCACTGGGGGGCTACAGATCATTGAGGGGACCATGAATGCCAACATGTATTGACATAGAGAAAAACAATATTAAAAAGCACACTCCAAAACATGTAGTCCTTTAAAATATTGTGGCAGCACTCTTGTCAAATAAAATCCAATGACAAGCTTCCATATACAGTTCATATGAGTCAATAGGAACGAAGGAGATCTGTTATAGCTTGTGTTGTGATATGTTGAAAACACCTTCCACCATACACTTCACCACGTGAGGAGATTCTCCCCTTTGGGGGTACACTCACCAGAAAGTAATGCGTCTTTAGTTATAAAAGCTTCTCCACCGCTCCAACCAAAACTTCCACCAAATACCAGTTACGTTGTATAGGGCTCCAGTAAAACCATGTGAAGGGAATAAATTATCCACATAGTGTAATACTGCATAAACACTAAGTGGCCCCGAGATACGGGGCCCCAAATTCGGTCAACTGTGTCCATCTGCAGCAATGTCATTTCGGGACCATTTGGTTTCAGAGACCCCAAATTTTGGCTGCAGCTTGGGGGCATCTAGGAACCCTTAACTACCGAGTTTGAAGTTCGGGGGACCTATGGCTGCAAATGGGCACAGTGAGGCATGCAAATGGGCACAGTGAGGCTGCAAATGGGCATTGTTGACCCTCTTTTCCACTTACAGTACCTGTGCATTTCTCACCCTCGTCTTATACTCGGGTCACTAAGTTTTTCCCATTTTTTGTGGTAAATTAGGGCCTCGACTTATACTCGTAATGACTTATACTCGAGTATATACGGTAAGTGTCGTAAAGTTATAACATTTATCATCATAAAACTTTTTCAACAAAACAATAGGGCAAATCAACAGAATAATGATCATTATTTTTGGTATTAAGCAAAGAGATGACCAAACAACTTTAATGTTTGATAGCCCAATTTCAGGTGACCCATAATAATGTGAAATATTATAAAATATTATAAAATATTACAGGGTAAACTAAAAAATAAATATATTTTATATTAAAAGATGGACTAGAAATGAATATAACTAAATATCAGACAGATCGCAGGAAAATCGCAAAAATTACCAAATATGACCAATATACCAGGGGAATCAATACTGTAGGTGATCAAACAAAAATGTCATTATTGGCAGTATAAAAAAAACAATAAAGAATGGAAAATAATCTAAAAACCTCAATAGTGTAAAATTGCAATGAAAAGCCATACTAAGTATCACTAATAAAACATAACTATTTCTGGTACAACAATAAATTTCATTCGCAACAGAGAGGTGTGGCGATGGGCACGAAATTTGCGGCCATCATCGCAAATGTATTTATGGCCAAATGGGAAGACAAAGTCATTTTTAAAGAACAACGATCTGAATTGATTTTTTACAAACGTTTTATTGATGATCTCTTTTTTATTTGGGCTGGTTCCTCTGAGACTTTGGATCTTTTCTTACAGCAATTAAATATTAACAATAACAATATAAGGTTGACCTCTAATTGGCATAAGGAAGCAATTCATTTTCTAGATGTAAATGTGTATCAGCAGAATGATAAACTGGAGACAAAGGTTTATTTTAAAAAACTGACAGAAATAGATATCTCCCTACTTCCAGCGGCCATCATCCCCTATTGCCCTGTACACACGGTCGGACATTGATCGGACATTCCGACAACAAAATCCATGGATTTTTTCTGACGGATGTTGGCTCAAACTTGTCTTGCATACACATGGTCGCACAAGGTTGTCAGAAAATCTGATTGTTCTGAACGCAGTGACATAAAACACGTACATCGGGACTATAAACGGGCAGTAGCCAATAGCTTTCGTCTCTTAATTTACTTTGAGCATGCATGGCACTTTGTGCGTCGGATTTGTGTACACACAATTGGAATTTAACCGATCGGATTTTGTTGTCGGAAAATTTTATCGCCTGCTCTCAAACTTTGTGTGTCGGAAATTCCAATGGAAAAAGTCCAATGGAGCCCACACACGATCGGAATTTCTGACAACACAATCCGATCGCACTTTTTCCGTTGGAAAATCTGACCGTGTGTACAGGGCATAAGGCTTAAAAATATTCCGAAAGGACAAATCATGAGGGTGAAGAGGAATTGTTCCGAGACAACTAATTTCTTAACACAATCCAAAATTCTCACTGAAAGATTTGAAGCCAGGGGGTATGACCCACGAGTCTTGGAAAGATTGGTCGAAGAAGTGGGGGCCATTCCCTGTGTTGCGTTTTGTTACAATATGATTTTTTTTATATTAATCAGACATAAGATACATGGGACTTAACATTACACAATAGTGGTTGGTCATAGAGATACTGTCAGTTTTTAAGCTTGAGTAGATTTCTCAAACAAATGCTGATTCATACAATGGGGTTAGATACCATTGTTGTATTCAATTGACAGTTTTTCATCAGGCTATTGTCTCTATAGCTACAGTAAATGAGTAAGAAATTTACTTGTTTGAGGTTCTTTCAGCTCTCAAACTGAAAGAATGACTGTTTGATTACTGTCAGTTGTTGGCTTGATTAGACAATGGGTACGTAGATACAGTTTTCAACAGTCCATTGTTTCTACAGCTACAGTAAACAGGTATGTTTTTTTGTTGTTTGGTAACTATGGTAAACAGCCTGAGACATAAAAGGGGTAAGTAGAGACTGAAACACACACGAGCACACACCATCATGCTGCTTTGAAGATCAGAAGCCCCTCATGATACAAGAAAAGTGCCTGGTCCTCCAGAAGAATCGTTGCCAATGGAGATCATGAACATACAGTAACAGAAGATAAGTAACTTTTAAGTATATTTGTACTGATATAGACTACAGGCTGTTCATTTGCTAGGCATTTTGCTTGTTATAGATATCTGTCAGTCTTGTATTGTATTCCTAAGATTGTAATAGTTTTGTATGTACAGCATCTTTGTATAGTAAAAGCACATTTACACACTGCAGAAATCTCAGATTCCTTGCTTATACCACAGAGTAACCTTGCTAGATAGACACAAGCAAAACATTCCCAGAGATGTATGTTTACAGGATAAGAATCCAGAAATTGCATCTGTTACTAAGAATAATAAGGAATGGGGCTTTATTTCTGGGTTTCATGCCCAGTATAAGGAAGCGGAGGCGATTTTCAAGCAGCACTGGCACATCCTTCATATGGACAAGAAATTAAACATGGTACTACCTCCAACACTGCAATTTATATACAGAAACTCCACCAGTTTCAGTGATAAAGTGATAAAAAAAGTGATAGATTCTCCAAAACGTCCCCAGTCATTCTGGGACTGAAACTGTTTTTTTGCCTGCAGAAGGTGCAAGGCATGTAGGGAGGTCTCTAGACCGATCCGAGGCCTAGATCATTTTACATCTCCTACTAATATTAGGAATTTTGATATAAAACAATTTATCACTTGCAACAGTACCTATGTGGTGTATGCCTTAAAATGCCCATGTGGCCTGATCTATATAGGACGCACCAAAAGGATGTTGAGAGTAAGGATTGCCGAGCAGATTCACAACATTAAAATAGGATTTAAGGACCACACTGTGTCCTTACATTTCAAACTTAAACACAATCAGGATCCAACTGGTCTTGAGTTCTAGGGCGTTGAGCACCTCCAACCACATTGGAGGGGTCTGAACCTCATCCGTGAATTGTCAAAGCGTGAGACTCAGTAGATATATTTGGTAGATGTCCTTTCCCACAAAGGCCTCAATATAGAACTCGACATCAATTGTTTTATTAGTAAGGCTTAGTATGGCTTTTCATTGCAATTTTACACTATTGAGATTTTTAGAGTATTTTCCAATTTTTATTGTTTTTTTATACTGTCAATAATGACATTTTTGTTTGATCACCTACAGTATTGATCCCCTGGTATATTGGGCATATTTGGTAATTTTTGCGATTTTTTTTTTTTTCTTCCTGCGATCTGTCTGATATTTAGTTATATTAATTTCTAGTCCGTCTTTTAATATAAAATATATTTATTTTTTTGTTTACCCGGTAATATTTTATGTCACATCGTTCAGAACGATCGGATTTTCTGACAACTTTGTGCGACCGTGTGTATGCAAGACAAGTTTGAGCCAACATCCGTCAGAAAAAATCCATGGATTTTGTTGTCGGAATGTCCGATCAATGTCCGATCAATGTCCGATCAATGTCCGATCAAGTGTACAGGGCAATAGGGGATGATGGCCGCTGGAAGTAGGGAGATAGCTATTTCTGTCAGTTTTTTTTAAATAAACCTTTGTCTCCAGTTTATCATTCTGCTGATACACATTTACATCTAGAAAATGAATTGCTTCCTTATGCCAATTAGAGGTCAACCTTATATTGTTATTGTTAATATTTAATTGCTGTAAGAAAAGATCCAAAGACTCAGAGGAACCAGCCCAAATAAAAAAGAGATCATCACTAAAACGTTTGTAAAAAATCAATTCAGATCATTGTTTTTTAAAAATGACTTTGTCTTCCCATCGCCACACCTCTCTGTTGCAAATAAAATTTATTGTTGTACCAGAAGTAGTTATGTTTTATTAGTGATACTTAATATGGATTTTCATTGCAATTTTACACTATTGAGGTTTTTAGATTATTTTCCATTTTTTATTGTTTTTTTATACTGCCAATAATGACATTTTTGATCACCTACAGTATTGATTCCCCTGGTATATTGGGCATATTTGGTAATTTTTGCGATTTTCCTGCGATCTGTCTGATATTAGTTATATTAATTTCTAGTCCATCTTTTAATATAAAATATATTTATTTTTTAGTTTACCCTGTAATATTTTATAATATTTCACATTATTATGGGTCACCTGAAATTGGGCTATCAAACATTAAAGTTGTTTGGTCATCTCTTCGCTTAATACCAAAAATAATGATCATTATTCTGTTGATTTGCCCTATTGTTTTGTTGAAAAAGTTTTATGATGATAAATGGTATTAGTTTACAACACTTAATATACAATCGCAGAAGACATTATGTATTTAGTAGTCTTCTGACTTATTGTCTTGATTATATGCCACTTTTTTAAGTGGCGTTCCGGTAATCATATAGTGCTAAATAGGTGGATTTTTTTATATTTTTAAATCTGGGGTTAGTATTACCCCGGAGTGAATTATATCTATGTACCATTTCCTTTGTAAACCTCCTTTTCTAGGTATTGTTCTAAATGGAGGGTGTGAATATTTGTTATTTACTTATTTCATTTATTCAGTTTTAATTTTGAGCCAACTATGAATGATTTAGTTTTGTTTTTATGCTACTATTAGCAGCCGTACGGTGATTATCATGTGACGAAGACGCCTCTGATATGTATTCTGCTGGTAACGGCAGAGGATATGCTGCATGCTGTTTGATGGACGTGCAGTGGCATTTATGACTGATTGGCTGTGATATTTTTGCCGTTTTACATAAAGACCGGGCTCCATGTCAGTAGATCACACCCTCAGATGAAGTCAGGAAGTGACGAAACACGTCAGTGACATGATTTACGACATTGACCGGAAGTGACGTGTGCACTCCATGGGCCGAGTAACCAGGAAGTGGATCGTTGGTGTATACAAGTATAGCAAAAGTGTAGCACTGAAATGACGTGCTTAGTGCAATATGCATAAGTGAATTCCCATAACAAATGAAAACAGGAAATGAGTTATAAATAAGTAAATTAAATACAAACATTCATTTGCTTATAGAAATATTAGACGTATGAATATGTTCCAATTTCCTTTGCGATCTATAAACTATATATCAAATATACAATGTGACAGACTGAGATGAAAAAAATTACAAAAAGTGTCCATAAACAGTTCTTAAGTGTAACAGGTTCTCCGTGTGGATGAAAATGAAACCCAATCTTGTAAATAGGTGAGTAAACAAAATAGTGACGAAAACTACCACCACGTGAAGGGGAGGCTTACCAGAGAATTTGAACACGTAAGAGCATATGCCCCACGTGTCAAACTAGCTTGTATATATTGGAAATTAACTCTGGATCGATGTCCTCAGGCTGGCGTCCCCCATAGATTAAATTCAGAATCGCATGGGATGTAATGCAGCAAACGGACTCAGACTCAGCGTAATTCCATTTATAAAGTTAAATTTAATAAAGTGAAATGACACTCACATGATCATGCTCAGGTTCAGGTCAGGTTCAAATACACTGCTAAAGCAACACTTTAGTGGTTTAACAACTTCAGCCCTAGGGGATTTGGCTGCTCAATAACCAAAGGATTTTTTACAATTTGGCACTGCGTCACTCTAACTGATAATTGCGCAGTCATGCAATGTTGTACCCAAACAAAATTTGTGTCCTTTTTTTCCCACAAATAGAGCTTTCTTTTGATGGTATTTGAACGCCTCTGCGATTTTTATTTTTTGCGATATAAATGGAAAAAGACCAAAAATTTTGAAAAAAAATGATATTTTCTACTTTTTGTTATAAAAAAAATCCAATAAACTCCATTTTAGTCATACATTTAGGCCAAAATGTATTCAGCCACATGTCTTTGGTAAAAAAAAAGTTAATAAGCGTATATTTATTGGTTTGCGCAAAAGTTATACCGTCTACAAACTAGGGTACATTTTCTGGAATTTACACAGCTTTTAGTGTATGACTGCCTATGTCATTTCTTGAGGTGCTAAAATGGCAGGGCAGTACAAACCCCCCCCCCCCCAAAATGATCCCATTTTGGAAAGTAGACACCCCAAGGAACTTGCTAAGAGCCATTTTGAGCTCATTGAATATTTTATTTTTTTGTCACAAGTGATTGAATAATGACAAAAAAAAATAAAATAATTTCACAAAGTTGTCACTAAATGATATATTGCTTACACATGCCATGGTTATATGTGGAATTACATGCATCGATGTCCACCCCAGAATGCATTCTATTGCTTCTCCTGAGTACAAGGATACCTCATGTGTGCGACTTTTTGGGAGCCTAGCCACGTACGGGGCCCCGAAAACCAAGCACCGCCTTCAGGATTTCTAAGGGTTTAAATTTTTAAATTCATTCCTCACTGCCTATCACATTTTTGAAGGCCATAAAATGCCAAGATGGCACAACCCCCCCCTAAATGACCCATTTTGGAAAGTAGACACCCCAAGCTATTTGCTGAGAGGTATGGTGAGTATTTTGCAGATCTCGCTTTTTGTCACAGTTTTGAAAATTGAAAAAAGAAAATTACATTTTTCTTTTCTTTCTTCATTTTCAAAAATAAATGAGATCTGCAAAAAAAAAAACATGCTTCTTATCAAATACCTTGTCTACTTTCCAAAATGGGGTCATTTGGGGGGGTTTGTGCTATCTGGACATTTCAGGGCCTCCGAAACTGTGATAGGTAGTGAGATAGAACATGAAAGACACATAGCGGAGGAGAGCATAAAAAATCCCAAGAAATTATTTAAGTATGTAAACAGTAAAAAAGGGAGGACAGACCTTATTGGCCCCATAAAGAATGAGGAAGGACATCTGGTTACAAAGGATGGGGAGATGGCGAAGGTATTGAATTTATTCTTCTCCTCAGTCTTCACGTGTGAATCGGGGGGCTTCAGTAACCAAAACTGCAGTGTTTATCCTCATGACACAACACAGGAAGCACCTACATGGTTAACAGAGGACAGAATTAAAATTAGACTTGAGAAACTTAACATTAATAAATCACCGGGACCAAATGGCTTGCATCCGAGGATACTTAGGGAACTCAGTCAAGTGATTGCCAGACCGTTGTTCCTAATTTTTACAGATAGTCTACTGACTGGAATGGTACCAGCTGATTGGAGAAAAGCCAATGTAGCACCAATATTTAAAAAGGGCCCAAAATACATCCCTGGGAATTACAGACCAATTAGCCTAACATCAATAGTATGTAAACTCTTGGAGGGGATGATAAGGGACTATATACAAGATTTTAGTAATACGAACGGTATCATTAGCAGTAATCAGCATGGATTCATGAAGAATCGTTCTTGCCAAACCAATCTATTAACCTTCTATGAGGAGGTGAGTTGCCATCTAGATAAAGGAAGGCCCGTAGACGTGGTGTATCTGGATTTTGCAAAAGCATTTGACACAGTTCCCCATAAACGTTTACTGTACAAGATAAGGTCTGTTGGCATGGACCATAGGGTGAGTACATGGATTGAAAACTGGCTACAAGGGCGAGTTCAGAGGGTGGTGATAAATGGGGAGTACTCAGAATGGTCAGGGGTGGGTAGTGGGGTTCCCCAGGGTTCTGTGCTGGGACCAATCCTATTTAATTTGTTTATAAACGACCTGGAGGATGGGATAAACAGTTCAATCTCTGTATTTGCAGACGATACTAAGCTAAGCAGGGCAATAACGTCTCCGCAGGACGTGGAAACCTTGCAAAAAGACCTGAACAAATTATTGGGGTGGGCGACTACATGGCAAATGAGGTTCAATGTAGAAAAATGTAAAATAATGCATTTGGGTGGCAAAAATATGAATGCAATCTATAGACTGGGGGGAGAACCTCTGGGGGAATCTAGGATGGAAAAGGACCTGGGGGTCCTAGTAGATGATAGGCTCAGCAATGGCAGGCAATGCCAAGCTGCTGCTAACAAAGCAAACAGAATATTGGCATTAAAAGGGGGATCAACTCCAGAGATAAAACGATAATTCTCCCGCTCTACAAGACTCTGGTCCGGCCGCACCTGGAGTATGCTGTCCAGTTCTGGGCACCAGTCTTCAGGAAGGATGTACTGGAAATGGAGTGACTACAAAGAAGGGCAGCAAAGCTAATAAAAGGTCTGGAGGATTTTCGTTATGAGGAAAGGTTGCGAGCACTGAACTTATTCTCTCTGGAGAAGAGACGCTTGAGAGGGGATATGATTTCAATTTACAAATACCGGACTGGTGACCCCACAATAGGGATAAAACTTTTTCGCAGATGAGAGTTTAACAAGACTTGTGGCCACTCATTAAAAATAGAAGAAAAGAGGTTTAACCTTAAACTACGTAGAGGGTTCTTTACTGTAAGAGTGGCAAGGATGTGGAATTCCCTTCCACAGGCGGTGGTCTCAGCGGGGAGCATTGATAGCTTCAAAATACTATTAGATAAGCACCTGAATGACCACAAAATACAGGGATATACAATGTAATACTGACACATAATCACACACATAGGTTGGACTTGATGGACTTGTGTCTTTTTTCAACCTCACCTACTATGTAACTATGTAACTATGAGTGAAATCACAATTCTACACCCTTAGAAATCCTGAAGGCGGTGATTGGTTTTCGGAGCCACGTACGTGGCTAGGCTCCCAAAAAGTCTCACACATGTGGTATCCCCGTACTCAGGAGAAACAGCTAAATGTATTTTGGGGTGTTATTCCACATATAACCATGGCCTGTGTGAGCAATATATCATTTAGTGACAACTTTGTGTGAAAAAAAAAAACTAATTGTAATTTTCCCCAAACTTGTGGCAAAATATTAAAAAAACTCCATGGACACAACATGCCTTTCAGCAAAAAGCTTGACGTGTTTTCTTTCCAAAATGGGGTCATTTGGGGGGCCTCACACAAAGTCCCAACCTTTTCCTCTTTTTTTTTTTTCCAAATTATCAGGGATGGAGGAAAATCGCAGTTATTGCCTCATATAAAGTCCCAACCCCAATTCCTTTTCAAGCTACTAGGGATGGAAGCACACTGTTATACCATTTTACCCTCTTTATGATTTGTGTGAGGCTGCAAAGGCATTTAACAGTGTGGAGTGGCCCTACCTCTTGGAAATACTGGAGAGATTTGGAGTGGGGAATAAATTTATAGCGTGGGTAAAGGTGCTTTATTCTAAGCCTAGAGCCAGACTGCGTATTAACAATAACCTCTCCTCTCCATTTGAGTTATATAGAGGCACCCGACAGGGATGCCCATTGTCACCATTACTGTTCGCCCTGGCGGTAGAGCCTCTAGCCATATTGATCCGCAATTCACGAGAGGTGGTAGGGTTCCACAGGGGCCAGAGGGAAGAAAAGATATCTTTATTTGCAGATGATGCGCTTATATATTTAGGAGATACAGCCGCCTCATTGCGAACAGTGATGGAGATAATAGGGGATTTTGGAAGCTTTTCAGGCTTTACCATAAACTGGTCAAAATCAACTTTAATGCCCATAGATCAGCTGAAGGAACAGCTACCAGAGGGGGCAGAACAAATAGTTATAGTCAACAGCTTTAAATATTTGGGAGTGATGGTATCCCCAAATCCGGCTGAGTATCTTCAGCTAAATCTGGGTCCACTGTTGGCTAGACAGAAAGTGAAATGTAACAGCTGATGTAAGCTTCCACTATCAGTAATAGGACGGGCAAATTTAATGAAAATGGTATATGCTCCGCAGCAACTTTATATCTTCCATAACTCACCAATAGGGATGAGCCGAACACCCCCCTGTTCGGTTCACACCAGAACATGCGAACAGGAAAAAAGTTTGTTCGAACACGTGAACACCGTTAAAGTCTATGGGACACAAACATGAATAATCAAAAGTGCTAATTTTAAAGGCTAATATGCAAGTTATTGTCATAAAAAGTGTTTGGGGACCCGGTGTTAGGGGGCTAACGATCTTCTTCTAGGAGCAAGTGAACCTCTTCTCTAGCATATCCTGATTTGAGTGTTCCCCAAAAACCCATTCAGATCTGGAGATCATTCCGACAAGAAAATAATGACACAACAGTCAAATGTCTGGAATGTTCTGCTTTTTACTTCCGTAGACAATCACTTATATAATCAAAACGACATCACAAAAAAAGTTCAACCCTTTCATTAATATACAGACATTACGTATACATCAGATGATTAAAAAGCACCTAAAAATGAGACATTATTTCTTCATACAGAAACTATCAACAAGGAAAAACCTTCATGCGTCATTTCGGGGAAATCATGTTATTTACAAGGATTTGAAACTAACTTTTGATAGATGTCACATATACATATTATTCTAAGATGGATACATATTCTTATAGCTAAAATAAAGGACAGCAAGCTAAAATATCCTTACAATCCCCTCTTTGATCACACATGTATATATATATATGTATGATCTCACTTCCTTATCATGGCGATATTCTCAGCTTGCTTCTGATGATACATACTGAGATAAGTTTTATTGGGAGATGAGGGATCTGAAATGCGAGTGGCTCTATTAATAAGGCACATAATAAGCTTGTACACAAGATAAAGGAAAAGGAAAAAGAATATCCAAGAGAATATCCCTCCAAATCCAAAATCAACATTTCCAAAAGGACTCCAGGTCTGGGCTATGTTATGAGCCTCTTGTTGCAGCTTGGCCACCTCTTTTCTATGCTGAGCTATCACATCATAATAGTCTGGTACCTCTACACTGGTATTGTGTACCCAAGTACGACATTCATAATCCTCAGTCATTTCACATAATCCTGTAAGGGCTGAACTCATGCTTTCAATGGCTAAGTCATGCAATTCTAGTTGTTTTGTAATAGCCCTAGTTTCAACATTAAGTTTAGAAATGTCATCAGAATTCTTTTCCATCATCTCATCAATAATTCCTGAATAATTATTTAACCTTTTCATCAAATCTATTCCCCATCCTGTCCAGGAAGGGAACCATGCCCAGGCCATATCCTTCTCAAGGAATAACTCTCTTGTTACGATGTTTTAATGGATACCTTGGGTGTATACTAGCTTCAAGTAAATGACTCCCATCACTATCACCTACCACCCCCATTATGGGCACCAGTGAGGCCAGGTAACACCAGCCTTGGACCTCTTGTGGAATCCAGGGATAACAAGTCTTTCCACAACAAACATAAGTGTGGTTACCAAACGAGAAGGGCGTATTCACAGCAGTCTCTTGATCTACTGCTGTAACTGCTGCTAAAACCTGAAACAAATGCTGTACAGATTTACTACTTTCATCTTCAGAGGCAAGAATCTTTTCAAAATCAGCCCGTACTCTGACCTCATCGTGGTGTGTTTGATATAAAGAACAAAACTTCTCACTAGGGGCATAGCAATTAGAAATGTTCAAAACTGATTGACTACAGGTATGAGCATTTCTAGTAGAATTCCCTAAATTAAAACACCAGGTAGGATTATGACTTCTATTGATGATGTGAAAGGAAATGGTGTCATTAGTTCTTCTGCTGACATTCAAAAGGTCAAGGGGAATATTTCCTTTTAAAAGGGGAGTAATATTTAAAGGTATAGCTATTAGGGGTATCCTAACAGTGCTAAGGTGCAATTTGCCACAAATCCAACATTTCTGAAAACCTGATTTCCGAGCATAAGCATATTTAAATTTTAACAAAAGCATTTTATCAGCAAAATTATCTTCAATGTCTCTTTTATTTCTAACTTGTATCACTGTAATGTTCTTCTGTGTATATATGTTACCACAAATACTTTTAATCGCACCCAAATCTTCAGGGTGGTAGATACAGTTAGTGATGATCCAAATGGGCGGGAACACCATCAGGGTGATCAGGAACAGGAGGCAGAATGCCTTGCCAGAAGTCTGTGGTGAAATAAGCGAGGTCATCTTCTCTGGCCGGACCTGCTTTTCCAGGAACTTCTCCTTCATCTGCTTGGACTTCTGCTTGAGGGCCTCCTGTATTTAAGATCTCCTTCCTGCTCTTGGGGCTTTGGACAACCTTTTTCACTCGGCTGGCATGGATCCCGGACTAGCAGTTTTCCACCAGGATAGCCGTTCTGATCACTGCAATCACCATAGTAGGAGGTCCAAAGGGATACTCTTGCTTCTTATTTCTGTTCAGCTGTTGGACCACCACGGTGTCTCCCACCTTGAAGAGGTGAGTAGCTTCCTGTGAAGAAAAAAGAGAGGTGCGAGCAACATTTCTTTGACTGTATCCAATATTTCAACCAGTTTTCTTACATATTCTTCCTGTATTAAGTCTAAATCTTCCTTTTCTACCATTAAAGGTGCTCTGGCCTATGGGGTGGGGAAAAATCTACTCATCAAAACTTCTAAAAAAAACTTATTTCTGCCTGGACTGCTGGGAGGACCCTTCTCCAGTTGGCAAAGGTTCCCCCTGTGGCCTTTCTTATCTTGTCTTTTATTGTTCTATTCATTCTTTCTACTATTCCTGAACTTGGAGGGTGATAGGGAATGTGAAACTTCCATTCTATCTTGAGAGTTTTTACCAAATCCTGGCAGACCCTGGCTATAATAGCTGGACCATTAGAGAACATGTCCACAATTATCAAAAGATATTCCTGTCTTTTGCCTAGTTTGGGCCTGTGTGTGAAATCAGCCGTGACTTGTATACCTGCGTGGCCTATTCCGTGGTACTATGAATGCACTTGCTGTTGGTATACATGGTTTCCCCTCTTTGCAGAGAAATCCAGACCTTGGATCTCTCTACACACCCTTTCCATTCCAGTCCCTTAACTCATAATTTGATGCATAATCCTGGGGATCTGCAAGTGACTTTTCAAAAAGGTGATAGGTCAGGTATCAGCATAACAATTTGGATGTCTGCTGTCTGTGAGATAGCAGCTTATTTAGCAGCAGGGTCAGCCAGACCTGCTCATTTCCCCTGGCCATCTCTGTCTATTGGCCTGTGTGTGCTCTGTAGTGTACTATAGCCTAGAGCAAGAACCATCCACAAAAACATTCTGTGTGTCTGGTAGTGCTGTGGACCTGGGTGATGTGTCTTGGTGAATGAGGTTTATGCAGTCATATTATGGCACAACCTCATCCTGTTCTCCTTTTTAATCCTAAAAGAGCGTTTAAAATCACCTCATATCCGCTCAAACTCTGAGCAGACATGTGCTGTGTATGTACATTTTTCAACAAGATTGACACATTGTAAGTGATGTGAAGTGTGGCGTCGTGTCCCACAGTGAAAGAAGTGACCATCTCAACCACCATAGATCAGGACGCTTGAGCGCACCAGGACCATCTTTGAGAAAAAATCTACAGGGCACAGTCTCCCACTATATTCCTGGGCCAGTACTTCCGCCATGGTTCTGCAATTTTCCCTGGCAAACAAGTGAAACATTTTGCCATATTCAAGGAGGCCTGAGGCTCGGGCTGGTAACCATTACACATTTCAACATGGCAAAACATGGCAAAAACATTTAACATTTCATCAGACCATTTTACAGTATCAGACATTTTAGAGACATTGCTTCAAAAACATTGCTTGTCTCAATATATTGTCATTGAAAGAGCAGTCAGGTATCCATTGGCGGCAGTAACCAATCATACCTAGGAAGGTGAGCATGTCCTTCCTATTAAATGGGGGGGCAAACCCATTCAGAGCCACAGCTCTTTTATGACTGACTCTTCTTTCTCCTTTTGTGAGCACAAATACTCAACTGTTTTTTTTCTTGACAACATTGTAACTTTTCCTTAAACATTTTGTAACCACATACATGTAACCATTTCAATAAAGATAGGCTATCAGCTCGGCAGTCCTCCTCTGAAGAACTACAAATCAAAAAATCACCAACATACTGCAATAGTGCAGAACCATGAGGGGCAGTCCAGGGCCCAAGGGTGACTTGGAGTACAGTGACCGTGTCTCCTTGTCTACAGGGATGAAAAAAAACATTCTTTAAATCAATCACAGTAAAATACTCTGCATCGCATGGCATGGCGGTAAATATTGATGGCACATCAGGCACTACTTGGGCAATTGGTACGACTAGGCTATTGATGTCCCTTAGGTCTTGTACAAACCTATAGTCACCATTTGCCTTTTTTTTTTTTTTTTACTGGGAGTATTATAAGGCGAGACAATTTCCCTTAAGATTCCTTTCTTTAAGAAATCCTCTTTCTCTGTATGTAACTCCCTCTTTGTCCTTGCCCCCTTTCCTCTTTTTATAAAAGTTTCCCCTTTGATTTCCTAAGAAATCATTTTGCTAATGTGTTGATACTGGTGTTTGTTTTGGGATGTCAAAACATCCTGCTGCGTCTTTTTCAATCAAGGTTTTTTTTGTTTTTTTTTTCAAGACAGACTTTAATAAGTCTGTATTTAAAGGACTGTACATTTCATCTTAAGTGTTTAAATCCGGCGTCTTGTGTAATGAAAGGAAAACTTTATATAACTGCGTAGCTACTTCCTCTTTTTTACTCCGTGCTTTCTGCTTGTTTTAAAACTACGTGTTTTGTATCCTGACCCTTTGCGGCGTACGCAGCCTCTACAGCTTTCAACTTCTGCGTTGTGGTATGTAAGATTTAACCCTTAATTTACCATCCCATGACTCTGCTAAACCCATCGTGGACAATGTATGGGCTAGGACACTATAGGGAGCCTCGGTCCAGCCGATCTCCACAACACATATATTTATTTTTTCTTTCTAAACATTCTAATTAGATACTAAGTCTCTTTTTTCCTTTTTGCAGTATGCCAACAGGTTCAAACAGTGCCTTCAATTGCAGTAGTACTAATGCCGCAAACAATTCCCGACTATCTATTACAGTCAGTGAGATATTAGTACTTGAACCCTGTTGGCAAAAAGCCAAATGTCCAAATTTTGCACCTGACTACCCCTTTGCAAGAGATGTCAGAAGCAAAAAGAATTATTGAAATAGCATTTTTTAATCAAAAGTTATCCTCACCAATTTATGTATTACCTTAAAAAAAGTGTTATTAACGCTCTACCCATATTTTAAATGGTAAAAACGTCCCTAATGTCACAATACTTCAAAGACCGGGGACAGACTTGATAAGTCTCCCCTGCTCTTCCAATAAGTGACATTACTCCCTGCACTGTCAATCCTTCTTAAAACACAAATTTGTGTAAACCAGTAATACAATCAGGACACTTTTGAAACCTTTTCTTTTTTTTGTACTTTCCCTAAGATGACACTGAACGTCTGATTACAGCAAGGCAAATAAAATATTTTTACTCACTGCATCAATGCCAGAATCATCCTGCCAACTATATATATATATATCTATATCTTATACTTTAGAGTCAAAGCATTTATATATAAATCATTAAAAGTCAGCATCAATACATCACCAAATATTGTAACATCACTCTACGTTTCATTATAATACAATGACAATACAATGCAGTGGAAAGGTGTCATCTTACCTTATGACACCTGACAAATTCCACACAGACAAAACAGATGACCTTATTTTATCTACTTATTTTATCTCCTAAGCGAAAGAAAGGCAAGCAAAGAGGTTTGGGTTTTTCCGGGACACTCTATCAGATATCTTTATAAAACTTCTTACAGTACTGTATTATATTACTTTGGGTTTCTCAGAACCCCTTGGACTAACTCAGAGTCCTTTCTTTTTAGAACTATCTCAGAGTTCTTTGGACTAACTCAGAGTCCTTTGGACTAACTCAGAGTCCTTTGATCCGTCACCCGAACGAATCTCTGCGAGATTCATACATTTACATAAATGTTTTTAACACTACACCTTCTGTTAACCCCATATAAGGAAACGGTCTTTTAAACTAAAGTCACGGTGAAAGAAATAATAATAATTAAATCAGACTCACCGGACTTTAGAAACTTGGATGATGATCTTGGATGATGATCATCTCATGAACAATGACCGCCCCACACGCTGCCACCAAAACTCTGTTAGGGGGCTAACGATCTTCTTCTAGGAGCAAGTGAACCTCTTCTCTAGCATATCCTGATTTGAGTGTTCCCCAAAAACCCATTCAGATCTGGAGATCATTCCGACAAGAAAATAATGACACAACAGTCAAATGTCTGGAATGTTCTGCTTTTTACTTCCGTAGACAATCACTTATATAATCAAAACGACATCACAAAAAAAGTTCAACCCTTTCATTAATATACAGACATTACGTATACATCAGATGATTAAAAAGCACCTAAAAATGAGACATTATTTCTTCATACAGAAACTATCAACAAGGAAAAACCTTCATGCGTCATTTCGGGGAAATCATGTTATTTACAAGGATTTGAAACTAACTTTTGATAGATGTCACATATACATATTATTCTAAGATGGATACATATTCTTATAGCTAAAATAAAGGACAGCAAGCTAAAATATCCTTACACCCGGGTCCTGCCCCAGGGGACATGGATCAATGCAAAAAAAAGTTTTAAAAACGGCCATTTTTTCAGGAGCAGTGATTTTAATAATGCTTAAAGTCAAACAATAAAAGTGTAATATCCCTTTAAATTTTGTAGCTGGGGGGTGTCTATAGTATGCCTGTAAAGGGGCGCATGTTTCCCGTGTTTAGAACAGTCTGACAGCAAAATGACATTTTGAAGGAAAAAACCCATTTAAAACTACCCGCGGCTATTGCATTGCCGACAATACACATAGAAGTTCGTTGATAAAAATGGCATGGGAATTCCCCAAAGGGGAACCCCGAACCAAAATTTAAAAAAAAATGACGTGGGAGTCCCCCTAAATTCCATACCAGGCCCTTCAGGTCTGGTATGGATATTAAGGGGAACCCCGGCCAAAATTTAAAAAAAAAATGACGTGGGGTTCCCCCTAAATTCCATACCAGACCCTTCAGGTCTGGTATGGATTTTAAGGGGAACCCCGCGCAAAAAAAAAAAACGGCGTGGGGTCCCCCCAAAAATCCATACCAGACCCTTATCCGAGCACGCAACCTGGTAGGCCGCAGGAAAAGAGGGGGGGACGAGAGTGCGGCCCCCCCCTCCTGAACCGTACCAGGCCACATGCCCTCAACATTGGGAGGGTGCTTTGGGGTAGCCCCCCAAAACACCTTGTCCCCATGTTGATGAGGACAAGGGCCTCATCCCCACAACCCTGGCCGGTGGTTGTGGGGGTCTGCGGGCGGGGAGCTTATCGGAATCTGGAGGCCCCCTTTAACAAGGGGACCCCCAGATCCCGGGCCCCCCCGTGTGAAATGGTAAGGGGGTACTTACCCCTACCATTTCACTAAAAAACTGTCAAAAATGTTAAAAATGACAAGAGACAGTTTTTGACAATTCCTTTATTTAAATGCTTCTTCCTTCATCTTCTTCTTCTTCTGGTTCTTCTGGCTCTTCTGGTTCTTCCTCCGGCGTTCTCGTCCAGCATCTCCTCCGCGGCGTCTTCTATCTTCTTCTCCTCGGGCCGCTCCGCACCCATGGCATGGAGGGAGGCTCCCGCTCTTCTCTTCATCTTCTTCTCTTCTTCTCTTCTTCTCTTCTTCATTTTCTTCTCCGGGCCGCTCCGCACCCATGCTGGCATGGAGGGAGGCTCCCGCTGTGTGACGGCGTCTCTTCATCTGACAGCTCTTAAATAACGGGGGGCGGGGCCGCCCGGTGACCCCGCCCCCCTCTGACGCACGGTGACTTGACGGGACTTCCCTGTGACGTCACAGGGAAGTCACGTCATGTCCCGTGCGTCAGAGGGGGCGGGGTCACCGGGTGGCCCCGCCCCCCGTTATTTAAGAACCGTCAGATGAGGATACGCCGTCACACAGCGGGAGCCTCCCTCTATGCCAGCATGGATGCGGAGCGGCCCGGAGAAGAAAATGAAGAAGAGAAGAAGAAAGAAGAGAAGAGGATGAAGAAGAAGATGAAGAGAAGAGCGGGAGCCTCCCCTCATGCCATGGGTGCGTAGCGGCCCGAGGAGAAGAAGATAGAAGACGCCGTGGAGGAGATGCTGGACGAGAACGCCGGAGCAAGGACCAGAAGAGCCAGAAGAACCAGAAGAAGATGAAGGAAGAAAGAAGAAGCATTTAAATAAAGGAATTGTCAAAAACTGTCTCTTGTCATTTTTAACATTTCTGACAGTTTTTTAGTGAAATGGTAGGGGTAAGTACCCCTTTACCATTTCACACAGGGGGGGGCCGGGATCTGGGGGTCCCCTTGTTAAAGGGGGCTTCCAGATTCCGATAAGCCCCCCGCCCGCAGACCCCCACAACCACCGGCCAGGGTTGTGGGGATGAGGCCCTTGTTCTCATCAACATGGGGACAAGGTGTTTTGGGGGGCTACCCCAAAGCACCCTCCCAATGTTGAGGGCATGTGGCCTGGTACGGTTCAGGAGGGGGGGCACACTCTCGTCCCCCCCTCTTTTCCTGCGGCCTGCCAGGTTGCATGCTCGGATAAGGGTCTGGTATGGATTTTTGGGGGGACCCCACGCCATTTTTTTTTTTTGGCGCGGGGTTCCCCTTAAAATCCATACCAGACCTGAAGGGTCTGGTATGGAATTTAGGGGGAACCCCACGTCATTTTTTTTTTAAATTTTGGCCGGGGTTCCCCTTAATATCCATACCAGACCTGAAGGGCCTTGTATGGGATTTAGGGGGTCTCCCACGTCATTTTTTTTTTGGTTCGGGGTTCCCCTTTGGGGAATTCCCATGCCGTTTTTATCAATGAACTTCTATGTGTATTGTCGGCAATGCAATAGCCACGGGTAGTTTTAAATGGCTTTTTTTCCTTCGAAATGTCATTTTGCTGTCAGACTGTTCTAAACACAGGAAACATGCGCCCCTTTACAGGCATACTATAGACACCCCCCAGGTACGAAATTTAAAGGGATATTACACTTTTATCGTTTGACTTTAAGCATTATTAAAATCACTGCTCCTGAAAAATTGGCCGTTTTTAAAACTTTTTTTTGCATTGATCCATGTCCCCTGGGGCAGGACCCAGGTCCCCAAACACTTTTTATGACAATAGCTTGCATATAAGCCTTTAAAATTAGCACTTTTGATTTCTCCCATAGACTTTTAAAGGGTGTTCCGCGGCATTCGAATTTGCCGCGAACACCCCAAATTGTTCGCTGTTCGGCGAACTTGCGAACAGCCAATGTTCGAGTCGAACATGAGTTCGACTCGAACTCGAAGCTCATCCCTAGTGGTGAGATGTCTGTACTTTTAACAGATGTTGCTCTATTAAAGTCTCTACGTTTAGCTGCTATGTTATCATACCTTGATGATGATGATGATGAAGCAAGCAAGTTGGGTTCACTGAAGCTGGGATCATTTCTCGTCTAGGCTTGATCATTGATGAACCTGCAAAAATATGCGAATGGAGAAAAAGATACGTTATAGTCTCTTTTGTACCTTGAGCCCTGTTGTGCTCATTTCTCTTGCAGGCCGTATGGCAGTTTAGACACCACTGGATTGACACCATGAGCAGTGTCCAGGAAGATTAGTCCAGGTAGACGTGGGTCTGTCTTTGCCAACTCCAGCTCCATCAGAAGGCCACTCAGATCTTGGAGCTTGTGATAGTCTTTGTTCCCTATTTTGGGAAGTTTTGCAGTCTCTTGAATAGAGCGCTTTCTATGGCTTCAGAGCTACCATAGGCTTGCTCAAGTCTTGCCCATGCAGCAACAAGACCAGCATCTGGGTGGTCAACATGCATTGTTCTCAGTCTTTTAACACAATCTTCAGATTCTGGCCCCAGCCACTTTATGAGCAAATCAAGTTCCTCCTTGGTAGTAAGGTTGAGATCAGCAATGGCAGCTTTAAAGGTTGATCTCCAGGCCCTGTAGCTCAACGGACAGTTGTCAAACCTTGAGAGGGTAGTGTTAATGAGCTCATGGTGTACCATATATCTGGCAAAGTCATTCAAGTCTGATCTCTCACTCTTCGGTGCCAAATTAACTTGTGGAACCCCTCGGTGTGAAAGTTCTCTGGTGAAGTAGGGTGAGGTTTACCAGGATGAAATGATGTTGCAAGAGCGTTTAACTGTGGTGTAGTCCCTAAAGATTGTGCTGGCTGTGGCTTGAGCTGCGGCTTGTCCCTGGAAGTCACCTTGTTGTCAGCAAGAGGTGATGCGGTTTGTTTCATAGATGCACTTGTGTTTGTAGACTTGAAGAGGCTCAGGCATTTGGAGCTGAGAGGTCTCTGTGTTGGGAGTCAGAACAGTGTTGTTAGTAAGACATACAGGAGATAACTCTGTGTCATTGCAAACATTATGCTTTAGTACATATTCACTGGTGCGTTCAACTGGGTCTTGCAGTTCCGCTGGGATGGACCCGTCTGAGTTAGCACTTTCTCCCATCGCTTGTTCGAGAACTCTCAGCCTTGCTAGGGCAGCTACTTCTTCCTTTTCCATATACAGAATCTTTAATTGGGAATCTGCCTCTGCTTGTTGAGCTTTCATCTTTACCTTTTGTGTTTCTATTTCTGCTTCCTTTCTGGTAAAGGAGCTTTGCACTTTATTTGCTTCCAGACTTGCATGGGCCTCTATTAGCTTGTCGCTTAATGTTGAACTTCTGGAGCGAGAGGACCTAGAAGAACATGCCGTGTGCTTGGTTGATGTGGATCTGTGAGATCTGGTCTCCTGCAGTTGAGCAATGCGGAGTTCTGCCTTACACTGGGCATATTGCACTAAGAGATCCCTTTGTTGGTTTAGTGCATCAGTCCTGGTCAGTTCTGCTGAAGATTCCTCTATATTACAGTCCTGCAAGAAAGCTGTGTATTTTGCAAACAGCCGCTGGTAGCGTTTGTATGTGGCAGATAAGCGATCTATAGAGTCTCTTAGTTCAGCTTGTCGATCATTAAGGTGTGACAAAACTGACATGCAGTGTGAAGTTCTGTCCCATAAGTCTGACAGATTGCTGGAGAACTCATCTCTAGTGATTTCATCGTTTTCTCTGAGTTTCTGTGTCGGTTTTATTGTACGTTTGGGTCTTACACTCTGTTAGGCAATATCTGCAGAATCTGCTCTCAGTACATTTGCGGGTTCAGAGGCATGATGAATCTGCATTTGTTCAGCCACAAAAAGGTCCTCAGCCTTGTCTAGACATTTTTCACGTTTTTGCAAGAAATGGTACTGTCTCTTTAAGAAAACGAACAGCAGCTTAGACAGGTGGGGTAACAGTTCAATGTAGAGAAACAGTTTTTACATTCACATGAGGTGCAGTAAACTTGTGCGACCATGTGCTACACAAGATGGCAGATGGCACTGAGCTTGATTGCAGATCAGGCGCACACATATACACAGCAGGCTGTTGGAATTCTATACATCTTTTGACTATTCTGACTCTGATTGTTGTGAAGGGATTTATCCCTTGTGAGTCCTCTATGCCTGGCCTGTATAAGATATAATCACTGACGACAATCCTCATCAGATAGCTTGAACTCACTAAATACCGATTCCATCCACAAGATGCTTTTATTCTGAACATCAGGTACAGCAGATGACAGGATACAACAGATGAATAGGTTGTGGTATTTATGCGGTCAAAAGATGATATTGTGTGTAGCTTACAGTGCAGAATGCATGTGCCCTGCTAGCTGTGGCTTGTTAGCTGCATTGATGACACAGGAAGTACAAACTCAGGAAGAAGGGTGGAGCATTACATATAAAGGAAGTGTGTCATAACATCAGGGAAAAGGAACATAAGAAACAAGTGCATTACCACAAAAGGTCACTAGATGGCAGCATGTGAACTAAATATAAATATCCATAGAAAATGGTTAGGAAAACAGTCTATATAAATTCTATGCCCCGTTGGGGCAGCACACTCCCTGTCTGTGTGGCAGCTCACTTTCCTCCTGCCATTGTCAGCAGTGAGCACACTTCCAGGCTGGCAGCGGCAAGCATCACACATCCCTGTCCTGGGCTTGCTAATGCACGATCTTCTGGGAAACTCAGACTTCTCTCCTCCAGCCAATGAGAGTGGGGTAGGAGTGTGATCTGGGGAGAAAACAAACTGGAAGCTCCGGACTGGATTACAGAGCTCAGCTGGGACCCTGGGAGACACAAGGTGGATCAGAACTGGATTCTCTTTCCAGGATTTTGTCATTGTAAAATGCAGCATGTAGGATGACTGCTTGGACTGCTGGAGCTGAACGTGGGGTCGCTATGGCAACTCCTGTACCCCTTCATGCTACGCCCATGACCCAAAGCTCAAACATATATGCCTTTCTCTGCTGCCTCAGCTGCTCTGCACAAGGAATGAATGGGAAGTGCTCTGTGCTGAGTGGCTTCCTGTTCATTCACAAACTGAAGCATATTATACAGTTTGCTATGGTTCAGTTATGAATGGACACAGTGAGTGAGTGTGTTCATTTAGAAAGGGAAGGGGGTTGGTAAATTACATATTTCTAGCCCCTTCCCCCACTCTCCATCCTGAAACATCCCCCACAGTAGCAGAGGGGAGGGAAACCATCCGCACTGGGGGGGGGGGGGGCTTGGGCAGTAGGGGGAATCTGCACCACACATGGCACACCCCTTGCACAAGCCTATGCAAACACATATGTGTTTAAGCTTTTGGTTGCACACTCTACACACTCTAATGAAATAGGCTGCGCACACCTAAGATCCGTATCAATTTATAATTAGGAGCCGACTGCCAGGATAGTGGGGCCAAGATTTCTCTGGACGATCTTCAGTCTGAAGGGCTTCTGTTGAATATCTCTTCTGCTTGGGGATAATTGTAAGCTTGGTTCACATCCTGTTCTGTGAAAATAGCCCGGGACCTGAGCCCTGCGACATATCTGTGCACGTAGGGGGAGGGGAGAGATGATCACAAGGTGAGCATTGTGGAAGAGCTGCTTTGCAACACAAATGACAAAAATCCATTTGTAGGAGGGGGGAAGAGGCTGGGAAGAACAATGGGGTCTTTGGGGTGAAGGTCCACTTAAATACTAACACCTACAGATCTGAGGTATGAAGACCACATTTATCTATCCCTATGGCCTCCAGTAGAGATGTTCTATCCAATGTCTTGGCACCACACCAAAAGTAAATGTAATAATCTGTACAATGATTTCCTCTTGCAGATCCCCCCATTCTCTCTGAGATTACCGGGAATGATGAGCTGATTGACATGACCAGGACGACTCTGACTTGTCAGATTATGGACTTCAGACCCAACGACATTGAAATCTCTGTGTGTATGAGAAGATCCGGGGAGGAGGAGGAGATGAGGACCATCTATACCTGGAGGTCTGAAGGTCACCTCACTCCGGTCAAGATAAGTAGAGATTATGAAAGAGAGTATGAAGAGGGTATATGTATGTTGGAGGGGAGACCACGGATGATGAATAGATCTCCAGGATACGAGGGCATCCCTCTACAGCTGGAGGTGACTCCTGTTATCAGTATGAAGAATCTTGGTGCATTCATCTGTCAGTGTTCTCTCCAGATAACTCCCAGCTATGACCTGGATAATGGAGCGGAATTATCTGTCCATGTAAATCACCCGGCACTGACATCTCCGGTCTGGGTACACAGGATACTCAACATCATTGGAGGTGAGACTCTTCTCTTCTACATGAAATGGTTTCTTTCTAAAGCTTTCATTGACTCTGATGAGATATTATCATTTTTTCTTAATACTCTTTATTTTGTTTCCTTTTTTCTATTTTTTATACAACACAATTGTAAAGCATTTCGCAACCAACAATTATGGTTATGGTTTTGATATATATATAAACATTCCCTCAATCTTCTAATTATACTATTGATATATCTGTATATACCATTTCCCCTATGACCATTTTAATACTTGTGACCCAGATTAAATTTTGCACTTTATTTAAATATTACTAATATATTGTATTTTATTATCCCATACCTAGGAGCCTCTCTAATGAATTGTAGAGGGACCACCTCCGTAGTATTCAACCATTTGTCCTATATTTTTATAAATTGACCTAAGTTGTCTGTGTTAGTATATCATGTGTTCTTTTTTTTGTACAACTTTGTTTACTGTGTTACCCCCCCAACCCACAGGGGGTGAGCTGGGGGGGTCTTGGATCTCCATCTCTGCACAATAAGTATTTGTGCTATAAAGACTGTAAAATTCTGTATCCAGACATCCCAAAACGCATAGATTGGGTTCCCTCAGGATATAATCCTAAATGTCTTATCAATCGAATCCAAAATCAGGGTCCAATACCTGACTAATTTACGGCACCTCCATATCACATGTATTAACTGCTTGCCGACTGTATACAGTACATAAATGGCAACTCTTCTGCACAGGATCATGTACCTGATCACACGTGCCTCTGTGATTGGACCCAGGACCCACCAATCGTTTGGGACAGAAGCAGAACGGCGGTCTGCATATGTAAACAAGGCTGATCTTCATTCTGTCAGTAGGGAAGGTATGGAGCCTGTGTCTCTGCAAAGCAAGAAACACAGATCTCTGCCTTCCCACAGTACAAGTACCTCCCCCACAGTATCCAAGCACATTTTAGGGACACGTTTACATACCTCCCAACATTTTGAGATGGGGATGAGGGACACCTACCAGCAAACGTATGTAGGCATGGGACACGCCTTCTGCCACACCCTCTTAAAAGGAGAATTAACCCAAGAATAAGGTTAACTAAATTCACAAGGGCTTTTTTTTTACCACTACTATTCCTTTATTTTGGCTTTTAAAATGTACAAATGCAGCAATTTAGAATTTGGAAAAAACGGTTTAGCACTGGGAAACACTATTGGAAAGATAAAAAGTGCATTTTATACACAGCTATATGGATCAGACCAAAATGAGGGACAAATGAGGAGGAATGAGGGACAGAGGGACATTGCTCCAAATCAGGGACAGTCCCTCGAAATCAGGGACAGTTGGGAGCTATGCGTTTAACCCTTTGATCGCCCCTGATGTCAAATTCTGATCCTGATCCCTTAAAGCAGATTACACAGCACAGTGCTTGTTCTTTGTCATCTCCCCCCCTCTCTAAACTGTAAAAAGACCTCCCTGAATCTGCCACTTCCTGTATCCCCCTCTCTATATTCACCACTAAAATCAGGTCAGCATGTCCCTCCGCCATACGCAGCTGTACTCCCTGCTCTCCTCTCTCCCCCCTCACCTCCTCCTCCCTGCCTGTCAGAGCTCCCTCTCTGTGTCTGTCTCCACCCCCCCACGGCTATTATTGGAAAAAAAAGGTAAAATTGTCACTGCCAGCCCCTCTAATAGAAGCTGGCATACCACACTATGTAAGTCATTTTAAAAAAACGAGTGTTGTCACGTGACCGGCCTGAAAACAGCTCAAAATTGATATTTACAACACTCGTTTTTTTAAAGACTTACATAATGTGGTATGCCAGCCTTTAAAAGAGGGGCTGGCATAGACTTAAAGAAATGGCTTGAAAAACACTTTAACCCCATTCCCTGCCAGTCATTTGTACAGTGACAGTGCATATTTTTAGCACTGATCACTGTAATAATGTCACTAGTCCCCAAAAAAGTGTCAAAAGTGTCACTTAGTGTCCAATTTGTCCGCCGCAATATCGCAGTTCCGCTATAAGTCACTGATCATCACCATTACTAGTAATAAATAATATATGTATATATCACATAGTTTGTAGACGCTATAACTTTGTGCAAACCAATCAATATACGCTTATTGGGATTTTTTTTTATAAAGCTATGTAGCAGAATACATATTGGCCTAAATTGATGAAGAAATAAGATTTAAAAAAAAAAAAAATTAAAGTTTTATAGCAGAAAGTAAAAAATTGTTTTTTTTTTTCAAAATTGTCATGTTATTTTGTTTATAACGCAAAAAATTAATTCCTCAGAGGTGATCAAATACCACCAAAAGAAAGCTCTATTTGTAGGGAAAAAAAGGACATCAATTTTATTTGTGTACAGTGTCGCACGACCGCGCAATTGTCAGTTAAAGTAACACAGTGCCGTATCGCAAAAAATGGCCTAGTCATGAAGGGGGGGTAAATCTCCCGGAGATCATGTGGTTAATGTACCCTCTTCATATCATGTAAATAGAGGATTATCTCTCCTATGCCAACTAAAAGGTTTTTGGGGAGTTCGATATGATTGATGTATAATAAACACAACATGGATACATTTCTGTGACTCAGACAAGGACATTTGTCCTACATTATCAAGAACATCATCAGTCCATCCCCCATCATTTATATATCCATTTGTCACTGCGTTCTGCATCTCAGCGACTTTACTTTTCAGCTTTTCTGCAACAATTCCCTATAAACCTGTTATCTGACCACTCTTAGAAGTTGCAGTTATAGTCTGATTAAGAATTATAGGTATGGTATAGACCCACTGTGTCAATTTATACTGTATTTCAATTAGAGATGCACCAAAATTTCAGCCACCGAAACATTTCTGCTGAAAATGGTGTTATTGTCATTCAGCCGATAAGAGAAAATGGCACCAAAAACGCACGTGATTTTACTACAAAGTCACAGCAATTTCACCACAAATTTGCGGCGATTTTGCAATGATTGTTTTGTGCGTATGGTGTGATTTTCATAGGTCATGTGACTCAAAAACGTCATCAAAAACGTAACACAGGCGCATTAATGATGCATTGTTGTTGCGTTTTCAAAGCATTTGAACTGGGAGGTGAATTTTTTTGTGCTTTTACTGACCAAAAATGCAGCAGGCAGTATTTTTAACACCACAATAGAAACCCAATGGACCAGTGTGCAGACATGCAGAGAATTTAAAGGAATATGTTTTTCTTGCGCTAAAAGGTGCCAATAATGGCCGACAATAAATTCATATTCATTTAACCACTTGCCGACTAGACGCAAATCGCCGTAGCTATATGGCGGGCGCTTTAATGGGTATAGGGGGATGCCCGCCCCATGACGTAGGAGCCAATGTGCGTTGCCAACGGCCACGATGGCTACCAGCTACCCGCAATTGCTCCTGACAGAAAAAGAATGAAGATCTGTTAATGTAAACAGACAAATCTCTGTTCTGTCAGGGGAGGAGAGTCGATCGTCTGTTCCTAGTAATTAGGAACCACAACCAGTCTCCTCCCCAATCAGTCCCCTCCCCCCACAGTTAGAAACACAGTTGTTGTGCTGGTTTGGGCGCTGCGGCATAGTTAAACATCATGCCTCGGCTGCTTTACAACTTTCAGGCGCTCCCCATCCGGATACCTAGCTTTTTCCTTAGAGCAGTAAACAGAGCTCTGGTCACCTTTCTTTGGGCACAGAATCCCCTCGACTAGCCCAATCTATCCTGCGACTCCCTAAATTGCTAGGTGGCAGGGCCGTTTTTAAGGCAGGGCAAAAGGGGCAGCTGCCCTGGGCCCGGTCATTGTTGTGGGGCCCAAAGCAGCAGCCTCATATACTTGCCAACTATCCTGGTTTAAATTCCCTCCTCCCTTGAGGTTTTAGTCCTGTGCTGTGTCCCAATATCTCAGTGTGAAGTGCTGCTACTAATGTTGCCCAGCTCTGCCCTATTGTTGTGTAAAGATGACTCACCTGCAGACCCTGTGTTTACATGTAAATTACCGGCATTCGTATGTAAATAGGGGCGGCCGGCAGCATTGATATGTATATCATGCCCCCCTGAGGTCATATCCACAGTAATCTCCAGCAACCAATCAACAAGCTTAAATCATGTGCTGTAACCTCTAGCAACTAATCAGTGAGCCGTAATGTGTGCTGTAACCTCTAGCAACCAGTCAGTGAGTGGTAATGATACACTGTAACCTCTGGCAACCAATCGCAATCGCTGCCTGATCTGATTCAGTAAACTGATTTTGAGTCTAGGTGCTATTTATTGTATGTCTCAGAGCAGGTGGAGAGCGAAACTGCATGGGGGGCCCCAAGAAAAGTTTTGCCCAGGGTCCAATCAATATTAAAGACGGCCCTGCTAGGGGGCATGGCTTTGCTGGAAACCTTTATCACCTGGCTTGCCATCTGACCCGAGCCCTAGATTGGTGTTGCCATGGTGCTTTGAAACAGTGGATCCAGGTTGAATAATCTCTTGCAGGGGCCCAGCTGGATTTGGTCCTGTGGTGCCAAAGGTCCGTACCATGCCGGCTGATTGATCACTCTAGGGGAGGGGAGACGAGGCCGCTGGCTCAGAAGGCCTTCCGTGACTTTCCTATAGCACCTGTCCCGTCGCCTCTCACCCCAATAGTGGGTAACCTAACTTTTAGTCCTGGGATCGACGACCCTAGATTCCAGGAATTGAAAGTGGTTTGTTCGATCACAGATGCAACATTTTCTTACTAATGGCCGGTGGAAGACTAGGCAACAAATCATTGATGACCCGGCCGTAGAGGTTTTCCCATTTTGGCAAAAACTACAGCTAGCTCATTTTATAGGATCACTACCTGCCCCAGAGGCCTTCCGCTCCCTTTTGAATTACTGTATTTATCGGCTTATAACACGAACTTTTTTCCCCTGAAAATAGGGGGATCGTGGGTGCGTGTTATACGCCGACAGCGTACCTCAGAGGGGAAGGAGGGGGACGAGTGCCGCCGGAATTCACCGAGCCGCCATCTCCTCTCCACTCGGCTCTCACTTCACAGTTCACACACACAGTCCCGCCTCCGCCACCAGCATTGGACCAGTGTTCTGTCTATCACAGGAGCTGGTCCAATGCCGATGGCGGAGGCGGGACTGTGTGTGACTGCCGACAGAGCCGAGTATATAGATGACGGCTCTGTGATTTCCTGCGAGAGATGGTGAGGCTTAATCAGGAAGCTGCATTGATGGGGGAGATGGGCACAGATCAGGCTGCACCCCGTTGTTTTGGAAGCAGACGCAACCACCATCGGTCGCTGGTTGGTTGAAAAAAGTGGCAGACATTTATGCAATGGAGGACTTGGTGGCCACAGAGAATGGTCTTTGTGAGAAATGTCTCTTGAAATGGTTCTATTGGCGCAAATTTGTCTATTCCGAGGAGTACGCTGGTTATGGGACGTCTCATGAGGTTTCCCCCGGATATGGTTGGGTGACTGGATGGTGACACTCCCTTCTCTCCTTATACCCCCCCTTTTTTTTTCTCTCTCTCAAATTGGGAATTATTTATTATAGCAAAAAAGTAAAAAAATATTGTTTTTATGTTTATAGTGCAAAAAATAAAAAACGCAGAAGTGATCAAATACCACCAAACAAAAGCTCTATTTGGGGGGAAAAAAGGACATCAATTTTGTTTGAGTACAGCGTTACACGACCGCGCAATTGTCAGGTAAAGCGACGCAGTGCCATATCGCAAAAAATGGCCTGGTCAGGATGAGGGGAAAATCCTTCCAGGGCTGAAGTGGTTAAATTGATGATATTAATTAAAAAGTCCAATATAATACAATTATATCTAAAAAAATTTTTTTTTAAACTGTCATTTTCGGTTTCAGTTTTCGGCCAAGTGCATCCGGCATTTTCGGTTTTGGTTTTGGCACCAAAATTCCATTCGGCGCACTTCTAGTTTTAATTGCAAGCATTGAAAAAAACATTTTAGTAAGTAGGCCAAATTCCTCTTGTAAAGTATGAAAATCCTTCATAAGCTGGCCATGATATAACTGTGGAATATACTCAAGGCCATGTATCAGCCATTGATCAAATCCATGTAATTTTAATCATTCGGGGTAATTAAAATTCTGGAATATTTAAGTATAATTAGCATACTACAATTACCAGCAGCCCCTATGGGGGTACCGCTACATGAGTCTACCCTGTATCTGACATCTGTTGATGACCTGGCTTGTTACTGATTTGATCCTGGATTCTGCTTGTACCTCTGTCCACCTATTTCCAGCTTTGGCTATGTTCCTGGCCATGCTTCCGCCTACGAGTCCTCGTTACCTCGTTGCCCGCCTACTACTGACCTCAATGCTACCACTGTGACCTCGCACCTGTTGTGCAGAGTATTGAAATGATGTGCTGGGAGCTTCTTGTTTGCAGAGAATATCTGTATTTTAATAGAGAATTACAAAGCATATCTTTACATCATCGAGACAGGAACTGAACATATAACATGGAACAGGAAGCAGAAGTATAAGAGAACAGTGAGGAAAGCAAACACTTCCTCTGATTACATTACCATAGATACACACTATAATACTACAGCACCACCTACTGCATAGATAGGTATAATGCGTACAGTGTATATATAGTTCACATTATACAGCAAACTTTGCATTACTTGCTGCTGTTCTTCCAACACCCCTTGTCAACAGCATGTATAACAGTAAAAAATTTGCTGTCCCCTCAAAATAACTCAACACACAGCCATTAATGTCTAAACCGCTGGCAACAAAAGTGAGTACACCCCTAAGTGAAAATCTCCAAATTGGGCCCAAAGTTTCAATATTTTGCATGGCCACCATTATTTTCCAGCACTGCCTTAACCCTCTTGGGCATGGAGGTCACCAGAGCTTCATAGGTTGCCACTGGAGTCCTCTTCCACTCCTCCATGACGACATCACAAAGCCGGTGGATGTTAGAGACCGTTTGAGGATGCCCACAGATGATCAATAGGGTTTAGGTCTGGAGACATGCTTGGCCAGTCCATTACCTTTACCCTCAGCTTTTTTAGCAAGGAAGTGGTGGTCTTGGAGGTGTGTTTGGGGTGGTTATCATGTTGGAATACTGCCCTGCGGCCCAGTCTCTGAAGGAAGGGGATCATGTTCTGCTCCAGTAGGTCACAGTACATGTTGGCATTCATGGTTCCCTCAATGAACTGTAGCTCCCCATGGTCTGAGCACTGACAGGCTGACCCCCCACCCCTAGAACCTCTGCAGCAATGCTGGCAGCACTCATACATCTATTTCCCGAAGACAACCTCTGGATATGACGCTGAGCACATGACCTCAACTTCTTTGGTGGACCATGGCGAGGCCTGTTCTGAGTGGAACCTGTCCTGTTATACCGCTGTATGGTCTTGGCCACCGTGCTGCAGATCAGTTTCAGGGTCTTGGCAATCTTCTTATAGCCTAGGCCATCTTTATGTAGAGCAACAATTCTTTTTTTCAGATCCTCAGAGAGTTCCGTGCAATGAGGTGCCATGTTGAACTTTCAGTGATCAGTATGAGAGAGTGAGAGCGATAACACCAAATGTAACCACTTCAGCCCCGGAAGATTTGGCTGTTCAATGACCAGAGCACTTTTTGTGATACAGCACTGCGTCGCTTTAGCTGACAATTGCGCAGTCGTGCAACGTTGTACCCAAACAAAATTTACATCCTTTTTTTCCCACAAATTAAGGCTTCTTTTGGTGGTATTTAATCATCTCTGCAGTTTTTATTTTTTGCGCTATAAACAAAAAAAAGTGCGTCAATTTAAAAAAAAAAGCAATATTTTGTACTTTTTTCTATAATAAATATCCCCAATTTTTTTTAAGAAAAGCTCATTTTTTTTCTCAGTTTAGGCCGATATGTATTCTTCTACATATTTTTGGTAATAAAAATCACAATAAGTGTATATTATTTGGTTTGCGCAAAAGTTATAGCGTCTACAAAATAGGGGATAGTTTTATGGCCTTTTTATTATTATTTTTTTTTTTTTACTAGTAATGGCGGCGATCTGTGATTTTTTTTTTTTATCGTGACTGCGACATTATGGCGGACACATCAGACACTTTTGACACATTTTTGGGACGATTGACAATTATACAGCGATCAGTGCTATAAAAATGCACTGATTACTGTATAAATGTCACTGGCAAGGAAGGGGTTAACACTAGGGGCGATCAAGGGGTTAACCGTGTTCCCTGACTGTGTGTTCTAACTGTAGGGGGAGGAGACTGACAATAGGAGATGACAGATCGTGGTTCCTAGCTATTAAGAACTCGCGATCTGCATCTCCTCTCAGAACAGGGATGTGTGTGTTTACACACAACCCTGTTCTGCCTCTCGTTCCCGCGATCGCTCGTGGCCGGCAGTCATCGTGACTGCTGGTCACGAGCATAGGCACCCCCGTAGTGCAGCGGGTGCGTGCGCGCGCCTGCTATCCTGCTTAAAAGAGCCGATGTATAGCTACAATGGCTCGTTGGATCGTGCCGACCTGCCGCAGTATAATGACGGTGGCTGGTCGGCAAGTGGTTAACACACCTGCTCCCCATTCACACCTGAGACCTTGTAACCAGAGGCGTCTTTAAGGTTGGGCTATTGAGGCTTGAGCCCCGAATGTGGGGCCAATAGCCCCGAGTGTCTAAGCGCCGGGTCCTGCAGTAGGGTTGCCACCTGTCCGGTTTGGACACATGTGCCCGGTTTTCAAGCCACCTGAAACCCGTTCAGCCGTCCTGTGATCAGTGGCCCCAGCTGCAAGATCTAGAGCAGCGCATTCTAATTCCCGTGCCCGCCGCGATCAGTGTTATATCACATACAGCCTGTACGAGCGCTGGGCAGCGGGCGCTCTGTCATTGGCTGTGCAGGCGGCAGACATAAGGGTCTGTGATTGGCCCGGTGGAGCTGCTGACTGGTCACATGTGGAGGGGCTGGACTGTGGGTGATCGCAGCTGCCCGGAGCCCCGCCTCCCTGCCTGGCGCGCGCTGTGTCTCCTCCTGACTGAGGTCTCTGTTATCTGCCCTTCTGTCTGTCAGCGTGCCACTCTCTGTAAGCCCACCCCTCTGTCATCCTGCCCCTTTCTGTAAGCCCACCCCTTTCTGTCACCACCCCCCTCTCTCAGCCCACCCTCCTCTGTCAGTCCACCCCTCTCTGTCAGCAGTGCACCCCCTCTGTAAGAACCCCCCCTCTGTCAGCACCCCCCTCTCTGTCAGTCCACCCCTCTCTGTCAGCAGTGCACCCCCTCTGTAAGAACCCCCCCTCTGTCAGCACCCCCCCTCTGTCAGCCCACACCCTCTCTATCAGCGCCCTCCTCTCTGTCAGCACCCCCCCTCTCTTTTAGCACCCCCCCTCTGTCAGCCCACACCACTCTGTCAGCACCACCCCTCTGTCAGCAGTGCACCCCTCTGTCAGCACCCCCTCTCTGTCAGCAACCCCCCTCTGTCAGCAGTGCACCCCTCTGTCAGCACCCCCTCTCTGTCAGCACCACCCCCCCTCTGTTAGCCCACCCCCCTCTCTGTCAGCACACCCCTCTCTGTCAGCCCACCCCTCTCTGTCAGCAGTGCACCCCCCCTCTGTCACCCCACACCCCCTCTGTCAGCACCCCCCTCTCTGTCAGCACCCCCCCTGTCAGCACCCCTTCTCTGTCAGCAGTGCACCCCTCTCTGTCAGCACCCCCCTCTCTGTCAGCCCACCCCCCCTCTGTCAGCCCACACCATCTATGTCAGCACCCCCCCTCTGTCAGCACCACCACCCGCAATGTCAGCAGTGCACCCCCCTCTGTCAGCCCACACCCTCTCTGTCAGCCTCCCCCCTCTCTCTCAGCGTCCCCCCGCTCTCTCAGCGTCCCCCTCTCTGCCAGCACCCCCCCCCATCAGCTCACACCCTCTCTGTCAGCACCCCCCTCTCTGTCAGAAGTGCACCCCCCTCTGTCAGCACCCCTTCTCTGTCAGCAGTGCACCCCTCTCTGTCAGCACCCCCCCTGTCAGCCCACACCATCTATGTCAGCACCCCCCCTCTGTCAGCCCCACCCCCCTCAATGTCAGCAGTGCACCCCCCTCTGTCAGCCCACACCCTCTCTGTCAGCCTCCCCCCTCTCTCTCAGCCTCCACCCACTCTCTCAGCGTCCCCCCTCTCTCTCAGCGTCCCCCCTCTCTCTCAGCGTCCCCCTCTCTGCCAGCACCCCCCAATCAGCTCACACCCTTTCTGTCAGCCCACACCCTCTCTGTCAGCCCATCCCCCTCTGTCAACATCCTCCCTCTGTCAGCACCCTTCTCTGTCAGCCCACCCCCTCTGTCAGCACCCCCTCTGTGTCAGCAGTGCATAGGGTGGCCACGTGTCCCGGATTGCCCGGGATTGTCCCTTATTTAAGATATTTGTCCCGTGTCCCGGGTACCTTCACTCCGGGACAATACAGCGTCCCGGAATAAAAAAAAACACACCGCCGGCGGCTGGCACTCCATCTCCGAGTCTGACTGCCTGCCACCCTTATCACAGACTCAGTATATACACACAACAAGTAGCGCAGCTTAGCTTAAGTGCCTTAACTGGTTGCTAGGCTAGGGCCGCCCACCCCGCGTCTAGCAACCAGTGACATCAGCTGGCACGTGGAGTCAGTGCAGTGGGCTCTCTGGGCACCCGCACGGCAGGGCGGCGACGGCGCAGTGCGCACTCTAGCCTCACTCTACACGCTACAGGCCTACGGCTGAGCAGAGCAGCGCGCCTGAGAGAGAGAGCAGCCGCCAGTGCCAGCCTGAGTGCCAGTGTCAGTGAGTCCACTAGCCTGCCCTGTGCGCGCCGCCCAGCCCCAGTCAGTGACAGTGGTGGAACGGAAGGTGCCTGCCGTACCGCTGCCAGTGACCACCAGTCCCGGAGCGCCGAGCCGACTACAGCAGCTACTCCAGCAGCCGCACATTGATTGCCACTGCAGTGCCAGCCAGCAAGCGCAACCCTCGTCCGAGTCCTCCCTCTGGCTCCCTCCCGCCCACGAGGTCCGCCCGCCAGAGATACTACAGGTTAGTGTAACTTCCACAGCACACTACCTAGTGAGCAATGCACACACTCCCTCTCAAATCTGCTGCTGTCCCCAGACCCCCACCCCCCTCAGTTCTGCTGCTGTCCCCAGACCCCCACCCCCCTCAGTTCTGCTGCTGTCCCCAGACCCCCACCCTCCTCCGTTCTGCTGCTGTCCCCCACCCCCCTCAGATCTGCTGCTGTCTCCCACACTCCCCCTCAGTTCTGCTGCTCTCCCCCTCCATCTTTCCTCCATGTCCCTCTCTGTTCTGCTGCTGTCCCCCTCCGTTCTTCCTCTGTGTCCCCCTCTGTTCTTCCTCCGTGTCCCCCTCCATTCTGCTGCTGTCCCCCTCCATTCTTCCTCCGTGTCCCCCTCCTTTCTTCCTCCGTGTCCCCCTCTGTTCTTCCTCCGTGTCCCCCTCCATTCTGCTGCTGTCCCCCTCCGTTCTTCCTCTGTGTCCCCCTCCATTCTTCCTCTGTGTCCCCCTCCGTTCTTCCTCTGTGTCCCCCTCCGTTCTTCCTCTGTGTCCCCCTCCGTTCTTCCTCCATGTCCCCCTCCGTTCTTCCTCCATGTCCCCCTCTGTTCTTCCTCCGTGTCCCCCTCTGTTCTTCCTCCGTGTCCCCCTCTGTTCTTCCTCCGTGTCCCCCTCTGTTCTTCCTCCGTGTCCCCCTCCATTCTGCTGCTGTCCCCCTCCGTTCTTCCTCTGTGTCCCCCTCCGTTCTTCCTCTGTGTCCCCCTCCGTTCTTCCTCTGTGTCCCCCTCCATTCTTCCTCTGTGTCCCCCTCCATTCTTCCTCTGTGTCCCCCTCCATTCTTCCTCTGTGTCCCCCTCCATTCTTCCTCTGTGTCCTCCTCCTTTCTTCCTCTGTGTCCCCCTCCTTTCTTCCTCCGTGTCCCCCTCTGTGTCCCCCTCCATTCTGCTGCTGTCCCCCTCCATTCTGCTGCTGTCCCCCTCCATTCTTCCTCTGTGTCCCCCTCCGTTCTTCCTCTGTGTCCCCCTCCGTTCTTCCTCTGTGTCCCCCTCCGTTCTTCCTCTGTGTCCCCCTCCATTCTTCTTCTGTGTCCCCCTCCATTCTTCTTCTGTGTCCCCCTCTGTTCTTCCTCCGTGTCCCCCTCCGTTCTGCTGCTGTCCCCCTCCGTTCTTCTTCTGTGTCCCCCTCCATTCTGCTGCTGTCCCCCTCCTTTCTTCCTCCGTGTCCCCCTCCATTCTTCTTCTGTGTCCCCCTCCATTCTTCTTCTGTGTCCCCCTCCATTCTTCCTCTGTGTCCCCCTCTGTTCTTCCTCCGTGTCCCCCTCCATTCTGCTGCTGTCCCCCTCCGTTCTTCCTCTGTGTCCCCCTCCGTTCTTCCTCTGTGTCCCCCTCCGTTCTTCCTCTGTGTCCCCCACCGTTCTTCCTCTGTGTCCCCCTCCGTTCTTCCTCTGTGTCCCCCTCCGTTCTTCCTCTGTGTCCCCCTCCAATCTTCTTCTCTGTCCCCCTCCGTTCTTCCTCCGTGTCCCCCTCCGTTCTGCTGCTGTCCCCCTCCTTTCTTCCTCCGTGTCCCCCTCTGTTCTTCCTCCGTGTCCCCCTCTGTTCTTCCTCCGTGTCCCCCTCTGTTCTTCCTCCGTGTCCCCCTCTGTTCTTCCTCCGTGTCCCCCTCTGTTCTTCCTCCGTGTCCCCCTCCGTTCTGCTGCTGTCCCCCTCCGTTCTTCCTCTGTGTCCCCATCCGTTCTTCTTCTGTGTCCCCCTCCGTTCTTCCTCTGTGTCCCCCTCCATTCTTCCTCTGTGTCCCCCTCCATTCTTCCTCTGTGTCCCCCTCCATTCTTCCTCTGTGTCCCCCTTCTTTCTTCCTCCGTGTCCCCCTCTGTTCTTCTTCTGTGTCCCTCTCCATTCTTCCTCTGTGTCCCCCTCCATTCTTCCTCTGTGTCCCCCTCCATTCTTCCTCTGTGTCCCCCTCCTTTCTTCCTCTGTGTCCCCCTCCTTTCTTCCTCTGTGTCCCCCTCCTTTCTTCCTCCGTGTCCCCCTCTGTTCTTCCTCTGTGTCCCCCTCCTTTCTTCCTCTGTGTCCCCCTCTGTTCTTCCTCTGTGTCCCCCTCTGTTCTTCCTCCGTGTCCCCCTCTGTTCTTCCTCCGTGTCCCCCTCTGTTCTTCCTCCGTGTCCCCCTCCGTTCTGCTGCTGTCCCCCTCCGTTCTTCCTCTGTGTCCCCCTCCGTTCTTCTTCTGTGTCCCCCTCCGTTCTTCTTCTGTGTCCCCCTCCGTTCTGAACTTGCCAGAGTAAGTGATGTACAAAGTACGCCGTTGTCACTAAGTGACTTAGTTAAGGCAGGTGCACATTGCATACCACCTGTCTAAACTGGTTACCACTGTTTGCTTTTTTTTTCCCAAAAATTGGCAAAAAAAAGTATCAAAAACCATCCTTTTTGGGCGGCGCGGGGGGGGGATGTCCCTGAATGGCAGTTTGGAAATGTGGTCACCCTAGCAGTGCACCCCCCTCTGTCAGCACCCCCTCTCTGTCAGCCACCCCCTCTCTCTCCTGCCTCCTCCCCCCTTTCACTCACCCCCCTTACCTCCTCCCCTCTCACCTCCCCTTTCTCACCTCCCTCCCCCCACCTCTTTTCCCCCACCTCTTTTCCCCCTTCAGGGGGTGGAGGCCCCATGATACCCAAAAGCGGCCCTGTAAGTGAGTGTACCAGTTCAAATGTGTCTTGCCGATACAGTGGGCACAGCGATGCAGCATCTGCCTTTACTTTGTCTTCTCCCCAAGCCCCCCCATACAATGGAAGGAAGGAAGGAAAATGGCACTACAGAAGAGCAGTTTCGCTCCGCCCCCAAACTCCGGCTCCCACTCTAAACGGCTCTCGGTAAGGCAGTCTAATGGGGGTCTTTAGGGGCAGGGGATACTGACTGGGGGGTCACTGATCTAATAGAGATCTCTAAGGGGGGTGCTGTTGTAAGGGGACTCTGAGCTAATGTAGAGGGGGTGCTGACTACTGGTGACCCATTAGATCAGCAGTCAGTGTGGGTCAGGTAGGTCAGTGTGTGTCAGGTAGGTAACACCCCCCCCTCCATACAACCCCGCCGCCCCATCAACCCCCCCCCCCCCCGGTGCCGGGCTCTGACCTCGGGATGAAGGCCCTGGTCTTTTTGCCACCTAGCAACGCCCCTGCTTGTAACACTAACGAGTCACATGTCAGGTAGTCAGGTAAGCACCTGAATGACCACAGCATACAGGGATATACAATGTAATACTGACACATAATCACACACAGAGGTTGGACTTGATGGACTTGATGTACTTGTGTCTTTTTTTCAACCTCACCTACTATGTAACTATGTAACTATGTAACATGACACCGGGGAGGGAAAATGGCTAATTGGGTCCAATTTGGAGATTTTCACTTAGGGGTGTACTGACTTTTGTTGCCAGTGGTTTAGACATTAATGGCTGTGTGTTGAGTTATTTTGAGGGGACAGCAAATTTACACTATTATACAAGCTGTACACTCACTACTTTACATTGTAGCAAAGTGTCATTTCTTCAGTGTTTACACATGAAAAGATAGAAGAAAAGATTTACACAAATGTGACTGAGGGGTGTACTTACTTTTGTCAGATATTGTATTTATTTGCCTAAACTGGTCAAGAAATTAGTTTGTTTTTTTTTTAATTGGGGGATATTATTATAGCAAAAAGTAAAAAATATTGTTTTTTTTTTTCAAAATTGTCGCTCTTTCTTTGTTTATAGCGCAAAAAATAAAAACCGCAGAGGTGATCAAATACCACCAAAAGAAATCTCTATTTGTGGGGAAAAAGGACATCAATTTAGTTTGGGTACAACGTTGTACGACCGCGCAATTGTCAGTTAAAGCGACGCAGTGCTAAATTGTAAAAAGTGCTCTGGTCAGGAAGGGGGTAAAATCTTCTGGGGCTGAAGTGGTTAAAAGGTTTTTCCTCACTTCCTGTCTGGTGTAACTGTCAGCAGAACAGGAAATGATTATAAATATCTCTAATTATTTGACACATTTATGCCCTGTACACACAGTCAGACTTTCCGACGGAATATGTGCGATCGGAGCTTGTTGTCGGAAATTCTGATCGTGTGTGGGCTCCATCGGCCTTTTTCCATCAGAATTTATGACACACAAAGTTTGAGAGCAGGCTATAAAATTTTCCACCAACAAAATCTGATCGTTTAACCACTTCAGCCTCGGAAGGATTTACCCCCTTCCTGACCAGAGCACTTTTTACTATTTGGCACTGCGTCGCTTTAACTGCTAATTGCGCGGTCATGCAATGCTGTACCCAAACAAAATTTGCATCCTTTTCTTCCCACAAATAGAGCTTTCTTTTGATGGTATTTGATCACCTTTGTGGTTTTTATTTTTTGCGCTATAAATGGAAAAAGACCGAAAATTTTGAAAAAAAATGATATTTTCTACTTTTTGTTATAAAAAAAATCCAATAAACTCAATTTTAGTCATACATTTAGGCCAAAATGTATGTCTTTGGTAAAAAAATGTCAATAAGCGTATATTTATTGGTTTGCGCAAAAGTTACAGCGTCTACAAACTAGGGTACATTTTCTGGAATTTACACAGCTTTTAGTTTATGACTGCCTATGTCATTTCTTGAGGTGCTAAAATGGCAGGGCAGTACAAAACACCCCCAAATGACCCCATTTTGGAAAGTAGACACCCCAAGGAAATTGCTGAGAGGCATGTTGAGCCCATTGAATATTATTTTTTTTGTCCCAAGTGATTGAATTATAAAAAAAAAAAAATTACAAAAAGTTGTCACTAAATGATATATTGCTCACACAGGCCATGGGCATATGTGGAATTGCACCCCAAAATACATTTAGCTGCTTCTCCTGAGTATGGAAATACCACATGTGTGGGACTTTTTGGGAGCCTAGCCGCGTACAGGACCCCAAAAACCAATCACCGCCTTCAGGATTTCTAAGGGCGTAAATATTTGATTTCACTCCTCACTACCTATCACAGTTTTGAAGGCCATAAAATGCCAAGACGGCACAAAACCCCCCAAATGACCCAATTTTGGAAAGCAGACACCCCAAGCTATTTGCTGAGAGGCATGTTGAGTCCATGGAATATTTTATATTTTGCCACAAGTTGCAGGAAAATGACGAACTTTTTTTTTTTGTTGCACAAAGTTGTCACTAAATGATATATTGCTCAAACAGGCCATGGGCATATATTGAATTGCACCCCAAAATGCATTTAGCTTCTTCTCCTGAGTACGGGGATACCACATGTGTGGGACTTTTTGGGAGCCTAGCTGCGTACGGGGCCCCAAAAACCAATCACCGCCTTCAGGATTTCTAAGGGCGTAAATTTTTGATTTCATTCCTCACTACCTATCACAGTTTCAAAGGCCATAAAATGCCAAGATGGCACAAAACCCCCCAAATGACCCCATTTTGGAAAGTAGACACCCCAAGCTATTTGCTGAGAGGCATGGTGAGTATTTTGCAGCTCTCATTTTTTTTGAAAATGAAGAAAGACAAGAAAAAAAAATTTTTCTCAATTTTCAAAACTTTGTGACAAAAAGTGAGGTCTGCAAAATACTCACCATACCTCTCAGCAAATAGCTTGGGGTGTCTACTTTCCAAAATAGGGTCATTTGGGGGGGTTTGTGCCACCTGGGCATTCCATGGCCTCCGAAACTGTGATAGGCAGTGAAGAGTGAAATCAAAAATTTACACCCATAGAAAGCCTGAAGGCGGTGATTGGTTTTCGGGGTCCCGTACGCGGCTAGGCTCCCAAAAAGTCCCACACATGTGGTATCCCCATACTCAGGAGAAGCAACAGAATGTATTTTGGGGTGTAATTTCACATATTCCCATGGCATGTTTGAGCAATATATAATTTAGTGACAACTTTGTGCAAAAAAAAAAAAAAATTGTCTTCTTCCCGCAACTTGTGTCACAATATAAAATATTCCATGGACTCGACATGACTCTCAGCAAATAGCTTGGGGTGTCTACTTTCCAAAATGGGGTCATTTGGGGGGGTTTGTGCCACCTGGGCATTTTATGCACAACATTTAGAAGCTTATGTCACACATCACCCACTCTTCTAACCACTTGAAGAACAGGAAGCAAAAAAAAACTCCAAAAGCTACACTGAGAGCAGACCCTTTTGATACAACCTAAACGACACAAAACAAACACAACTGCTATAACTCCTGCTATCAGCAACTTGGAACCCGATCCAGAATCCCAAGGTATCCCTTGTGTAAACGCTGACTTTACAGAAAATGTGGATATAACAGAGGAATTCTGTATCATAAATTTGTCAAATCATAAACTTTCTACACCAGAAACAACAGTCCTCTCCAAAGGCCTCACATTCTGCCCAACCACCAAATTGGATAATTTACAGGTATGGTCAGATATGGAGGAATTCTTTAGGAGACTAATGCCGCGTACACACGGTCGGACTTTTCACCTACAAAAGTCCGTCGGACGCCGCCGGACCAAATCCGGCGGACAATCCGACTGTGTGTGGTCTCCATCGGACTTCCGACAGACCGTTTCGGTCGGAAATCCGACGTACTTTAGATTTGAAACTTGCTTCAAATCTTTACGTCGTAACTCCGCCGGACTCAGTTCCTGACGGAAAGCCCGTTCGTCTGTATGCTGGTCCGACGGACCAGATACGACGGAGGAGCAGGGTACTGCATCTCGCGCTCGCTGCAATAGGAAAAACAAATTTTCCTATTGCGGCGAGCGCGGGGGGCATCCCAGGCCCTTAGGTCTGGTATGGAACTTTAAGGGGAACCCCCTACGTCGAAAAACCGGCATGGGGGTCCCCCCAAAATCCATACCAGACCCCGATCCGAGCACGCAGCCCGGCCGGTCAGGAAAGGGGGTGGGGACGAGCAAGCGCCCCCCCTCCTGAACCGTACCAGGCCGCATGCCCCCAACATGGGGGGGGTTTTGGGGGAGGGGGCGCCCTGCGGTGCCCCCCCACCACAAAGCACCTTGTCTCCATGTTGATGAGGACAAGGGCCTTTTCCCGACAACCCTGGCCGTTGGTTGTCGGGGTCTGCGGGCGGGGGCTTATCGGAATCCGGGAGCCCCCTATAAGAGGGCCCCCAGATCCCGGCCCCCCCACCCTATGTGAATGAGTATGGGGTACATGGTACCCGTACCCATTCACCTAGGGAAAAAGTGTCAATAATAAAACACACTACACAGGTGTCACGTACCTGGTGGCGGAGCCCAGAGTGCAGGGAGTGGCCTCTCGTGTGCCTCTGGCTCAAGAACCCCTGATAGAGGAAACAGGGACTCAAGAGCACAGTGAGCCACAAGTGCCTGGCAAGTGGCAGGTGTCTCTGAAGTTCAACTGGAGCACTGGAACAGCAGACTGTAAGAAGATGCACTGGATCACTGTCTGGAACACTGGAACCACTGGCCGTGAGAAGCACTGTAGCAGGCGGGAACTCTGGAACAGCAGGCAGCAGGGAGGTGTTCTGTAGTTCGGCTGGAGAACTGGAACAGCAAGCTGTAAGAGGGTGCACTGTAACTCTGGCAGGAACACTGGAACCACTGGCTGTGGGAGGAGCACTGTAGCAGGCAGGAACTCCGGAACAGCAGGCAACAGGGAGGTGTTCTATAGTTCAGCTGGAGCACAAGCAGAATCAGACAGGCCGGGTCAACACTGGCGGGCAAGCAGGTACCAAATGGAGGCAGGAGAATAGTCAAGATACAGTCCGGGTTGGCAACAGGCAGGTAACAGATAACCGAAGGAGGAGGCAGGAGAATAGTCAGACAAGCCGGGGTCAAGGACTGGCAGCAAACAGGAATAGTCAGGAGCAGGCCGGGTAACCGGAAGCAGGTAGGCAGGTATTCAGGTAGCTTAGGGTCACAGGGAACGCTGTAGACCGGACAGCAAGAAAGCGTGCTGACAGGCTCCTTTAAATAGGCCTAATGGCGCCAAACGCTGTCACACTGCACGTCTGCGCGCATCCGCGTGCACTCGTGCACGCCCGTGTACCGACCGTACGTGCCCGTTCGTACCATCTTGCACCCGCGTACACCCGTTCGTATGAGCGCGCACCCGCCCGCGTCCGTTCGCGCCAACGTGCCTCCGAACGCGTCCTCTGGCTCTAACAACAGTGGTTCTGTTAACCGATCTTCCGCCGACGGTTGTGCTAACAGGACGCCTTTCATGACAACAGGTTTTTAAAATATTTTATTAAACAGCTCCGGATCTTCCTCCGGCTTCAGGGGTCTTCTTCGCGCTTCGGGGGTCCCTCCGGTTCATCTTCTCCCGGCCTCCGGTTGGTTCTTCTCCGCTCTCTTCTCCCGGTGTTCCAGTTCTTCGGCCGGCTCCTCCGCTGTCTTCAGGTAGCTCTCTTGCCAGCGGAGGTCCGGACTTCTGGGCTTCTTGACTTCCTTTTCTAGTCCCGTCGTACCCGAGTCACGTTCAAAATGAACAGACTTGTCCGTCTGTGGGAAAGTCCGTTCATTCTGGAAGTCCGTCGGGAAGACCGGATTCCGGAAAGTCTGGTTGTGTGTAGGCAAGTCCGTCCGTTCAGAAAGTCCGGCGGTAGTCCGCCGGAAGTCTGGCGGCAAGTACGTCGGACCTAGTTCCCCAGAAAGTCTGACCGTGTGTGCGCAGCATAAGGCTCAAAGAATATTTTCACAGTAGGGAAAGGAGTCTTAGGACAATAGGAGGTGACAGAAAGAAAAAGAACAGCAACTTCACACCTCCACAAGGACGCAACCCCAAACTGGATACCTATATTGACAGCTTCAGGCTGCGAGTTACATCCCTGATATCCACCCAGCAAAAGAAAATATTATACAACCTTTCACCACTGGAGCGAAGAGCTGTACATGATCTGCGCAATAATCAGGCCATAACCATCAAACCAACAGATAAAGGGGGAGCAGTCGTTGTGATGGATACAGACAAATATATACAAGGGCCAGAGGAAGCTGACAAATACTACTTACTACAAAAAACTGGATTATGATCCGACACAGGATTTTACTAAGCAATTAAAAGGTCTCATTGCGACAATACCAAGCCACCTACATTCAGAACTCATCAATGCGATTCCGGATAATCCAGAAATTGGAGACTTCTACATGCTGCCCAAGATTCACAAGACAGGAAATCCAGGCAGACCCATTATAACAGGTACGAATATACTTACCGAACATATCTCTGGCCTTGTAGAAAACATGTTAAAACCTTTAGTCATGAACACTGCGAGTTTCCTGGAAGACACCACTGACTTTCTGAACAAGCTTAACAATATACAACAATTACCACCAAATACACTTCTAGTCACTATGGATGTAGAATCTCTGTACAGTAACATCCCTCACAAGGATGGGTTGGCGGCATGTCACGGATTCTTATCATCCTCACCAAACCACAAATACACTGCTGAGGATGTGACACGGCTCATCGAATTCATTCTTACACACAACTACTTCACTTTCAATAATGACATCTATCTCCAGTGTATGGGCACTGCTATGGGAAGCAAAATGGCACCCCAATATGCAAACTTATCTATGGCTGACCTGGAGGACAAATTCCCGAACAGCATACAACAAAAGCCATAGAGATATTATCGCTATATTGATGATATGTTCATGATATGGACTGAAGGTGAAGAAAATCCAAACCAATTCTTCTCATTGATCAACACTTTTCATCCATCTATTAAACTAAAAATGGACTATTCGAACACACATGTCAACTTCCTGGACACTACAGTATACATCAGGGATGACAAGCTACACACGTCGATATACAGAAAACCGACTGACCGATGCAGCTATCTTCATAGTTCCAGTTTTCACCCCCAACACTAAACGGGCCATCATACACAGCCAGGCCATCAGATACCACCAAATTTGTTCAGACCCAGAAGACAGAGATAAACACCTCAGAACACTGGCAGACTCCTTTCATAAGAAAGGTTACAAAGACAAAACCATCAACAACAGCATAAACACAGCCTTGGAAACCCGAAGAGAAAATCTCCTCCAATACACAGAGAAAAAAACAAATAACCGAGAACCTCTAGTCACCACATACAACCCAACACTAGAAGGGATCAAAAAGATAATCAAAGATTTACAACCCATTATAACAAAGGATGAAACTCTAAAAGGAATATTCCAACAACCCCCATTATTGGCTTTCAGACAACCACCCAACCCCAGACAACCACCCGACCTCAGACACAAACTAATCAGCAGGAAACTTCACTCTGATTATGAAGTCACAAATAATGGAAGCAAACCCTGCAATAAAAAATGCTGCAAACTATGCAACTAGATCAATCTATCCAAAAGTGTCACACACAAATGGGACCTTCAATATCATGGGATCTTACAGCTGTACCTCCAGTAATGTTGTGTACCTCATCCAATGCAAAAGGTGCAGCAAAGGATCTTATGTTGTTGAAACAGGACAGAAGTTACAAGTGAGGATGAATTTGCACAGATATACCATCAAGGAACATAAAGAAGACAGTTTCTGCACACCTGTGGGACATCATTTCTCACAACCGGACCACACTATAGAAGACCTCAATGTTTTAGTTCTTAAAGGGAATTTCAGAACTATCCAGGAAAGGAAAACGTTTGAACTAAGAATGATACTTCTTTTTGACATGAAAAATAATGGCCTGAATTTAGATATTGGTTTCCTTACACACTATGCTAAAGTTTTACGACCCCCTCTGTGACCAGTATCCCCCCCCTCCTCCTCCAGTCTATAGCTCTCCCTCTGTCTTATCTCACTAACTCTGCTGCTATCTTTATTACCATTGATTTGTATGTGTTTGTTTTTCACTTTTTTTTTTTTTTCTTTTCTCTCTTTTTTTTCTTTTACATTCTGCTTAAAAATGTGTGAATCAGTACTGCTTGGGCCTTGAAGAAGGGGACATACCCGAAAGCTTGTCCTGAAAAATTGTATGTTAGTGTAATTTAAAAAAGTATCACGGACAGTACTCAATTTTCTAAACCACTTGAAGACAAAGCCCTTTCTGACACTATTTGTTTACATTAAAAAAATTTATTTTTTTTTTTGCAAGAAAATTACTTTGAACCCCCAAACATTATATATTTTTTTAAGAAAATGCCCTACAGATTAAAATGGTGGGTGTTTCATTTTTTTTCACACAGTATTTGCGCAGCGATTTTTCAAACGCATTTTTTTGGGAAAAAACATTTTTAAAATTTTAATGCAATAAAACACACTATATTGCCCAAATGTTTGATGAAATAAAAAAGATGATCTTAGGCCGAGTATATGGATACCAAACATGACATACTTTAAAATTGCGCACAAACATGCAGTGGTGACAAACTAAATACATTTTAAAAGCCTTTGCAGGTTACCAATTTAGATTTACAGAGGAGGTCTACTGCTAAAATTACTGCCCTCGATCTGACCTTCGCGGTGATACCTCACATGCATGGTGCAATTGCTGTTTACATTTGACGCCAGATCGATGCTTGCATTCGCCTTTGCGCAAGAGCAGGGGGGACAGGGGTGCTTTTTTTTTCTTTATTATTTTTTTGCTTTTTTATCTTATTTTTAAACTGTTCCTTTCATTTTTTTAATCATTTTATTGTTATCTCGGGGAATGTAAATATCCCCTATGATAGCAATAGGTAGTGACAGGTACTCTTTTTTGAAAAAATTGGGATCTATTAGACCTTAGATTTCTCCTCTGCCCTCAAAGCATCTGACCACACCAAGATCGGTGTGATAAAATGCTTTCCCAATTTCCCAATGGCGCTGTTTACATCCGGCGAAATCTAAGTCATGAAATGCTCGTAGCTTCCGGTTTCTTAGGCCATAGAGATGTCTGGAGCCACTCTGGTCTCTGATCAGCTCTATGGTCAGCTGGCTGAATCACCGGCTGCATTCTCAGGTTCCCTGTTGGGACAGGAGGGAGAGAAAGACATGGAAGACGGTGGGAGGGGGGGGACATTAACTCCCACTGCTTGTAAAAGCAGTCTAGAGGCTAATTAGCCACTAGGATATGTTGTTGGTCCTTGTTGGGCATATATTGTAAACTTTTTTTTCATGCAGCCTGTGGGCTGCACGAAAAAAAAGATTGATCGGTGAGTATGCCCACCATTAGAATACCTCCCTTCATCCACCCACTTCTAATGATGGGCATACATGCACCATTTATATATGCCGAAGCATGGGGGCATCCACCCCAAAAGTTAGGAGCAAATCGCTCCTCCGCTCCTGAGCCTCCATGCTTCGGCATATATGCCCTTTTTTTTAACTGTGGTGGTGAAATCACCTCCTACAGCGCTGGAGTCACGGCTTTTTGTATTGTGGGAGCAAACGCTGTTGCTTTCGAGATAAATAAATCCGCTCTGCAGCTGAATGGCGTACCTGAAAACAAAGAAATGGTTAACAATAAAACACAGTAAAGTATAAAAAAATTGCATACCTATAAAGCAAACATGATAAAAGATAATAATAATAAAACATTGCAGAATAGAATACAGTAAAAAAGAGCAGAACAATAGAGAGAGAGAGAACAATAAAATGACAACTATTTTTGTTTTTTTTATTTTATATATATATATTTTTTTTACACTTTTTTTTGTAACTAACTTTTGTAACTGTAACCGGTTCCAGGTTCGGGTCTCTCAAAATGCGATGGCATCTTGGGAGACCCTGTGAAAGTGCGCCTAGTCTGTGCAATGCTGTACCCTACGCTAATACTCAACTAGTGAATGGTAGCGTTCAAAACATTCACCAATGCAAAGATCAGGATTGTCAGGACAGGAGGGACAATAATAGCAGGTGTTACGCCTATATCCGCGCTTGCTGCAGACACAACATCTTCTTTGGGGGGGTTCGCTGGGTAGGGGTACTCGGGAGGACATATTGAAAATGCCTCTCATGCAGCCGGCTTACTGCATTTGGTTGGGGAAGGTGAGGTGGAGTACCGTCTGGATACAGAAGGGCTCTGACGATCTCTTCCTGGAATTTAAGGAAGGATCCAGTCCGTCCTGAAGCTCTGTATAGCACATGAGCGTTCAGCAAAGCCAATTGAAATAAACAGATACTTTTTTATACCAGCGTCTGGCCTTATGGGCAACTACGTACGGCGCCAACAACTGGTCGTTGAGGTCCACCCCTCCCATATTTTGGTTATATTCGTGGACACGGAGGGGTTTCTCCACAACACCATTCGCCGTAGTAATTTGGGCCGTCGTGTCTGCATGAAGGGAGGACAGAACTAAAACATACCGATTATCCCTCTACTTCATAGCGAGCAAGTTATTACACTTCAAGCAGGCTCTCTCCCCCAGCCTAAGACGGGAATCTACAAGCCATTGGGGTAAGCCCCGGCGATTAGATGGCACGGTGCCACATGCACCAATTTGATGATCAAACAAGTGACTTAAAAGTGGCAATAATAATAATAATAATAATAATTGTCCACATATAAGTGGTAACCCTTTCCGAATAAGGGTGACACCAAGTCCCACACAATCTTGCCAGCGCTTCCTATGTAGTCAGGGCAGTCTGTCGGCTCTACGTGACTATCTTTGCCCTCGTAAACCATAAAACTACTGTCACAGAGCTTATACATCTTGATCCCGTATCTGGCACGCTTGCTGGGAAGATACTGTTTGAATGACAAGTGGCCAGAAAACGTAATCAGGGACTCATCAACGCAGACAACTTGATGGGGAGTAAACAAGTCTGCAAACTGTTGGTTGAAGTGGTTTACGAGGGGCCGAATTTTGTAGAGCCGATTGTATTCAGGGTCTCCACGAGGACGACAGAGTTCATTGTCGTTGAAGTGCATGAACCGCAAAATCTGCTCGTATCGTGCCCTGGTCATGGAGGCAGAGAACACGGGCATATGGTGAATTGGGTCAGTGGACCAATATGACCGCAACTCACTCTTTTTAGTTATGCCCATGTTGAGGGAAAGGCCCAGAAAGATCTTAAATTCGGAAACCGTAATTGGTCTCCAATCTCTGGCAAGGGAGGACTGGGGAATAGTGGCGATGAATTGACCAGCGTACAAATGGCTTTGGTCCACAATAGATCTATAGAGATCTTCGGTGAAAAACAGCGAATAAAAATCCAGTGGCGTAAAATCAACTGTTTCCACCTGAATTCTGGGTTGGCCAGTGAATGGGGGAAGTACGGGTGCTGCAGAAGTGGTGGGTTCCCAATTCAGATTGTCGAATGCAGCAGGAAGGGCACTATGGGCACGATGGGCCTGTGTTTGTCTTCTTGGTGGCAGCGGGACACTACTTGTGCTTGCCACCTCACCAGCTTGAACTGCACTTATGGGACTCGCCACGTCACCAAGTGTTACTGCAGTGCTGGATGTAAGACCAGGGTGTACTAGGCCGCTGGTGCTTGCTAGTTCACCAGAAGGAATAGCGGTGCTAGTACTTCTCTGCTCCATACGAGAGCCCTGCGGTTCTTGCACCTCAACGGCAGAAGAAGAAGATCGGGGTCTGGTACGCCTGACCTTGGCAGGGACCACAACTCCGTCATCAGAGCTATCTGTCATGGAGCCGCTGTCCTCTACAGGATCGTATTCTGAGCCTGAATCTGACAGATGAGTGACTTCCTCTTCACTACCTGTCATGCTCAGAAACGTGTAGGCCTCTTCACTAGTGTACCTTCTATTTGCCATTTTGGGCTCTAAATTTAGGGGTACACTAGTGAGACCCACAGGAAAAAAAGCTCCTGACTGTCAGCGACTGTATCAAAACGCTACCAAAAAACTGTTAGCGATTGCAGGGATCAGGCCTGACTCTGCGAACGCTGCAGTTATGTGTGTTTAGTGTTTTGTAAGTGACAGTGATCGATCGATACTGCACTTGGGTGGGCTGGGCCGGGCTGGGCCGAGGGGCAAAATGCAGGTGCTAGCAGGTATCTGGGCTGATCCCACTAACACTGTGTTTATGGGAACCCTAAACTGCTGGGGACGCTAGTATAGATCTGATCGGATCAGATATTGATGCGTTCAGATACTATACCACTAAGGGAGGTGTACGGTGCGTGCGTGGATGTTAGCGCTACTGGCACTAATCTGATGCTGCCTGGGGCGACGCAGACCCTATCCGACCCTAAAACCTAACTTATATCACCGCCGGGCGATCAGGGGGCTAAACCTTTATTCGGTAATAAACGGCAGGTGCCCTGACACTATAAAAAATAAACTAACTAACCAGCGTCACCTGTAACAGTTATATGGTGATCGCTGGTGAAAGCGTTAACTAGGGGGCTATCAGGGGGTTAAAACCTTTATTAGGTAGTATATGGGGGTCCCTGACGCTATAAAATGCTGACGGTGAACCTAAATACTTACCTCCCTAACTAGCGTCACCTGTGACACTAATACAGCGATCAGAAAAACGATTGCTTAGTGACACTGGCGACGGGGGGTGATCAAGGGGTTAAAACTTTATTAGGGGGGTTAAGAGGGTACCCTAGACCTAAAGGGGGCTAACCCTAACTGCCCTACACCTTATAACTGTCACAAATGACACCAATGCAATAATCAGAAAAAAAAACTGCTATTGGTGTCACTGTGACAGGGGGTGCAGGGGGGTGATCAGGGGTGATGGGGGGTGAAAAGTGTGCCTAGAGTGTTCTACTGTTAGTATAGTGTTGGTGCACTTACTTGGATGTCTTCTCTCCTTAGCGCCATAACGAAAAGGCTTCACGAGGAGAGTTGACATCACTTCCTCTGCCGCTGTTTACATTACAGCAGCAGAGGAAGATTTTTATTCGTTGGGAGCGATCGCGAGGGGGTGACCATGAATGAGTGGCCTCCACCTCAGCATTGATCGCTCCCTTAACGATGCCGACCGCCTCGGGCACCGGGGGGGGGCAAGTCACGTACCAGGTACGTGATTTTACCTGCCCGTGCCATTCTGCAGCAGTATATCTGCATTAGGCGGTCGGCAAGTGGTTAAATTTCAATTGTGTGTACACAAATCCGACGCACTAAGTACCACGCATGCTCAGAATAAATTAAGAGATGAAAGCTATTGGCTACTGCCCCGTTTATAGTCCCGACGTACGTGTTTTATGTCACCGCGTTCAGAACGATCGGATTTTCCGACAACTTTGTGTGACCGTGTGTATGCAAGACAAGTTTGAGCCAACATCCATCGGAAAAAATCCATGGATTTTGTTGTCGGAATGTCCGATCAATGTCCGATCAATGTCCGACCGTGTGTACGGGGCATAAGACCTCTGCATTTCAGTAATGCCCAGTACATGTGTTGCAGTGGAATTCGGTTTGAAGGCAACTTACCTGCCCGCAGAGCGTTGCATTAGAAAAGAATGGCACATTCAACATTTTTTATCTGTTTTAAAATTTAACATGTATTGACAGCTTATCATTTTCAATGGGCTTACTTTAAGTAATACATGTTAAACTGCAACATTAATGAATGTTAGCGCAACACCAAAATGTAAATGGACCCTTGGACTTAACATCCTCTTGGGATGAAGCTTTTTTGTGTGTGGGCAGAGGTAGTGGCGTTGCTAGGGGGAGCGTAGGGTGCAGGCTGGGTGACACCTGTTGGCAGGGCCCAGGCCAACGCCATTGCACCAATCTGCATCTCTTGCATCGCGGGGTGTCTGAGCTGGCCGCTGACGCTATCTCACACAGCCGAGCAGGAGGAGGGACACTGCTGAGGATGTTCCATGATATGAGGTCTGTATTGAAGGGGGGAGGTCTGTACTGAAGGGGGGAGGGGGAGGTCTGTACTGAAGGGTGGTCTGCACTGAAGGGAGGAGGTCTTTACTGAAGGGTGGTCTGCACTGAAGGGGGGAGGGGGAGGTCTGTACTGAAGGGCAGAAGGTGGGGTGGTTTGCACTGAAGGGGGGGTTTGCACTGAAGGGGGGGGTCTGCACTGAAGGGGGCGGTTTGCACTGAAGGGGATGGTCTGTTCTGAGGGTGGATTATAGTTGGTGGAGGGGGGTGACACCATGTTTTTCCCACACCGGGTGACACCAATCTTAGTGACGCCACTGGGCAGAGGAGGTCAGTTTTCTTTACCCCACATTGATGAAGACCCCTGTGTGTAAGTGTGATGGTGTTCAGAGGGATGTTAAAGGTTAAATTGCCCCAAAAATCAGAGAGGTCACTACACCAGTAATGTACATCATTGATTTATATTATTACTGAATATATTCATACATAACATTTATAATTTCTCTTATTTAGTTCCTCCGAAGTTATTGTCCATCATATCCCCGGAACGTGTCATCCATGATGAGCAGCTGACTCTCACCTGCCCAATCAGTGGGTTTAAACCGCGAGCTTTGTCCATCACCTGGCTGAGGAAGGAGAGGGACTACCAATTGACTGAACTGGTAATATGGAATCTCTGGAGTAACACCATTCACAGTGAGAAATATTCCCATAGAGTACAAGAAGATGAGCATGAACATAAATCCTACAGCTGTATAAGTGCTCTGACCATGAAACCAACTATAAGAGAAGATGATGGAGTGACATATATCTGTAGAACCTTCCACCCCGCTTCAATTCTCCGGGAGGAAAGAGAGCAGATCCTGAAGGTGACCGGTGAGTGATGGAAAATATACAATGAATTGGACATAACATTTCTACTCTCACAGTAACAAATATACTTTGTTACCCCTGTACCTTGTAACCACTTGCCGACCACCCTATTGCTTCAAGGGAGCAGCTCTGTGCAGAATCATATTTATATATGTGATTCTGCCCTTCTTGGTGGGGGGCGCTCCGCTTCTGCTGTGATTAGTTGCAGCAGAAGCCGATCAGCAGGTGCCAGCCAATGGATGTCCGCCGGCACCTGCTGATCGCTGAGGAGACAGACAGACAGAACAGAGCTCCGTCCTGTCAGTGGGGACGAGCAAAGCAGGGAATAAAATCCATCACATAGCTTAGTAAAAGCACCTAACACACAAAAACACTGGCTAGGCACACATTTAACCTTTTGATTGTCCCTGATGTGAACCCATTCTCAGCCAGTGTCATTAGTACAGTACATATATTTAGCACTGGTCACTGTATTGGTGTCCCTGGTTCCCACAAAGTGTCAGTTCGTGTGAGATTGTCCGCTGCAATATCGCAATCCAGCTATAAGTCGCTGATCACCGCCATTAGTAGTAGAAAAAAGAAAAAATTCCAATATACAGTATATCCTAGTGATGGCGAACGCTTGGCACGTGTGCCACTGCGGGCACGCTGAGCCGTCTCTGTGGGCACGCAGCACCCTGCCAGGATAAGGGGGGTGTTGTAATATGTTCACCGATTTATGTGGGACATTATATTATTATATGTATGTACACATACAGGATGATTGACGATGGTCGATTTGTCCAAGCCAACTCAATTTTAATATAACAGCTGAAGACCCTTTGATGTGGTAGTCTTATGCAAGTCTACCTAGGGGTGTGAGGTATGGGCTGTTAACCTAATTGAACATTTCAAAGGGTACATTGTTTAAAGGACCATAGAAGACGTATTTATTGATGGTAATTAGACTTGAGGGGGTAACAATGGGATCAAGGAGTGTTTTGGGTTGGCCTAGCAAAGACCCCCCCTGCTGGGGGGCTAATATATCAGGGGGACTTGTTGATATTAATATGCAAGAATACAGATTAGGAATGTAGGCATCCCAGGCAGTTCATGTGGTATCTGTTAATCTAATCTAATTACACATATCTAAGGGGACTTGTTGATGTTGATATGTGGGAGTGCAGATTGGGGCGGTTTATGACGGCAGCTGTTCACGGCTGGGGGCTGTTGTCTGTCTGAAAGCCTAAAGCATATCAAAGACTTGAATGGAGACGGCCAATCAAATTGCTCAGCCATTCAATGTCTAGTGAATATAACATGGTGTTCAGTCTATAGTCAGTATAGTCTTGTCTGTGTATGACTATGAAGGCTCAAATCTAGAGAAAATTGGACTCTGAATTATATACTCTGTCGGATTTTTTGTCATCTGTGGGCTTTGGACTTTGTTCTGTGTTGGAAGTCAATAAAGTGCATCTCTCTGGAAGAATTGGGTTGCTGCGGAAGAGTACTTACATCATCATTATAATACCTAAATATTAATTATCTATCCTACTACATATTAATATATCACTACAGGGGGAATCCCCCAGCCAGACAGTCACTTGTGTGACATTTAGGGGGGTGCAAATGTATTCCTCCGCCGTACCGAGGGTCTGTGCTGCAGCTTATTGCCTCCCCCTGACCCTTACACCTCTGGTGAGGCATTCGGGCATTCCTCTCTGTGGCACGTTATTCCAGCTCCCCCTGCCCCAGGAGTACTTTGGTACAGCCCATCCCTCTGGTAAATGCACTGCAACCTGACAGCGGAGGGGGAGGGGCGGTGCTTGGAGCAGAGAATGGCCATGGGAGAGGTGCAGTGGCTGCTAGCTGACTTCTCTGCGTCTGGGACACCAAGGAGTGGCTGGATGGCGGGGACTTCTGCAATACTGCCCAGTGCTAGGAAGAGCCCTGATGTGATGGACGATGAGGACATGGAGAGGTAAGGAGGAGGATGGATCCTCTGATCTACATTGCACTGTGTGTGGGGGGATGGGGGGATGTGAGCAGTGCAGGAAGTATGTGTCAGGTAGGTCAGTGTATGTTGCAGAGTGCATTCTGAGCAAAATGCATTCCTGCACCCTGTATTCTGAGCACAACGCATTCCTGATCCCTGTATTCTGAGCAAAACGCATTCCTGATCCCTGTATTCTAAGCAAAACGCATTCCTGCACCCTGCATTCTGAGCAAAACGCATTCCTGCACCCTGTATTCTGAGCACAACGCATTCCTGCACCCTGTATTCTGAGCATAACGCATTCCTGCACCCTGTATTCTGAGCAAAACGCATTCCTAAACCCTGTATTCTGAGCATAACGCATTCCTGCACCCTGTATTCTGAGCAAAACGCATTCCTAAACCCTGTATTCTGAGCAAAACGCATTCCTAAACCCTGTATTCTGAGCACAACGCATTCCTAAACCCTGCATTCTGAGCGAATCTGGTAGAATCACATGTTTTTGGTCCCTTAGGGCTTATTCGGAGGGATGATCAGTCCCATCCTCTGTACAGAGCCCCTGATAGGTTTAATTTTGTGTTGGCACTTTGAAATAAATAAGTTGGTTTTGTGTTGCTGTTTGGGGACTCAAAGGTTCACCATCACTAGTATATCCCATAGTTTGTAGAAGCTATATAGAGCTTTTGTGCAAACCAATCAATATATACACTTATTGGGATTTCTTTTACCAAAAATATGTAGCAGGGGGGCGTGGCCTGGTCTAGCAGGAAGATGGAAGCTTAATCCCTGAGCTCCTGCCACCACAGGGAAAAGCTGACTGGAATCTGAGGTAAAATTGCCCCTAAATACCTCCAAATCATGGGGACTGCATCGAGGAACTCTTCTGCCTCCCGCTCCCCCCGCGAACAATTAGGGGACGGGGGGTCATAATATTCCTGAAATTCTTCGTACCGGCGGAGGGAACACGGGGCCTTCCCGCCACAGACACTCACACTCTCAGGCTTTTGAGGCAGCCCTGACAGAACCACCACACACAGGATCTCCAAACCCTCACAGGGATAGAAATGTCATTGAACTCTCACCACAGCCGCACTTAAACATGCAGGACCTGCGGACCATCGCAGAGGATATCAAAGACACTTTATCTGCCACTATTTCAGAGCTCAGGCTCGATATCCGTGCGCTCAGTGACAGGGTCCTCACAGTTGAAAGAGTGACTGAACGCCATGATGTGACTATCTGCAAAGCTGCGAATCGCATTGACTCCCACACATTACAAATGAGAGATATGCAACGCCATCTGGAAGACCTCGACAACAGAGGTCGGCGCCAGAATCTCAGAGTCAAAGGACTGCCAGAGGCCATCGAGGGAGAACAAATAACCCCCACCGTGACTGGAATCTTCAATGGTCTGCTTAATAGACCACCTCATACGCCCATTGATATGGAAAGGATCCACCGGGCCTTACATCCCAAGGGAAGGGAAACGGATCCCCCGAGGGACATTATTTGCTGTATAATAGACTTCAAACTGAAGGAAGAAATTATCAGACAAGCAAGAAGCAGACCTCAAATTCTCCATGATGGGAGAGCAATCCAAATCTATCAGGACCTCTCAGGAATCACCTTACAGCACCGACGTGATCTGAAGCCTCTGCTGGACGCCCTTCGCATGAAAGGTATTCAATATAAATGGAAATTCCCATTTTGCCTTTCTGCCTCCACCCAGGGCCGCACGGCTCTCCTGAGAGTACCAGAGGATCTCCCACACTTCTGTGGAACCCTGGGCATACCCCTGGTAGATGTCCCTAACTGGTATGCGGAGTTTTGGCGCTCAGTGACAAGCAAAGAATCACCTCAAGAAGAACCCATGGAGCCGCAACATACCAGGTACCATAGGAGAAGGTCCCCATCCGCCCACAGACACCTTACCGGTACCCGCATTCACTACCAGGAGGGCAGCCCCACAAACTCACCGAGGCTCAGGAGAGCTCGCCGAGACCGTTAGTTGGCCTCAGACACACGCTACAATGCAATCTCAGTTTGCCCTGTTCGGCTTTAATCAGTTCTTTCACACTGTTAACCATTAATTCAGTGTTTATGTGACCGACTTTCTTCAAGAGATATTTGGCACAATAGATGTTTTGCATCTTGTACTGGGTTCGGATTGTATCCTTGTCATGGTCATTGCCAATTTAGATAGAAAGCCGTAGCACTTGCCTATGGAATGAACACCGCCCATATGTCTAGTGGAGTGTTCTAAAACTACATGACCCACAACACCCTGCGGTTTGTAACCGCCCCTGACCTGGCAGCAGTTCGGTACAGAGTCACTAACGCACACATTCTCCCTGACACCAAGGGAAAGCCTCAAGAAGATCCGACAAACTCTGCGACTGTTACCTGGACAACGCCTCACACAGATCATCACACTCAAGGCTGACTTCCAAAGCTGCGTCTCACACAGTCTCCTCTTCTACTCCATCGCTGGCGGTAACGACTCGTGTACTGACTGAGGTGCCTACAGGGGCTTCCCCCTCCATATACATGTCCTGTACAGACACTCACTGCTGGGAACTGATGTGACATCTACCTGAAGACATATACACAGTACACTACATCCATCTACATATCCTGTACAGACACTCACTGCTGGGAACTGATGTGACATCTACCTGAAGACTTATACACAGTATACTACATCCATCTAGAATGTCCTGTACAGACACTCACTGCTGGGTAGGGATGAGCTTCGTGTTCGAGTCGAACCCATGTTGTTCGTCTGTTCGCCGAATTGCGAACGATATGGGCCGTTTGCGCCAAATTCGTGTGGTGCGTCATGGCCCATAATTCACTGAGGCATCGCAGTGCATTGCTGGCTGATGATTGGCCAAGCATGCACTATGACCCGCATGCTTGGCCAATCACAGCGCCGTCTGAACAGAGAGCCGTAATTGGCCAAAGCCAAGGAGGCTTTGGCCAATTATGGCTCAGGGGATTTAGTACACGCCCCACACTATATAAGGCCGCCTGCACGGCGACCCTGTGTAGTGTGTGTCCTGCTCACAGTGTTCAGCTAAAACTACAAGTTAGTGCTGTGCGTCCTGCTCACAGTGTTCAGCTAAAACTACAAGTTAGTGTGGTGCGTCCACCTCACAGTGTTCAGCTAAACCTACAAGTTATTTTTTTGCGAGCTCTGCACAGTGTTCACCTAAAGCTACCTATAGAAGGTTGGTGGTGTTCTCATACTACAGGCAGGCAGTTGATTCTGCTAGCTGCAGTATCAGTACATATATATATATATATATATATATATATATATATATATATATATATATATATATATATATATATATCCCAGCTTAGTGCAGCTACAGGCCATTAGTATGTCTGGAAGGCCAAGAAGGAGAGGCAGACAGTCACAAGCCAATAAGAGAGGGCAAGCAGGCTCTGTGTCTAGTGCTGGTCTTGGAGACGGTGCATCCTCATCAGCACGTGGCCGTGGGACATGCTTGGCCTTTTTTTCGGCAGCTGGCCGTGTTGAGCCACAACATGCGGAAGACTTGGTCGAGTGGATGACCAAGCCGTCCTAATCCTCCTCATCCTCTCTCACCCATGCCCAGGGTACTTTGTCTGGCAAAGCAGCGGCCTCTTCCCTCGGCTCAATGTCATCAGTGACTCCTTCCCTAGCCCCACTATGTCCTCCTGAGGAGTCCCTCGAACAGTTTGACCACAGTGTTGGGTACATGCTCCAGGAGGATGCCCAGCGTTTGGAAGGCTCTGATGATACTGAGCTCGATGAAGGCAGTAACATGAGCATGGACAGAGGGGGTGCCCAAGAAGGACAGCAATCTGGCAGTCATTCTCCCCCTGCTGCAGCATACTGCCAGGTTTGCTCCAGTGATGAAGAGGGAGGGGATGATGAGGTCACTGACTCAACGTGGATGCCTGATAGGAGAGAGGAGGAGGAGGAGGAGGCGGCACATCACCAACGAGGCAGGATGCCCTCCAGGGGCCAGCCTAAGGGCAGCACATTGACTGCATCACACCCCAAAGCTCCACATGTGCAGGGCGCTGCAGTCTCTGTGCATTATTCAAAAAGTTCTTTGGTGTGGGCCTTTTTTGAGACGAGTGCATCAGATCGCACCGCTGCTATTTGCAACATATGTCTCAAGCGTATCTCGCGTGGCCAAAACATCTCCCGCTTGGGTACCACATGCTTGACCAGACATATGTTGACCTGCCATGCAGTTCGTTGGCAAGCGTATCTAAAAGACCCACACCAAAGAACAAAGAGGACCTCTCCTTGCTCCTCATCAGCTGAGATTTCCAACCCCACTAGACCATCAGTCCTCTCTGAGACCTGCACTGAGAGGAATGAAGGTGTAGAATTAGGTGTGTCACAGCCAAGTACTTGTGGGCAATCTGCTTTTGGTACACCAACGTCAGATTGTACCAGGCAAATTTCCCTGCCCCAGCTGCTGCACCGCCGAAAGAAGTTTGCTCCCAGCCATCCACATGCCCAGCGGTTGAATGCTAGCTTGGCAAAATTGCTAGCACTTCAACTGCTGCCTTTTCAGTTGGTAGACTCTGCCTCCTTCCGTGAGTTTGTGGAATGTGCGGTTCCTCAGTGGCAGGTACCCAAACGCCACTTTTTCTCACGGAAGGCGATTCCGGCTCTCTACCAGCATGTGGAAGGCAATGTCCATGCCTCGCTGGACAGGGCGGTCAGCGGTAAGGTGCATATTATCACTGACTCATGGTCCAGCAGGCATGGACAGGGACGTTACCTAAGTTTCACGGCGAATTGGGTGACTCTGTTGGCAGCTGGGAAGGATGCAGGACAAGGTGCAGTAGTGTTGGAGGTTGTTCCGCCACCACGCCTCCAAAATGCTAATGATTGTGACACACCTCTCTCCTCCACCCCCTCCTCTTCTTCTTCTTCCATGGCCTCTTCCTGTGCTTTGTCCTCGGGACCAGCGGTGCTCCGTAGCCGTTCAAGGGGCTACGCAAGTACGCAGGCCAAAAGATGCCATGCGGTGCTTGAGCTGGTGTGCTTGGGGGACAGGAGCCACACTGGGACAGAGGTTCTGTCAGCTCTGCAGGGGCAGGTTCAGAGGTGGTTGACGCCACGCCAACTTAAGGCAGGAATGGTGGTTTGCGACAATGGCACCAACCTCCTCTCTGCCCTCCGACAGGGACAAATGACCCATGTGCCCTGTTTGGCTCACGTCCTTAACTTGGTGGTGCAGCAGTTCTTGGGCAGGTACCCAGGCTTACAGGATGTCCTGAGGCAGGCCAGGTAAGTCTGGTCAGACTTATACACAGTACACTACAACCATCTACATGTCCTGTACAGACACTCACTGCTGGGAACTGATGGGGCACCTACCTGAAGGCTTATGCAGAGTGCACTTACCGCCATCTACTGGCCTGTAACTTTATCTTTACCCAATCACACTTGCTTGCATGTTAGACTGCACGGCGAGGTATGAGGTATATTCCACACTCTCTCTCTATGGGAAATCTTCTAGTCTACAAGTTTAGTATTACTCAGACTTTCTAGTTGGAGATCTGTCACTGATTGCATGGTCAGCTTGCTGGCTGATTTACTTGTTTATTTACATGTTACTCCGGTTACAGTGTTCTGTCCCTCTTTTGAGATTTTTGTGATGTTTTTAGGCCCTATAAATGTCCTCTGTTTAATTACCTCACACGTTCTGAGGCTGACACTTGACCCATGAGAGGGCACCCACCTTTACAAATCCCGGATTTCAGCAGGTTAGTCTTCGATGGCGATTTGGGTGCCTTCAGGTGTGGGGGCTGGGTGGTGGTTTCAGAACTCCCGATATTTCTATATGATGGTTCTCGTATACTATTTTTGCAATGATGCATTTACGCACCCAAATCCCACCACCCAGCACTCATGTTTCTTTGAGAGTATCCCCTTGCCCTATTGTATATCCCCCAGAAAATAAGTTCTCCAAAACCTCCTCCCTTTATCAATCACCTGAAGACCCTGTGGCGGCGGACTATACCATTCTTTCCTTTACCTATAGTCCTCCTTCACTGCTTGGTGATTGACAACCCCAACACAGTTGTGAGCCACGGTGCTGTCACACCCCTTAGGATACACACATCGTGCCTGCACTGTACTTTACCGATACTGTACAGTTTAGAAGTAGGGGAGCAAGTCACCCCCAAACCTCATCGGTTTCACCCCGGTTACCTTAACATTACACTTAAGCCTGCCATACACTGAACAGACCCACATCCTGATCGCCTAGGTCATCCCTCTCCCTTCACTCGTACTTATTGCGGATGACACAGACCCCCGCGCCTCACCACCTGACCTACATAAGCACCTACAGACACGCAAACTAGGCTCAATCAATATACAAGGCCTTAACATCCCAGAGAAAAGGTCTAAACTGTTCTATTTCCTACAACGATCGAAAATACATGTAGCACTTATACAGGAAATGCAATTCAGGATGGATAGCATCCCTAAACTGTGTAATCACCAATTCCCACTGTTGTACCACGCTTCCAACACTGAGGCTAAATCCAAGTCTCAGGAGTCTCAATCTTAATTTCTAAACAATGCCCCCTGCAGGTGACGGAAGTCCAAAGAGACAAGGGAGATTCCTATTCATTAAAGGCACTCTGCACCACAGACCTGTCACAATAGCTAACATTTACGCCCCTAACTCGCAAAAAGTGGCCTTTTTTAGAGACACCTTCCAATAACTTCTCAGCCTCCAATCGGGTACTCTGATAGTAGGAAGCGATTTCAGCATCGCTCTGAATCCCTCCCTTGACACATCCAACAGTGCTTCCTCCCTAACCTACAGAGCCTTACGAGCTATTAACTTGCAACTCAGCAACCTGTTACTTCATGATGCCTGGTGTACGTTGCACCCCAACACTAAGGACTTCACCTTCTTTTCTGCACCTCATAACAAATACTTCAGAATAGACCACTTTTTCTTATCCCAAAATGATCTCACACACCTCTCAAAAGCTACGATTGAACCCATGGTTCTTTCTGATCACAACCCCATATTTATAACTCTAACCCTCCCGATGACCCATGGTAGATCCAACATATGACGACTTGATAATTCTCTACTGACCGACCTAGACCTTATACAACAAATTACCACGAGCCTCACCCACTACTTTGCAGAAAATACAATGGAAGACACCTCTCCCAAACAAGGCAAAGACCCCTCATTAGTCTTTGACTACCGCCCGATTTCACTTCTGAACGTAGACCTAAAGGTCTACGCCAAAGTGTTGGCAAACCGCATTCTCCCTCTGCTACCCAAATTAATCTCCCTTGATCAAGTAGGTTTTGTCCCTGGCAGGGAGGCCAGGGACAATACTATCAAGGCTCTAAATATCCATCACTGGCTCTCCAAAACATCCACACAAGGTTTTTTCCTGTCTTTGGACGCGGAGAAGGCATTCAACAGGGTGGCTTGGGACTATATGGAAGCGACTTTAAGAGTAATGGGTTTCCCATCGCATCTACTCCAAATGATCCTGGCGCTATACTCTGCACCTACAGCTAAATTTAGGATCAATGGCCGCCTGTCGAATGCCTTCTCTGTTGCAAACTGAACCCATCAGGGATGCCCCCTATCCCCGCTCATATTCATCCTTACTATGGAACCAATGCTTCGCAGTAGGGATGAGCCGAACACCCCCTGTTCGGTTCGCACCAGAACTTGCGAACAGGCAAAAAATTTGTTCGAACACGCGAACACTGTTAAAGTCTATGGGACACGAACAATAAAAAGTGCTAATTTTAAAGGCTTATATGCAAGTTATTGTCATAAAAAGTGTTTGGGGACCCGGGTCCTGCCCCAGGGGACATGGATCAATGCAAAAAAAGTTTAAAAAACGGCCGTTTTTTCGGGAGCAGTGATTTTAATAATGCTTAAGGTCAAACAATAAAAGTGTAATATCCCTTTAAATTTCATACCTGGGGGGTGTCTATAGTATGCCTGTAAAGTGGCGAATGTTTCCCTTGTTTAGAACAGTCTGACAGCAAAATGACATCAAAGGACATCAAAGGAAAAAAAGTCATTTAAAACTACTCGCAGCTATTAATGAATTGCCAGTCCGACAATACACATAAAAGTTCATTGATAAAAACGGCATGGGAATTCCCCACAGGGGAACCCCAAACCAAAATTTAAAAAAAAAATGACGCGGGGGGGATAAAATCCATACCAGTCCTTCAGGTCTGGTATGGATTTTAAGGGGAACCCCCGGCCAAAACATTTTAAAAAAATGGCGTGGGGTCCCCCTCAAAATCTATACCAGACCTGAATTTTAGGGGAATCCCGTGCCAAAATTTTTTTTAAAAATGGCGGGGGGTCCCCCTAAAAATCCATACCAGACCCTTATCTGAGCACGCAACCTGGCAGGCCGCAGGAAAAGAGGGGGGACCTGAGAGTGCCCCCCCTCCTGAACCGTACCAAGCCACATGCCCTCAACATTGGGAGGGTGCTTTGGGGTAGCCCCCCAAAACACCTTGTCCCCATGTTGATGGGGACAAGGGCCTCATCCCCACAACCCTGGCCGGTGGTTGTGGGGGTCTGCGGGCGTGGGGCTTATCGGAATCTGGAAGCCCCCTTTATCAAGGCAACCCCCAGATCCCGGCTCTCCCCCCTGTGTGAAATAGTAAGGGGGTACAAAAGTACCCCTACCATTTCACTAAAAAAAGTGTCAAAAATGTTAAAAATGACAAGAGACAGTTTTTGACAATTCCTTTATTTAAATGCTTCTTCTTTCTTCTATCTTCCTTCGGTTTCTTCCTCCATCTTCTTCTTCTGGTTCTTCCTCCGGTGTTCTCGCCCAGCATCTTCCTCCGCGGCGTCGGCGTCTTCTTCCCTTCTTCTCTTATTTAAGAACCGTCAGAAGAGGAGAAGCATCACACAGCGGGAGCCTCCCTCCATACCATCATGGATGCTGAGCGGCCCGAATAGAAGATGAAGAGAAGAAGATGAAGAGAAGAAGATGAAGAGAAGAAGATGAAGAGAAGAAGATGAAGAGAAGAAGATGAAGAGAAGAAGATTAAGAGAAGAAGATGAAGAGAGAAGCGTCACACAGCGGGAGCCTCCCTCCATGCTATCTTGGATGCGGAGCGGCCCGGAGAAGAAGGGAAGAAGACGCAGACGCCGCGGAGGAAGATGCCGGACGAGAACACCAGAGGAAGAACCAGAAAAAGAAGAAGATGGAGGCAGAAACCGAAGGAAGATAGAAGAAGCATTTAAATAAAGGAATTGTCAAAAACTGTCTCTTGTCATTTATAACATTTTTGACAGTTTTTTTGTGAAATGGTAGGGGTAAGTACCCCCTTACCATTTCACACAGGGGGAGGGCTGGGATCTGAGGGTCCCCTTGTTAAAGGGGGCTTCCAGATTCTGATAAGCCCCCCACCCGCAGACCACCACAACCACCGGCAAGGGTTGTGGGGATGAGGCCCTTGTCCCCATCAACATGGGGACAAGGTGTTTTGGGGGGCTACCCCAAAGCACCCTCCCAATGTTGAGAGCATGTGGCCTGGTACGGTTCAGGAGGGGGGCACTCTCTCACCCCCCCTCTTTTCCTGCAGCCTTCCTGGTTGCGTGCTCAGATAAGGGTCTGGTATGGATTTTTGGGGGGACCCCACGCCGTTTTTTTTTTTTATTTTGGCCGGGGTTCCCCTGTGGGGCATTCCCATGCCGTTTTTATCAATGAATTTTTATGTGTATTGTCGGACCGGCAATTCATTAATGGCCGCGAGTAGTTTAAATTACTTTTTTTCCTTTGAAATATCATTTTGCTGTCAGACTGTTCTAAACACGGGAAACATACGCCCCTTTACAGGCATATTATAGACACCCCCAGGTACGAAATTTTATTTTATTGTTTTAGCATTATTAAAATCACTGCTCCCGAAAAAACGGCCGTTTTTAAAAACTTTTTTTTGCATTGATCCATGTCCCCTGGGGCAGGACCCAGGTCCCCAAACACTTTTTATGACAATACTATGAATATAAACCTTTAAAATTAGTACTTTTGATTTCTCCCATAGACTTTTAAAGGGTGTTCCACGGCAAATTCAATTTTGAATTTTGAATTTGCCGCGAACACCCCAAATTGTTCGCTGTTCGGCGAACTTGTGAACAGCCGATGTTCGAGTCCCCCCTCCCCCCTCTCTTCCCCCCCCTCCGTGTTTTTTCCCCCTCCCCTCCCCTCCCTCCCCCCCCCAATAAACCCCCCCCTCTCTCTTTTCCCGCTATCTTTCCTTCCTCTTTCTCCCCTCCCCTCCCACTTTCCTTTCCTGCCAACCAGGGACTAAGTTGTTGAATCCCTGTTTTACCCTCTTATAAAACCCTCAAACACATACCTTTTGAATACACCTTAAACTGTTAAGACAAATGACAGAAGTACAAAAATGAGACTTTTATATGTCCCTTCTCCTTCATGTTGATTTTCTAGCCTTCTGAGTCCCACCTGGTCTACACCTACCATCAGTTGGTGGTCTCCTTTGAACTCTGTACCGTAGGCCTATCAGGTAGGATACATCTCAAAACTTCTCACCTATCACTGAACTTATTTATATTCCTGGTCACTATACATTCATTTATACATTTTCACAACCTACAGGACCCGCATTTGGCCCCAGTGTGATTCCAGATCCAAACATTTGCATGCCCTTGATTAATGGGCCTCTCTTCCTATCATTAGGAAGGAAAACCACCTCATACATCCTTACTCAGTTATTTCCACCTCGATAGAGGCCATATGAATACTTTGGATATACTAAACAAAGTTCTACACACCACGATTGGAAGACGCGCTTGATGGGCAGTATGTGTCAATACCGTTGTTTTTAAACCTCTTTGGAATGCGCAGCCAACATTTATATATACCAATGTAAGTGTAAACAAAATGAATATAATACTGCACCTATATGCTTTATAGCTTGATATACACATGTATTTATTATGCCTATGTTGTATATACCATTCCCTATATAGAAATCTCTGTTAAAGCTTACAACCACCCCTGAAGAAGGAGGCTAAAAGAACTCCAAAACGCGTCGGGTGCAAGCGTATTGGTATTAATAGCTATAAATATGTGCAATCGCATTCCTTTTTTATCTATGTCATTGTTTGATGTCTTTATGAGAACTTTTTGTAATTAATAAATTGTTGTTTACTTAACATACTCTTTTACACACTCTTTTATATGTGCCTTTAAAGTCCACTAGGGGAATTATCTCTGTTTAAATTCTTAATTTAGGATGTGGCACAATTTGCAGATAATCAGCCGATCAAACCCCTGTTTTCAATTAAACTGGTAGTAGATACCGCTCCCCGCACTAGATCGGCAATTATCTTTACACGACTATCTAGAACTCTATATGAGTATTCTGGATCATTGAAAAACTTTTTATTATTTCATTCTTATTGCTTGTGTGAAAACTACCTACAATTCCATAGCATTTCTATACCAATAAGGTAAAATGACCAACTTTACAGGTGATGGATGGGAAACACTGATGGAGGGTTATTTAAAAGATTTCGGAGACAAGGAATCCGTTGACTCCGAGATATCCTCCCTTTTCTCCAGACTCTCTAAGACTCTGGAGAAAAAATCATTATTTTATTGGCATGTTAGATCTTTTCAGGACTACATCAAAGAAGATATTAACCCTGCAGGATTGCGAGTCCAGATCTTCCCGACATTGGAAGGCCTGGACTCGGAATTTAAAAGTAAGTGGGAACAGGCCCTACGAGCATGCTCACAAAGTCTGATGGAAATCCTAATTGAGGAGTATAGAAAGAGATCCAACACCCTAGATACAGACATTGTAATTCTCTGTAACAAACTACAACAGTTAAAAATGCAGAGACCCCTTACCAATAAAGAAGATAGACTAAAAACACACTTAGAAACATTCAACAAGGATGTACTCATCAAAAAACGACAGAAGCTCATCCGTGACAGGAACGCCTTTAAAGATGGAAGGGCTTATAGATGGACCCAAAACAGATTAAATCAAAATAAAAACTACCAGTATCAGGGACACCAAGCCAACCCCTCACAGCCCACCCCTAACCCACTTCAAACTCACACCCAAATGTTCCAGAAACCTAACATAGGACAAAGCACCAAACGTACATTCCGTGGTGACCCCAATGAGGGGCAACAAGCAAAGAAATTAACCTTTGACATCCCCAAAAAAACTAATCCCCCCACATCCACACAAGAATCCACCTTAAAAACACCAAACGCACAGAGTAACACACATACCCCGATAAGGGAAACGAATTCCCAATCCAATCCCTCCACGGTCATGACACTAGACACGATTTCCAATGACCCATCTTTTTTAGAAAAAATCTTGATGGGTGTACAACCCACACAATCCAACCCCAATACCTACACTAAAATAGCACTCTAACTGTCCCAGATACTGATCAAGAATTAAAATCAAACAACCTGAATATTATCAATCTCTCATCTTATAAACTCTCTCACGATGAAATTAACGTCCTGAAAAAAGGTCTAAATTTTTGTCCCAATCAAAATTTGGATAAGTTCGAGATCTATAAGGATCTCCAACTATTCATACGCAAGTTGATCCTAAAAAAACTATACCATAGGCAGGAGAGACCTACCAATCTGACCTTACAAGAACACCAAGCACTGAAGCAGTTGGTGTCCCTTCTTGATGAGAACGACCCAACTGATCTCATAGATGAAATTAACCTTTCTCAAATACTAGAGTCTATCGAAATGCCCAATGAACCCCCCAAGGGAAATATGTCCACACTTAAGAAGAAGTCTGACTTCTGCCCTGCGCCAAGTACCCATCCGAATGCAGCGGCCTTTCTAAAGCTAGTTGGTAAAGAACTAGATAAGTTAAGAATCCATAGTAAATCCCCTGAAAACCTAACTACAAGTGAGAAGGCAGCACTCAAATCATTGTCAAAGAATGACCACATTACAATCAAGAATGCGGACAAGGGTGGGAACATTGTGGTGTTCGATAATGAAGACTACATTAGGATGTGTAATAGACTATTGGACAACCGAGAGTGGTATCGCCCTATACCGGCGAGTATGGTTAAAAAATATAATCAGGATTTCTATACACTGATAGACATGGCCTATTCTAACTCAACAATCACAAAATCCTTATGGGAATTTATTTGAAACAACTTCCCTCGCACACCGGTCTTTTACTCATTACCCAAAATTCATAAAGACATAAAAACCCCCCCCCGGCAGACCAATCATTTCCGGTATAGGGGCAATCAGTGAAAATGCAAGCAAATTGATAGACGAAGTACTGAAACCATTTGTCTATGCCCTCCCTTCTTTTGTAAAAGACACAGTACACTTCTTACAAATTATTGATAAACAACTAATCCCCGAACATGCCATGTTTGTCATAATTGATGTTGAATCCTTATATAGTTCCACTCCCCATGAGAAGGGCGTAGCAGCCATTAAACATATCCTCCGCACAGCCAGAGATATGGACCCCACATATGGAGAGTTTATTACTTCATTATTAGAATTTATTCTCAGCCACAATGTGTTTACTTTTAATGACTCCCACTACCTCCAGGTGCAGGGGGTTGCGATGGGGACATGCTGTGCCCCATCGTATGCCAACCTGTACCTGGGGGAGTGGGAGGCCATGTTCCTGAACGATGAGGGTCTGTCGATGTATACGGACCACATACTCGGATGGTACCGGTACATCGACGACCTTTTCATCATATGGGACGGATCGATCGACCTCCTTAAGGAGTGCCTGCTGAGGATGAATCGTAACGACTTTAACCTCAACTTTACGATGTCGTTTGATAAACAGTGCGTCACATTCCTTGACGTAGAGGTCTGCAGGGGCGAGGAAGGAAATATCATAAGTAGACTATATAGGAAACCCACTGCAAGTAATGCAATTTTGCATGCGAGCAGCTTCCACCCCAAACCCATCCTTAATTCAATTCCATATAGCCAGTACCTTAGAGTAAAACGTAACTGTTCCGACGATAACACCTTCAGAGTAGAGGCAAACAAAGTACGTGACAGACTACTATTACGGGGGTATTCCCATGCGTCACTCAAACGCTCTTTCAAAAAAGCTTTGATGCAGCCAAGAGAGGAGCTACTATACTCTAAAAAAGCAAATAAACCTGACAAGAATGATACTGACACCCTCAGGATCATTACTAAATTCAACAACCAACACAGACAGGTCAGAAATATTGTGACAAAATACTGGCACATGCTACAGTGTGATCCAACACTAGGACCATTGGTCCCACAGAGACCTCTCTTCACCTTTAAAAGAACCACTTCCCTGAGAGACAAGATCACTGCAAGCGAGTTCAAGGCAGGGACAAATAAGACACACTGTAAGTACAAGGGAACATTCATGTGTGGAAAATGTAAGTATTGCAAATTTATGCTTACAACAAAAAACCCGATCCTTCCAAACGGCCAGCCCTTCCACCCCAAACATTTTGCCAATTGTAGGACCTACGGGGTGATATACCTACTCCTGTGCGAATGTACATGTTTTTATATAGGGAAAACCAAAACAGAATTTTGGAAGAGGGCATATAGACACTTAGTGAGCATGGAAACATGCGATCTCGATCTCCCACTTGGGAGACACACTCTAACAGTACATAAGGGTAAATGTCCTAAGATTAAATTTCTTATTCTGGACCGGGTACATCCGGAATCTAGGGGAGGTGACTGGAATAAGACACTTTTACAGTTAGAGTCCCGTTGGATATATAATCTAAGAGCTACCCAACCCCCAGGCTTAAACGAAACCATCTGGTTTAAACCCTTTCTCGAAGGTTTTTCATCAGGCGGTAGAGAGCAATGAATAAGATAACTATATATACAATATATATCCACACTTGGACCACAGACTGAGTTTTTGAATATACCAGTACCTCGTCTGTCAATACCCCCTATCCCTATGATACTGCTGCCCGCTTCTTTAGATATCTATCTACATACTGTTCCTCTCCCCCCCCCTCCTCTTGCCGATATACAACCAGAGGCATATATACATATATGCAATAGACACATGTCTGAAGTATGGACTGGCTGTATCTATATGCCTAACAGACTCTGTACTATTGGCTATTTACAAATAAAAACTTAGAAGAGGCGTTCTGAATCTAGCAAAATATGTATATATGCCCAGCCTGGTTATTGCTTACTATCTATTATCTAGACTCATGTCTACATAGAAGTGGGACCTATAGAATGTTTTAGGATGTACTATAACGATATGTCCTGGATGTTCTGATTAAACTACTGTCATGCATTTGCATATTGTATACTGTGACATCCTAGGTCCCAATAATCCGGACTATATGTATGTATAACTGAATGAAATCCTTGGATTCCACCCATACAATGTATATCTGAGTTATATAATCTTTATGCTTGTTAATTTACCGTATATACTCGAGTATAAGTCGAATTTTTCAGCACATTTTTTTGTGCTTAAAGTGCCCCCCTCGACTTATACTCGAATCAAGCACTTTTCTGCAGCAAAAAATTTCATTTTCCGAACCGACTTTGGGGCCCCGTATCTCAGGGCTCTCAGTGGATCTGGTACCATAACATATCCAAAGATGAAGTTCCTAGCTCTAAGTGGCCCCGAGATACGGGGCCCCAAAATCGGTTCGGAAAATGTCATTCTCTGCTGCAGAAAAGAGCTTGACATTTTCTGAACCGACTTTGGGGCCCCATATCTCAGGGCCACTTGGTGCTAGGAACTCCAAATTTGGTGTGCAAACCCAGTGAAACTGGTACCATAACATTTCCAAAGCTGGGTTTCCTAGCACTAAGTGGCCCTGAGATACGGGGCCCCAAAACTGGTTCGGAAAATGTCATTCTCTGCTGCAAAAAAGTGCTTGACATTTTCTGAACTGATTTTTGGGGCCCTGTATCTCGGAGCCACTTGGTGCTAGAAACCCCAGCTTTGGAAATGTTATGGTGCTAGTTCCACTGGGTTTGCATACCAAATTTGGGGTTCTTAGCACTTAGTGGCCCCGAGATATGGGGCCCCACATTCAGTCAACTGTGTCCATCTGCAGCAATGTCATTTCGGGACCCTTTGGGTTCAGAGACCCCAAATTTTGGCTGCAGCTAGGGGGCATCTAGGAACCCGTAACTACCGAGTTTGAAGTTCAGGGGACCTATGGCTGCAAATGGGCACAGTGAGGCGTGCAAATGGGAACAGTGATGCTGCAAGTTGGCATTGTTGACCCTCTTTTCCACTTACAGTAGCTGTGCATTTCTCACCCTCGTCTTATACTCGGGTCAATAAGTTTTTCCCATTTTTTTTGTGGTAAATTAGGGCCTCGACTTATACTCGGAACGACTTATACTCGAGTATATACGGTAAGTCACTTGTTCACAATGTATGTCCCTTCATTAGAAACCGTCCCAACCTGTATACACTGCCCACCAGCGTCTCTTCCTGTATAATGGTGACTAATTTTTTATATATGTAACAATTTTTTCACAGTATGCACAATATCTGTGCTTCAATTTATTCTGCATTTCTCCACCCTGTGATCTGTCATCCGCCCGGCACACAAAGCCGCCTGAGCGATTCTGGCTCTTGGCGGCGCTGTGTGAGGTACAGTGTTGCTGACACTGTCCTCCATCTTGCGACGGGGAAGCTGGACGTGCCGGCGGGTGTAGTGGGCGTGGCCACGCCTCACCATGTCTGCGAGCGCATGCGCTGTGGGGGCCTGGCGGCGCTCGCTCCACCCGGGGGGCCAGTCGTAGCGCGTCCGTCCCTCCTCCACCCTCTACAGTCAGCTGTTGCCTGTTCTCATCAACAGCTGATTGGTGGGGAGGGCTTTAAATACTCTGTTAATGCTCACACCGAGCGTCATCTGCTTTGGGCAGGACGCTGTCGGTGTGAGCTGCTGCCACATACTGTAAGTAACCTCAATACTAGATTGAACCCATGCACACTCATATACCTAGCTGTATCACCTGAACTACAAGCCACGAATTGTATATTACACCTGTGCTTTCCATGCCTCTTCCCTCTTTCCTTTTTTCTCTCCCCTCTTTCTTCTTCCCCCCCCCTTTTTTTTTTTTTTTTCCCCTCCCCTTTCCTTCCCCCCCTCTCCTCTTTTCCCCCTCCCCCCTCTCTTCCCCCCCTCCGTGTTTTTTCCCCCTCCCCTCCCTCCCCCCCCCAATAAACCCCCCCCTCTCTCTTTTCCCGCTATCTTTCCTTCCTCTTTCTCCCCTCCCCTCCCACTTTCCTTTCCTGCCAACCAGGGACTAAGTTGTTGAATCCCTGTTTTACCCTCTTATAAAACCCTCAAACACATACCTTTTGAATACACCTTAAACTGTCAAGACAAATGACAGAAGTACAAAAATGAGACTTTTATATGTCCCTTCTCCTTCATGTTGATTTTCTAGCCTTCTGAGTCCCACCTGGTCTACACCTACCATCAGTTGGTGGTCTCCTTTGAACTCTGTACCATAGGCCTATCAGGTAGGATACATCTCAAAACTTCTTACCTATCACTGAACTTATTTATATTCCTGGTCACTATACATTCATTTATACATTTTCACAACCTACAGGACCCGCATTTGGCCCCAGTGTGATTCCAGATCCAAACATTTGCATGCCCTTGATTAATGGGCCTCTCTTCCTATCATTAGGAAGGAAAACCACCTCATACATCCTTACTCAGTTATTTCCACCTCGATAGAGGCCATATGAATACTTTGGATATACTAAACAAAGTTCTACACACCACGATTGGAAGACGCGCTTGATGGGCAGTATGTGTCAATACCGTTGTTTTTAAACCTCTTTGGAATGCGCAGCCAACATTTATATATACCAATGTAAGTGTAAACGAAATGAATATAATACTGCACCTATATGCTTTATAGCTTGATATACACATGTATTTATTATGCCTATGTTGTATATACCATTCCCTATATAGAAATCTCTGTTAAAGCTTACAACCACCCCTGAAGAAGGAGGCTAAAAGAACTCCGAAACGCGTCGGGTGCAAGCGTATTGGTATTAATAGCTATAAATATGTGCAATCGCATTCCTTTTTTATCTATGTCATTGTTTGATGTCTTTATGAGAACTTTTTGTAATTAATAAATTGTTGTTTACTTAACATACTCTTTTACACACTCTTTTATATGTGCCTTTAAAGTCCACTAGGGGAATTATCTCTGTCTAATTTAAATAAATGACATTTCGGGTCCTTCTCCTGGTTAGGTAGGACAGCCATATTAAAAATGAATGTACTGCCCAGACTTCTTTACCTTTTTCAGGCAATCCCCATAAAGCTACCCACCTCCTTTTTTACATCATACAAGCGTATGTGCAGGACTATTATCTGGGCGTCCAGGACCCCCCGACTAAGCTGGGATAGGCTAGTACTCCCCAAGCTATTAGGGGGCCTTAGCCTCCCTGACATTCAAAAATACCACTGGGCATGTCATCTAACTAGGACTGTAGATTGGCATCTGCATCGTTCCAATAAAGCCTGGAATACACTTGAAGACTCCTTCGCTAAATCCCCGCTGTCATCTACTCTGGATTAATCACAACTCCATTCCTAGAGATTTGGTGACACATCCCTTTATTGGAGCCACATTGTCCCACCTTAAATTAGCCGGCAAAGCACTGGATTACAAACCGCACCCAGGCCCTATGACCCCTTTGGTCCGTAATCCTGACTTCCTGCCAGGCCTTGTCTTAAGCGATCTGCACAGGGAATCATGCACAACCCCCATCAGGGCACACCACTTCTTCCAAAATGGTGAACTCCTCCCCCACCAAGCCATGTCAGCCAAACTCACTGAATACAACATCCCCTTTTCAAGTACCTACAAATAAGGCACCATCCATCTCACTGTGGTACCGAGAGCGTACACTCTTTGAATTGCTATGTGATAGTTCAGAACCCCAACGTCATGTGATCTCTACTGTCTACGCACTCTTATTTTCAACTTGCAAAAGCAAAGATGATAAGCTTATCCACCATTGGGGATTAGAACTGTCGATAGACTTAACCTCCACTGAATGGGAACGTATACACAACCATATTCATAAGGGCTCCATTAATGTATCCACCCAGGAAAACAGATACAAAATATTCACTAACTGGTATAGGACACCTGATAAGATCCACAAAATGCACCCCTCGATACCCCCGACATGCTGACGTTGCAATGTGGCGCTTGGCACCCTCATTCATATCTGGTGGGAGTGTCCTCTTATCCTATCGTACTGGACGGAAATTCACCGCCTTATCACCCAAATTACCTCTTACGCCCCAGACTTCACTCTGGCCCAATACATGCTCCATCACACCTCCTTGCCCCTTTCCTCCTACAAAAAATCCCTTACCCTACATCTTATCAGGGCAGCCAACCTCTGTGTCCCGGTGCACTGCAGGAGTTCCACACCACCCTCAGTGGCTGAATTGTTCAAAAGAGTCGATAGAACAGCCGAGATGGAAAAACTAATTTACCAAGCAAAAGACAACCTGACAAAATTTAATATAATGTGGGCATGCTGGTTGCACTTTAGAGTTTTTACTCGATGCAGATCATTGTGCCCGGTGACCCAACCTCTCAGCCATGATAGATACTGATCTGTCGCAAAAACGTCATAGTGTCTGGCTTATAGTGCCCTGTCAGAAACCATGAATCAGACCGAGACAGAAATACAGTTTAAATCACACTTGTTTATTAATAAAAATAAAAAGGTAAATAGAGTAAGCGTAGTCAAAGCATAGCCAGAGTCCAGTAAATGGATCGGGTAGTCAGCCAAGCCAGAAGTCAGGGATCCAAGTGGAGGAACAGCAAGCAGGATAAGGAACCAGAAGGGATGTCAGCAAGCCAATTTTTAAACAGGAACGCAGGAGATGGTTTCTTGTGATGTGACCAAGGCGAAGGCAGGAAAGAAGTGAGCTGGACGTCTTTAAGTAGGCGGGACTGACGAGCAGAATCAACAAAAGCTGGTTAACTGTGGAGAGAGAAGAGAGCTGGCAATTAGCTGACAGCTGAGCGGCCAGCTCAGAGGAGGAAGGGCTGAGCCAGCCCTGACAGTACCCCCTCCTCAATGACCCCTCCCCCTTGGAGGACCACCAGGCTTGAGGGGAAAACATCTATGGAAATCACGGAGGAGGGCCGGGGCATGTACGTCCGTGGATGAGACCCAGGAGCATTCCTCCGGACCGTACCCCTTCCAATGCACCAGGTACTGTATGCTCCCACGGAACCTACGGGAGTCAGCAATGGATTGTACCTCATACTCCTCATGGTTCTCAACCTGTATAGGGTGAGGGCGTGGCACAGAAGTGGTAAAGCGGTTGCAGACCAACGGTTTCAATAATGAGACATGAAACACATTTGAGATGGGCATACTAGGAGGAAGGTCCGACGCATAAGCCACTGGGTTAATCCTGTGAAGGATACGGAAAGGAATGATAAACCGAGGTGCGAACTTCAGTGAGGGAACACAAAGTCGGAGGTTGCGAGATGACAGCCAGACCCTGTCCCTAACCTGGTAGGAAGGCGCAGGCAGGCGTCTACAGTCAGCATGGAGTCTGTACCTATCATTAGCATGACGCAAAGCCTCCTGGACTTGTGCCCAAGTGGAACGAAGACCACAGAGATGCTCCTCTAGCGCAGGAATACTTTGCGGAACAAACGAGTCAGGCAACATGGAAGGTTGGAAACCATAATTCGCCATAAACTGAGACAATCGGGAAGCAGAATTCAAGGCACTGTTGTGAGCGAACTCTGCCCATGGTAATAGGTCTGACCAGTTGTTGTGATGGTCAGAAATATAGCAAGATAGGAATTGCTCCACGGACTGATTGGCTCGTTCTGCGGCCCCATTAGACTGCGGGTGATACGCAGAGGAGAAAGCAAGCTGAATTCCCAGCTGTGCACAAAAGGCTCGCCAGAACCGGGACACAAAATGACTACCCCTGTCCGAGACAATCACCTTGGGTAGCCCATGTAAGCGAAAGATCTCCCAAGCAAAAATGGAAGCCAGTTCCTTAGAAGTGGGCAACGTTTTAAGTGGAATACAATGACACATTTTTGCGAACCGGTCAACCACCATAAGGATAACCATGTTGCCTTGGGAGTTGGGCAACTCCACAATGAAATCCATAGACAGGTGGGTCCAGGGCCTCTCTCCATTGGGTATGGGTTGTAGGAGGCCCACTGGAAGGTGTCGTGGAGTCTTACTCAGAGCACACATGGAACAGGCAGCTATGAAGGCAGTTACATTAGCATGTAGACTAGGCCACCAGAATTGTTGGGAAATGGCCCAAATGAGTTGATTCTTTCCAGGGTGGCCAGCAGCCATGGGAGAATGGTAAGTCTGGAGCACGGCAGTACGGAGACACTCTGGGACAAAGCAGCGGTCACAAGGTTTCTCAGAAGGAGCATCGAACTGAGCAGCAAGAATTTTGTCACCAAAAGGAGAAGTAAGACTGGTGTGAACCGTAGCCAGAATATGATCAGGAGGAATCATAGGAACTGGAACCAACTCCAACTTGGAAGTGGAGGAAAATTGTTGCGACAAGGCGTCAACCCTTACATTCTTAGTACCGGGTAAGAATGAGACAATGTAATTGAAACTTGACAAGAAAAGAGCCCATCGTGCCCTTCTGGGAGAGAGGCGTTTAGCCTCAGACAAGAATGTGAGATTCTTATGGTCAGTAAGAATGAGAAACGGCACAGTGGTACCTTCGAGGAGATGTCTCCATTCTTTCAGGGCTAAAATGATCGCCAACAGTTCTCTGTCACAAATCTTGTAATTGCACTCCGCAGGTGACAATTTCTTGGAAAAGTAGCCACAAGGATGCATAGCACTCTCAGAGGTAGGACGTTGAGACAGAAGGGTGCCAACACCAGTCTCGGAAGCATCAACCTCAAGGATAAAAGGTAACGTAGGATCAGGATGTGCCAACACAGGAGCAGAAACAAAGGCAGCCTTGAGATTTTCAAAGGCCTGAATGGACTCCGGAGACCAACTCTGTGGGTTACCATTCTTTCTGTTGGAGATACAACAGATTTCAGCTTAGCCTATTAACTGCAGTTCTCAAACAGAACACTAGATGTCGCTAATGCTCAGTGGTATGCTGTGCTGTGCAGTTTTCTATGATATGTTGTATTTCCTGTGTATAGTGTTGTACTTGTTGGTTTCTTTTTCCTGTCTGTGTTCTTCTTACCATTTGAGGTGATATCTGTGTACTTCTTGCCAGTTATATTCCAATGAAGAAGTCAGTTCCTGTTACTCCACAATGTCTGATCTGAATTGACTCCGCTGCACCTAGCAATCGCACTCTGCAACAGGTTATGGGCCCAGTGTCCGGATAAAGTCATACAACCAGGTGCGGCCCAGGCAGAACAAAGCCTTGAACGGAAGACAGTGTGGCTGATGCGGAGATCGACATAAGGAAGGTTTCCAGTGACATCTCCTACAGACAAGTAAGACTGTTTGTATATAAAGGAGGGAAAAAATGGCCGTAAACTCAGAGCTTAAACTCTCAGTGGCCAAGCTGAACAATGACAATTATCAGTTATGGAAGTTCAAAGTGGAAATGCTATTATCCAGAGATGACTTGTGGGAGGTTACCACCACAGAGAGGCCACAGGATAATAATCAGGACTGGGACAAGAAAAACAGACAGGCACGGGCCACCATAAGTTTACTAGTGGAGGATGATCAGCTCATTCATTTACATCATGGGGACACAGCGAAAGGCATGTGGGATGTACTGAAAAGACTGCATTAAAGATCCAGTTTAAACAGCAAGCTGTTTTTGCTGCGGAAACTTTACAAAATGAGACTTGGCAGAGAACAGGACATGCAGGAGCATATAAATGCAATGCTGGAAGTGATTGCGCTACTCAGATTAATTGGGGAGAATATAACAGACAGTCACACTGCAGCCATGTTGTTATGCAGTTTGCCTGATACATATACTGCACAAATCAATGCACTGGAGACACGACCTGAGACAGATCTGACGCTAGCATTTGTAAAAACCAGGCTCATAGATGAGTATCAGAGAAGAAAGGAATTAGTGCATGACTCCACAGAAACCGACACCAGAACCGCTATTTAAGTTACAGATGCAAAGTTACACAGGAAAGAGACCAGAGTGTGTTTCAGATGCCACAAACAGGGACACATAAAGAAAGACTGTACTGTATGGAAAGCAGAGCAAATGAGACAGTGTCCCTCTTATGCTAAACAAAAGGTCAAAACCATAATCAATGATTCATGGGAAGGAAACTGGAATGCCAAATTTAAAACGACAGGCAACAACAAATGCCAAGGCTGGTGCATCGATTCTGGGGCAACCAGTCACATGAAGAGTGATAAAAGTTTCTTCACAGAACTTGATCTGAACAACAAAGAAACTATTTATCTCGCAGATGGAAGCAAATTACATGCAGAAGGATATGGGCATGGAGCCCTTGTATGTCCAGATGATGCAGGACACAATTTAGCCATACCAGTGAAAGATGTGCTTTATGTTCCTAATCTAGAAGGAGGACTCTTATCTGTGAAGTGTCTAACAGCCACAGGACTCACTGTAAAATTCCAAGGTGACAAGTGTTCTATTCTAAACGGCAAACAGACAATAGCAAATGCCAAGCTGGATGATCATCTATATCACCTCGACACAGTGAAGGAAAAGGTGAGACTATGTACACACAAGCACAATGACTGTATACATATATGGCACAGACGTCTAGGTCACAGACACCCAGAATGCATATAGGAACTACAAAGGAGGAATCTGACAAGGGATCTAACAGTATCCCCTTGTCCAGTTACTGTTAAGTGTGAATTTTGCATTAAATCCAAAGCAACAAGAGCAACACTTCCCAAAATCAGTCAGAAGAGAGCTTCAAGACCATTTGACTTAGTTCACAGTGACGTGTGTGGTCCTCTAAACCCACCCACACCTGGAGGCAACAGGTACAAAGTGACTTTCATAGACTATTCAAGATACACAGTCACCTACCTAATGCAACACAAGAGTGAAGTTTTCGACAAATTAAAAGACTATATAACAAAGACCAGTAACAAATTTCAGAGGAAGCCTCTCATACTTCGGAACGATGATGGAAGTGAATTCACAGGAAGTAAGATACAAGAGTACTTAAAACAGAATGGAATAGAACATCAAAAGACAGTCCCGTATACACCAGAACAAAATGGAGTAGCTGAAAGAAAGAATAGAACTCTGACTGAAATGATCAGATGTATGCTGACAGACTCTGGACTACCACAAAAATACTGGGGTGAGGCAGCCATGACAGCTACATATTTGCAGAACAGACTTCTTTCCAGAACAGTGGAGAAAACCCCATATGAACTATGGCACAATGAGAATCCAAGTGTAAAACACCTAAGAGTTTTTGGATGCAAAGCATTCATCTACATACCTGAAGAAAAACGTACCAAACTCCAGAACAGAGCGTTTGAAGGTATCTTCGTTGGATACAGTGACAATGTTAAGGGTTACAGAATCCTAAATCCCAAAAACAACAAGGTTACAATTAGCAACAGCATAACTTTTGTTGAAGATTTAAGAGACAATGTAATGACAACAGTAGAAACGAGAATAGAAGAGCAAACTGACATTGACCAGCCCATCTCTGTAACTTCCAAACAAACAGTTGAAGTAAGTGCAGACTCAGCCAGCACTGAAGAGCAGAAACAAGAAGACTCCGACACAAAAACGAGACGTTCAACAAAAGAAAATAGAGGTAAACCACCTATACGTCTCTGATACAAAGCCAGTACTGCCAGTATCAACGAACCTGCGAGCTGGGAAGTCATATGTCAACTTCCAGAACAAGAAGCAAGTAAATGGATAAAGGCTGCTGAGGAAGAGATGAAATCCATGCATGACACCAAAACATGGACACTTACAGAACTACCACCCGGAAGGAAAGCTGTAAATGGACTTTTAAAGTGAAAAACAATGCAGATGGCACAATTGAACGGTACAAAGCAAGACTAGTAGCCAAGGGCTATTCTCAAAAATACGGAGAGGACTATGATGAGACGTTTGCACCAGTAGACAAGCACACTACAATACGGACTTTCCGCCATAAGGAAAATGCAAGTGAAACATTTTGATGTGAAAACCGCGTTTCTACATGGCGATTTAACAGAAGAAATTTACATGGAACAGCCGCTAGGATTCAAAGATGAACAAAGGTCAGACCTAGTATGCAAACTTCGCAGGAGTATATATGATCTAAAGCAAGCAGTCAGGGCTTGAAATATAAAAATAAATGAAGTGCTTACACATCAAAACTTTCTAAGGAGTAAAGCAGACCCCTGCTTATACACAAAGAAATTGGCAAATCGATGGGTCTATATGCTCATTTATGTGGATGATATCCTGATTTGTTTTGAGCAAGAAAGGGATGAAGCAGAAATACTGAAAAAACTAAATCAGCACTTTGACACCAAAGATCTTGGCAACATAAAAAATTACCTCGGTATCCAGATTGAGAGAGAGGAAGATGGCAGCTTTCTTTTGAACCAAAGACACAAAATACAAGAAATAATTGAAATATTTGGAATGGAAGACGCCAAACCGGTAAAGTCTCCCATGGAAACCAACTACCTAAAGGAGATGAATTGTCAAGATAACCCATTACCTACTAATACTCAATACAGAAAAGCAATAGGGGAATTGCTGTACCTTACTACTGCTACAAGGCCGGACATTGCAGCAACTGTTGGAATCCTATGCAGAAAGGCTTCGATGCCAAGTAAAAAGGACTGGAATGCTGTAAAGCGAATCATTCGCTATCTGAAAGGGACTTCGCACTACAAGTTAAAGTTACCAGCAAGTAATGAAATCACCCTAACAGGATATGTGGATGCTGACTGGGCAGGAGACACCAGTGACAGAAAATCTACCAGTGGCTACTTATTCTTTCTGTCAGGTGGTGCCATCAGTTGGACTAGTAGAAAGCAACTCTCTGTTACACTGTCGTCTACTGAAGCAGAATATGTCGCTGCAGCGCAGGCAAGCCAAGAAGTTATATGGCTAAGACAGTTATTAACAGACTTGGGTCAACCACAGTTGGGACCAACAGAAATCTATGCGGACAATCAAGGATGCCTTGTACTTGCGCACATGGAAGGAGTTAATTCAAGAACCAAGCACATTGATGTGAAGTTTCACTTTCTTAGGGATCTTCAAGAGCAAGGTCTTCTTGAGTTACTTTATTGCCCAACCGAGGATATGACAGCAGATATCCTTACAAAGCCCCTGACTGCTGAAAGACATTCAAGGCTTACAAAGAAGATAGGTTTAACAGACTAAGACTTAACTGTTGAGAAAGGGTGTTGGAGATACAACAGATTTCAGCTTAGCCTATTAACTGCAGTTCTCAAACAGGACACTAGATGTCGCTAATGCTCAGTGGTATGCTGTGCTGTGCAGTTTTCTATGATATATTGTATTTCCTGTGTATAGTGTTGTACTTGTTGGTTTCTTTTTCCTGTCTGTGTTCTTCTTACCATGTGAGGTGATATCTGTGTACTTCTTGCCAGTTATGTTCCAGTAAAGAAGTCAATTCCTGTTACTCCACAATGTCTGATCTGAATTGACTCCGCTGCACCTAGCAATCACACTCTGCAACACTTTCTGGTCATATCGGTCAGGGGCTTGACCAGAGACGAGAAGTTACGAATAAACTTCCGATAATAGTTGGCAAAACCCAGGAAACGCTGCAGAGGACGTAATCCCATGGGTCGAGGCCACTGTAGGACTGCCGAAAGGTTCTCTGGGTCCATCGAAAAACCAGCAGTGGAAATGAAATAGCCCAGGAATTTAACCTGTTCCCGATGGAACTCACACTTCACCAGTTTACAATAGAGATTGTTCTCTCTTAATTTCTGAAGCACACAACCGACATCTGTGTGGTGGCTCTCCAGGGACTTGGAAAATATGAGGATATCATTGAGATAAACCACCACACATAACTGCAACAAATCTCGGAGGACATCGTTAATAAATTCCTGGAAAACTGCGGGGGCGTTACAAAGGCCAAAAGGCATTACGAGGTATCCATAATGGCCTGTTCTGGTATGAAACGCAGTTTTCCACTCGTCTCCCTCCTTAATCCTCAAGAGATTGTAAGCCCCTCTCAGATCAAGCTTAGTGAAAACCGTTGCCCCCTTGAGGTGGTCAAATAACTGTAATCAACGGGATCGGGTAGGCATTCTTAATCGTGAAACGATTGAGAACCTCGAGAAAGTGCATCTGCAACATACTCCTCCATGGCTTTATCCTCCAAGACCGACAAAGGGTAAACTCGACCACGAGGCAAACTACCGGCTTGACCTTTGTCAAAGACATCGCTAAAATCACGGTACTCTTCTGGCAGGGAGGAGAGTGAAGAGGTGCACAGGACCTTGGCTACCTTTCGAAACCATGTTTCACTGCATTGTGGTGACCAGGAGAGAACCTCAGCACGGAGCCAATCAAAAGAGGGGTTGTGCCTCTGTAACCAAGGATAACCAATAACCAGCAGAAACTTAGGAGAGGAAATCACTTGGAATTGGATTATCTCATGGTGAAGAGCCCCTACGGCCATGGACAATGGAACTGTCTCATGAGTCACATGGGCAGGCTGTAGAGGTCTCCCGTCAAGAGCCTCAATGGTAAGTGGAGTGTCACGCAGCTGCAGTGGAATCGAGTGCTTTGATACAAAGGCAGCATCAATGAACAGGCCTGCAGCCCCAGAGTCGATTAGAGCCTGTATCTCAAAACATGACTTAGCTCAAGAAAGGGTGACCGAAACCAGGGGCTTATCCTTCTGGATAACTGGGGACGACACAACATCACCTAAGGTCTGTCCATGACAGGACCTCAAGGTTCGGGTGTTCCCAGGACGGGTAGGACAAGACTTCAAAAAGTGACCTGCCTGGCCACAATAAAGGTACAATCTCTCCCTCCTCCTAAAGGCTCTCTCATCCGCAGAGAGACGCGTGAAGCCCAAGTGCATGGGTTCATCTTCACTGACCGACTCGGTACCAGGAGGCATGGGAGGTGAGGGAAGCACGGGTTGGACTGCAAGGCTCGGGGGCAAACGTACAGAATCCGAGAGACCATGAGGAAAAGCAGCCACGAGGGCCTCATTGTTCCAAGCAACCTCTGCTGCCAGAGTACGGAACTCAATGGTGTAGTCGGCAACAGTTCTCGTACTCTGTTTGATGGACATGAGGCACTTGGCAGGAGAAGCGGAGCGTGCGGGAACATCAAATACCCTTTTAAGGGAGACCACAAACTCAGGGTAACTCAAGACAACAGGTTTTTGCGTCTCCCATAGAGGGTTAGCCCAGACCAAGGCTCTCTCAGAAAGCAAAGATATCACGAACCCTACTTTGCTTCTGTCTGTGGGAAACACCTGGGGCAGCATCTCAAAGTATATCTCAACTTGGTTAAGAAACCCTCTGCATTGGACTGGATCGCCCCCAAATCGCTGGGGAAGCAGGGAGGGACAAGACATACCTCTTATAGAGGTAATACTCAAGGCGGGTGCCTGCACAGAGACTGGCGCAGCAGCAGGGACGGCCTGCAACTCAGGTTGTACCGGAGCAGCTACAGTGGGGGATTCCAGGTGAGCCGTGCGACTCAGGAGCGTTTGTAATGCAATGGCAAACTGATCCATGCGGAGATCCTGCTCATCCAATCTGGAAAAAATATTACCAACAAGTGGATTAACTGTACCTTCTGAATTCATGGCCTTCGCCTACTGTCAGAAACCATGAAATCAGACCGAGACAGAAGTACAGTAAAACCACACTTATTTATTAATAAAAATAAAAAGGTAAAAAGATTAAGCGTAGTCAAAGCATAGCCAGAGTCCAGTAAACGGTTGGGGTAGTCAGCCAAGCCAGAGTTCAGTAACCAGATCGGGTAGTCAGCCAGGCCAGAAGTTAGGGATCCAAATAGAGGAACAGCAAGCAGGATAAGGAGCCAGAAGGGATGTCAGCAAAGCCAGTCTTTAAACAGGAACGCAGGAGATGGTTTCTTGTGATGTGACCAAGGCGAAGGCAGGAAAGAAGTGAGCTGGACGTCTTTAACCACTTCAGCCCCGGAAGGATTTACCCCCTTCCTGACCAGAGCACTTTTTACAATTTGGCACTGCGTAGCTTTAACTGCTAATTGCGCGGTCATGCAATGCTGTACCCAAACAAAATTTGCGTCCTTTTTTTCCCCACAAATAGAGCTTTTTTTAGATGGTATTTGATCACCTCTGCGGTTTTTATTTTTTGCGCTATAAAGGAAAAAAGACAGAAAATTTTGAAAAAAAATGATATTTTCTACCTTTTGTTATAAAAAAAATCCAATAAACTCAATTTTAGTCATACATTTAGGCCAAAATGTATTCGGCCACATGTCTTTGGTAAAAAAAATGTCAATAAGTGTATATTTATTGGTTTGCGCAAAAGTTATAGCGTCTACAAACTAGGGTACATTTTCTGTAATTTACACAGCTTTTAGTTTATGACTGCCTATGTCATTACCTGAGGTGCTAAAATGGTAGGGCAGTACAACCCCCCCCCCCCCAAATGACCCCATTTTGGAAATTAGACACCCCAAGGAAATTGCTGAGAGGCATGTTGAGCCCATTGAATATTAATTTTTTTTGTCCCAAGTGATTGAATAATGATAGAAAAAAAAAATTTCAAAAAGTTATAACAAAATGATATATTGCTCACACAGGCCATGGTTATATGTGGAATTGCACCTCAAAATACATTCAGCTGCTTCTCCTGAGTACGGAGATACCACATGTGTGGGACTTTTTTGGGAGCCCAGCTGCGTACGGGACCCCGAAAACCAATCACCGCCTTCAGGATTTCTAAGGGCGTAAATTTTTGATTTCACTCCTCACTACCTATCAGTTTTGAAGGCCATAAAATGCCAAGATGGCACAAAACCCCCCCAAATGACCCCATTTTGGAAAGTAGACGCCCCAAGCTATTTGCTGAGAGGCATGGTGAGCAATAGCTTGGGGTGTCTACTTTCCAAAATGGGGTCATTTGGGGGGGTTTTGAACTGTCCTGGCATTTTATGCACAACATTTAGAAGCTTATGTCACACATCACCCACTCTTCTAACCACTTGAAGACAAAGCCCTTTCTGACACTTTTTGTTTACATGAAAAAATTATTTTTTTTGCAAGAAAATTACTTTGAACCCCCAAACATTATATATTTTTTTAAAGCAAAGGCCCTACAGATTAAAATGGTGGGTGTTTCATTTTTTTTTTTCACAAAATATTTGCGCAGCAATTTTTCAAACGCATTTTTTTGGGGAAAAAACACACTTTTTAAAATTTTAATGCACTAAAACACACTATATTGCCCAAAGGTTTGATGTAAAAGATGATCTTAGGCTGAGTACATGGATACCAAACATGACATGCTTTAAAATTAAGCACAAACGTGCAGTGGTGACAAACTAAATACATTTTTAATAGCCTTTAAAAGCCTTTACAGGTTACCACCTTAGATTTACAGAGGAGGTCTACTGCTAAAATTACTGCCCCCGATCTGACCTTCGCGGTGATACCTCACATGCATGGTGCAATTGCTGTTTACATTTGACACCAGACTGACGCTTGCGTTCGCCTTTGCGCGAGAGCAGGGGGGACAGTAGTGCTTTTTTGTTTTTTCTTTCTATTTTTTTGCTTTTTTTATCTTTTTAAACTGTTCCTTTCAATTTTTTTTAATCATTTTTATTGTTATCTCAGGGAATGTAGATGTCCCTTATGATAGCAATAGGTAGTAACAGGTATTCTTTTTTGAAAAAATTGGGGTCTCTTAGACCCTAGATCTCTGCCCTCAAAGCATCTGACCACACCAAGATCGTGTGTGATAAAATGCTTTGCCAGTTTCCCAATGGCGCTGTTTATATCCGGCGAAACCTAAGTCATGAAATGCTCGTAGCTTCCGGTTTCTTAGGCCATCGAGATGATTGGAGCCATTCTCGTCCATGATCAGCTCTATGGTCAGCTGGCCGATTTACCGGTTGCATTCTCAGGTTCCCTGTTGGGACAAGAGAGCCAGAGAAAAACATGGAAGACGGTGGGGGGGCATTCCCTCCCACTGCTTCTAAAAGCAGTCTAGAGGCTAATTAGCTGCTAGGATTGCTTTTACTCGAAAGCCGACCGCTGGCTGAAGAGAATGATACCAAGATGATACCTAAACCTGCAGGCATCATTCTAGTATAACCACTCAAAGTCCAGCAACATACCAGTATGTTGCTGGTCCTTGTTGGGCATATATTGTAATCTTTTTTTTCATGCAGCCTGTGGGCTGAACGAAAAAAATAGGATTTTTTAAAACAGCTTACCTGTAAAATCCTTTTCTTTTGAAGGACATCACGGGACACAGAGCCACAGTAATTACTGATGGGTTATATAGGTATCACTGGTGATTGGACACTGGCACACCCTATCGGGAAGTTCAACCCCCTATATAATCCCTCCCCCTTGCAGGGATACCTCAGTTTTGTAGCCAAGCAATATAGTGTATTAGAAGAGGGGCGGGACCTCTGTGTCCCGTGATGTCCTTCGAAAGAAAAGGATTTTACAGGTAAGCTGTTTTAAAAAATCCTATTTTCTTTCTCGAACATCACGGGACACAGAGCCACAGTAATTACTGATGGGATGTCCCAGAGCAATGCTACCTGAGGGGTGGGAACCACGACCAAGTAGGGTGCAATCAGACCTGAGGACCCTGTACCGCTGCCTGCAGCACACTACGCCCAAAGGCGATATCCTCATGCCTTCTCACATCCACCTGATAGAATCTGGTGAATGTATGAACTGAAGACCAGGTTGCGGCCTTGCAGATTTGAGCCATAGAGGCCCGGTGATGCACTGCCCAAGAAGCACCAATAGCCCTTGTGGAATGTGCCCTGATCTGAAACGGAGGAATCTTCTGTTTCAAACCGTAAGCTTGAATGATCAACTGTCGAATCCATTTAGAAATGGTAGCTTTTGACGCTGCCTGTCCTCTATTGGGACCCTCTGGCAGCACAAACAAAACATCCGTCTTGCGGATCTGAGCAGTTGCCCCTAGATAGGCCTTAACTGCTCTTACTACATCCAACGAATGTAGAGATCTCTCTTCCGGAGAACAGGGATCTGGAAAAAAGGAAGGTAGAACAATGTCTTGGTTTAAATGAAAATCAGAAACCACCTTCGGTAAAAAACTAGGATGAGGGCGTAGTACCACTCTATCCTTGTGTATAATCAAATAAGGCTCCTTACAGGAAAGAGCTGCTAATTCTAAAACTCTTCTAGCAGAAGAGATGGCCACCAGAAAAATTAATTTCCTTGTCAACAAGACCAAAGGAATCTGACTTATTGGTTCAAAAGGCTGTTTCTGTAACACAGCCAGGACCAAATTCAAGTCCCAGGGGTTTAAGGGCGCTTTAACCGGAGGATTAAGACGCATCACCCCCTGCATAAAGTTTCGGACCAAAGAATGCGAAGCAAGTGGCCGCTGAAATAATACTGATAAAGCAGAGACCTGGCCCTTGATGGTACTCAAGGCCAGCTTCATCTCTAATCCCATCTGTAGAAAATCAAGGATTCTACCTATGGCATATTTCCTGGGATGCCAACCTCTGGATTCACACCAGGTTATATAAGCTTTCCAGACTCTATGATAAATCATCCTGGAAGCTGGCTTCCTTGCATTAATCAAGGTAGATATGACAGGACCTGAGAGCCCACGACTCTTCAGAACATGGGTCTCAATAGCCAAACCGTCAAATTTAGCGTTTGTAAGGCAGGATGGAACACTGGACCTTGAGATAACAGGTCTGGGCGTACCGGTAGGGTCCAAGGGGAACCTACCGTCATCCTTACTATTTCTGCATACCAAGTCCTTCTGGGCCAAGCGGGGGCCACCAGAAGTACCGACTTCCTTTCCTGCCTGATCCTGCGAAGGAGTCATGGTAGTAGCAGAATAGGCGGGAATGCGTAAATCAGTGAGAACCGATGCCACGGAATCACCAACGCATCCGTCCCGCATGCAAGAGGATCTTTTGTCCTTGTCACAAATCTGTCTATCTTTTTGCTGAATCGGGATGCAAAGAGATCTACATCTGGAACCCCCCATCTTTGGCATATGGCCCAAAAGACGTCGGGATGCAGAGACCATTCCCCTGGAAGTAACTGCTGGCGACTTAGATAGTCCGCCTGCCAATTCTCTATTCCCGGGATGAAAACTGCCGATATGCATGGCACATGCATCTCTGCCCAGACTAAGATCTGGTTCACCTCTTTTTGAGCAGCTCGGCTCCGGGTGCCTCCCTGATGATTGACATAAGCCACTGCTGTGGCATTGTCGGACTGGATCCTGACCGGACAACCCTGTAGCCTGATAGTCCAGGCCTTTAGAGCTAGATGTATCGCCCAGATCTCCAGAATGTTCATGGGTAAGGTCCTCTCTGTCTTGGACCATACCCCTTGGACCGCAGCCTGTTCCAGAACTGCTCCCCAACCGGACAGACTGGCATCTGTTGTTACTGTTCCAGAACTGCTCCCCAACCTGACAGACTGGCATCTGTTGTTACCACCGTCCAGGTAACCGGTAGAAAGGATTTCCCCTTCTGCAGGTTTTCGAGTATGAGCCACCAATTGAGGCTCTGACGCACCGCATGCGACAGGTGCATCGGAAAGTCTAATGCCTGAACCTTCTTGTTCCAGGTCGACAGAATGCTGTGTTGCAGCATTCTTGAGTGAAACTGAGCATAGGGAACTGCTTCGAATGAAGACACCATCTTCCCTAGTAGCCTCATACAAAGGCGGACTGAGGGACCCTTCTTGGTCCTTACTGTCAGAATCAGCTCTCTCAAAGCAGTGATCTTTGCCTGGGGTAGAAATATTTTCTCCTGGCTTGTATCTATAATCAGACCTAAATACTCCAGTCTTACTGGTTTTAGGAAAGACTTTTCTAAGTTGAGGATCCAACCCAGGTGTTCTAGATACCTGACCGTGGTCCTCAAGTTTCCATTCAAAGAGGCTACCGACCGGTCTATCAAGAGCAGGTCGTCTAGGTATGCTATGACAGCTATACCCTGAGCCCTTAATCTGGCCAGAGGAGGAGCCAAGATCTTTGTGAACACTCGAGGTGCAGTGGCTATCCCGAAAGGTAGAGCCACAAACTGGAAATGGCGCCCTCCTACCTCGAAGCGCGAAACTTCTGATGAGCAGGAAAAATGGGCACATGCAGATATGCATCTCTGATGTATATTGATGCCAGAAAATCTCCTCCCTGCAGGGTGGGAACTACTGTTCGAATTGATTCCATGCGGAAGGATTGAATCCTTAGGAATCGGTTCAGATCCCTTAAGTCCAGAATGGGCCTGACATCCCCATTTGGCTTTTGGACCGTAAAAAGGTTGGAATAGAAGCCCAATCCCTGGTCCTTTTCGGGAACTATCATAATGACCTCCTGGGACAAAAGTCGCTCTAACGCTAGAAGGAGCGACTGCTTCTTCTCTGGGTCTCTGGGAACATTTGATCTGAGGAACCGAGGAGAGGGGAATTCCTGAAACTCCAGCTTGTACCCTAAGGTTACTGTGGAGATTACCCATCTGTCCTGGAAGTCCTCCTGCCAGAGCTCTGAGAACTGTCGCAGTCTTCCCCCCACTCGAGTGAGCGGGGGCGCCCCCTCATGCAGAGGTCTTAGTGTTTTGCCTAGTAGGCTTCTTTCCCCAGGACTTCTTTTGTCCCTGGGGTTGACTCTTGTCTCTGGATCCCGATGGAGGCGGCCGTCGAGACTGCCTGGAGGCTGAAGCCCCCGGCTCTGGGGAAAGAGTCCGTTTGAAAGAGGGACGCTTACTCTTCTTCTTGACAGGTAAGAGAGTGCTTTTCCCACAAGAGATTCTCTTGATATAGTTATCCAAGTCCTCTCCAAACAACCTTGCACCACGAAATGGAAACCCAGCCAGTAGCTTCTTACATGGTGCTTCGGCTGACCAATTTTTCAACCATAGGATTCTACGTATATGCACCAACCCCAGTGAAAGACGGGAGGTTTGCACGATAGAATCTCTAATGGCGTCAACCACAAAGCATAAGGCCGCTGGAAGGTTAGCAAACTGGGCCTGCTGTTCAGGTAATACTTTGATGACCTGCTTAACATGGTCTCTTAAGTATTGATAGACTCCAATCGCTGCTACTGCAGGTTGGGCCACTGATCCTGCTAAGGAGAAAACATCCTTCAATAGGGATTCCATCCTTTTATCTACAGGATCCCTGAGCATCTGAGCATTGTCTACAGGACAAGTCAGGCTATTATTTACGGAGGAAATGGCGGCATCAATAGCCGGTATTCCCCACATTTTCATAAACTTTTCTTCCATCGGATAAAGTGTTGAAAACTTTCTCGGCGGAAAAAAACGTTTGGGTGATCCCACTCAGAATAAATGAGCTTTTCAAGTAAAGTATGAACAGGAAAAGCATGTGCTGCTTCGAAAGGTTTCCGTGACCCCAAAGCAGAAGAGGATTCTTTAGCAGTTTCAGGTATGGGCAACTTAAATGTGGAGCGGACCAATCCAGTGAGGATCTGCACTAAGACTTTCTCCTCTTGGGAAGTCGCAGAGAGTCCCTCTCCACCTGATTCCTCCGAAGAGGAATCATCCGTCCCATCCTGATCCTCTGAAAGGGATTCATCTCCTTTATCCCAGAGCTCCTCTGTCTGAGGGTCTTGGGGAACAGAGGAAAGCCTAGTGCGTTTTCTTCCACTGAGTGAAGACGTAATCACGGCCATTAATCTTTCCTCTAGACCATTAATGGTTGAGGAAAAAACCTCTTGTGTAATATATACAGGGGCTGAAGTGCCAGAGGCAGGTGTGGCCCCTGACCCCGATGGCTCTCCCTGGCTAGCCGTCCCTGGCCCATCTTTAGGGGGGGAGGATGCTGCCGACAGGGGGCCCTCAGAACCTGAACGAGATCCCCTAGTGTCTCTGGTTCCTGGGGTGCTTGAACCTCTTCTACCCATAGTGCAAAGCAACAAGGTGTGAGGTATACAAATGAACACTGCCTGCTGAGCGATGTAGTCTGGCTAAAAGCCTTGCTACCCAATGCTCAGTCTGGTGTTACTTCAGTAAATGCTGCCTAGGAGAATGCCTGTGTCCCACCTTACATGCGACCATCAGCTCTGTGTCTCTCAGAAGGCTGTGTGCACCTGTACAGAGTGCCTCTAATAGCCTGCAGCTGGCCTGAGAGGGAGTCTAAGCACCTGTGCTGACGTCCCGCCCCCTCCTCTACCGCCCCCCCCGTCGAGTTTTGAAAAAAACAAGCGCTTCCCGCGCTGCCGACTCTCCTGTCATGCTTCTGGAGAAAGGCTAGGGATGGGGGGGAGGGAGGCTGGTAACAAGATCTGCCTGAACGGCTATCTTCAGAGATGGTGGCCATTAGGCCGCAGAGCCCGGGTGGTATAACCACTTTCTAGACCCCTGTGGCCCCTCTCTAGCCTGGGGGGAACATTCAAACATGAGAAATCCCCCTTTCCATCTTACCTGCTTGCAGCCTGCTTGAGACGCTGGGACATAATCAGCGATGAAAACACCTGAGACAGACAGTCAGCATGTGCAGGTTTGTGCTCTTGGCAGCCCCCGGTGGTCACAATAGGCATGGCATGCATTTACCTTAAAGGAGAAAAGCCACTAGAACTCAAAAATTCTGTGGAATCTCCTCTTACCTTATCCAGCCGCAGGGTGCTGTTTACACAGACCCAATCTTCACCTCTCATGGTGGGCTCCGTTTGAAAAAACCGTCAGAGACTGGGGCCCCCATCAGTAGGGGGATCCAACAGTTCTGGGACCATAAAGCACCTCGCCAGAAATTAGGAAGTTTAAAGCCATTTTCTGATCTGCGGGGTCCAGCTCTCTAAAAAGAGAAGCGTTACGGGTAAAACTTCCTTTCTTCGGACACGAGGCCCGGGTACTATTCAATTCGGCCATGAAAAGACACTTTGAATGGATCCGGTTCGCCTGGCTTGCCCCAGTATAGGATATCAGGATATTCCCTTTGGAGCTCAGCACAGGACATCTTTACACGTCCATCACCTAAGACACTGGCGTAAAAACTGAGGTATCCCTGCAAGGGGGAGGGATTATATAGGGGGTTGAACTTCCTGATAGGGTGTGCCAGTGTCCAATCACCAGTGATACCTATATAACCTATCAGTAATTACTGTGGCTCTGTGTCCCGTGATGTTCGAGAAAGAAAAAGTGATTGATCGATGAGTATGCCCACCATTAGAATACCTCCCTTCATCCACCCACTTTTAATGATGGGCATACATGCACCGTCTTGTTTTTAACTGTGGTGGTGAAATCACCTCCTACAGCGCTGGAGTCACGGCTTTACGTATCATGGGAGCAAACGCTGTTGCTGTCAAGATAAATAAATCAGTGCTGCATCTGATTGTCGTACCTGCTAAGCAAATGATGGTTAACAATAAAACAAAGTAACATTACAGTATAACAGTAAGACATACCATACCTGCAAAGCCAATACAAAAAAAGCATAGTAAAAAATAATACATTTTTAATGCAATCTGTGCCTAATATGTACTGTATATATATGCCGAAGCATGGGGGCATCCGCCCCAAAAGTCAAGAGTAAATTGCTCTTCCACCCCTGCTGCCCCCGTGCTTCAGCATATATGCTCTTTTTTTAAACTGTGGTGGTGAAATCACCTCCTACAGCGCTGGAGTCACGGCTTTATGTATCGTGGGAGCAAACGCTGTTGCTGTCAAGATAAATAAATCCGCGCTTCAACTGAATGGCGTACCTGAAAACAAAAAAATGGTTAACAATAAAACACAGTAAGCAGTAAAGTAAAAAAAAAAATTACATACCTGAAAAGCAAACATGATAAAACTTAATAACAATAAAACATTGCAGTTAAGCATAGAATACAGTAAAAAAGAGCAGAACAATAGAGAGAGAGAGAGAGAGCGCAACAAAACAATTTTTTTTATTTTATTTTTTTTTGTGTTTTTTTTTTTTTTTTTTTTACCAGGTTCGGGTTTTTCAAAATGCGATGGCATCTTGGGAGAGCATGTGAAAGTGTGCCTAGTCTGTGCAGCACTGTACCCTCCGTTAATACTCAACTAGTGTATGGTAGCGTTCAAAACACAGATGCAAAGACCAGGATTGTCAGGACAGGAGGGACAATAATAGCGGGTGTCACGCCTATGTATATTTTCTACAGACACAACATTTCCTTTGGGGGGCTCGTTGGGTAGGGGTACCAGGGAGGACATGCGGAAAATGCCTCTCATGCAGCCGGCTTACTGCATTTGGTTGGGGAAGGTGAGGTGGAGCACCGTCTGGAAACAGAAGGGCTCTGACGATCTCTTCCTGGAATTTAAGGAAGGATCCAGTCCGTCCTGAAGCTCTGTATAGCACATGAGCGTTCAGCAAAGCCAATTGGAATAAGTATACAGACACTTTTTATACCAGCGTCTGGCCTTACGGGAAACTAGGTATGGCGCCAACAACTGGTCGTTGAGGTCCACCCCACCCATATTAAGGTTATATTCGTGGACACAGAGGGGTTTCTCCACAACACCAGTCGCCGTAGGAATTTGGACCGTCGTGTCTGCGTGAAGGGAGGACAGAACGAAAACATTCTCCACTTCACAGCAAGCAAATTATTACACTTCAAGCAGACTCTCTCCCCCAGCCTAAGACAGGAATCTACAAGCCGCTGGGGAAAGCCCCAGCGATTAGGTCGCACGGTGCGACATGCTCCAATCTGCTGATCAAACAAGTGACTAAAAAGTGGTACGCTCGTATAATATTTGTCCACATACAAATGGTACCCTTTCCGAATAAAGGTGACAGCAAGTCCCACACAATCTTGCCAGCGCTCCCTATGTAATCAGGGCAGTTCGGTGGCTCTACGTGACTATCTCTTCCCTCGTAAACCATAAAACTACATGTATAGCCTATGGCCCTGTCACAGAGCTTATACATCTTGACCCCGTATCTGGCACGCTTGCTGGGAAGATACTGTTTGAAAGACAAGTGGCCAGAAAACTTAATCAGGGACTCATCAATGCAGACAACTTGATGGGGAGTAAACAAGTCTGCAAAACGTTGGTTGAAGGGGTTTAAGAGGGGCCCAATTTTGTAGAGCCGATCGTACCCAGGGTCTCCACGAGGACGACAGAGTTCATTGTTGTTGAAGTGCATAAACTGCAAGATCTGCTCGTATCGTGCCCTGGCCATGGAAGTAGAGAACACGGGCATATGGTGAATTCCCAATTAGGATTGGCAAATTCTGCAGGAAGGGCACTATGGGCACAATGGGCCTGTCTTTGTCTTCATGGTGGCAGCGGGACTCTACTTGTGCTTGCCACCTCACCAGCTTGAACTGCACTTAGGGGACTCATCACGATATACTGCAGTGCTGGATGTACGACCAGGGCATAGTAGGCAGCTGGTGCTTGTTAGTTCACCAGAAGGAATAGCGGCACTAGTACTGCTCTGCTTCATACGAGAGCCCTGCAGTTCTTGCAACTCAACGACAGCAGAAGAAGATCGGGGTCTGGTATGCCTGACCTTGGCAGGGACCACAACTGTCGTCAGAGCTATCTATCAGGGTGCCGCTGTCCTCTACATCTGACATATGAGTGACTTCCTCTTCACTATCTGTCATGCTCAGAAACGTGTAGGTCTCTTCACTAGTGTACCTTCGATTTGCCATTTTGGGCTCTAAATTTACTGGTACACTAGTGAGACTCACAGGAAAAAAAGCTCCTGACTGCTAGCAACTGTATCAAACACTACCAAAAAAACTGTTAGCGATCGCAGGGATCAGGCCTGACTCTGCGAACGCTACAGTTATGTGTTTAGTGTTTTGTAAGTGACAGTGATCGATTGATACTGCACTTGGGTGGGGTGGGCTGGGCTGGGCGGAGGGGCAAAACGCAGGTACTGGCAGGTATCTGGGCTGATCCCACTAACACTGAACGGATCAGATATTGATCCGTTCAGACACTATACTACTAAGGGAGGTGTATGCTGCATGCGTGGGTGTTAGCGCTACTGGCTTTAATATGACGCTGCCTGGGGCGACGCAGACCCTATCTTACACTAAAACCTAACTGATATCACCCGCCGGGCGATCAGGGGGTTAAACCTTTATTGGGTAATAAACGGAGGATGCCCTGACGCTATAAAAAATAAACTAACCAGCGTCACCCGTAACACTTATACGGTGATCACTGGTGACAGGGGCTGAAAGGGTTAACTAGGGGGCAATCAGGGGTAGTATATGGGGTGAACCTAAATAACTAACAGGCTACCTAGCGTCACCCGTCACACCAATACGGCGATCAGAAAAAAGATTGATTAGTGACACTGGCGATGGGGGTGAAAGGATTAACTGGGGGCGATCAAGGGGTTAAACCTTTATTAGGGGAGGGTTAGGGGGGTACCTTAGACCTAACGGGGCCTACCACTAATTGTCCTAACACTTATAACAGTCACAAATGACACCAAATACAGTGATCAGTAAAAAAATGAAAACTGCAATTGTTGACACCGTGACAGGGGGTGCAGGGGTTAACTAGGGGGTGATTGGGGGGTGATTTGTGTGCCTATGTGTACTGGTGTTAGTGTGCTAAAAAAAGGAAAATACCGCGCTATATCTAAAAAACAGTAAAAAAAAGGCAGCTGCTAAAAGTGAGATACACCAAATAGTACAGAAAAAGAAAACAATAGCAGCGCTAAAATAAATAAAAGTGAAAATCCCAAATATTGATAATATATAATTAACATCAATATCAGACATTAATAGATAGATAATTCACTCCATGAATCAGTGGCCTCCCCCTCAGGACGGATCACTCCTGGAACGAAGCCGACCGCCCCGGGTTAACATGTTCGCTATAGCTTTTTGTCTGTTCGCATGTTCTGGTGCAAACCGAACTGGGGGGGTAATAGGAAAAGAAAATGCCACTCCAGGTGAGTGATGGAACCAGGTAAGCTGTGGGGAATGGACTTCTCCCAGGGGTGCTAGCCTCGGCTCGCCGGCCGTGCAATATGGATAAAAGCAATGGATGGCTGCACACGAAGGTAGTAATGAATCTATTTATTGTAAAATCCGTAACATGAATAACACCACAGAACAGGCAAACAGGTACAGGTAGACACGTTTCATACAGAGACGCTGCGCTTATTCATTATGGGTGTTTGGCCCATCCCTACTCTTAATGTTCCTCTATACCCGAGTTGCAGTCTGGTAGAAGTCTTCACTTTTTTCCTATGTAAACTCTATCTTGCTCCTCTTTTCTCTGAATGTGACAGGTTTGCCCCAAACTGACATAAGTAAGATCAGATGTGTAATTTATGAGCTGCCCAAACCTTCTGCTTACTCTTTGGTCTCTCAGCACTTTTGAGATCCTCTTTTCCATGGAATGTCCTGATTCTGAGCCCCTGAGCAGTGTTGCCAACTGTCCGTTAATTTATAGGCAGCCCGTAAATTTCAGCCCATTTTCGGGCCACCCGTAAATGTCCGTTACGAGCAACTGTGCCCATAAAAAAGACTGCGCATGCGCCATTCTGAAGCCGGCCGGGCTCGGGAAATCTCATACATGCTCGGCAGGGCGGGTGCATGCGCAGTAAAGTGATGGTGCTGCCTGGCGCCATTTTTGAATGTCCGGTGCCGCGCTCCGTCCATTTTCGTTCATTTCGCCACAGTGACAGTGCGGAGGAGGAGGAGGTCGGTCCTGTCTCTGCCTGGAAATGTTGGAGCCTGTGAAGAGTCAGGGATTCCCACCACCACAGCACTGTGCCCCTACCTGCACCATCAGCCGTGTGGGTAGAGTGGAGGGGACTTCATGGTGGAGACAGTAAGTGGCTGGCAGACTATTATGCTGTCTGAGGGACGGAGACTGTCGGATCATCCACGGCAATGAACAGACCAGGCACACAAGCAAGGCAAGCCTGCAGACTCAAAGCTCTCAGGTGGAGATACAGCTCAAAACAAAGCCTGGGCCGAGGTGGAGAGAGACTGTCACTGTAGGAGGTGAGTTATTTATCATCTGTGCTTCATTGTGTGCTCATTCTTTCCCTCTTATGGTAGAGTGGGCTGCTGGGGACCAGGCCTGCCTGGTAACTGCCTGGTGGTTTCATGGTAGTCATCTGTGTTGCACTGCTGAAGTGCTGTCAGAGTCAGTCGTCAGAGTCAGAGTCAGTCGTTTTCATATGTGCCCAAATCTTGTCTTCCCTGAGCCGGGAGGGGGTAGCAGTCTGTTTTCTGGGCACTGCAGCCTGAGGCTCTTTTGCTGTCGGGGGCAAAGACTGTGTCTCTCAGTGGGGGCAAAAGCAGTATCTTTGGGGGGGCAAAGGCTGTCTGTGTGTGTGTCTCTCTCTGTCTGTGCGGACATAGGTGACAAAAAACTGATGGGTTATAATAACCTGCCTTGCTATATAAAACAATGTTTTTTTGCTTTCAGATCTACTTGAAATCACATTACTAACTGTATATTGTAGTTGTTTGTAGATTAAGTACCGAAATTTGCACTTAAAACTGCAATTTTGGAACTTTTTGAAATGCCAGTAAAAATGTGGCGGTGTCAGTAAATTTTGGGTGTTGCGCCAGTGAATTTTAGCTTGGTAGGGTGGCAGCACTGCCCCTGAGCAGTGCAATTCCTGCATCTATCCAGCGGCTGCTATGACATGGCTATTTCATGGTAATATTCTTATTACAGGGAATATGTATATAATGACTATTATTCCGGCCTAAATTCTGTTTGTTTTATTTCAGCGGTTCCGGTATTGGACCCCATAATGAAGAATCAGGAAGTTGTTTGTGTCGGTGAGAAGTTGGATCTCTCCTGTAGGATTCATTCATTTTACCCGTCAGACATACAAGTCACATGGTACACAGAAGATGACATCATAATATCACCACCCACCACTGCCCCCCTCCCGAATAATGAAGGACTCTATCATGTGACCAGCACTTCCAGTTACACCCCAACAATGAAGGATCTGGGGAAGAAATTCCGATGTCAGGTTCAGCATGTCAGCCTATCGAGACCAAAACCCGTCATCTGGACACTGGAAGAATTATGTAAGTGGGACAAATCTCTCCATATAATGTCATTTCACCTTCTGAGACTCGATAAACAACAGCGCCACAAAAATATTTGGGGACTTGGATCTCAAAACACAATCATAAAATAAATCAAGAAAATAAAAAATCTGTGTGATCCAAAAGGAGAAAATCGCAAAGAAACATTCCAATATTGTGCTATATAAACTTCTCAAAGGTGTTTTTCATGTCTCTGTGTGTAACATCCAGTGTAATCCTTCACCATTCACACTAAATGACCTCACCAGAGATAATGGCTGGTCAAGTTATAGAACAGCTACTGCGCACATTGCTGATCCCTTTAAAGGTTAATGGCTCCAGACTGCATCCCTGAACCCTCTCATACAGGTCACACATAGAGTAGAACATAGTGGAGATTATGATCATAGTGTCTGACACTAGGGAACAACTCTTGTTCATGTAGCCTATTGTCTCCGGCTGGTGATTCAAGCCACAAGCAGGACACTGGCATGCACAGTGACATCAGTGTCCTTGTCCCGCCCTACGCGTTTCATCATGTGACGTGCTAGTGTCAGGAAGCAAAAGCTCTGCTGACTATCATCATCCAATCATGTGCAAGCAAAAATGCTGTTTTTTTATTTTCCTTGCACGTGATCGGATATTCTTTGCAAAGTGAAACTTTACCTCATTTACTAAGATCTGGAGCAACTGCACTTTGCAGAGTGCACAGCGTATTTGCCTTTAGTAAATCAACCCTTATGAATATGTGGGTGTTTTGATTATTTTAATTAAAGCCTGTTTTTTTCAAATGTTTTTACACTATGGAAGCCTTCCTTCTATCCTGCCTCTACAGTGCCTTGAAAAAGTATTCACACCCCTTGAAGTTTTCCACATTTTGTCATTACAACCAAAAACGTAAATGTATTTTATTGGGATTTTATGTGATGGACCAACACAAAGTGTCACATAATTGTGAAGTGGAAGGAAAATGATAAATGATACAAATAAATATCACCACACATAGCGTTTTGCTTTTAGGCCAAAAAGTTGAATTTTGGTCTCCTCTGACCAGATCACCTTCTTCCACATGTTTGCTGTGTCCTCCACATGGCTTCTCACAAACTACAAACAGGACTTCTTATGACTTTCTTTCACCAATGTCTTTCTTCTTGTCACTCTTCCATAAAGGGCAGATTTGTGGAGAACACGACTAATAGTTGTCCTGTGGACAGATTCTCCCACCTGAGCTGTGGATCTCTGCAGCTCCTCCAGAGTTACCATGGACCTCTTGGCTCTTCTCTGATGAATGCTCTCCTTGCCCGGCCCGGTCAGTTTAGGTGGACGGCCATGTCTTGGTAGGTTTGCAGTTGTGCCATACTCTTTCCATTTTCCGATGATGGATTGAACAGAGCTCCGTAAGATGTTCAAAGCTTGGGAGATTTTTTTATAACCTAACCCTGCTTTAAAGTGTTTGTTAACCCCCCCCCAAAAAAAACAGATCCTGTTCCCTTAGAGCATGTTATACAGCACAGTGCTTGTGCTGTGTCATTTGCCCCCCTGTAACACCTGTAATACCTGGCTGATCCTGCCTGGCTATACCCTCCCCTCTGCAAACTGACCACGATAATCAGGGCTGCTGACACCATGGTCAGTTTACGTGATTCCGTCATCCACAGTCTGCTATCTGCTCTCCTGTGTCCTCTCTGTTGTCCTCCCCTCACTGCCTGTCTGCCATTACCAGCATCCATAAAACCCAATCCCCCCCCCCCACTCCTGCTGCTCTCCCCACTCCAGCTTATCTCCTCTGTACCATAATAACTAGTGTCCCTGTGTAATGTAAAAAGTCTTCTGATCTGTAACTATATGATCTCCGCTCCGAGTGCTCAGCTGACGAGCGGCTCTTTCTCTCTCTCTCTCCTCTCCTCCCCGGCTGACATCAGTGGGACTGCTCGGCCCCGCCCACTGCAGCTATGTGCCAGAGAGTGAAGAGAGCTGACAAGTCAGCTGAGCGCCCACAGCGGAGCTCATATAGGTACAGATCAGAAGATTTTTTATATTACACAGGCACAGGGACACTTGTTATTATGGTACAGAGGAGATAAAATAATGTAGCTGGAGTGGGTTAACAACCACTTTAAACTTCTCCACAACTTTATCCCTGACCTGTCTGGTGTGTTCCTTGGCCTTCATGATGTTGTTTGCTCACTAAGGTTCTCTAACAAGCCTCTGAGGGCTTCACAGAACAGCTGTATTTATACTGAGATTAAATGACACAGGTGGACTATTTACTAATTAGGTGACTTCTGAAGACAATTGGTTCTACTAGATTTTAGTTAGGGGTATCAGAGTAAAGGGGGCAGAATACAAATGCCCCCCCCCCAACACTTTTCACATATTTATTTGTATTACTTATCATTTTCCTTCCACTTCACAATTATGTGTCACTTTGTGTTGGTCTATCACATAAAATCGCAATAAAATACATTTATGTTTTTGGTTGTAACATGACAACATGTGGGAAATTTCAAGGGGTGTGAATACTTTTTCAAGGCACTGTATGTGTGATCGGGACCTGTATGAGAGGGTTCAAGGACCGAGTCTGGAGTAATTATCGTGGAGTCATTAACCTTAAAAAGGGATCAGCAATGTGCGCAGTAGCTGTTCTATAACTTGACCAGCCATTATCTCTGGTGAGGTCATTTAGTGTGAATGGTGAAGGATCACACTGGATGTTACACACAGGGGCATGAAAAACACCTTAGAGAGGTTTATATAACACAATATTGGAATGTTTCTTTGTGATTTTCTCCTTTTGGATCTCACAGACTTTTTATTGATTTCTGATTGGACAATAATTTTTTGGGCACTTTTTTTTCTATTATTCGCACTTCATTAGCACTTTATGATTATTCAATTTTTGCACAATATTATTGGATTGTTTTTTATATATTGGTAATTTTATATGATATGTTATTTACTGCTTATTTTATCAAATATTGTATATGAGTGAAAACTATTATTTAGTCACTAGTGCAATTAATGAGAGAGCCCAGAGGGTCGTACAGACCAGCGCTGCTTGTTTTTTTCTAACTACCTTTCTGAGACTCCCTTATATGCGATAATATGGAGACACTTATTACTTCCGGGGGATTGGATGTGACAGGAAGTTCCCTCCACAATGACAGGACAGTGCAGTCTGGACAATGTGTCCTTCCAATATCCCGATATTATACAGAGGGGGGTCTCATTTATTAGTGGTACTCCTTTTTTTTTCCCTTTTTTTAAAAATGTTATTTCATGATGTATAACACTGGGCTTCCTCTATATTGCAGGCTCTCCGCCCACTCTGGATAACATACAATGTGACCCCGCACAGCCTGAGCTTGGGAAGACGGTGACATTATCCTGTGCAATCAGTAATATGTATCCTGGAAATCCTATCATTCGGTGGTATCGGGGATTAACCAAATTCAAGTATGGTGATTGGACAGAAAATTTCAAGAAAGACCCGGAATCCAGGATCTGCTCCGGAACCACAAAGCTGACATTCACTCCGACATCTGAAGAACACGGAGTTCACATCCGCCTGGAGATCACTCATGGTGGAAAGACAATTGTAAAAGAATATCCGCTACATCTGAAAGGTAATGAGATCTTCATTCTCCTTCTAGATAATGGTGATAGGTTCAGTAGATGGATGATATATAGACAGTGATGTCCTGTGAAGGTGAGGCTGTAATAAAACCAGAATATGAACACACAGACAGTACAATAGTACAAGAGGCCGCATATGGCGGAGTGTACAGAGAGTTTTCCATCTCCATTACTACACAATGTTGATAGTGATGAGATATACCGACCAATGAAGAATTCCCCCCCAATGTACTGTGATGGGGGGGCTGGGAGGAGATCTGATCTTATAGAAGAGAACCTTCATATTGCTTTATCCATCTACAATAATACAGCTACAGAGAGGGAGACTTCCACACTATACAATCATTTCATACAATCAGCCTTTACATGATGCCATGATAACATTGGAAGGGCTTCAGGTGGTGAGTCTGGGCTTAGGAAGTTCCTCATGTGTGTAGTGGTGGTTGGAAATGTAGTCATTGGTCCTATAATATGTGTAGCGGGTGGTTGGAAATGTAGTCCTATAATATGTGTAGCGGGTGGTTGCTATGAGTTACTACATCCATACATTTCACCCTTCTGCCAGTCACCCATTAGACACACTCCTTTAGTCAATGAACAGTCTTTTGCTTGTTTTTGTTATTTTATGGGATTGAACTTGGTTGGGGAAGGGACATGGGAGGCCCATAGAAACAATGAATAGTTGAAATGTTATAGCAATAGATACACTTCTTCCGATAGGATGTAGAAATTAGCGCGTCACATTCTTGAGATAAGACAAGATGGCTGACAATGAACTTGACAGACTTTTACCTCAGAACCTCTCTTCCTGTCACAGTCTTAGTATTCCTGTCACGCCATCAGATATGACTAGGCCTCACTCTGAATAAGTCCCAGTTTAAGTAGAAGATGAAACCATTGAAGGCCTGGAGCCTGCAGTACCCCTCATGGCAACAACCGGTACCTTTAGTAGATTTAATGATGATGGACTACTGATCCCAGCGGTCCGACTTGCAAATCCAGCCCATCCTCATGGCTGCATTAATTTGACCCAAACTCCACAGTCTCTCCCTCTGGCTCTACACCCAGCTCCCCTGGCATGTCTCTTCCAGATCTCTCCATTGTGCTTCCACTCGCCGACACCTTCCCTGGATCCTTCCTGAAGGACTTACTCCAGACCATGCAGACCAACTGTCTCTCCTAGCTCCTGTTCCAGGACACCTCTCCATGACCGTGTTATGATAGGCTCCCTCCCAGCTCCCGAGCTCCTCCGCCGGGGTTACACCCCCCCCCAGATGGAGGTGTCCCTCCAGCACCACAGTCTAGCACTCCATCCTTCAGTTCACCCAGCCGACAACTCCTCCCCCAGCAGGCTGACCATGAGTATATGTAGGAGGCCTGCCCCCTGCTAATCCTAGATGGGGATTGGTCAGAGCTCCTCACATGTACCTCATGTCGCACTCAGCTCTGCCCCCTTTCCATAACATTCTCTCTGGAAACAGGGGAGGCGCCCAAGAGCTGAAGTACATGTCAGTCACCCACTGCTACACTAAACCACTTCCTGCCCCCAGGACAAAAAGCTCACAGCATACGCCTGCTTAAATGTACCTGTACTGGCAGATTACACAAAACCCGACACTCAGCACCTACCTAAAGGTAGAGGGTGCTACATATGATTGGATGAAAAATGGTGGCAGAGCCGCCAAGAGGTGAATAGCTGAGAAAAGAGGAAGGCAGATGGGTGGAAATATAACCCGGGTCAGTACAGCTTTAAGTCTCTCTAATTAAGAATAGACACCAGAGCTGGTTACAGTAAGTGGTGTTAGCTGAGTCTGGAGGTGTGGAAGGAGGTGCAGCATTGTACTAACATGGAGTGACATCGACCCAGAAACTTCAATTACATGTATAAAAATAATAGTAGATGACTGTGGGGGAGGGGACATTAGAATGTAAGCTCCTTTGTATAGAGACTGATGTGACTGTGGGGGAGGGGACATTAGAGTGTAAGCTCCTCTGTATAAAGACTGATGTGACTGTGGGGGAGGGGACATTAGAGTGTAAGCTCCTCTGTACAGAGACTGATGTGACTGTGGGGGGAGGGGACATTAGAGTGTAAGCTCCTCTGTATAGAGACTGATGTGACTGTGGGGGGAGGGGACATTAGAGTGTAAGCTCCTTTGTATAGAGACTGATGTGACTGTGGGGGAGGGGACATTAGAGTGTAAGCTCCTCTGTATAAAGACTGATGTGACTGTGGGGGAGGGGACATTAGAGTGTAAGCTCCTCTGTACAGAGACTGATGTGACTGTGGGGGGAGGGGACATTAGAGTGTAAGCTCCTCTGTATAGAGACTGATGTGACTGTGGGGGAGGGGACATTAGAGTGTAAGCTCCTCTGTACAGAGACTGATGTGACTGTGGGGGAGGGGACATTAGAGTGTAAGCTCCTCTGTACAGAGACTGATGTAATTGGTTCAGTGATCTCTGTACAGCGCTGCGGTACCCTGTTTCCCCGAAAATAAGCCCTACCCTGAAAATAAGACCTACAAGGACTTTAACTAGGGCTTATTTGGGGGGTAGGGCTTATATTGCAGCCTTCACCGACAATCACGCTAGGTCTTATTTTCGGGGAAACAGGGTATATGTCAGAGCTATATAAATGTAAAATAATAATAATAATGTGTGACTGTGGGGGAGGGGACATTAGAGTGTACATTTTTGGTTTATTAAAAATCTTACAAACTAAATAAATACATATTTATATATATGTGACGGATCTCGTATACCAAACCCACCCGCGGCCGACAGACTCGCCATAACCAGCCCTTAACCCCCCAATCACGAGGCAAACCACACAGGTGTTGAGGGTTAAACACGCAGAGCATAAACTGTTTATTAAATACAAAACATCCACCTTTATACACAGTTAGGGACACTCCCCTTAGCCTTGTCATAGAGGGGGAGGGAACAAGGAAGAACCAATGGGAACTCAACACTTGTACTTTGAAACAGAAACAAGAGTTGAAACACATAAAGGGATTATGATAAGCAGGCAGCCCCTCCTGAGATGTGTCTCCAGACCTTTTGTCTACAGGCCATGACCCAACATAATTACACCAATAACAAGAGGGGGGATGGGATGTAGCTGATCTAGGGAACTTCATTACATTATCTCAATGCCATTTTGTCCCCAAGTCGCGTAGCTCCATGCTTTGGGAATACCGCCGTCTTGTATATGCCTTTATCAGCTAAAAGTACATTGTTTGTGGAATAAAAGTATATATTTAGCCCAGCCGGGCCAATAGGTTTAGGTAGCCGGAAACTACTCCACGAGCCCAGCCACAGATACCGCGTTCACCCGGTTCCGATGAATCGGCAACCACGGACACAAATGTCTAGAGGTGACATCTTCTCCAGGTGGTGGGAGAAGGCAAATAGCCCTCCAAATCTCTCGTTCTCTGCTGGGCCATAGTCTGTGGATAGGAGGCCAGACCATAACCCCTCCAAAAAACACAGTGATAGTGGGTTCTGTCACAATATATACAAAATAAATAAAAATATATATAAACAAAAATAGTTTACATCAGCATAGCAAAAACATAAAGAAAACTAAATATACCAACCTAAACAAAGCCCCTCCCCCCACCTAAACACACCCTCAGGCTAAGAAATCATTACACATGTAACCCATGAATGCGGCCTTTTTCCAAAACTCCAATCTTATATAAAACTCTAGGGGACGTGAAAGGACAGAAAGAAAGCCGCACACCCAGAGACTGACAAAAAGCAGCTACAGAGACCTGACATTCCTCCTCGCCTTTGTCCAGACCCCCGGTCACCACCTGTCCTTCTCAAGCCCCCGAATCTTCCCAACCTCATCCAGAATGTCGTGCACCACCACCTCGACAGGAAGGACTTTTTTCCGAATGGAAACCCAACACCATGCATTCCATGTGAAGAAACGGACTACTAAGCTAACTAGATAAAATGTGTCTCAAAATCAAAATCCTGATGTGTCTCAAAGGCACCTTACGAACACTCCGCATAACTCAAGCCGGAGAGGAAAAGGATACCCAGAGCCCCACTCACCCTCTTGTAGACTTCTATACTGAAGGGGCACTGAAGCAAGAAGTGGTCCATTGTCTCCTCCACCCCACCACATTGTACTCTTGGACAACCACAGTTCTGCGCAGAGCGATGCTTCAGGTTGCCCTTTACATAGAGTCTGCCATGAAATGAGCGCCAGGCCAAATCCCGATTCTCTCTAGATTGAGCAAATGCAGACCCTCCCTCATAACAGGGCCTGGGCAATCCCTCAAGGCCAGTGGCTCACTAAAGGCAGATTCAACAACCCTCCTCTCCAGGGTCTTCCTAGGAAGAGACCTAATTTCCTCCGCCGTCACTCGCCACTGCCGAAGCATTTTCAGGCATGGAGCAACATAGGCTGGGAGCTCACCATGTCGAAACCTCAGGCTTTTCACTGGCCCACCATTCTCCCAGCTTCCCAGAAAAGACCTAAACCAGGACTGAAAAATACCAACCCACCCTGGCGGTTCCTCTGCCAGCATGGTAGCAAAATTATGTTTCAAAAACATCAGAGAATAAAAAAACACCGGGTTGACCATACCTAGGCCACCCATCTGCCTGGGAAGGTAGGTTACAGACCTCTTAACGAGATTCGGTTTGTTCCCCCATAATAGTTGGAAGAAACAGCTGTAGATTCTCACATAGAAGGACACTGGCAAAACACAGACAAACATGACATACAGAAATACTGGAATCAGCTAAGTTTTAATCAGGTCAATCCTTTCCCTGTAAGAGATTTTCCAGTCCTTCCAGGTGGCAACCTTGGCATCGGCATCTTGCAGCCTGCTTTCCCAATTTGCGAGGCCATAATCGATGGGACCAAATTTGAAAATCCATCTGGCCCAGGCGACTTCTTAAGGGCAAGCTTATTAATAGCCTTAACCACCTCATCTGCTGTGATGTCCTCTGTCAAACTTGCAAGAGAACTGCCATATCCCAGTCTTGGGATAGAAACCAGAAAACTTGATTTTCCTGCCCGATCAAGGTCCCTCCTGCCCAGGAGGTCAGCATAATATGACCTGGCGGCAGGGGCGGATCCAGGGGGCAATTGCCACCCCTCAAAAATAGTACAGACTCCAAGGCTTTCTCCCTCCACCACCACACCAGATTTGCGTTACGAGGCTTCTAAATGCAGCAGCAGGGACTTTATTTCTACTTCCCCTGGCTCTCCCAAAGTCCCAGGTGGCCTAAAATATATTCCCTGGGCCCCAGCAGTTCATTTAGAGGGGGTCAGTGGCATCACTATGGGGGTCTGGAAGTGATGTGACACAGGGGCCGCTGCTACACACTGGCAGATTTGCAGCACAGCGGTGTGAGTGTCACTTCACTTCCCTGTCAGGCGGAGTGATCTCCACCCGAAAGGAGCTTCCTAGTCCCGGCTGGTGTGACGTCACGATTCAGGGGCGGCAGGATTGAAGACAAGATGGACCTGTAGCCAGAGCTCAGTGCACTGCAAGTAAGTGATCACTTAGCTAAGGAATTGTTATGTTAATTAGCTACGGCGGGCATTCTTATGTTAATGAGTTAACACCTTGTGAAGAGGTTAACGCTTTGGGGGAGGGGAGGGTTAAATAATTTACAATGGTAATTGTAATATGGCACATGGAGGGGGTTAATGTACTCACTGATGTATTACTGACCAGTGGCAATTAACCCCTCTGTGCAGCATTAATGACAGTGGCACTATCAATGTTAATTAACCCCTTTTATGCTACAGCATGAAGGGGTTTATAAACACTGCCACTAATGCAGCACAAAGGGGTTAATTAATTGCCACTGGTCAGTAATACATCATTGAGTACATTACCCCCTCCATGTGTCATATTACAATTACTCATCATTATCATCATCATCATTATCATCATGATAATCACACAGTACAGGTGCGTTGAGCCACAGCCCCTGTATTGTGCGATTATCATGATAATAATGATATAGAATGACAGAAAAAAATCATCTTTAGGCTTCATTTACACAGGGCGTTCTGCAGACATGCGTCTAAAATGCAGGGCTGTCTTTTACTGGCTTGGGGATGCATAAAGTGTTCCATGCATCCCAATGCCGGCATCCCATTTATTTCTACTGAGACACACAGCCGCTATATCCCAATATGTCATGCGTGCGGATCCCAGAATGCAGGCAGGGTTTATTCAAGGACCCGAACCAGCATGTCATATTGGGATATAGCGGCTGTGTGTCTCAGTAGAAATAAATGGGATAAAACCACCCCGCTAGCGGGCAAATAGCGGCGCTAAAACGGCGCTAAAAATAGCGCCGCTTTACCACCGACGCCCACCCAGTGTGAAAGTAGCCTTATTTCCTGGCAGTGCCCCTCCCGAGACCAGACTCTGGATCCGCCCCTGCCTGGCGGTTTCTAGGATCCCGGACTTGGACTTTGTCAAGGAACCTGTACTGTCAACCAGGCCAACAACTGACTTAACTGCTCAACCTTGTTTACAATTCTGGTAAAGGTCAGGCGAGTGATATTTCCCATAATCCCTTTCCAGAACCAAATTGGCATGCCTGTCATATTGACACTCCCTGAGCAGAAGTTTAAACTCAGAGTTCATCCCCGGATCCCCATTATTCGACACAAGCCTATCAGGCTTCCCTTCGCAGACGCTGGTAGGTGACATACTTATCAAGCTGTTTATTTCTTCCTAAGGCCTTGAAAAAACCCAACAATCCTTTGTTTTGTAAGCTCCCACCACTCTGACCTACTGCTGCAAAAGTCCATGATTGATACCTGTGCCTGAAAAAAATCCCCAAAGGATTGACTCACCTTCACATTGTCCAGGAGTGCCGAATTTAACTTCCAGGTACCCTTCCCCTTAGGTGGTGTATCGGGGCTATTCAGTCACAGACAGAATACAGAAAACTCCACTGCCTGACACACTGGTGCTGAGAAGGCAGAGTTCCCCTTTAAAAAAAAAACTATCTATTCTAGTCTGACTATTACCTCGCTGAAAAGTGAATCCCGTGTCGTCTGGACAGCAATGAATGTGCACATCAAGACCTACCTCTCTAGCTATAGTAAAAGAAGACCAGAGCCTCTCAGGAAAGGATTCTTCAACGAGGAGCACACAGGTATTAGGAAAGTTCAAATTGAATCTTTATTAATAAACAATCCACCCACATTAAATTATTAGCAACAATGACCTCCATCAAGAAATATAAAAATCGTAAGTAGTACTAGTAACAGACACACCACTCACAACCTCCTCATGTACTCGGACTCCCCGGTAGCCGGATACCAATTCAGATCACACATTTAAATAGGCATAATAAAGCAGCAGAAAAAATTCTGTAAAGTGCCAAAAAAAATGGGATAAGTCCTCAATATGTAGTAGCAGTCTCTATTAAAAATAGTTGGTGGCTGACCTGCCAATATACGATGAAAGGAGTTGGAATACAATGAGGTAAAAAGCAGCTGGAATATGATCAGAATGAGTCCTTGGAAGATGAATCAAACGTTCATTGAGTTAAAACACAATAATAATCCACGCTGTTCCAAAAAGTTCATCTGTTCGCCGGGCAATAGAGGGGAGGATTGGGGGTAGGTTGGAAATAGGTAGCAAGGTGGGTGCTGTGAATGTAGGGGCGTCTAGCTGATGCGTTTTAATCGGCAGGCGATTTTCTTCAGAGCTAGAGAAGTACTGGATCACTAGCAGCTAAATAGTAAAACCATTATCCTAATTAGCAGCAGCGGTTTCCAGTCAGACTACCCACATTCCAAGGTTAACCCTAAAAGCTCATTTAACACTGTGCAGATAGAGATCTCTGATAAACCCAGACCCAAGCACACACACATCCATATAGATAAATTAGTAAACTTAGCTTACAATACATGGAGAGAAAGAAGAGGAAGAGTATTCTCTGTAAAGGTAATGAATAAGAAAGAAATGATTATTATAATGGAGAGAAACAAAAAATGCTTATCTTGAGAGGTCCCCATTAGGCATAGTCAGGTGAATAATTGGAGATTTAGATGCCGGCTTGAAATAATAAACTGACACTCATAAATGAATGTGTATGCATATACGTAGTTGACCAGCAAATAATATAGGGTAGTTATAGTTCTTGAAATCAAGTAAAATGGACTAGATGAGAGACATAATTAGGATATAGAATATAGAAAAAGAGAGAAGCATGTATAGAGGTGATCTAAGATGTCTCTTAGCTAAAAAGACATTACAATCCCATATATACTGTCGTTGTGAGTATCAATCTACATATGTATGTATTCCTAATGATTGGGATTCTAAGAAAACAGAGAGATTACACTCATTGTTCAAACCGGCAGGCTGGAGGGAATTTAAAAGTTGAATCCACATTTTTTCTTTTTGGTACAGTATTCGATCAAAGTCTCCCCTTCTGAGGGGCAAGTTCAGTCTATAGATACCTTTGATCCGAAGGCCACTCAGATCACCTCCATGTTCATTAAGAAAATGTAGAGGGAGTGGGCGTTCAACATCTTTCTTGAGGATACTTTGGATGTGTTCACTGATCCTGACCTTAAGTTGTCTTTTTGTTTTGCCCACGTAGATTTTACCACAAGGGCATGTGACCATATAGATCACCTGTGTGGTGGAGCAGTTAATAAATTCTTTAATTTTTGGCCTGTGGAATCAGTGAACACATCCGTCCTCTCAACATATCTACAGATAGAACATTTTCCACATGAGAAGCTACCCCTCAGAGGGGGAAGATCACTAAGCCAATTCTTACTAGAGGATCTTATATATTCGGAATGAGACAGAATATCTCCAAGATTTTGGGATCTACGTGCTGTCATCACCGGACGATCACCAATAAATCTCCAAAAGATAGGGGCATCCGATAAGATGTGCCAATGTTTGGAGTGAATATCCTTTACCTGGTCCCACTGAGACCCGAACTTTGTAATTATTCTAATGAGATTTTGGGAAGAGTGTCCCTGTTTGTCCTTGGGTGAAATAGTCAACAGTTCCTCTCTTTTGGTATTTATAGCTCTTTTCTTAGCCCTCCTAATGGACCTATGAGAATAACCTCTTTCCCTGAATCGTGTATAGAGCTCAGCAGAAATCAGCATCCGAGGAGCAGTTCCTTCTGATTCTCAGGAATTGGCCAATTGGAATTCCCTGGATCAGAGCGCGGGGGTGGTGGCCAGTTGCCTCAAGGTGGGTATTAGCCGCCGTGTTTTTGCGGAACGTCTTAGTCATTAAACGTTCACCCTGGACACTGATGTAAAGATCCAGAAACAAAATTGTGTCTGGATCATAAATATATGTGAAACGAAAGTTTCTATCATTGGTGTTTAGTTCCTGCATAAACATATCCAGCTGTTGGGGGTGCTGCCCCAGATCATGAAAATATCATCAATGTACCTCAGCCACAGCTTGCTGTGGCTGAGGTACAGTGGCGAGACGTACACCGACTCCTCCTCCCATAAGCCCAGATGGAGACATGCAAAGGACGGGGCCCATGGTGCTCCCATGTAGGTACCCATTCTCTGCTGAAATTAGGATCCAAGAAATTGGAAACAGTTATTAGCCAATATAAATTCAAGGAGTTCTAGAATAAACTTGTTTTGGGCTGCAAGTAATGGAAAGCTCTTTTCCAGGAAGTGGCCAACACCCTGGAGACCCCACTCGTATAAGGATTCCACACCATCCCCACGAGCAGAGCCCCCTCCAGGCAGACAACGTTGTTAATTTTCCTAAGCACATTCCTCGTATCCCTGACAAAGGAAGGCAAGTCGTAAACTAGTTGTTTGATCAATGCATCTGTGTACTTGCCTATCCTCTCCAGGGGTCCCTTAATAGCGGAGACTATAGGTCTCCCTGGGGGATTGGTTAGGGATTTGTGCAGCTTGGAAATAATATAAAATGTTGTTATATTAAATTCACGTACCGACAGATGGTGAAGTTCTTTCTTAGAGATTAAATTGGCTTCTAACGCAAAAAGCAATTTTTCATTAAGGATCTGAACAATCTTAGGGAAGGGATTTTCAGTTCGTTTTTGAATAGGTAGAGGTATCCAATAGTTGGTGCATAACTTCCTGTTCATATTGCTGTCCTGACAGGAGGACAATGTTGCCCCCCTTGTCACTACCTTTTATTACCACATCAGGTGCTTCTTGAAGTTCTTTTAGCGCACATCTCTTTTTTCTGGATAGATTGTCGGACCCCTCCAATTCCACTTTACTTTCCTGAGATCCTTCTGTACTTGATCGAGAAATAGTTTTATCCATTTATGTTTCGAAATGGGGGGCATTTTAGAAGATTTTATAGTCAGATTAGAGGGTCTATTATTAATACCTAAATTTGGGGAGACTTCCGAATCAGACTCTGAGTCGGGATTCTCGTGAAGTAGTGATATTAGGTTATTTAGTGCCTCCTGTTCCTCTAAGTTATTTGGATCCAGAGACTGTGTGTTTTCACGATTGGAATGCCAAGATCTGAAGATTACCTTACGTAAAAAGAGACTGATGTCTTTGAACACCTCAAACTCATTCATGACGGATTTGGGTGAAAAGAAGAGACCCCTCTTAAGTAAAGAGATGTGGTAATTGTATAGGGTATTAGGAAAGTTCAAATTGAATCTTTATTAATAAACAATCCACCCACATTAAATTATTAGTAACAATAACCTCCACCAAGAAATATAAAAATCGTAAGTAGTACTAGTAACAGACACACCACTCACAACCTGCTCATGTACTCAGACTCCCCGAGGTAGCCGGCTACCAATTGAGATAACGCATTTAAATAGGCATAATAAAGCAGCAGAAAAAATTCAGTAAAGTGCCAAAAAAAAGGGGGATATCACTGTAGTTTTAACGACTTTAACCCCTTTTATACTCGGGGTGTCGTGACAGGGGACACAATGTTTCACCAAACCTCCTCAACCAGACCCATAAATCCTCAGGGGGTATAGACTCATTACTTGTCAGGATAGTCACATTCTTTATCAAGGGCTGAAGTGAGACAACTTTAGGGACAAGCCCCTTTCAGTCCGGCTGGCCCCCATATACACGCTCAAACCACTCCCAAAACAGATCCAGCGATTCTGGATACACAAATGACAAATCACATTCATAGGAACCAGCCGGACTGATGAGAGCATAAATAATCTCCACCTTAAAACCCATGGCTAGGATCTTATCCACAACCACCCTTCTGATATGTGGAATATCTCCTCCTTCCCACCTGAGCTGTACCACATTCCTGCGTTTAATGGAAGAAGGTGCGTTAGGTGAAAGTCACACAACTATCTCCCTTCCACCAGCAGTAGTATGACTTTGTCCCGACACAGCCTTAGCATAATTCATAACTGGGACAGATGACACATTAACTGGTTGCATAGGAATATTAACTGGCTGCATAGAAAGCTCTGCAATCTGGTTTGGTAAATTACCACCACTTGATCCTCCCTCCTCCCCTCCAGCACAACAGTCCCGCTCACCATAGCCTCAGAAATACCACAGATACCAGCAATCCCATTATCAAGTAAAGTCTTCTGTTTAGAAAAAACACTACCTGTTTCGGTGTTCATACGGCCCTCCTGCTCTGCAGTTTCAATGTTCATGCGACATTCCTGCTCTGCACTGTTTTTTCCACTAAGTTGTTCATCAATTTTCATTATTTTTCCATCAGTTTTATATTATTTAATGTGCAACCCTGCACTATATGTCTAATGTTGGGACTATTCACCTTTTTGCTTATAAGCACATTTGGACACATTTGGGGATTAATATAAGTTCGTACCGTGGTATTTTATTTAACTTCATTTTTGTTTTGTTTGGTTGCCACTATTGATTTTTTTATCAATTGTCACCTAATTAATTTGTGTTGATTAATCACAGGGTGTACACCTGCATGTAGGTATGAGACTGATCTGCTAGCACAGTCCACTCAGGTAACGGTGGACATCTAGATCCACTACCTAATGAGGGATAAAGGGGTGCATTTATTATTATATAGTACCTGGTTCCTTTTGAGGTTCATTAAATTATAAGTCAAGGTACCCAGATAAGGTAGCGCCATCCACCCCTAATCAATTCCTTTCATTATTCAACTCACCCCTTCGGGGGTAAGTGCAAGGGGAGGCTGCAAGCCTCTAGGTCCGTCAGCGCGGAAACCCTTCCCTTATTTTCTATATAAATGTATAATAATAATAGTGTGTGACTGTGGGGGAGGGGACATTAGAGTGTAAGCTCCTCTGGTACAGAGACTGATGTAACTATTTCATATTCTTCCTCTGTAGGTCTCCCTGTGGTCAGTGAGATCTACAGTGATCGCAGGAATCCAGACTATGGAAAGCCTCTAACCTTGCGCTGTGATGTGATCGGTTGCAATCCCAGAGACACCCCTGAGGTCACCTGGTCAGGTTCTGGAGGAGTGCTGGAGAAAGGACAGCAGAGAGAGACTCGAGGCGGCGGAGACAATTTGTCCTGTTCTCTGACTATAACACCAACAGCTCGGGATTATGGGAAAGTCTATTCCTGCAGGGTGACATGCAAGGGCATGAAAAATCCTATTGAGAAGAAAATACACCTGAGGCTCCCAGGTAAGTAACTAGAAGGGAATCTGGAAACATAAACTTATAAACTTCATAAGGACTGTAATGAAAGTTACACTGTTTGAATCTTGCAGTGCTCAGAACTTTATATTATAATACATCTGATATCAGAGATAAAGGACATTGATATATAACATACTATGGGCCCAATTCACAAAGATGTAACCCAAAGATAAGGATCTTTATTTTAGCCATGTGACTGTCATTTTAGATCTCATCGGACTCAACTGAAAATAACTGTCACTGTTTTTTAAATAACCATCTTTATTATGGTGTTAGCTTTATGAAGTGAGACTCCTGTCCTTATTGGTGAGAATGTATAATGGGGGGGAGGCGGGGTCCTGGCTATATGTACACTGGGGATTATTTGCTGAATCTCTGCTACAAATGGGAGATAGGTGAAGGGGGGAACTCTGGGGAAAGTTTCCTGTATCAGCCTGTACAGCCCTCCATGACAAGAACTGGATATAATTATTGCAGCACTTCTACTAAAGTGTTTGATGGGCAGTTACTTTGTAAAACATGGGCAACAAATTCTATTCTGTTGTAGGCATCCTGAGTTGCAGCTAGGCTGTAGTCAGCTTGAGCTCTGATTGTCTCTGTGTTTGTTGGGTTTCCCCTAAGTTCCGGATATTGTTTACTTTTGCCTGTTGGTGTTCTCCAGCAGATAGACCAAGAAGAATCAGTGTTGTGAATTACGAATATTTATTTTCTTGTAGAGCAAGGGTGTCAAACTCAATTTTATCATGGGCCGAATCAGCCGTATGGTTGCTCTCAAAGGGCCGGTCGTATCTGGGCATGAGCTACGTACAGAGTGCAGAGTTCAGGAGAGGGTTACGTACAGAGTTAAGGAGTGCGTTATGTACAGAGTTGAGGAATGCGTTACGTACAGAGTTGAGGAGCGCGTTGCGTACAGAGTTGGGGAGCGCGTTACGTACAGAGTTGAGGAGTGCATTATGTACAGAGTTGAGGAGTGCGTTATGTACAGAGTTGAGGAGTGCGTTATGTACAGAGTTGAGGAGTGCGTTACGTACAGAGTTGGGGAGCGCGTTACGTACAGAGTTGAGGAGCGCGTAACGTACAGAGTTGAGGAGCGCGTTACGTACAGGGTTCAGGAGTGCGTTACATACAGAGTTGGGGAGTGTGTTATGTACAGAGTTGGGGAGCGCGTTACGTACGGAGATGAGGAGTACGTTATGTACAGAATTGAGGAGCCCATTACATACGGAGTTGAGGAGCGCGTTACGTTCAGAGTTGGGGAGCGCGTTACGTACAGAGTTGGGGAGCGCGTTACGTACAGAGTTGGGGAGCGCGTTACGTACAGAGTTGGGGAGCGCGTTACGTACAGAGTTGGGGAGCGTGTTATGTACAGAGTTGGGGAGCGCGTTACGTACAGAGTTGAGGAGTGCGTTATGTACAGAGTTGAGGAGTGCATTACGTACAGAGTTGAGGAGTGCGTTACGTACAGAGTTGAGGAGGGCACTACGTACAGAGTTGGGGAGCGCGTTACGTACAGAGTTGGGGAGCGCGTTACGTACAGAGTTGGGGAGCGCGCTACGTACAGAGTTGAGGAGGGCGCTACGTACAGAGTTGAGGAGGGCGCTACGTACAGAGTTGAGGAGGGCGCTACGTACAGAGTTGAGGAGGGCGCTACGTACAGAGTTGTTGCGGACTGCTGCAGGGTCTGTTGATGCTGGGGGATCTATTCTAGCTGGAAGGGATTTTTTTTGCAGGGGGGGATCTATTGTTGCTGGGGAGGTCTATTGTTGCTGGTGGGGGATCTATTGTTTCTGGGGTTGGGTCTTATGTTGCAGGAGGTCAATCGTTGCTGGGAGGGATCTACTGTTGAGGTAGGGGTCTAATGTTGCTGGCTGTTGGGGTGTCCATTGTTGCTACATCTATTTTACTGCCTTTCTTGTTATCATAAACAAATTTCATACAAAATGCTGCATAACAAAATTATACTTGGTTCTGTATTCTCTAAAGGGGTGGTTCTGGGATGTGGGTAGGGAGTGGAACAAAGGAATGGTGCTCAGAGGTGGGTAGGGGGCAGAATCAAGGGATGATTGAGAAGGGAGGAGTTCCTGCACCTATTCTCTGAGTAAAAAAACCCTCCTTCTATGATATGTGAGTGCGGTCATGTAGTGTCTCTGATGACCGGAATCGTCTATCCTTCCATTGTATCTCTCCTTCTACACTCCATACACAGAATAACACACATCTGTTTGTATTTATCATTACAGAGAGACCGCCCACATTATCTGACATTATTGTCCATCCAAAGAGAGTGACAGCCAATCAGGAGGCCTCATTCCAAGTAACAATATCAGGATACTCCCCCCGAGATCTACAAATAAAATGGTATAAGGAGTTCAGCACGTTCCCCCAATCTGAGGTGACAATATCGGATCCAGAGATCGGATTGGACGGTCTGTATAAATCTTCCAGCACGCTGACCTTCACCCCGAAGATGAGCGATCATAATACGACCCTCCGGTGTGAGGTGACACACAGTCCGTCCAAGACCATCCGAGAGAAGCGATATACTCTGCACCTGACAGGTGAGATCCCCGTGTATTCTTCATATGTATGATGTGTTCATATGTCATTCATTAGATGAGTCCAGAGGGGGCGCTCCATGTACATCCCATCACCCTCATCCCAGAGGGGGCGCTCCATGTACATCCCATCATCCTCATCCCAGAGGGGGCGCTCCATGTACATCCCATCACCCTCATCCCAGAGGGGGCGCTCCATGTACATCCCATCACCCTCAGCCCAGAGGGGGCGCTCCATGTACATCCCATCACCCTCAGCCCAGAGGGGGAGCTCCATGTACATCCCATCACCCTCAGCCCAGAGGGGGCGCTCCATGTACATCCCATCACCCTCAGCCCAGAGGGGGAGCTCCATGTACATCCCATCACCCTCATCCCAGAGGGGGGCGCTCCATGTACATCCCATCACCCTCAGCCCAGAGGGGGCGCTCCATGTACATCCCATCACCCTCAGCCCAGAGGGGGGAGCTCCATGTACATCCCATCACCCTCAGCCCAGAGGGGGCGCTCCATGTACATCCCATCACCCTCAGCCAATAGGATTAGGTGGAGGATTCCTAAACACAAATGTCTGGCTGAACGGAATGTTCCTGTTCTCTTGGGGTCTCTGATGGTCATGGATCTAATTATCAATATATAGATATTTATTGATCGTTGGGACATCACTGTGTAATGATTTGTCTTCTCTTCATTATAAATATTTCTCTTCTTTTATAGGAGATTCTAGGAAGGCGGAAGAAACAAAAACCGGTAAGAATAGTTTATAAAATCTTCCTGGGAACAAGTCAACTTATCTTTTCTTTCTTGTTCATTGAAGAGGCGAAACTAGAACCTTCAGGGCCGAGGTGTGTCCCCTTAGTACTCAGGGCCGAGGTGTGTCCCCTTAGTACTCAGGGCCGAGGTGTGTCCCCTTAGTACTCAGGGCCGAGGTGTGTCCCCTTAGTACTCAGGGCCCGGGTGTGTCCCCTTAGTACTCAGGGCCGAGGTGTGTCCCCTTAGTACTCAGGGCCGAGGTGTGTCCCCTTAGTACTCAGGGCCGAGGTGTGTCCCCTTAGTACTCAGGGCCGAGGTGTGTCCCCTTAGTACTCAGGGCCGAGGTGTGTCCCCTTAGTACTCAGGGCCCGAGGTGTGTCCCCTTAGTACTCAGGCCCGAGGTGTGTCCCCTTAGTACTCAGGGCCGAGGTGTGTCCCCTTAGTACTCAGGCCCGAGGTGTGTCCCCTTAGTACTCAGGGCCCGAGGTGTGTCCCCTTAGTACTCAGAGCCGAGGTGTGTCCCCTTAGTACTCAGGGCCGAGGTGTGTCCCCTTAGTACTCAGGGCCGGGGTGTGTCCCCTTAGTACTCAGGGCCCGAGGTGTGTCCCCTTAGTACTCAGGGCCGAGGTGTGTCCCCTTAGTACTCAGGGCCGAGGTGTGTCCCCTTAGTACTCAGGGCCGAGGTGTGTCCCCTTAGTACTCAGGGCCGAGGTGTGTCCCCTTAGTACTCAGGGCCCGAGGTGTGTCCCCTTAGTACTCAGGGCCGAGGTGTGTCCCCTTAGTACTCAGGGCCGAGGTGTGTCCCCTTAGTACTCAGGGCCCAAGGTGTGTCCCCTTAGTACTCAGGGCCGAGGTGTGTCCCCTTAGTACTCAGGGCCAGTTCACACCATAAAAACGCAGTCCGGATGTGTTCCAGATGCTTTTCTGCATGCACGTTTTTGACGCGTGTTAATGCGTTCCAGTGTAATTTTTTCCCTTTTTTTTCTTACCCTTAAATAAGGACATGTGTGTTCCAGTGTGTTTTTTGTGCATTTAGGTGCGTTCCAGTACAGTCCAGTGCAGGAAAAATGCAGCATCTTCTACTTTTTTTCTGGAACTGCAAGCACTGGTGTGAACGATGCCATTGGAAACCATATAACCGACTTTCCATGCGTTTTTGATGCAGGTAAACCCTCACTGGACTGCATGTGGTGTGAACTGGTCCTTAGAGCTCACACACAGCTTTTTCTTCCCCTCTCCAGTCATGTGACATGACAAGGGTAGAGAGAATAAGAAGAGCAGTGCGCCCTCTTCTGGAGGGAGAAGAAAAGGGTGAATCCTCTTCTTGTGATTGGAGTGAATCACTTCTGTCAGTGAGAAGAGACACAAGCGGCTGAGTCCCCAGCACATCCCCCCCCTTAACATGCCGCCTGGGGTAGGTGCCCGCTCAGCCCCTCTCTCCTCCCATTCCCTCCCTAGATCCCTCCACACACACAGACTTCACAGCCCGGACTCGGATCCTACAACCGAGTCGCGGGTGACAAGTGCCTCGCTGTTACCTGCACTTCCTGGAAGTGGACAGAGGTGGCAGCAGAGCGGCGGTGAATCCTGGAAAGTGGTGAAAAGACCAGATGGTTATCGCTGAGCTCGAAAACAGTAGGAGAAAAAGAAAAAAGGGAAACATTTGAAATAAATCAAATAAATGAAGCTGCCAGCACCAAAAAGCTCATTATACGAACTCAAATCTGTGGAAAACATAGGGTGGGTGCAGCGCTAATAACAGTGTGGAGAAAAAAAAACACAAAAATTTGAAGTTTGAATCAAATATTTAGAAGTGGTAAAAAACCTGAGATAATGAAAAAGGGAAAACTAAAGCAGAGTCCCGATATAAAATGTGAAAAAAAAAAAAAAAAGATATGATGTTATATAAATAGTGAGCCTAATTGAACAATATAAACTCTATAGATGGCAAATGACATGTGCAAGTACCAAATATTGTATTAAATAGTCCAAAAAGTATAAATGGTGAAATCCACAAACATTGATCAGATGAATGAAAACAAGAATCTGTGAAAAATCACAAACTTAACAGTGAAATAAACACAATCAGAAAATGGTGAAAAATAGATATAAATTATTGAAGCTTAACCAAAGTCCCAATAATAAAAAACAGTGATTCAGAAGATGTAGGTATGAAGACACAATGTCGGCACGAAGCTGTGAAGAAAAGCCCCTCCTCCAAACAGGCTTTACACCCGAAGTGAGTATGTAGTCTCCTTACCCGCAGAAATGACCACAACAGCGGTCTCACCAAACACAGGGAATTCGGTCTCCCAAAAACCTAATAATGGATGTCCCCAACTCCTGGATCTTTATCACTCCAAGACATAAACAAAAATTGCGCCCATAGTGCAGCATTGAAAAGAATAATTTATTGAACTCAAATAAATTGCACTTACGACATGAAGCTGGTAAACGTGCGGTGTGTCAATACATAATATAGTGGCGTCTCCTCAAGCTTCCTCTGCCTGCTGCTTGCTATACCATCAATCTCTGTAGAGACAAAACGTGATGACGTCAGTATCACAGGTCCACCCTACGCGTTTCGTCACAATAGGACATCGTCGGGGGATTGGCTGCTGTGCTCTCTACGGAGATTGATGGCATAGCAAGCAGCAGGAAGAGGAAGCAAGTGGAGACACTGCTATATTTTGCATTGACACACCGCACGTTTATCAGCTTCATGTCGTAAGTGCAATTTATTTGAGTTCAATAAATTATTCTTTTCAATGCTGCACTATGGGCGCAATTTTTGTTTATGTCTTGGAGTGATAAAGATCCAGGAGTTGGGGACATCCATTATTAGGTTTTTGGGAGACCGAAGAAGTTTGATGAAAGAACATCCTGTAGCTTCTACTAGTGATAATTCTATTCTACACTCCCTTAGATTTCCTGAGACTTCACAAACATGTTGATGCACACCCTCCTCCACCCTCCTCCACCATCCTCCACCATCCTCCACCCTCCTCCACCCTCCTTCACCTTCCTCCACCCTCCTCCTCCCTCCTTCACCCTCCTCCTCCAAGACAACCTGAGCAGAGATGGGGAAACTCCTGATAAACTATTGACACCTAACCCTAGATATGAGGACCAACCTGCCTCCCCCGTTCCTGCCCCGGCTGAACTGACAACAGCTAGAAAGGAGATGGCTGATTGATAACTGCAGCTTGTTACAGTGCTGAGCGCGTTCCTGAGACAAGCAGCGGAAGGGGGGATCAGGGGGGTGTTATCCTCTGCATTCCTCTTGCCGCTGCTTGTCTCAGGAAAGCGCCCGGCACTGTAACAAGCTGCAGTTATCAATCAGCCATCTCCTTTCTAGCTGTTGTCAGTTCAGCCGCGGCGAGGGGGGTGGGGGGGGGAACAGGTCAGAACTCATAAGGGATAGAGAGCACCTAACAATATGGGACAAATACTACATGTATTTTATATGTACTCTATCCTATAGGGGGCAGAACTGTGAAAAGATTATAATGATAGATCTTTAGGGTTCTATTTCCAAACCAGATTCAATATTTATAATGCAGAATCTTTCTTTCAAGATTCCACACAAAGCAGGTAATAACTATTCACAAAGCCGACAATTCCACCTCCCTGCTTCCCAAAATAATAGTGCCTTAAAGTGAGCCCATTCTTATCTGTGCGATGCAAACCAACAAGTTCCCTTAATCCCCCCCTTTTCCTCAGCAGCACATACTTTCCTCCCCTCCCCCGCTACTCCGTTCAGTGCCCAGCAGCAGGAGAAGCCATATGACAGCTCTGGTACATGCTGATTGGCCCAACACTGCCACATGGGGTGAGTCACATGTTCCTCCATACCTGGAAGTACAGGTTGTCTTCAGCCTCTGGTGGGGAGTGAAGTAAAGGTGAGTATGTGTGGTGGGGGAGGAGGGGATTGAAGAGAAGATGAGTATGATATCTGACATCAGACAGGTCATGGCTGGCTCGCCAATAATGACAATGTTCTTCCCTCCACAGGACCGGAGAAGAAGTTCCAAATACGGGAGATTAAATGTGTGACGGAGCGCCCCCGGGTGGGTGAGGAGGTGACTCTTGTAGCGTACATTGAAGAATGTCAGGCAGACAGTGCGGAGTTCACCTGGTCTACAGGAATGTTTCCTATTGATGGAGAAATAGAGAACAGACAGGACGGCACCAACTGTACATCCACCATCACCTTCACACCGGAGGACTCAGACTGTCCAATCAAATTGGAGGTGTTTTATAAATATGAGACTGCAGAGGAATCCTTCACACTGCCACTGGTGTGAGGAGGAGATCCGAGGAGGGACTCCGATCTTCTCATTAATGGTGGTCATCTGACCATATGGAGAGGAGATCGGAGGAGGGACTCATATCTTCCTATTATCTGGCTGGCTGAACGTTGTCTGGGTGGGGGATGGAATCTACCTCTGGATTCGGCATCAGCTGCTCAGAGACAAGTCAGATCTCCGGTTCTGTGTACTTCTATATCAGTGACAGTATTGAAGCCAGAGGATCAGTATGACAGAATGAGGAGTCATTGGATCTCTCCGGGATCTGATGGATATTCAGTGAGGACATCTTCTGTATCGTTATTGTGACACTTCAGTGTAATGAGCTCAGCTCCTCCCACACATTATATAATGTATATAGCGCTCAGCTCCTCCCACACATTATACAATGTATATAGAGCTCAGCCCCTCCCACACATTGTATAATGTATATAAAGCTCAGCTCCTCCCACACATTATATAATGTATATAAAGCTCAGCTCCTCCCACACATTATATAATGTATATAGAGCTCAGCTCCTCCCACACATTATATAATGTATATAGCGCTCAGCTCCTCCCACACATTATACAATGTATATAGAGCTCAGCCCCTCCCACACATTGTATAATGTATATAAAGCTCAGCTCCTCCCACACATTATATAATGTATATAAAGCTCAGCTCCTCCCACACATTATATAATGTATATAGAGCTCAGCTCCTCCCACACATTATATAATGTATATAAAGCCCAGCCCCTCCCACACATTATATAATGTATATGAAGCTTAGCTCCTCCTCCCCCCCCATACATTATATAATGTATATAGAGCTCAGCTCCTCCCACACATTATATAATGTAAATTGGAAAAATAAGAAAAAAACATAAAATTGAACACCAGGGACTTTGGAGGCACGCCTTGTCACATTATAATCCTGTCTCTTTATTCACAAACAGATACATAAATTATTTCCATTGTATTGTAAAATGTCAAAGTACAAAACCAGGAGGAGCTTCCCAATTGTAAGGAAGTGGAGATGCTATTTTTACACACTTGTGTTTTAAAGAACTTTAACATTTTTACTTTATTGTTTTTTCCATAAGACCTCACAGATCGAATAAACTCTTTTATACCTCTATTAGTTCCTGTGCATTGCTGGTATGTTTAATATCTATATATCTATGTAGCCAGGGTCGGCTATTATGCTACCATTTAGAGACGTTTTTCTGTGTTGTTAATATTGGGTTGGCTCCCTCTAGTGATTAAAACAAAAGAATCTGTTGTGTTAAAAGATGTACAATAAACAAAGAAAAAGCTGCTGACACTAAATTATTGCTGGACACAATAATAAAAAATAAAAAGTGTGGCGCTAAAATAATAAACAATAAAGTTCATAAATAATAAAAAACTGAGAAGTCGATCGAATCCGAATCTTCATCCAACAATCAGAAAGAGCCGTCGGTGTGTAGGGTGCACACAAAGTAAGTATTGGTAAATGGCCCAGCAATCCCTTTGCATCGATCGATCCACTCAGCTAGCAGTTAAGCCTATTCCTCTTTCAATGTTCAGATCATTTAAATTTCCACGGACAGCTCAGCCATCCACATATGTATATGAAGAAATAAAAATGCTCATTGCGCAGACAACCGAAATTGGAATTTATTATAAGTAAAAAGAGGATGGTAAACTCACAATATGAAGGGACAACCAAGCATGTGCAAACATAACAGTGTTTCAAACCAGAAAGATGGCCGCCGCGTCTCCAATCAGCGCCCCGCGTCACACGTCCTTGGCTCCACCCGACGTTTCAACATAAAAATGCGTCATCAGGGGCGATAACGCATTTTTATTTCTTCATATACATATGTGGATGGCTGAGCTGTCCGTGGAAATTTAAATGATCTGAACATTGAAAGAGGAACAGACTTAACTGCTAGCTGAGTGGATCGATCGATGCAAAGGGATTGCTGGGCCATTTAGCAATACTTACTTTGTGTGTCCCCTACACACTGACGTTAGGGGTCAGTCGATTCGGGTGTTGGTGGTGACTATTCTATCCGCTCTTTCTGAATGTTGGATGAAGATTCAGATTTGATCGACTTCTCAGTTTTTTATTATTGATGGACTTTATTGTTTAATATTTTAGCGCTGCACTTTTTATTTTATCCCTCTAGTGATTGCTGGACTCTATGTGTGAATTTCCTTTCTTCCTGTGTGAGGATGTAGAGCAAAGCATCATGGGACGTGTAGTTCAGAATGCTGAAGTGACTCTGCCAGCCAGCAGGACTGATGTGAACTACAAGGACCAGAATGCTGAGTGCACAGAACAGACTGCTGGGAGAGGATATAAAAGGGGCGTGGCCTAGATCAGCCTCTCTGGGCACCGTTATGACTCCGCCAGCAGGAGGTTTGTATGACAGGGGAGTTTGCTGATGATTTGTGGCCTATACAGTGGGGGAGCCGGACAGCTGTACCCAGAGGGATCTCTGCGGAGGGCATCGCTTCTTCAGTGCAGTGGACCGGAGGGATCTCTGCAGAGGGCATCGCTTCTTCAGTGCAGTGGACCGGAGGGATCTCTGCGGAGGGCATCGCTTCTTCAGTGCAGTGGACCGGAGGGATCTCTGCGGAGGGCATCGCTTCTTCAGTGCAGTGGACCGGAGGGATCTCTGCGGAGGGCATCGCTTCTTCAGTGCAGTGGACTGGAGGGTGTTCCGGGTCATCCAGAGGCGCCTGCAATTCAGATTCCAGTGAGCTGCAGCCGCCATTATCCGGAGTAAAGACACAGAGAGAGAGTTCTGTCTGGAGTCTTCTCATCATCTGCACCGTTATCTAATCCATCTGAGATTTGGAGTGGTGAGCGGGCAAAGCCCAGGTTATAGGTAAGGACACTGCTGTTTACCATCACCCACACAGTTTAGCTGTTGGTACTTGTAGTCCCACAGAAGTTAAATCCTACTTCATAACTGACACAGCAAGCAGATGCCTATGCTCAGTATACATTACTACTTTCAGTTACCCCCTCAGATGACATCTTGTGGATCATTATAGAAGGAAGTTCTAATACTACCAGGATAAATTACAGCTTTGTTCACTTTGCTATACCTTGCCATTTTGGATTACTTTATGTACAACATAAAGAGGATAGCTGAAGACATCTGGATTTCAAGGAAAACCTTTTTCACCCTTTTATCATCTTTTTCCCTCATCTGCCTTTATTGCATTGAACCGCTAAAGGGAGCCGTCCTATTGAATATTAAAGTAAAAAAGAGAGCAAAATGCGGGACTTTAAATGAGGCACACGGGAGCAAAAACAGAAAATTGTATACTCACCTTTCCGTAATTTTCCTTTCCTGGTGCATCTTCATGGCAGCATACATATGGGTTGTGACTCCGCCCCCACAACCTGATAGGACTGGTTAACTATAAATCAAAGACAGACCCGGCTCACAGCATTCTCTGTAACTCTCACCATTTGGGTGGGTATCTGTATGCTGCCATGAAGATGCACCAGGAAAGGAAAATTACGGAAAGGTGAGTATACAATTTTCCGTTTTCCTGGTGCATCATGGCAGCATACATATGGCGACTAACTCGCCATAGGGGAGGGTGCAAGAAAAATGTTGTAATCATCAGTAGCGCAAGTATGCACCATGAATTTTTCCAAATTTTACTGTCGTGAGCCGGGTTCACCTATAGAAGTGTAATGAAGGTGTCCTGGGAGGACCATATTGCTGACTTGCAAATAACCTCAGGAGACACTCAGCGCTGAGCTGTCCACAGAGCTGGCACTGCCCTAGTTAAATGTACTCTTAAGACCTCCAAAACAGGAAGGCCTTGAAGAGTAGGCTCTTTTAATTGTTTGAACAATCTAGGAGTTGACTGAACGTGTTGATGCTGACTGACCCTTCCTTAACCACTTCAGCCCCGGAAGGATTTACCCCCTTCCTGACCAGAGCACTTTTTCCAATTTGGCACTGCGTCGCTTTAACTGCTAATTGCACGGTCATGCAATGCTGTACCCAAACGAAATTTGCGTCCTTTTCTTCCCACAAATAGAGCTTTCTTTTGATGGTATTTGATCACCTCTGCCGTTTTTATTTTTTGCGCTACACACGGAAAAAGACCGAAAATTTTGAAAAAAAAATGATATTTTCTACTTTTTGTTCTAAAAAAAATCCAATAAACTCAATTTTAGTCATACATTTAGGCCAAAATGTATTCGGCCACATGTCTTTGGTAAAAAAAATGTCAATAAGCGTATATTTATTGGTTTGCGCAAAAGTTATAGCGTCTACAAACTAGGGTACATTTTCTGGAATTTACACAGCCTTTAATTTATGACTGCCTATGTCGTTTCTTGAGGTGCTAAAATGGCAGGGCAGTACAAACCCCCCCAAATGACCCCATTTTGGAAAGTAGATACCCCAAGGAAATTGCTGAGAGGCATGTTGAGCCCATTGAATATTTATTTTTTTTTGTCCCAAGTGATTGAATAATGACAAAAAAAAAAAAAAAATTAGAAAAAGTTGTCACTAAATGATATATTGCTCACACAGGCCATGGGCATATGTGGAATTGCACCCCAAAATACATTCAGCTGCTTCTCCTGAGTACGGGGATACCACATGTGTGGGACTTTTTGGGAGCTTAGCCGCGTACGGGGCCCCGAAAACCAATCACTGCCTTCAGGATTTCTAAGGGCGTAAATTTATGATTTCACTCTTCACTACCTATCACAGTTTGAAGGCCATAAAATGCCCAGATGGCATAAAACCCCCCCAAATGACCCCATTTTGGAAAGTAGACACCCCAAGCTATTTGCTTTGAGACATGTTGAGTCCATGGAATGTTTTATATTTTGACACAAGTTGCGGGAAAGTGACAAACTTTTTTTTTTTTTTTTTTTGCACAAAGTTGTCACTAAATGATATATTGCTCACACAGGCCATGGGCATATGTGGAATTGCACCCCAAAATACATTTAGCTACTTCTCCTGAGTACGGGGATACCACATGTGTGGGACTTTTTGGGAGCCTAGCCGCGTACGGGACCCCGAAAACCAATCACCGCCTTCAGGATTTCTAAGGGTGTAAATTTTTGATTTCACTCTTCACTGCCTATCACAGTTTCGGAGGCCATGGAATGCCCAGGTGGCACAAACCCCCCCAAATGACCCCATTTTGGAAAGTAGGCACCCCAACCTATTTGCTGAGAGGCATGGTGAGTATTTTGCAGCTCTCACTTATTTTTGAAAATAAAGAAAGACGAGAAAAAAAAATTTTTTTTTTCTTTTTTCAATTTTTAAAACTTTGTGACAAAAAGTGAGGTCTGCAAAATACTCACTATACCTCTCATCAAATAGCTTGGGGTGTCTACTTTCCAAAATGGGGTCATTTGGGGGTTTTTTTTGCCACCTGGGCATTCCATGGCCTCCGAAACTGTGATAGGCAGTGAAGAGTGAAATCAAAAATTTACGGCCTTAGAAAGCCTGAAGGTGATGCCTGGTTTTCTGGGTCCCGTACGCGGCTAGGCTCCCAAAAAGTCTCACACATGTGGTATCCCCGTACTCAGGAGAAGCAGCAGAATGTATTTTGGGGTGTAATTTCACATATTCCCATGGCATGTTTGAGCAATATATCATTTAGTGACAACTTTGCGCAAAAAAAAAAAAATTTTAAAAAATTGTCTCTTTCCCGCAACTTGTGTCACAATATAAAATATTCCATGGACTCGACATGCCTCTCAGAAAATAGCTTGGGGTGTCTACTTTCCAAAATGGGGTCATTTGGGGGGGTTTGAACTGTCCTGGCATTTTATGCACAACATTTAGAAGCTTATGTCACACATCACCCACTCTTCTAACCACTTGAAGACAAAGCCCTTTCTGACACTTTTTGTTTACATAAAAAAATATTTTTTTTTTGCAAGAAAATTACTTTGAACCCCCAAACATTATATATTTTCTTTAAAGCAAATGCCCTACAGATTAAAATGGTGGGTGTTTCATTTTTTTTTTCACATAGTATTTGCGCAGCGATTTTTCAAACGCATTTTTTTGGGAAAAAACACACTTTTTAAAATTTTAATGCACTAAAACACATTATATTGCCCAAATGTTTGATGAAATAAAAAAGATGATCTTAGGCCGAGTACATGGATACCAAACATGACATGCTTTAAAATTGCGCACAAACGTGCAGTGGCGACAAACTAAATACATTTTTAAAAGCCTTTAAAAGCCTTTACAGGTTACCACTTTAGATTTACAGAGGAGGTCTACTGCTAAAATTACTGCCCTCGATCTGACCTTCGCGGCGATACCTCACATGCATGGTGCAATTGCTGTTTACATTTGACGCCAGACCGACGCTTGCGTTCGCCTTAGCGCGAGAGCAGGGGGGGCAGGGGTGCTTTTTTTTTTTTTTTTTTTTTTTCTTTATTATTATTTTTTTTTTTATCTTATTTTTAAACTGTTCCTTTCATTTTTTTTTTAAATCATTTGTATTGTTATCTCAGGGAATGTAAATATCTCCTATGATAGCAATAGGTAGTGACAGGTACTCTTTTTTGAAAAAATTGGGGTCTATTAGACCCTAGATCTCTCCTCTGCCCTCAAAGCATCTGACCACACCAAGATCGGTGTGATAAAATGCTTTCCCAATTTCCCAATGGCGCTGTTTACATCCGGCGAAATCTAAGTCATAAAATGCTCGTAGCTTCCGGTTTCTTAGGTCATAGAGATGTTTGGAGCCACTCTGGTCTCTGATCAGCTCTATGGTCAGCTGGCTGAATCACCGGCTGCATTCTCAGGTTCCCTGTTGAGACAGGAGAGCCAGAGAAAAACATGGAAGACGGTGGGGGGGGGCATTCCCTCCCACTGCTTGTAAAAGCAGTCTAGGGGCTAATTAGCCGCTAGGATTGCTTTTACATGAAAGCCGACGGCTGGCTGAAAAGAATGATACCAAGATGATACCTAAACCTGCAAGCATCATTCTGGTATAACCACTCAAAGTCGTGAATGGCGTACCTGAAGACAAAAAAATTATTAACAATAAAGCACAGTAAACGGTAAAGTATAAAAAATTACATACCTGAAAAACAAACATGATAAAACATAATAACAATAAAACATTGCAGAATAGAATACAGTAAAAAAGAGCAGAACAATAGAGAGAGAGAATAGAGAGAGAGAGAACAATAAAACGACAACAATTTTTTTTTATTTTATATTTTTGTTTGTGTTTTTTTTTTTTTTTTTTTTTTACACTTTTTTTTGTAACTGTAACTTTTATAACTGTAACCGGTTCCAGGTTCGGGTCTCTCAAAATGCGATGGCATCTTGGGAGACCCTGTGAAAGTGTGCCTAGTCTGTGCAATGCTGTACCCTACGCTAATACTCAACTAGTGCATGGTAGCGTTCAAAACATTCACCAATGCAAAGACCAGGATTGTCAGGACAGGAGGGACAATAATAGCGGGTGTCACGCCTATATCCGCGCTTGCTGCAGACACATCTTTTTTGGGGGGGTTCGTTGGGTAGGGGTACTCGGGAGGACATAAAAATGCCTCTCATGCAGCCGACTGCATTTGGTTGGGGATGTGAATGGGGGAAGTACGGGCACTGCAGAAGTGGTGGGTTCCCAATTAGGATTGGCGAATGCAGCAGGAAGGGCACTATGGGCACGACGGGCCTGTGTTTGTCTTCTTGGTGGCAGCGGGACACTACTTGTGCTTGCCACCTCACCAGCTTGAACTGCACTTATGGGACTCGCCACGTCACCAAGTGTTACTGCAGTGCTGGTTTGACTACGACCGGGGTGTACTAGGCCGCTGGTGCTTGCCAGTTCACCAAAACGCTACCAAAAAAACTGTTAGCGATCGCAGGGATCAGGCCTGACTCTGCGAACGCTGCAGTTATGTGTTTAGTGTTCTGTAAGTGACAGTGATCGATCGATACTGCACTTGGGTGGGCTGGGCTGGGCCGGGCGGAGGGGCAAAACGCAGGTGCTAGCAGGTATCTGGGCCTGATCCCGCTAACACTGCGTTTTTGGGAACCCTAAACTGCTGGGGACGCTAGTATAGATCTGATCGGATCAGATATTGATCCGTTCAGATACTATACCACTAAGGGAGGTGTACGGTGCGTGCGTGGGTGTTAGCGGTACTGGCGCTAATCTGACGCTGCCTGGGGCGACGCATATCACCGCCGGGCGATCAGGGGGCTAAACCTTTATTTGGTAATAAACGGCGGGTGCCCTGACACTATAAAAAATAAACGAACTAACCAGCGTCACCCGCAACGGTTATACGGTGATCAGGGGTGAAAGGGTTAACTAGGGGGCAATCAAGGGGTTAAAACATTTATTAGGTAGTATATGGGGGTCCCTGTCGCTATAAAACGCTGACGGCGAACCTCAATATTTACCTCCCTAACTAGCGTCACCAGCGACACTAATACAGCGATCAGAAAAATGATCGCTTAGCGTCACTGGTGACGGGGGGTGATCAAGGGGTTAAAACTTTATTAAGGGGGTTAGGGGGGTACCCTAGACCTACAGGGGGGTAACACTCACTGCCTTACCACTTCTAACTGTCACAAACTGACACCTAGCAGTAATCAGAAAAAAAAAAAAAAAATACTGCTTGGTGTCAGTTTGTGACGGGGGGGTGATTGGGGAGGGATCGGGGGGCGATCGGGGGGGGGGTCGGGGGTGTAAAGTATGCCTGGCATGTTCTACTGTGTGTGTGTGTTGTGCACTCACATGTCTTCTCGCTGGAACGGAAACTGCCAAAGCCGAGGAGAGATGACATCACATCCTCTGCCTGTGTGAAACTACACACAGGCAGAGGAGGATTCCCATTGGCTGGGAGCGATCGCGAGGGGGGGGCCACGATCGGATGGTCTCCCCCTCGCCTCTCAATGCTCCCAGTCACAAGCCGACCGCCGCTGGCACCGGGGGAGGGGGGTCAGATCGGACCCCCCACCTGCGGGAGGCAGATCACGTATGGGTACGTCATTCTGCCTGCCCGTGCAATTCTGCCGCAGTATATCTGCGTTAGGCGGTCGGCAAGTGGTTAAGCCATGCTGGAACCAAGTACATATTTCAGCTTTCCTGAATGAAAGGGTAGCTGCCATTCAGGTCACCAGCGTTAGCTCAACCTACAGGGGATGTGGTTCCCACTCAACCCAGAAAGACGGGAAATTGACTTCCTGGTTAAATTGGAAGGAGAAAGACACCCCATGGATAAAAGCAGTCTGGAGTTTTAGGACTATTCGGTTCTGTCCGGGTATAATGTTAAGTGAGGCTCCTTGAGTGCAAAGCCTGTAGTTCTGACATCCTTCTTCACAGAGGTTGTAGCAACCAGAAATACGGCCTTTAGGGTTTGCAGAGTGTAGTCAATTCTGTAGGATAGAAATGAGTCTTTGATAGAAATGGGGACCATAAGCAAGTTCCACATAGGGAACAATGGTTTCCTGGGAGGCCTATAACTTCATGCAAGCCTTTTAAGAATTGCATCACTTAGGGTTAAGGACTCCTTAAACCCCTGCAAGTGCAGACAAAGGTGAACTTCAAACATATTTGAACCTAGGCCCCCGTTTAGCCCCAGTTGTAAGAACTGTGGAACCTTGGCTGGTTTAGGTGATAAAGGACTCCAGGCTTTTGCCGTGTGAGATCTGCATAATTTTCCCATATTCTTAGGTATTCTTCATGAAGACCTCTCTGGTTTGACACAAGGTAGGCACTACCTGCACTGAGCATACTTGACTTGGTAGCCACTGCCTCAACTTCCATGCCATCAAAAGTAGTCTCTTGGAGCTGGATGGCAAAACTGTCCATGAGAGAGCGAATCTGTCATCACTGGAAGGGGCAGTGGTGATTCAATGCTTAATAGTAGGAGAGAGAGACACTAGAATCTCCTAAGCCAAAATGGTACATTTGCAATTATTGATACAGGAAGCTCCACTGACAGACTAAGAATTCTACCCTTCCACTGCTGCCGAGGCACAGTACAAATCTTGCTCCTCTTGCTAAAAGGAGTGAATGACAGAAGTGCTTTGAAATTCAATACTATTCTTCATAAGCTTAACATCCCATGACCTTAAGCAGCCTGCTCTTTGAAATGAGCCCCCCAACCTTTCTAGCTAGGGTCTGATGTGATAATGTTCCATCTGAGAATAATTGGTCAGTTACGAAGAGCCAAGAATATTCCGGCACTGTTCTGCTGGAAGAGACTTCACTCCCAAAGTACCTTTGGCTTTCTCTATCAGAGGATGGAAATTCCCTAGGAGGATGAATTGGGACAAGTAGATGTCTGATAAACCTACAGGAGAATCCAGTCTCCCAGATTTATGAATATTATAATTGATTGGAGGTTTTCCATCTTGCACGACTCTAACTTCCTGTGCTGCTTGTCAATTTTTTTTTTAAACTTTAGCACTGGGCACAGATTACCTGGTTTTCATTTTTTATTTTTGCTAGGAACAGAGGTGAACCAAATCCTCATCTCCCATGAGTAACTGGAACCTTCACGATTGCTTTTTTTTTTTTTTTCTATCCAGCTACAAACGGGAACAGAATTTTTTACTTTCCAATCAACTCTGGTAGCCTGGCTGACTGGAAGAGATTGAAAGGTGGACTTCCCACCTGTCAATGCTATATGATCGGTATGCTCACTGAATTATGCCCCTGCATGGGTGAGTTTGTCATGTTATACTTTTTCAATAAAAAATTATTGTACCAGAGAAGCGGACCTCCCTTAAACTTCCGCCAACGTCACGCCAATATAGCTGATATGGCCCACTGATCCTGAAGGTTTTCCCTCCAGGTGTGTGCATAAAGCTTTGCACAGGCACCCCCTGGATTAGTGCACCCTTAAAAGGGACTTCCACTGTTCTCCTAAGACAGGAGCTTTAGAGCTTTAAGGCTTCAATAATGAAGATTGGGTACTTCTCCGGTTCGTTTACTAATCTTTTTCCCAGTCTGTAGGATCTTGCCTCCTGGTGTCTACTTTGGAGTCGCCACCTGTATGCTGGACCTTTGAATTTTCTGTTTTTTGTCAGATGATATTCGCCCTGACCTGCTAATGGTTACCCTTGAGGTGGCTGTATCCTGTCTACTCCCAAATAGATTGGATATGTGTTCTGGTGTCTTGCACCATTTTTTTTTTTTTTTGGTGGGATCCACCAACCATGGCTTCAGCCATAATGCACTCCTTGCCGTGACTGCGGGGAACACCGCTTTTGAAAAACATCAATTAATGTCTGACACATCCACCACAGGAGTATGCCACCAATTTCAGCTCTTACAAAGCTGTTACCACCTTGTCTCTTCACTTCTTCAAGACGGGCTTATTTAAAGGGTTACACCACTTTTTTTTTTTGGCTGCAGTTTTCTGTAAATTGCAATTAAACATGACCATCTGGAGGTGCTCTGCACACAGAATGTGTACATAACTACCCCCTAAACATAATTTCCCAGAAGTCTGCACCAAGATAAAAGGTCAGATTCCTTGGCATCCACCACAATAAAAATTTAATTTTTGATAAGATACTCCCAAAAGGGAATCACGTCTAAAGGAATGCAGACCCTGCCACTTTCCACAGAGTCCTGCAGGTACAGCAGCTGGTTGACAATTATGAAACCACTCCCATAAGACTCATTCAGTGCATAAGCTGGTTATTGCTGGTGTGCCAGCACCTGCAGATGCTACAGTATAAAGTAGCACATCAGATCTAATTTTCGGAATAGAGCCTCCTTGAATGTGCCATGTCTTGCCAGCTACATTCATGATGCATCCATCATCGGAGAAGACTGCAGCAGGTTGACCTTTAGCTTTTTCAGGGTATACAGATTTGACAGCCTGTTTATAAGGGCATTTTTCTCTGACCCCTTCAATTATTCCTGGATTAACTCATCCAGTTGTTCAGTGAAGGAAATTAGTACTTTCTAACCTTGTGGAGAGTTTCCTCTACTTCAACCCAGGCAATTGGGTCCTTAGCGGTCCTTGCAAAAAAAGTCTCTATTGGGAAATCTTCAAAGCTTATGCAAGCTTTCCTATTTGGACACCACCTACTGGTTCTGGTTGGAAGTGCTAGGCAATTTATGCACTGTAGCTTGTCAAGCAATGACTTTCCACCACAAATGCAGCGACTATTAGGGCTGGTAACTTGTGATGTTTGTAAACGGGGAGCAAGGATAATGAGGGGGGAGTTGATCAGTTTAATCAACATTGCCTCGATGTCTGTTCTTAGATGGTGACTTTGTCTTGACCGTCAGAAGGCTCCCTCCATCTTGTAGTCCTTTTAGGACTATAGATGTTGGCGCTCTTTTTCTCAGTCTTCACTACTTACCTAATCCCTATACCTTAAAAGCAATGGGTGGTCTGGCTGGACAGCGTTTCCCATAGAAACAGAGCAAAGCAGCAGACTGAAATGAAAATCAGCATAAGCTAAGTCTCCACTATTGCGACCTTAAAGTTGCAATATTTTGCTGCAATTTGATGCGACTTGAAGCAATCTCTGTGTATTCCTAAGGTCTATGAATACAGATATGAACGGTACCCATTGGAAATCATGGGGTACGGCTTGTCATGCGACTTTGCAGTGACAAGTCGCACTAGTGGAAACTGAGCCCAACACAGTGATCCCAGAGAAAGCATAGAAAAGGGGATAGGAAGAGCCCAGGTGAAGGCCATAAATAGCATAATGATCCTAGAGCAACACTGAGGAGGAGATAGGAAAAACACAGGTGAATGCCATAAAAAGGGAAAACATTCCTGCAAACAATGACCACATAAGCATCCAGCATGCATGAGTAGAGAGCTCCACCATTTGTTGACCAAAAATGCCATAAAACCATTTAGAACTCATATTTGCCATTAGTGATGATATCAGTGCCTGAGCATGATCAGATCACCATCCTGGAAAAGCTCTAACCAGGAAACACAGAGGACGCATCACTTCCTGCCTCTCATGCTCAGAGTGTACTTGCACTGCTGCAGCCATCTTGGAAATGGCAAACGCCCATAACACAGAGAAAAAAAGTAAAAAGCATATGGAAAGCAAAGGAAACGCTGTCACTTACATCAAAGCTTGTTTAAAGCTTTCTTTGAGAAGCCTGCACCACCAGAATGGGGCTCCAACCATATAGCTTCGTTTAGAGGCTGTACAGGAAGGACGTCCACCCAGGAGAGGCTGAACCTGGCTGGGCGGTAAGGGGTAAGGGATACCTCGCGACTCCAATCTTGATCAGGTGAGGAAAAAAAGGAGAATGCTGTGAGCCGGGTCTGTCTTTGAATTATAGTTAACCAGTCCTATCAGGTTGTGGGGGCGGAGTCACAACCCATATGTATGCTGCCATGATGCACCAGGAAAAAGGTATTACAGCATATTCCTCTACCACTAAATGTAAAGTGATATTGGAGGCAGATTTATTTTTAAATAACAAACATGTTATACTTACCGGCTCTGCATAGAGAAGTCCTGATCCTCCTCTTCTCGGATCCCCCCACCGGCGCTCCTGACCCCTCCCTCCTGCCGAGTCCCCCCATAGCAAGTAGCTTGCTATATGAAGACCCAAGCAGAATCACTCCCAAGCCGCTGCTCTGTGTGTCCCTTCACACACAGAGCGCTACATGGCCCGCCCCCACTCTCTGCTCTTAGGCTCACTGGCTGTGATTGACAGTAGCTGAAGCTAGTGGCTCTCGCTGCTGTGAGAGCCAATGAGGAGGAAGAGACCCGGGAGAGCTGCTGCTCTCATGCACAGTATGGGATCGAGAGGGAGCTCAGGTAAGTATAAGGGGGTGCTGGTGCACACAAAGAGCATAGAATGCAGGAAGGTAAAAAACCTTCAGTCTTTACAACCACTTTGATGAGTATATAACCCAAGCAGTGCATGGGGGCCGTACTGACAGTTGTTTTTTTTGCAATTCCTGAAGTTTGTCTTAGAGGTGGAAGAACATCCTGTAGCTTCTACTAGTGATAATTCTATTCTACACTCCCTTAGATTTCCTGAGACTTCACAAACATGTTGGTGCACACCCTCCTCCAAGACAACCTGAACAGAGATGGGGAAACTCTTGATAAACTATTCACACCTAACCCCAGTGGCGTAGCGTGGGGGGTGCAGGGGGTGCCGTGGCCCCGGGTGCAACATTTAGGGGTGCGCCAGTATGTGTCACAACTGGCTGCCGCCTCCTAATTTCAAGTTCCTGTGTCCCCCGTGCTCCGGCCACCATGTTAAGTGTCTGGCGCCCTGTGATTGGGTGTATGGGGGTCATGTGAGGCGTAGGGCTGGCGTGTCTGCGATTGCTCCTGAAGTCCCGCCTCCGCACATGACCCCCATATGCCCAATCACAGTGCACTGGACACTGAACATGGCAGCAGGCAGAGCGCGGGGGAGAGAAGCAAAAATGTGAGCCGCAGCTGTCTTCTCCTCCTCCGGACCGATGCAGGCCAGGATAAGAAGGTGAGTGAGACTCCCTCATGAGAGTCATGTTACTGGCCCCGGGGGGGTGGAGAGAGAGACTGTATGCAGGACAGTATAGTGTAGGCTGTGTAGTATAGTGGTCAGTGTAGTTTAGTATAGTGGTCAGTATAGTGTAGTATAGTATAGTGGTCAGTGTAGTGTAGTGGACAGTATATTGTAGTGGTCCGTGTAGTAAACAGTATAGTGGTCAGTATAATGGTCAGTATAGTGGTCAGTTCAGTGGTCAGTATAATGGTCAGTGTAGTGGACAGTATAGTGTAGTGGTCAGTGTAGTGGACAGTATAGCGTAGTGGAGAGTATAGTAGAGTGGTCAGTTTAGTGGATAATGTAGTGGTCAGTGTAGTGGACAGTATAGTGTAGTGGTCAGTGTAGTGGTTAGTAAAGTGGACAGTATAGTGTAGTGGTTAGTGTAGTGGACAGTATAGTATAGTGGTCAGTGTAGTGGACAGTATAGTGTAGTGGTCAGTGTAGTGGACAGTATAGTGTAGTGGACAGTATAGTGTAATGGTCAGTGTAGTGGACAGTATAGTGTAATGGTCAGTGTAGTGGACAGTATAGTGTAATGGTCAGTGTAGTGGAAAGTGTAGTTCTCAGTATAGTGGTCAGTGTAGTGTGTAAAGGAATCAGGTTGGTCAGTGTTGAAATCAAGTAGGTTAGTGTAGTGGTCAGTATAGGAATCAGGTAGGTCACTACTATTGTATTTGAAGGGGCTCGGGGAGTGATAAAAGTCTGCAGGTTAGGGGGTGCAAATTACTTGCCTTGCCCTGGGTGCTGACAACCCACGCTACTCCACCGCCTAACCCTAGTTATGAGGACCAACCTGCCTCCCCCGTTCCTGCCACGGCTGAACTGACAACAGCTAGAAAGGAGATGGCTGATTGATAACTGCAGCTTGTTACAGTGCTGAGCGCTTTCCTGAGACAAGCAGCGGCAAGAGGAGTTGGGGGGGTGTTATTCTCTGCATTCCTCTTGCCGCTGCTTGTCTCAGGAAAGCGCTCAGCACTGTAACAAGCTGCAGTTATCAATCAGCCATCTCCTTTCTAGCTGTTGTCAGTTCAGCCGCGGCGAGGGGGGTGGGGGTGGGGGGAACAGGTCAGTACTCATAAGGGATAGAGAGCACCTAGCAATATGGGACAAATACTACATGTATTTTATATGTACTCTATCCTATAGGGGGCAGAACTATGAAAAGATTATAATGATAGATCTTTAGGGTTCTATTTCCAAACCGGATTTAATATTTATAATGCAGAATCTTTCTTTCAAGATTCCACAAAAATCGGGTAATAACTATTCACAAAGCTGACAATTCTACCTCCCTGCTTCCCAAAATATTGGTGCCCTAAAGTGAGCCCATTCTTTCCTGTGCGATGCAAACCAACAAGTTCTCTTAATCCCCTCTCCTTTTCCTCAGCGGCACATACTTTCCTCCACTCCCCCGCTAATCCGCTCAGTGGCCAGCAGCAGGAGAAGCCATATGACAGCTCTGGTACATGCTGATTGGCCCAGCACTGCCACATGGGGTGAGTCACATGTTCCTCCATACCTGGAAGTACAGGTTGTCTTCAGCCTCTGGTGGGGAGTGAAGTAAAGGTGAGTATGTGTGGTGGGGGAGGAGGGGATTGAAGAGAAGATGAGTATGATATCTGACATCAGACACATCATGGCTGGCTCACTAATAATAACAATGTTCTTCCCTCCACAGGACCAGAGAAGAAGTTATAAATACGGGAGATTAAATGTGTGACGGAGCTCCCCCGGGTGGGTGAGGAGGTGACTCTTGTAGCGCACATTGAAGAATGTCAGGCAGACAATGCGGAGTTCACCTGGTGTACAGGAATGTTTCCTATTGATGGAGAAATAGAGAACAGACAGGACGGCACCGACTGTACATCCACCATCACCTTCACACCGGAGGACTCAGACTGTCCAATCAAATTGGAGGTGTTTTATAAATATCAGACTGCAGAGGAATCCTTCACACTGCCACTGGTGTGAGGAGGAGACCGAGGAGGAACTCATATCTTCTCATTAATGGTGGTCATCTGACCATATGAGGAGGAGATCCGAGGAGGGACTCATATCTTCTCATTAATGGTGGTCATCTGACCATATGAGGAGGAGATCGGTGGAGGGACTCATATCTTCTCATTAATGGTGGTCATCTGACCATATGAGGAGGAGATCCGAGGAGGGACTTATATCTTCCTATTATCTGGCTGGGTGAACGTTGTCTGGGTGGGGGATGGACATCTACCTCTGGACTCGGCATCAGCTGCTCAGAGACAAGTCAGATCTCCGGCTCTGTGTACTTCCATATCAGTGACAGTATTGAAGCCAGAGGATCAGTATGACAGAATGAGGAGTCATTGGATCTCTCCGGGATCTGATGGATATTCAGTGAGGACATCTTCTGTATCGTTATTGTGACACTTCAGTGTAATGACCGGATTACATTTTATATCACTTCTATACATATGAAAACTTTCTCTGCTGGTTATCTGAGTGTCAGAGAATGTGGCTGAATGATGAAATCAGGCTGTAAGAGTTTCCTCCCCCAGGAGCCCCACAGTCAGGACACCCCATAATGTATATAGAGCTCAGCTCCTCCCACACATTATATAATGTATATAGACCTCAGCTCCTCCCACACATTATATAATGTATATAGAGCTCAGCTCCTCCCACACATTATATAATGTATACAGAGCACAGCCCCTCCCACACATTATATAATGTATATAGAGCTCAGCCCCTCCCACACATTATATAATGTATATAGAGCTCAGCCCCTTCCACACATTATATAATGTATATAGAGCTCAGCTCCTCCCACACATTATATAATGTATATAGAGCTCAGCCCCTCCCACACATTATATAATGTATATAGAGCTCAGCCCCTTCCACACATTATATAATGTATATAGAGCTCAGCTCCTCCAACACATTATATAATGTATATAGAGCTCAGCCCCTCCCACACATTATAAAATGTATATAGAGCTCAGCCCCTTCCACACATTATATAATGTATATAGAGCTCAGCTCCTCCCACACATTATATAATGTATATAGAGCTCAGCCCCTCCCACACATTATATAATGTATGTAAAGCTCAGCCCCTCCCACACATTATATAATGTATATAGAGCTCAGCTCCTCCCACACATTATATAATGTATGTAAAGCTCAGCTCCTCCCACACAGTATATAATGTATATAGAGCTCAGCTCCTTCTACGCATTATATAATGTATATAAAGCCCAGCTCCTCCCACACATTATATAATGTATATAAAGCTCAGCTCCTCCCACACATTTTATAATGTATATAGAGCTCAGCTCCTCCCACACATTATATAATGTATATAGAGCTCAGCTCCTCCCACACATTATATAATGTATATAAAGCTCAGCCCCTCCCACACATTATATAATGTATATAGAGCTCAGCCCCTCCCACACATTATATAATGTATATAGAGCTCAGCCCCTCCCACACATTATATAATGTATATAGAGCTCAGCTCCTTCCAACCCCCCGTACATTATATAATGTAAATTGGAAAAATAAGAAAAAAACATAAAATTGAACACCAGGGACTTTGGAGGCACGCCTTGTCACATTATAATCCTGTCTCTTTATTATAAACAGATACATAAATTATTTCCATTGTATTGTAAAGTGTCAAAGTACAAAACCAGGAGGAGCTTCCCAATTGTAAGGAAGTGGAGATGATATTTTTACACACTTGTGTTTTAAAGAACTTTAATATTTTTATTTTATTTTTATTTTTTTCATAAGACCTCACAGATGGAATAAACTCTTTTATACCTCTATTAGTGCCTGTGCATTGCTGGTATGTTTAATATCTATATATCTATGTAGCCAGGGTCGGCTATTATGCTACCATTTAGAGACGTTTTTCTGTGTTGTTAATATTGGGTTGGCTCCCTCTAGTGATTAAAACAAAAGAATCTGTGGCTCTAAAAGATGTACAATAAATAAAGAAAAAGCTGCTGACACTAAATTATTGCTGGACACAATAACGAAAAATAAAATAAAAAGTGTAGCGCTAAAATAATTAACAATGAAGTCCATCAATAATAAAAAACTGAGAAGTCGATCGAATCCGAATCTTCATCCAACAATCAGAAAGAGCCGTCAGTGTGTAGGGTGCACACAAAGTAAGTATTGGTAAATGGCCCAGCAATCCCTTTGCATCGATCGATCCACTCAGCTAGCAGTTAAGCCTATTCCTCTTTCAATGTTCAGATCATTTAAATTTCCACGGACAGCTCAGGCATCCACATATGTATATGAAGAAATAAAAATGCTCATTGCACAGACAACCGAAATTGGAATTTATTATAAGTAAAAAGAGGCTGATAAACTCACAATATGAAGGGACAACCAAGCATGTGGAAACATAACAGTATTTCCAACCAGAAAGATGGCCGCCACGTCTCCAATCAGCGCCCCGCGTCACACGTCCTAGGCTCCACCCAACGTTTCAACATAAAAATGCGTCATCAGGGGCGATAACGCACTTTTATTTCTTCATATACATATGTGGATGGCTGAGCTGTCCGTGGAAATTTAAATGATCTGAACATTGAAAGAGGAATAGGCTTAACTGCTAGCTGAGTGGATCGATCGATGCAAAGGGATTGCTGGCCCATTTACCAATACTTACCTTGTGTGTACCCTACACACTGACGTTAGGGGTCAGTCGATTCGGGGGTTGGTGGTGACTATTCTATCCGCTCTTTCTGGTTGTTCGATGAAGATTCAGATTTGATCGACTTCTCAGTTTTTTATTATTGATGGACTTTATTGTTTGTTTATTATTTTAGCGCTACACTTTTTATTTTATCCCTCTAGTGATTGCTGGACTCTATGTGTGAATTTCCTTTCTTCCTGTGTGAGGATGTAGAGCAAAGCATCATGGGACGTGTAGTTCAGAATGCTGAAGTGACTCTGCCAGCCAGCAGGACTGAGGTGAACTACAAGGACCAGAATGCTGAGTGCACAGAACAGACTGCTGGGAGAGGATATAAAAGGGGTGTGGCCTAGATCAGCCTCTCTGGGCACCGTTATGACTCCGCCAGCAGGAGGTCTGTATGACAGGAGAGTTTGCTGATGATTTGTGGCCTGTACAGTGGGGGAGGCGGACAGCTACACCCAGAGGGATCTCTGCGGAGGGCATCGCTTCTTCAGTGCAGTGGACCGGAGGGATCTCTGCGGAGGGCATCGCTTCTTCAGTGAAGTGGACCGGAGGGATCTCTGCGGAGGGCATCGCTTCCTCAGTGCAGTGGACTGGAAGGTGTTCCGGGTCATCCAGAGGCGCCTGCAATTCAGATTCCAGTGAGCTGCAGCCGCCATTATCCGGAGTAAAGACACAGAGAGAGAGTTCCGGCTGGAGTCTTCTCATCATCTGCACCGTTATCTAATCCATCTGAGATTTGGAGTGGTGAGCGGGCAAAGCCCAGGTTATAGGTAAGGACACTGCAGTTACCCATCACCCACACAGTTTAGCTGTTGGTACTTGTAGTCCCACAGAAGTTAAATCCTACTTCATAATGGACACAGCAAGCAGATGCCTATGCTCAGTATACATTACTACTTTCAGTTACCCCCTCAGATGACATCTTGTGGATCATAATAGAAGGAAGTTCTAATACTATCAGGATAAATTACAGCTTTGTTCACTTTGCTATACCTTGTCATTTTGGATTACTTTATTTACAACATAAAGAGGCTAGCTGAAGACATCTGGATTTCAAGGAAAACCCTTTTTCACCCTTTTATCATCTTTTTCCCTCATCTGCCTTTATTGCATTGAACCGCTAAAGGGAGCCGTCCTATTGGATATTAAAGTAAAAAAGAGAGCAAAATGCGGGACTTTAAATGAGGCACACGGGAGCAAAAGTATAAATTGGATAAAATGGCAGTTTTTAATAAATTCATTCAAATATTCATATATTTACATACTTAGGCACATAGCTATATAATGATCATTTATATTCCATTAAAAATTATATTCCAACAAGGACTTCTTTGCAAACATATGAGGACAAAAGTATATGAAAAAATCATAATAGATAAATATGTGACACAAAAAAGTGTCACTAGGAAAAAGTAGCAGAATCAGAAATTATATAAAATTGGAACGTCCATACATAGATGATGATTGTGTACACATAACGGTAGTTGTAAGCTCTACGCATTTCGGGACCTTATAGCCACTCATCAGGAGCAGAACCGTAATGACCACCTATGAATAGGGGAAAACAGCAGTATTTAAATAGTTTGAAAAGCAATTGGGCAAATGTAAAACATGAAATCCCACATTAATACATTTGGACCATAATATTTTGATCTTTCACATTATATGTGCGCACTGCTGGTATCGGCCGCTGTTTGTCCTATGCCCTCGCCCTTTCTGTCATGTCCCGGAGCTGCGACGCGCACTGGGGATTCCCCCCCGTCCTGTTCTGATGTAGGGTGGGCGGGGTCTCCTCCACTGTGCGTCGACATTATGCCTCCCGCGCCGGCTGTTCGGCGTCCTCGTGGCGCACTTATAGCGGCTGCTTGTTTCACCATCTCCAGCGCTTGGGGGGCTCAGTATGACGCTCATGGCTGGCCAGTCTGGATGGTTAACTGACAAGGTTGTGGCGCTTCCCTGCCCCCTTTAGGTTGCTGGTGCCCGACGTTGGGGGGTGGTTTAGTGGCGGCGCTCCCCGCATTGGCCTCTCCCAGTGCAGGGTCTCACAACCCGGTCTCCCTTTATCACCCTTTCTACGCAACCACACCCTTTTGGCTTTCATTCCTTTATTCACAATTCAATTCACAATTGTTTCTTTTCACCCGCTCTTCACTCACCTTTTTCTTCTTCCGTCTTCCTTTCCCTCTGGCTATTCCTTTGACAGCCCTGGTCTTTCTCACAGGTTCTTTTTTTTTTATTTTAATTCTCTCTCATCGCTTTCTCTCCTTCCTCTCTTCTTCCCTTTATCTATACCCCACTTCTTCCTTAATTGTTCTTCACTCTTTCTTATCCTCTGTACACCTCTTCATCTTTACTCACTCAGGTAAGGTTTGTTTTTTCAGGGTTTTCCCCTCCATTGAGGTCACTTTTATCACCCACATGTGTTTATTTCCCCCACCCTGACCCATTCTGGGGGTTTCTCTGTGCTGGGTTTCATTGCCCGGACACGCTCCCTCAGATTCGGGATATGGCATTTCTGGCTGGCTTCACATTCATGGCTGCACCACCATTGAACAGATATATTTGTAAGTCCGTGGTCCAAATGTATTCATGTGGGATTTCATGTTTTACATTTGCCCAATTGCTTTTCAAACTATTTAAATACTGCTGTTTTCCCCTATTCATAGGTGGTCATTACGGTTCTGCTCCTGATGAGTGGCTATAAGGTCCCGAAACGCGTAGAGCTTACAACTACCGTTATGTGTACTCAATCATCAACTATGTATGGACGTTCCAGTTTTATTTCATTTCTGATTCTGCTACTTTTTCCTAGTGACACTTTTTTTGTGTCACATATTTATCTATTTATTATGATTTTTTCATATACCTTTGTCCTCATATGTTTGGAAAGAAGTCCTTGTTGGAATACATTTTTAATGGAATATAAATGATCATTATATAGCTATGTGCCTAAGTATGTAAATATATGAATATTTGAATGAATTTAATAAAAACTGTCATTTTATCCCATTTATACTTTTGCTCCCGTGTGCCTCATTTAAAGTCCCGCATTTTGCTCTCTTTTTTACTTTAATATAAACCCGGGATGGAGGAGGAGTTTTGAACGGCCCCACTATCCTCATTTAAAGTCCCAATACTCCATTTCTTTTCTTCCTATTGAATATAATATTATTTATACTGCTCTCCATATTGTGTGGGATTTCCTGGCCTGTGAGTTGAGGAGGCAGAAGGAAGAGATCTGACACATACAATATAGTGCCGGGTGTCTAATCTCCTGTTACCTCTTCACATACCTTCCTGTGATCGAGATAATATTTATATGTGTTTATTCACAACTTTACACCAATATATTGTGTTTATTTGATACGTTTGGAGATAAAGTTATGTTTGATAATACAGTAAACATATTTTGAACTGTTTTTCTTTAATACTGTCTGAGTCTCTATTTCCTATCACAGCTGGTGACATGACGGAACCCCGGGGGGTGTCAGAGGTAAGGGAGGATTTGCAGGTAATCAGTGGGGTACGGAGTCTTTTAGCAGCTCTCACGGGGGGGGGGTTGGAGGGGGGCGACCGCTACATCTATATCATTGTTCTACACCATTTTACTACAATGACACTGTGAGGAGAGCTTACACCCTAGACGATTTAGGGAGAATTTTGTGTGTTGTTCTGTCTGGCTCCTCCCACACATCATAGAATGTATATAAAGTTCAGATCTGTCTGGCTCCTCCCACACATAATAGAATGTATATAAAGTTCAGATCTGTCTGGCTCCTCCCACACATAATAGAATGTATATAAGGCTCAGATCTGTCTGGCTCCACCCACACATTATAGAATGTATATAAGGCTTAGATCTGTCTGGCTCCTCCCACACATAATGGAATGTATATAAGGCTCCGATCTGACTGGCTCCTCCCACACATAATAGAATGTATATAAGGTTTAGATCTGTCTGGCTCCTCCCACATATCATACAATGTATATAAAGCAAAACAAAACCTAAATACACTACTGACTATCATGATAATAATAATTGAATTATATAGCAGCCAAATGTGATCAACATGATGAATGAAGATGATCACATTTATTTGTGTATAATTCAGTCATGGGCAACAGGCAGGGCATGGTATGGGTGAAGGGGGTTTGTGTGTGCTGAGTCTTCACTGTCCTGTCCTCTCCTGTCCTGTGCTATGCTGTGCTGTGCTGTCCCTGTCCCGTCCCTGTCCTGTCCCTGCCCTGTGCTGTGCTGTCCTGTCCTGTGCTGTCCTGTCCTGTCCCTTCCCTGTGCTGTCCCTGTCATGTCCTGTCCCTGTCCCTGTCCTTGTCCTGTGCTGTCCTGTGCTGTGCCTGTCCTGTCCCTGTCCTGCCCTGTCCTGCCCTGTCTTGTGCTGTCCTGTCCTGTCCCTGTCCTGTCCTGTGCTGTCCTGTCCTGTCCCTGTCCTGTTCCTGTCCTGTCCTGTCCTGTGCTGTCCTGTCCTGTGCTGTCCTGTCCTGTCCCTGTCCTGTTCCTGTCCTGTCCTGTGCTGTCCTGTCCTGTGCTGTGCTGTCCTGTGCTGTGCTGTCCTGTGCTGTGCTGTCCTGTCCTGTGCTGTCCTGTCCTGTGCTGTGCTGTCCTGTCCTGTGCTGTCCTGTCCTGTCCCTGTCCTGTTCCTGTCCTGTCCTGTGCTGTCCTGTGCTGTGCTGTCCTGTCCTGTGCTGTCCTGTCCTGTGCTGTGCTGTCCTGTGCTGTGCTGTCCTGTGCTGTGCTGTCCTGTGCTGTGCTGTCCTGTTCCTGTCCTGTCCTGTCCTGTGCTGTGCTGTCCTGTGCTGTGCTGTCCTGTGCTGTCCTGTCCTGTGCTGTCCTGTCCTGTGCTGTGCTGTCCTGTCCTGTGCTGTCCTGTGCTATCCTGCCCTGTCCTGTCTTGTGCTGTCCTGTCCTGTCCCTGTCCTGTCCCTGTCCTGTCCTGTCCCTGTCCTGTCCTGTCCCTGTCCTGTCCCTGTCCTGTCCTGTCCTGTGCTGTCCTGTCCTGTGCTGTGCTGTCCTGTGCTGTCCTGTGCTGTCCTGTGCTGTCCTGTCCTGTCCTGTCCTGTGCTGTCCTGTCCTGTGCTGTCCTGTGCTGTCCTGTCCTGTGCTGTCCTGTCCTGTGCTGTCCTGTGCTGTCCTGCCCTGTCCTGCCCTGTCCCTGTCCTGTCTTGTGTTGTCCTGTCCTGTCCCTGTCCTGTCCTGTCCTGTGCTGTCCTGTCCTGTCCTGTGCCTGTCCTGTCCTGTGCTGTCCTGTGCTGTCCTGTCCTGTCCTGTGCTGTCCTGTCCTGTCCTGTGCTGTCCTGTCCTGTGCTGTCCTGTCCTGTGCTGTCCTGTGCTGTCCTGTGCTGTCCTGTGCTGTCCTGTCCTGTCCCTGTCCTGTCCCTGTCCTGTCCTGTGCTGTCCTGTCCTGTGCTGTCCTGTCCTGTGCTGTGCTGTGCTGTCCTGTGCTGTCCTGTCCTGTCCTGTGCTGTCCCGTCCTGTCCTGTCCTGTCCCGTCACACAGACCCTGCACTGATCATGATGAAGCTACTACTGCTGATCTCCCCTCACTCGGAGCCGCCGTCTTCTCAGACTTATTTTCTGGAGGAGTCGGGCAGTAAAGTGGCTTCTGATATCACTCCGCCAGGCCGGAACTTTATTGCCATTATCTGCATATGAGAGGGGAGGAGATGATCCTCCAGAAAACCAAATTAGAAAAAATAATCCCTCCATTATACAGCCTCCTGGGCCCCTGTGATTCATCTCATGGGGCCCCAAAAAATCTGATTTAGACGACACAGGAGCCATGGCCGGCAGGGAGAGGGGAAAGCAGGAATAAATTGCCTGCAGCTTCATGAAGAGGATTGGTGTCAGCATAAGGCAGTACAGCCGTCCCTCCTGCTGGACAGGTGGTTGAGCCCTGATTTTGCAGTGATTGGGCCCGGTACAGGAGGGTTGGTTGTACTGCCTTATCAGCGGCCCTCCTGAGTCCACAGTCCCGGCGGGTCCCCCTCACCTCAATTCATTCCATTAACTGCAGGGCGGAAGCCGGGAGGCGGAGTACCCGGGGGGCGGAGCAAGTTACATCCTCCTCCTCTGCCGGGGGCGGTCCTGCAACCAATCATTTTCAATTTCTCTGCGGTGGACACAGACAAGCAGCCAGTGGCAGCGGGCAGTGGGCGGGACTTGTTTAGAGCATTAAAGCAGTGGGATTAATCCGGCCTCAATGCCACCGCTATAGTCCCGGCTACAACATCCCTGACAGCGGGCGGCGGAGTGATATCCAGCGGTCAGGGATGATGTAGTCGGGACTTTAGAGGGAGCATCAGAAAATGTGGCCACCTGCCTGCTCACTCCGCGGCCAATCACAGCACTCACAGGAGTTACAAGTGAGAAATAGTCCCACTCCAAGCACTGCCATTGTCCATTAGGAAAGGTGCTGAAAAGGAGATCCCACCTATGTTCAGGAGCCATGTGGGAAGAAGAGACCCTCAGACCCTGGTAAGTGCCTTACTGTCCAGCCACTCACCAGCGCCCCCTTCATATGGCGCCCATGGCACTTGTCATATGTGCCATACCTTGGATACACCACCGGATCAGTGTCAGTATCAGAGCTCCCAACTGTCCCTGATTTGGAGCAATGTCCCTTTGTCCCTCTGTCCTCCTCATTGGTCCCTCATGTTGGTCTGATCTCTATAGATGTATAGAAAATGCACTTTTTATCTATCAAAAAGTGTTTCCCAGCGATAAACCTTTCATCTGATTTCTAAATTGCTTCATTTATAAATTCCAAAAGCCGATATAAATGAATATTAGTGGTAAAAAAAGCCCTTGTGGGTTTAACCAATCTTGTTTTTTGTATAAATCTCTTTTAAGGGGGTGTGGCAGGGGGTGTGTCCTATTCCTGCATACTTTTGCTGATAGGTGTCCCTCATTCCCATCTCAACAAGTTGGAAGGTGTGTCAGTGTATATATAATGTATATGTATGTAGCGTTGCCTCCCCTCCCCCCGTGGGGTCGCTGCGTGTGTTTCCACATCCACACATCACCCTGCTGGTCAGACATCCATTTTAGGGAACTTCTCCAGACAATGAACAGTCTCTGGCTTGTTTTTATTGAGGGGAATAAACTTGGATGGGGAAAGGGACACGGGATGCCCAATAATGAAAACTTCTAGTTGAAATAAAGATAATTGAATCCAAACTGACAATCTCTTCTACTTCACATCTCCTCCAGAACATTACTTCAGATCACTTGCTGTCAGTCACCTGCTGCTACACCAAACCACTCCCAGCCCCCCACATCAAAACAAACAGGCCTAGATCACAGCATAGGCCTGCCTAAATTTACCTGCACTGGCAGTATTCACAAAAAAACACGACTCTAGCGCCTACCTAAGCAAGAGGGCGCTACACGCACCCCCCACCAGAATACAGCTGGTCCCCAACTAAGGAAAAAATAGAAAAATGGCTCCTGGGCCCAGGAACAAGGGCACCCCATGCATAGTTGCCAACAGTCCCGAGTTTCCCGGGACAATCCCGATTTTGGGACCCTCATCCCGATCGGAGGCTGTCAGGAGCCAGGGAGCGTCTCCGCTCGCCGGGCTCCGGTGCGCATGCGCACGGGACGAGCACTTCGCCGCACACCTGTCCGCGGCCTGATGATGCGGCGCGCGCGGGTGCACGGCGGTCCCCGTGTGCGCGCCGTAGCCCGTGCGGGTGCCCGGTAGCGCGTCACACTGACGCGCTCGCCGGGCAGGGGGACTATATCTGACGGCTCCAGCGCCCAGTCGGGTTGCTGGTTTGTCGTCAGCTCTCCCTGTTCCCTGAGCCTGTGTTTACCCTGTACTTACCTGACTTGTGTACCGAACCTCTGCTGCTTGTTTAAACTACCACTCTCCCGGATTAACCCTTTGTGCTGCTGCCTGATCTGTGTATCGAACCTCTGCTGCTTGTTTAACTACTACTCTCCCGGATTAACCCTTTGTACAGCGGGTGTCCTGGGATCCGTAGGGAGCAGGGCTGAAAGTACCAGCAGAGGTTAGTGTACAAGCAGGTGATAAGCAGGGTATCACAAGATCCAGCAGTGCCGTGGTTAAGTTGGCCAGGATTAGGTGCACAGATCAGGTAACTAGAATCAGTATAGTCCAGCAGAGTAGTAATTAAACAGGCCAGGGGTTTGGTACACAGGTCAAGCAGGTTATAGGTAGGATTGTCCAGCGGAGTAATGGTTAAACAGGCCAGGGGTTTGGTACACAGATCAGGCAAATGGCACAAAGGGTTAATCTGGGAGAGTAGTAGTTAAACAAGCAGCAGGGGTTCGGTACACAGATCAGGCAGCAGCACAAAGGGTTAATCCGGGAGAGTGGTAGTTTAAACAAGCAGCAGAGGTTCGGTACACAAGTCAGGTAAGTACAGGGTAAACACAGGCTCAGGGAACAGGGAGAGCTGACGACAAACCAGCAACCCGACTGGGCGCTGGAGCCGTCAGATATAGTCCCCCCTGCCCGGCGAGCGTATCAGTGTGACGCGCTACCGGGCACCCGCACGGGCTACGGCGCGCACACGGGGACCGCCGTGCACCCGCGCGCGCCGCACCATCAGGCCGCGGACGGGTGTGCGGCGAAGTGCTCGTCCCGTGCGCATGCGCACCGGAGCCCGGCGAGCGGAGACGCTCCCTGGCTCCTGACAGAGGCCGTCCCGAATCGGGATTTTGCCTTTTGTCCATGGAAAAACAGGTGTTCTGCTTCGCGTTATTGAACTGTGTATAACACTAGTCAGACAGCTTAACAATAATTCAGAAGTCAAACGTGAGACATCAGATCTGTATGTATTCTTTATCCCGAATAACTTTGTAAAACTACAACATAAGCATAAACAAAACATATGTGTCCGTACATTAAACATTATACAGCAGCCTCACTCTATCAGTGAGAGTACCACAGACAATTCCATCATTAGTCCAGGAATGGTTTAGGAGCTCTTCTTCATGCAGTCTGATCCAGGAGCAGTAATGGAATGAAGGAAATACAGTTCCAGGTTAAAGGTTACTGCCTTTACTATGAGGAGAATCCTACTTCCTTCAAGCTCTGGCAAAGTAATAACCATCTCTGACCACTAGATGGCAACAACATAAACTAACATTACAGTATAAACTGTGACAGCACATAGCACATATTACTATGAACAATATGGGCAGAACACACCTCTGCCGGGTTAGCCCCCCCATATCAAAATTTTTGAAAAAATCTTATGCAGTTTGTTAGATCTTTGTTAGATCAGGTTAGATCAACCGTTGTTTGCGTTAGATCTCACACAGAAGAAGCGATATTAACAGTTATTTGCTGGGGGGGCTAACCCGTCATCAGCCCCCCTTATCAAAAAATTGACCAAACAGTTAGCTATTTTGGAAGTAATTTGTTAGATCCGGTATGATCAAGTGTTTTTAACGTTAGATCTCACATAATTAGAGACTTATTAAGTGATTAATGAGGGGGGGCTGGCCCCCCCTTATCAAATTTTCGGCCCAAAAATCATTCAGGCTAATAGATATTCGTTAGATCCGGTAAGATCAAGTGGTTTTAACGTTAGATCTCACATCATTTCAGAGATTTCATATTCTTTGCCAATAACAACATCCAAGTTAGTAGATAATCGTTAGATGAAGTTATTATTGCATTAAACCGAGCATGCGCATGGCAGAGATCAGTCATAATCACAATGTAAGTAGGGATAAAAGCTTGTTGCAGTTTGATCAGTGAGATGTTTTATTTAATCTATGATAAATACATAACAGATCGTTATTTTATATGAAAAGTTAGGCCCCTATGGCAGTAGCTTAAACTTAATAAATGTTGGCATCGCTGCTCTAAATTGTGGGCACAACTGGAACAGGTCCAGACTGACATTCTGCTGCCAGGGGCTCTGTGGTGCTATGACCTGTGCTGAAGTCACACCCCATAACGGGTACGACACTCCGCATATACTCCCAGCTCAGCACACAGAACCGGCTTTCTTCCCTGATTCCCCATTGCTCCCTATCATAGAAAAACCGTGGTTCCTCCCTGGTCTGGAACCGCAAATGTTTCGGACCCTAAGCCAAACAGGTAGGGTCCAGGCATCCCACTTCCTAACGGGAGGCCAATGGCCTTCCACAGTAGTGCTAATGAGCCCTTCAAACTTTCCTTGTGGACAGCGCTACAATTACAACACTTTCTCAATACTTTGCCTAATCCACAGGGATGTTATCGTCCTCTGACGTCCTTTGAAGCATACTGTTCCAAAGAGGGTTCCCTTCCACAGGCTCTATCCAAAACATCGGCCCTCTTCAACTGTCCGGCTGAACAACCACACTTACCGTTCCTGAACTAATGGGAAAGTGAGCTGGGGCGTACATTAACATCTGCTCAGATACAACATTTCCTCAGATTTTCCTTGAAATCATCGCTTTGTACGAAAATTAAAGAGACCAACTATAAACTGTTAACAAGGTGGTACCTCACCCTGCAACTACTGACCAATGTTGGAGATGCCAGGGGGATGGAGGAACACTACTTCGCATATTTTGGTCGTGCCCTAAATTGATCCACTTCTGGGAGACAGATAAACCACACAAACATTTACGGAATACAAAGTTCCTGGTGATCCTTCCTGCTACATGTCTCCTCCATCTGAGCCAAACTCTATAAAAACTCCATTCCAAATGAGATGGAAGATCGAGTACTCACTGCACAACACCAACAGGAAAAATACTCGAAAACTTGGGGACTATGGAACCAGTTTGTCGTTTCCGCAGAGGGTACTGCCCTTCTTGGGACTTAATGTCACAGATAAGTTCTGGAGCCCATTCACCATAGTTATCCTGAACCAACGCCATTTCACCCCCCTCCCCAGCCTTACCCCCCCCCCCCCCTTCTCTCCTCTTACCTTTTCCATCCTTTTTTCCTTACCTTCTTTGATTATTGAAAATGAGAAAATAGTTTTGGGCGACAGCGGGTCTTGCTCCACAGCCCATTTTCCATCTTTAATAAAAACTGATAGGCCAGGAGGTGAGCAGCCTTTTGAGCAGTGTGCCGAAAAATGTTTTCAAAGAAATTGAGCGTACCGATTTTATAACAAAAAAGTCAACTTCACAATCTCAATCACCAAAAGGATTTTTTATAAAGTAAATGCTGTAAACTACTTTAGTAGTGAGAAATTAACATCCTGCACTCCCACGCCTCAGATCAACCCCAATTCATACACCTTCACACCTCAGATCACTGTATCACCTGCAAATCTGCCCCACCACTGTACCCCCCTGCTCAACTGCCCCACCACTGTAACCCCCTGCACATCTGCCCCACCACTATAACCCCCTGCACATCTGCCCCACCACTGTAACCCCCTGCTCAACTGCCCCACCACTGTATCCCCCTGCACATCTGCCCCACCACTGTAACCCCCTGCACATCTGCCTCACCACTGTAACCCCCTGCTCAACTGCCCCACCACTGTACCCCCCCTGCTCAACTGCCCCACCACTGTACCCCCCCTGCTCAACTGCCCCACCACTGTAATCCCCAGCTCAACTGTCCCACCACTGTACCCCCCCTGCACATCTGCCCCACCACTGTAACCCCCTGCTCAACTGCCCCACCACTGTAACCCCCAGCTCAACTGCCCCACCACTGTAACCCCCTGCACATCTGCCCCACCACTGTACCCCCCTGCTCAACTGCCCCACCACTGTAACCCCCTGCAAATCTGCCCCACCACTGTAACCCCCTGCACATCTGCCCCACCACTGTAACCCCCTGCACATCTGCCCCATCACTGTACCCCCCTGCTCAACTGCCCCACCACTGTAACCCCCTGCAAATCTGCCCCACCACTGTAACCCCCTGCACATCTGCCCCACCACTGTAACCCCCTGCACATCTGCCCCACCACTGTAACCCCCTGCTCATCTGCCCCACCACCGTACCCCCATGCTCTTCTGTCTCACTGCTGAACCATCTTCTCATCTGTCCCACCTCTCTAACCCCATTTCTCATCTGCCCCACCACTGTAACCCCCTTTCTCATCTGCCCCATCTCTGTAACCCCCTTTCTCATCTGCCCCATCACTGTACCTCCTGCACATCTGTCCCACCTCTGTTCCCCCTGCTCTTCTGCCCCACCGCTGTAAACCCCTGCTCATCTGTACCACTAATATACCTCCTTTCTCCTCTGCCCCTCCACTGTACCCCCCTGTACATCTGCCCCACCTCTGTTCCCCCTGCTCTTCTGCCCAACCACTGCAACCCCCTGCTCATCTGTCCACCAATACACCTCCTTTCACATCTGCCCCACCACTGTACCCCCCTGCTCTTCTGTCCCACCGCTAAACCCCCTTCTCATCTGCCCCAACACTGAACCCCTCCTGCTCATTTTCCCACCACCATAACCCCCTTCTCATCTGGCCCAACATTAAAACCCCCCCGCTCATCTGCCCCATCACTGTACCCCCCTGCTTTTCTGTCCCACTACTGAACCCCCTTCGCATCCCTCCCACCACTGCACCACCACTGTACCCCCTTGCTCTTCTGCCCCACAACTGTAACCCCCCTGCTCATCTACCCCATCAATGTACCATTTTTCTCATCTGCCCCACCACTGTACCTCTCTGCACATTTGCTCCACCGCCATATTCCCATTCTCTTCTGTCTACTACTGAATCACCTTCTCATCTGCCCTACCACTGTAACCCGCTTTTTCTTCTGCCTTAATAATGTACCTCCTGCACATCTGTTTCACCTCTGTACCCCCTGCTCTTCTGCCCCACCTATGTTCCCCCTGTTCTCCTGCCCCACCACTGTAACCTCCTGCTCATCTGTCCCACCAATACACCTCCTTTCACATTTGCCCCACTGTTCTACCCCTCCTGCTTTTCTGTCCCACCACTGAACCTCCTTCTCATCTACACCAAAACTGAACCCCCCCCTGCACATCTGCCCTACGGCTGTACCCTCCTGTTCTTCTGTCCCACATCTAAACCCCTCCTGCTCATTTTTCCCACCACTGTACCCTCTTTTCATCTATGATATGTGTGATATGCAGAGTGGTAAAAGGAAGCAGAGATGAGACACATCTACTTGTCCTGGCACACTCATCCTGCTGATTCACCTCTCGCATCCAGCCCACGTGCTTGTATGTGATTTATGGGATGTATGGGATGTATGTGATGTATGGGATGTATGTGATGTCACATACGAGCATCTGGAATGGATGTGCAATGATGAGCTCAGGTCAGGGGCATTTTCTGAAAGCAGTGGGCCTGTGTGCAGGATCATAAGTTGGGCCCCCGCAGCTGAGGAAAAGTTTTTGCACCGCAGCAAAAGTTGGGTGTGATTTTCATTGCGCTGAATATAAGGGGGGGGCAGCCCGTCCATATGTACCACCTAATATCTCTATTTTGATGTGGAATATCTCTGAAATAATGTGAGATCTAACACTAAAACCACTTGATCTTACCGGATCTAACGAATATCTATTAGCCTGAATGATTTTTGGGCCGAAAATTTGATAAGGGGGGCCAGCCCCCCCTCATTAAACACTTAATAAGTCTCTAATAATGTGAGATCTAACGTTAAAAACACTTGATCAAATCAGATCTAACAAATTGCTTCCAAAATAGCTAACTGTTTGGTCAATTTTTTGATAAGGGGGGTTGATAACGGGTTAGCCCCCCCAGCAAATAACTGGTAATATCGCTTCTTCTGTGTGAGATCTAACGCAAACAACGGTTGATCGAACCTGATCTAACAAAGTGCATAAGATTTTTTCAAAAATTTTGATATGGGGGGGCTAACCCGGCAGAGGTGCAGAACACTCCCTGTCTGGCATAATTTATTATGTCATTAATTAAATAAATACTGCTATGCAGAAAAAAAACATATACAGAAAAATGGAATCCTAGCTAGTCCGAGATCAAAACTATAATGTCAGTTATAGGTCTGAGATAAATTCTGGCGGTCTCATTTTTTACTGTTTTGACCTCCACCTTTCTAACCTTGCCATCCCTGCTTGGTAGAGCATTGACAATAAGTCCTATGGGCCACTCGTTCCTGCCCTCTTGGCTGTCCTTCAACAGAACAACATCACCCACTTTTACGTTTGGGCGATCCTCAGTCCATTTCTTACGGCATTGCAGATTTGACAGATACTCTCTCTTCCATCTTTTCCAAAAGGTGTCTGCCAAGCATTGTACTTGCTTCCATTGTTTTGCATGAACTTGTGTTGTACTTATGGTCCCAGATGGAGCAGACAAAGAGTTAATCTTTTGAGTCAACAACATTGCTGGGGTAAGGACCATAGGTGTATCTGGGTCTGAGGACACAGGAACTATAGGCCTGGCATTCATAATAGCCATAACCTCTGCCATAAAGGTGCTTAAAGTCTCATGGGTCAAGTGAGCAGGTTTGGTTTGCAGCAACATAGCGTCCAAGATTCGCCTGGCAATACCTATAAGTCTCTCCCAGACACCACCCATATGTGAGGAGTGTGGAGGATTAAAGACCCATGTACATCCTCTGTCTTGGAGAAAGTCGTGCAATTGTGATTCGCTGTCACAAATGTTAAGTTCTTTGCAGGCTCCCACAAAGTTTGTCCCTCTGTCAGAACGGAGCAGTTTTGCTGGGCCACGAATTGAGAAGAATCTCCTCAAGGCATTAATAAAGCTTGATGTTGACATGGCTTCAAGTAGCTCTATGTGTACAGCTCGGGTGGACAAACAAGTGAAAAGGACTGCCCATCGTTTACTGTCCGCACTGCCTCCTCGTGCGACGGGTTAAAACAGACCATGGACCAAATACATCTAGGCCCACATTGGGGAAAGGTGGTTGAGCAATTACTCTGTCCTCTGGTAGCTCTGCCATCTTTTGACTTTGTAATTTTTCTTGCAGTTTGCGACAAATGACACATTTGTGTATAACAGCTGATACCAAGCGTTTGCCACCAAGAATCCAGAGACCTGCAGATCTAATTGCACCTTCTGTGATGTGTCACCCTTGGTGAACTACTTGTTCATGATAGTACCTAACAAGCAGTGTCCCAACGTGGTGATCATAAGGTATAATGACAGGCTGTTTCTCTTCTTCTGAAAGTTCAGCAAGAGACAAACGTCCTCCTACTCTCAACAACCCATTCTTGTCTAAAAAGGGGCTAAGCCTCCTAAGATGGCTTTGTTTTGGGAATGTCTTTTGTTTTTTGATGCAGTCAATTTCCTTCTGGAAATGTTTGTTTTGAACAGAAGAAATTATAACAGACTTTGCCTGAGCAAGTTCTACTAGATTGACCTGTTCATGGAGGCTTTCCCACCTCCTGACCTGATCGCTATTGGTTTCTCTCCGGAAGGTTTTAGCGACATGGATGAGTCTGGCTAGGGTCTTAACTAATATCTTCCAGCAAGAAAATCTATCAAAGCAATGTGAGTGAAGTGTGGCTTCAGAAGCTTTGGTACTGAAACTCGTCATTTCTGATCTGATTTCAGGGTCAGCTTTGGGCTCTATGAGTGGATAAACATTAGCAGTGTCTGTCTGCTCACAGTGTGGTTGGTACAGAAAGGATGGGCCTGAGAACCATATAGAGTTCTGAAGGCATGCTGCTTGAGTAGGTCTAGTGGCATAATCTGCAGGGTTTTGCTCTGTAGATACATAGAACCACTGATCTGGGTGTGAAGATAGCCTGATTCTATTCACTCTGTTGGAGACATACAGATGGAACCTCCTAGTGGTGCTACAAATGTACCTTAGGACAGTCTTGCTATCAGTGAAGAATTTCACAACATCAAAGTCAGTGTCTAGTTCATCTGTGATTAGCTCATACATGTCGACTGCAAGTACAGCAGCACACAACTCTAAACGAGGAATCGTGTGGGCTGGTTTAGGGCTTGATTTGGACTTTCCCATCACAAATCCAACATGACACACATTTTCTGCATCAGTTACTTTCAAGTAAGCTACCGCACCTATAGCTGTGGTGGATGCGTCTGAGAAGATGCACAGTTCTTTCCTGCAAGCTGATGATAGAGATAAGGGCACATAGCATCTGTCTATCTTTAGGTGCTCTAAGGCTTGCAAGGATTCTGTCCATTGAACCCACTCGCTTAGTCTCTCCTGTGGAAGCAATGCATCCCATTCACTTTTCCCAGATGACAGTTCTCGAACTAAGACCTTGCCTTTTATTGTCATAGGTGATACAAACCCTAGGGGGTCATAGAGGCTACTTACGGTAGATAGAATGCCTCTGTGTGTAAAAGGCTTTTCCCTTGAGGAAACTCTGAAGACAAAACTATCTGTTTCTAGATCCCAACTTAGGCCTAGGCTTTTCTGCAGGGGAAGGGTGTCTGTACCTAGGCAGAGATCTTTAAGGTCCTTAGCTCTTTCTGCTACAGGGAAGGCTTCCATTACTTTTTGGCTGTTGGAAGCGATTTTATGAAGACGCAGGTTGGATTCTGCCAGCATTTTCTTTGCTTTACTAAGGATGGAAATTGCCTCTTCGGGTGTGCTAGCAGAAGCGAGTCCATCATCTACATAAAAATGCCTTAATACGAAGTGTTTGGCTTCTTGTCCATAGCACTCTGCATTTTTCTGGGCAGCCTTTTGCATGCAGTATATAGCGACAGCAGGAGAGGGGCTATTACCAAATACATGCACTTTCATTCTGTACTCGACAATTTCTTTGTCTATGTCATTGTCTTTGTACCAGAGAAAACGTAAAAAGTCTCTGTGGTCTTCTCTGACGAGAAAGCAATAAAACATTTGGCGCACATCTGCTGTGAAAGCAACGGGCTCTTTTCTGAAGCGCAGGAGGACACCTAGCAAGGTATTGTTTAGGTCAGGGCCACTCAACAGTACGTCATTTAAAGAGACTCCTTTATACTCTGCGCTGGAATCAAACACTTTTCTGATTTGGTCAAGTTTGTGTGGATGGTAAACACCGAACATTGGTAGATACCAGTGTTCCCTGTCTGTTTCAAGTGGTCCTGCAACTTCAGCATGATCATTGTCTAGCATCCCTTTAATGAATTCAGTGAAATCTCTTTTCACTTCTGGCTTCCTCTGCAGAGTTTTGTTGAGTGAATGCAAACGCTTCATGGCTTGTTCCCTGTTACTAGGCAAAACACGTCTGGGTGTGCGAAAGGGAAGAGGGGCCACCCAACTGTGATTGTCATCTTGGTAAGCCTCTCTATCCATAATCTGCAAGAAGGTCTGATCCTCTATAGAGAGGGCTTGTTTATCATCATCTTTAGTTTTCTGGAACACTGTAATCCCTAGATTGTCTCAATGTTGGAATTGACTTCTTCTTTACCATATAGAGTAGAGGAGTCACAGTGTTGTGTCGACCTGCCAAAGCTTTCCTTGACAATGAAGCTGTTGTGACAGGGACTGAGAAGGGATGTGCGTCCATTTGTTAACACCGCTGTCTTCAAAATGGTAATATTGTCAGGCTGGTGCACTGTCCCCAGGCAAACTTCTCCTACAATGACCCACCCCAGGTCCAGTCTCTGTGCATAGGGGGCATTATAAGGTCCATTGATTTGCTGGCGCACCTTGTGTACCTGAAGGATGTCTCTCCCAAGAAGTAGAAGGATAGATACATCTGGCTCAACAGCTGGGATAAGGTGAGTAATTGAGCGGAGGTGAGGGTGGTGATGGGCTATTTCTGGAGAGGGAATCTCAGTTTTGTCGTCAGGTATCATGCCACACTCTATTAGGGTAGGAAGTGGAAACTGCACTTTCTTATTGAAGGATTCAATGGTAAAGTCAGAAGCTCTTCTCCCTGTGGTTTCAATTGTCCCCGCACATGTCCTTAGAGTGTATGGAACTGCACTTGCCTTAAGATTAAAGATATCAAAGAAGTCTGACTTTGCAAGGGATCTGTTGCTCTGTTCATCTAGCACTGCATACATTTTCACTGCCCTTTCTCTCTTGCCAGTGGGATACACCATCACTAAACAGATTTTGGAGCATGAACGTGCACTCTTGCCTTTACCTCCCACAGACATCCACTTGTCTTGAAGATTTGAGGGTAGTTTCTCTACTATGGGATTAGTGCCTCTAGCTGTATCTAGGTATGAAAGTCCTGGCAAGTAGCCATCCTCTTTGGCGTATTCTATCTCTAGTAGAAGATCACTTAGTTCTTGTAACCGCACGTTGTCTCTGTAGCCCACCTTGGGAAAGACTTCAAGTTTTTTCAACAGTGCTCCTTCTATTACCTCTGGGGATCCATACGTTTCTTCTAGTCTTTTCCAGGTCATGTTGAGTCCTGCTGCAGGGTTGAACAGGTTTGCTCTTCTCACCCTCTTAGCATGCTCTGCTGACTCGGTACCAAGCCATTTTATCATTAAATTAAGCATTTCTGCTGGTGAAAAGTTCAGACCTTCAGTGGCATTCAGAAAGGAAGATTTCCATGCCCAATAGTTTTCAGGACAGTCATCAAATTGGAGAAAGCCTGAGCTTACCATTTCTTTGTGGATGAGATATTTGGTGACATCCACTGCACATTGTTGTTCGCACATGTAATCTATAGGTTGAGGTGATGGGAACACTTGTTTTTTGTTCTTAGGGGTTTCTGGTGCTTCATTCTTGATTTGCTGGCAGCCGCTGACCTCATGTGGTTGATTGGGCCTGCTCAGGGGGCTTGTTGATTTCGGCCTGAATTCCTTTGCTTCAGGTTTAGGAGACTGTTCCTTTGCATGCGCAGTAGTAAGGTTCTGGATGTACTCACTTGTACGATCTGCAGAGAATAGAGGTTTTCCTGGAACCTCTGAGTCTTTATATGATTTTTCACTTCCAGAACGACTTGTTCCCATGTAGGCAGCGGCCTCTGCTTCAGCTGCTGCAGCAGCAATCTGTCGCTGCAGGATGAGTAATTTTGATTCTAATTTCGCTTCTTCTTGTGCGATGGCAGCTTTCTTAGCTTCTTCTTGTGCGATGGCAGCTTTCTTAGCTTCTTCTTGTGCGATGGCAGCTTTCTTTGCTTCTTCTTCTTGTGCGATGGCAGCTTTCTTTGCTTCTTCTTGTGCGATGGCAGCTTTCTTTGCTTCTTCTTGTGCGATGGCAGCTTTCTTTGCTTCTTCTTGTGCGATGGCAGCTTTCTTTGCTTCTTCTTGTGCGATGGCAGCTTTCTTTGCTTCTTCTTCTTGTGCGACGGCAGCTTTCTTTGCGTCTTCTTGTGCGATGGCAGCTTTCTTTGCTTCTTCTTGTGCGATGGCAGCTTTCTTTGCTTCTTCTTGTGCGATGGCAGCTTTCTTTGCTTCTTCTTGTGCGATGGCAGCTTTCTTTGCTTCTTCTTGTGCGATGGCAGCTTTCTTTGCTTCTTCTTGTGCGATGGCAGCTTTCTTTGCTGCTAACTCCTGCATCATCATGGCTTCTTTTTCTGCGTACTGTAGCTGGATTTGGGCAGCTTCTGCCTTGGCGCGAGCTTTAACTGCTGAGTACATCTTGCTAGCCCGTGAAGATCTGGACACATGCGATTGTGCATCGTCTTGCTGGGCACTGGGAATGTTCTCCCTGCCTTGCTGTGTCGGCGGTAGCATGTCATCAGCCTGGTACTTTGTTCCTGATCTGAGACTCATGCTGCAGTAATGGCGTCTCAGTTTATTCCAGACTGCCACGTGGATGTCTTTTTACTGTTCTGATTCGTGTTATTGAACTGTTGTATAACACCAGTCAGACAGCTTAACAATAATTCAGAAGTCAAGAAACGTGAGACATCAGATCTGTATTTATTCTTTATCCCGAATAACTTTGTAAAACTACAACATAAGCATAAACAAAACATATGTGTCCGTACATTAAACATTATACAGCAGCCTCACTCTATCAGTGGGAGTACCACAGACAATTCCATCATTAGTCCAGGAATAGTTTAGGAGCTCTTCTTCATGCAGTCTGATCCAGGAGCAGTAATGAAATGAAGGAAATACAGTTCCAGGTTAAAGGTTACTGCCTTTACTATGAGGAGAATCCTACATCCTTCAAGCTCTGGCAAAGTAATAACCATCTCTGACCACTAGATGGCAACAACATAAACTAACATTACAGTATAAACTGTAACAGCACATAGCACATATTACTATGAACAATATGGGCAGAACAACAGGAATGTTTGGCTCTGCAGCAGTTTTCTGACTCCAACAAAATGGCTGCCGGCGCCCCTGTGAGAGCTTTCCTCTTGTGTTTCAGCTACATCACCTCTTGTTCCTCATGTTTGGTGGAGAGGGGAGGGGCCGATCCGTGCAGCCAATGAATAGGCTTCTCTCTTCACAATTCTCCAGCCGGCTGCACGGATTGGCCCCTCCCCTCTGCACTGAACACGAGGAACGAAATATTTCCCTGGATGGATTTGACTTCATCTCCTTATAGGAAAGTAATGGTGAAGAAGCTTAGTGACCTGAGCCGGATTATAGATACAAGAAGGAGGATTCATGATATTAAAATGATGTGAAATGACCGACATTCCTATATTCAGATCACTAAAATGTCTAAACATAATAATATACTGTATAATGTCCATGCTGTGCACACATTCACAGACCGCAGGATTCTGCAGAGCTTTCCCTTCACAGACCGCAGGATTCTGCAGAGCTTTCCCTTCACAGACCGCAGGATTCTGCAGAGCTTTCCCTTCACAGACCGCAGGATTCTGCAGAGCTTTCCCTTCACAGACCGCAGGATTCTGCAGAGCTTTCCCTTCACAGACCGCAGGATTCTGCAGAGCTTTCCCTTCACAGACCGCAGGATTCTGCAGAGCTTTCCCTTCACGACTTCAACCGCATATCTGGAAATACTGCTAGTGCTATGATGGTGCTATGATACAATACCGGTTATTCTTCCTTCTCCCTCTCTGATTGGTTGTTCTAGTAGTGAGTGAGCAGTAGTGGCCACATCTATACCCGAGAGGCCCTAAATTCCAGCAATACTATGAAAAGTGATTTAATGTCAGCTCTTCTCCCCACCCCCCTCCACAATCTTCTATTCACAATGGTGTTTTCTGAGGCCGGGGAGGATTGTAATGTCAGCAAATAACTGCAAAAATGTAGAGGCTCCTCGTGGCTTCATTCTGATTGGTTGTTTATGGACGAGCAGTAGAGGCCACATCCAGGGGAGGGCTGGCAGCCTTAAGCCTGGGGGGAAAGTCCAGTCGAGTGGCCCATTGTACCACCGAATCAGCCCAACATCCATGCCCACCGGGTTTTATAACAGAAATTGATGTTATGAAGCAAGAGAAATATGACACAGCAATGACAGCATGACCCGATCTTGGTAAAGAGCCGACTACGCGGCTCATTACTCATGTGACTGGCTGTGTCCAATAATAGCCAATCACATGTAAATGACAGAATGTGAGGAGAGCCGATCAGTGGCACCTCCTCGCAGGGGAGACTGTACAGATAGGGCACTGATTACAGGGCAGCCCTAGCAGTGCCCAGCAAGTGACGCCAATCAGTGCCCATCAATGACACCCATTAATACCCATCAGTGCCCAACAGTACCGCCCATTAATACCCATCAGTGCCCAACAGTACCGCCCATTAATACCCATCAGTGCCCAACAGTACCACCCATTAATACCCATCAGTGCCCAACAGTACCACCCATTAATACCCATCAGTGCCCAACAGTACCGCCCATTAATACCCATCAGTGCCCAACAGTACCACCCATTAATACCCATCAGTGCCCAACAGTACCACCCATTAATACCCATCAGTGCCCAACAGTACCACCCATTAATACCCATCAGTGCCCAACAGTACCACCCATTAATACCCATCAGTGCCCAACAGTACCACCCATTAATACCCATCAGTGCCCAACAGTACCACCCATTAATACCCATCAGTGCCCAACAGTACCACCCATTAATACCCATCAGTGCCCAACAGTACCGCCCATTAATACCCATCATTGCCACCCATCAATGCCCAACAGTACCGCCCATAAGTTCCGCCTATAGGTGCCACCTATCAGTGCCACCTATCAGTGAACTTCAGTTAATGAGAAAAATTACTTACAGTGCCTTGAAAAAGTTTTCACACCCCTTGAAATTCCCCACATTTTCTCATGTTACAACCAAAAATATAAATGTATTTTATTGGGATTTTCTGTGATAGACCAACACAAAGTGTCACATAATTGTGAAGTGGAAGGAAAATGATAAATGATACAAATAAATATGTGAAAAGTGTGGGGGGGGGAGGGGCATTTGTATGGCGCCCCCCGGAGTCAATACTTTGTAGAACCCCCTTTCTCTACAAGTCTTTTTGGGGGTGTCTCTACCAGCTTTGCACATCTAGAGAGGACATTTCTGCCCATTCTTCTTTGTAAAATATCTCAAGCTCTGTCAGATTGGATGGAGAGCGTCTGTGAACAGCAATTTTCAAGTCTTGCCACAGATTCTCAATGTGATTTAGGTCTGGACTGTGACTGGGCCATTCTAACACATGAATATGCTTTGATCTAAACCATTCCATTGTAGCTCTGGCTGGATGTTTCGGGTCGTTGTCCTGCTGGAAGGTGAACCTCCGCCCCGGTCTCAAGTCTTTTGCAGACTCTAAAGCCTCATACACAAAATCGGACTTCCATCGGACAAATCTGTGGATTTTTGCCCGAAGGGCGTTGTCCATGAACTTGTTCTGCATAACACGGCAGAACATTTTCAGCCAACATTCACAAAACCACGTTGTCTTTCAGCTCTTTAGCGCCACCCTTTGGGCAATTTCTGCTATTGTTGTCTGATGTTTAGCATTGGTTCGGGGCATGCGTGTTTGTACTTTGAATTTTAGTCTGACGGATTTGTGTACACACGATCAGATAATCCGATGGAACACATTTGTTGTCGGACAATTTGAGAGCATGCACAGTCAACATTTGTTGTTGGAAATTTCGACAACAATTGTCCGATGGAGCATACAGACAGTCGGATTGTCCGAAAAAACACATCCGTCGGACAATTGTTGTCGGAATATCCGATGGTGTGTACAAGGCTATACTCTCCATTTTCCGATGATGGATTGAACAGAGCTCCGTGAGATGATCAAAGCTTGGGAGATTTCTTTATAACCTAACCCTGCTTTATACTTCTCCACAGCTTTATCCCTGACCTGTCTGGTGTGTTCCTTGGCCTTCATGATGCTGTTTGTTCACCAAGGTTCTCTAACAAACCTCTGAGGGCTTCACAGAACAAATGAGATTAAATGACACACAGGTGGACTCTATTTACTAATTAGGTGACTTCTGAAGGCAATTGGTTCCTCTAGATTTTAGTTAGGGGTATCAGAGTAAAGGGGGCTGAATAAAAATGCCCCTCCCCCACACTTTTCACATATTTATTTGTATCATTTATCATTTTCCTTCCACTTCACAATTATGTGACACTTTGTGTTGGTCTATCACATAAAATCCCAATAAAATACATTTATGTTTTTTGGTTGTAATATGACAAAATGTGGAAAACTTCAAGGGGTATGAATACTTTTTCAAGGCGCTGTATTTACAAAAAAAATGTGGTCTTTTTCATATTTTAGCAAAAAATAAAAAAAAACACCAGAGATGATTTAATACCACCAAAACAAAAACTTAATTTGTGTGAAAAAAAGGACATCAATAATAATATGTAGTGTTGCATGACCGCACAATTGTCATTCATAGCCGAGGTTCACACCGACATCGGGGATGAAATCGAGGGAGTTCCGCTGAATGATTTCATACTCCCATGTCAGTCCCGACTTTGGGGTGCGATTTCAGAGACATCTGTGCGGTTCCTGAACAAATGTCTATTGAAATTGCCCCCCAAAGTTGCCAAAAGTAGAACAGAAACTACTTTTGGGAATCGGTGTGACACCACAAGTGGAATGGATGTGGCGCTGCACCGATTCGGATGGTGCCATCACCGGCAACTGCCACTGATTTGGCATGCGATTTAACATATCAAATCGCTCCAAGGTGAGCCTGGGTTTAATATGAGAGCACTGAAAGCTATAAATTGTCCTTTTAGTCCTTTTTAGTGTTTAAGTCTTTGATAACGCCCTGGGGGAGGGGCGAAACGCGTCGACGCAACATCCGGCCCACGCTCGCATACTCGAGAACCAGTGACATCACTTCCTGGTGTTGGTGGAACGCACGCCGTTCAGCAGCGAACACCGGCCCATTTTCTGAATGCCTGCTCTGCACATCGATTCCGTGAGTAGCGCTTTTATGCGCAGGTGATCTCACGGTACCATAGGTTTTATGCTATGTGTTTTCTTTTCTCCCTTTGGTGGAATGCGAGGTTTGTGATCCCAAGATCTCCTCTCAAAACATCACCGGCACCAGCCTATTTGCCATTTAAGTGTACCATATGAATTAACAAGCTGGAAGTCTGTAGAGTGTCCTCATGTGAAGGAACTGTGTGACTCAATAGACCTTATGTTGTTTTTTGTTTAAAATAACTTTTTTATATACACAGATTCACTTTATCATTCACGATTATATGGTAATTTTCAGTCTCAGTTTAATTGATCTGGATTTTTGTGATTGATCTAGACCATCTCTCACTCACGTCTCTGAATTCACCTCTAGTGACCTAGTGGTGACAGTGTGCTTGTGCACAGTTTTTGTACATTTTTCTTTTTCACGCAATATGTTTTATGTAATAATCATTTAAGTTACGTGGCTTTTTAGAAAAATATTTTTTCAGTTACCCACTTGGTGAGTTGCTAGCGCAGGCCTTCTTCTCCTTCATAATATAAATTGTCCTGGGCAGGAAGGGGGTGAAGGTGCCTGGCAGGCGAGAGGTTAAATGATAAGGCTGAGGAAGACACAGAGTAGGGAGGAAGAGAAGGAGGAGGGGAGAGTCTGGTCACAGGTCACTCACTTGTACAGTCCCAGCAGGAGGCTCGCTGGCTCACTCAGTGTCTTCATGTCTAGGATGGGACGTTGTGGCTGCCGACTTTAAAGTTTCCCGCCTGCATATCCCCTTCACACGGAACACGGGCTGCATGAAGTGTGGGCGGGCACAGGGAGAGAGGGGCGGGCACAGGGAGAGAGGGGCGGGCACAGCAGAGCTGATCGTTCTCCCATTGGTGTAGAGTAGAGGAGGGTTGTACTGTGTACTCTGCACGACGGAACACACACACTCAGCCCAGGCTGTGACAGCCGACATCCCTGCCGCAGGACACATCGCAGCTGAGCGCGGGATGGAGGGATCACTGATCTTTCACTACAATTCGGCCGCTAAATTCAGCATCCAGCCCTGTTAACCCCGCCCCCCCGCCGGAGCTGCCCGAGCAATAGCACTCAGCTGGGGCCGGAAACTGCACATGTGCAGTACTGAGCTGGCTGCACTACGGCCCTTTTACAGGGAATCGGAGCGGCCCAGGGGGGAAATTGCCACCCTGCCCCCCGGCCCAGCCCGCCCCGCCAAAGCCTTTCCGGAGAGCTGGTTATTCTGCTATCATGGATGAACGGTTCAATGGGTGTTTGCTACATTGGAATTACGGTCGGCACATCTATGCTGACAAAGTAGTCATCTGCAGACCTGGAAAAGGTGACACAGTTTATTTCATCACCACTTTGGATAAACAAGGGAAGAAACTGACTCTGCCAGATCCCCGGTTCTATTGGCGATTATGCAAAGGGACTGTTTTCTATTTTGCCAAAGAAAAAAGAACTCTGGGGTACATAGTTAGATAGCGTCAGGGTTGGTAGAACTTCGTGGTCAAGAGGTTTCATCTACTTCAGCATTCCTATACCCAAAGACTCTTTGTCATGTCAGATTTCTGCCACTAGGTGGTGGGATTCGCCCAGAGATAGGGATGGACTTTTAAGTTACATTTAGTTTACTTTGCATTTAAAAAATGTGTGGAAGAAAGTTTCATTCTCTTGGGAGTGAGGCTTTGCTCCGAATTGATGAGTAACACTGTTATGTGATTTCTGTATGTGTAACTTTGTTTTTCAGGTAACAAAAGATCTTCTATTAAGCTGCTAGCATGGGGGCGGTTAGATAGATAGTGAGGTTGCTGTAACATGATTGATGTGAATATGCTGTTGATTAATGTTTGAGATTGTAAATTGTCTTCTTTACTGTCTTTCTTCTCCCCCATCCAAGTTTTGGTTCAGATACCTACTCTCAGGCTTGAGAGTCATTTTTTTCCCTAGACGTTGAGGACACTGACTTTTGTAGTGGGGGGAGTATGTAGCTCCCTGCTACTGTTGATCAGGCGCTTGCATGTCTATTTATGGGGTCATCTGTTCTGTACATAGTTCAGATTTAATCTGTGGCTAAATTAGCTTCTGTTCCAGCATTGGCTGTGTTGCATGTAGTTCCACACTGTTGTCTGTAGGTGTCGTTGTCACCACAGGCCAGTGTTGGAAGAGCAACAGGCTGAAGTGTATTGAGTGCTCCTCTTTCTTGGAAACTAACCTGCCTCACAGTACTGCCGGGTCGGCTTAAAGGTTCTGGTACTGTGTAATCGTGCAACTAATACCAATTCCTGTGGCAGAGGATTGTGCAACTAATACTAAATCCTGTGGCAGAGGATTGTTCAATCATTTTTGTGACAGACCTAGCCGGGACAGAGGCTGTTGGAGAGGACTGAATGCGAGCCTCTTGCCTTTTGATTATGGGCCCTGGATTTTCAATGGAACAATACTCTTTGTGAGGTGAATTAGAAATCCAGTCTGAACTGTACTAATTGGACTCAGTCGTGTATATATTGTATGTTGTTTGATTCTGTTGGGGACTCCTTGCTGTGGTCATTTGGGATTTGTGTCCCTGAAGAGGGAGGGGGGATTCCTCCAGCAGCCCCCTGCTGATAAGACTGATTCATTCTGTTGGGACACATCCTGTGAGGAGATGCTGGTGTCATTAACTCCAACTACCTGTGTTTATGTTAATTGAATGAGCTGATCACATTGTCCTCTATAAAATGTAGGAGACGGGACGACTACTATTGGAGCTGCTGCTATTGTGTTTATACTACTGTGTGAAGCTCGGTGCCCACAAGTCTGTCATCTGGTCTGGGTACATTTTGTAGTAAATTAGCACATGTTAATTAGGTTAGCTTTGAGTCAGCCTGCTGTATAAATGTGTGTGAGATCTCAAATAAAGAGTTAGTCCTGATGTACTCCAAGACTGGTGTTGTCTAGTTCTTGGGGGTTCCTATAGCCAGATCCATTGGACTTGTGTTCCAGAACTTAGGAAGCGGTATACTGACGGAAGCACTCAAGCGGAGTGTGGAACGTTCCGTGACAATTTTGTTCTTCTCAAGTCTGTGGCAGAGACTTTTCGTCCATGCGCCATTCCGGCTGCTAGGTCAGTGAGAGAGGCCTATCTGGGTGGGCAAGGTCTGGTGACTGAAGGTGTGTTTGTCTCCAGGATTTCAAACCCCTCAGTGATCTGCATAAGGTATCTGAACCCTCCTGCAACTCCTCTTCTACCTCTTTACTACTACTTCTTTAAAAGTTTTGCAATAAAGCATTGGAAACAGAACGAAGTGACTGGTGCATACATTGGTGGGCGTAAGGCCTAATAGAGACTCTGAGTCCTGTATATGGTGGAAATACAGGTAAGAGGGTGACGGCAAAGACCCAAATTAAATCAGCTGCTCCTTCGGGGGTAAGCGCTACATATGTGTATATATGATCAGTGTCAGTATGTATTTTAATTATCCAGACATAGACTGGGTGGAGGGAACCGCGCATTCATTTAAGGCTCGCCAGTTCCTTAATGTCTTGCAGGACAATTTTATGGGTCAGGTGGTAGACGCACCAACTAGAAATAAAACATTACTGGATCTACTGATTACCAACAATACAGACCTGATCACGGATGTGGAAATACGGGGCAATTTAGGTAACAGCGATCACAGGTCAATTAGTTTCAGTATAAATCACACAAATAGGAAACATAAAGGGAATACAAAGACACTGAATTTCAAAAGAGCCAACTTCCCTAAACTACAAACCTTGCTAAAAGGCATAAATTGGGATAAAATATTAGGAACAAAGAATACGGAGGAGAGATGGGTTTGCTTTAAGAGCATATTAAATAAGGGCATTAGCCAATGTATCCCATTGGGTAATAAGTTTAAAAGAGCGAACAAAAATCCTGGATGGCTTAACTCCAATGTAAAAATGCATATAAAAGCAAAGGAGAAGGCCTTCAAAAAATACAAGGTTGAGGGATCATCATCAGCATTCAGACTTTATGAGAGAATGCAACAAGAAATGTAAGGGTGCAATTAGGATGGCTAAGAAAGAACATGAAAGACACATAGCGGAGGAGAGCAAAAAAAATCCCAAGAAATTCTTTAAGTATGTAAACAGTAAAAAAGGGAGGACAGACCATATTGGCCCCATAAAGAATGAGGAAGGACATCTGGTTACAAAGGATGGGGAGATGGCGAAGGTATTGAATTTATTATAATATAAATAATAAAGTGCAGCGCTGAAACATAAACATAAGTGAATAGAATCATGAACAACCTGTGAAAAATAAAATAACACACAAAATATATGCAGTGGATTGCTAAATATAATTGAAAAAAGTTCTATAGTGATGAGGGACCAGAGTCCGTGATGTGTGAGGTGAATAGAAGTCCTCTCCAAAAGTGGAATACCGTAAACCTGAGAAGTGGGTAAACCCTCTGATGGGAAGGCGACCACAGCTGGCAAAGCACATAAATCTTCAAAAATGGAAATAAATGGAAAAGAGTTGGGTACCCTTACCGGATCCGTAGGACGCACTTGCCGTATAGCAGTGCGTCGGTAAAGCATGAGGGATGGTCCCCCGTGGTGTCCAGGCGGATGGTGTCCTGTGAATAACGATCACACTTAAAGATTAGCCGTCACGGACAGGGGCTGGACCACTGGCTTGCACACCCTTCAATTTCAGATGATCAGAAGGAAGCGATTCGAAGTGGAACCATGGGGAAAAAGTAAAAGGCACGCCACATGGTGTAGGTCAAAAATGGGGTTTTATTGGATAAAATCCAAACATGTTAAAAGTGATCACAGACAGATAAAAATTTGGCAATGTGGGAAGCTGGAGATCCCTACGCGTTTCAACTACAGTCTTCTACAAGGGCATTTTTGCTTTTGTTGGGTTAGCGCAGCATTTTTATATATTCTTTGACTGAATTTATTCTTCTCCTCAGTCTTCACGAGTGAATCGGGGGGCTTCAGTAACCAAAACTGCAGTGTTTATCCTCATGACACAACACAGGAAGCACCTCCATGGCTAACAGAGGACAGAATTAAAATTAGAATTGAGAAACTTAAGATTAATAAATCACCGGGACCAGATGGCTTGCATCCGAGGATACTTAGGGCACTCAGTCAGGTGATTGCCAGACCGTTGTTCCTAATTTTTATAGATAGTCTACTGACTGGAATGGTACCAGCTGATTGGAGAAAAGCCAATGTAGCACCAATATTTAAAAAGGGCCCAAAAAACATCCCTGTGAATTACAGACCAGTTAGCCTAACATCAATAGTATGTAAACTCTTGGAGGGGATGAAAAGGGACTATATACAAGATTTTAGTAATAAGAACGGTATCATTAGCAGTAATCAGCATGGATTCATGAAGAATCGTTCTTGCCAAACCAATCTGCTAACCTTCTATGAGGAGGTGAGTTGCCATCTAGATAAAGGAAGGCCCGTAAACGTGGTGTATCTGGATTTTGCAAAAACATTTGACACAGTTCCCCATAAATATTTACTGTACAAAATAAGGTCCGTTGGCATGGACCATAGGGTGAGTACATGGATTGAAAACTGGCTACAAGGGCGAGTTCAGAGGGTGGTGATAAATGGGGAGTACTCGGAATGGTCAGGGGTGGGTACTGGGGTCCCCCAGGGTTCTGTGCTGGGACCAATCCTATTTAATTTGTTCATAAACGACCTGGAGGATGGGATAAACAGTTCAATCTCTGTATTTGTGGACGATACTAAGCTAAGCAGGGCAATGGCGACCCTAGGGGGGGGGGCAGAGGGGGCCCTGACCCCCCCCAACATTATGCTGGGCCCCACCATGTGCCCCCCAAAAAAAAAATTTTTTTTTTTTAATTTTTTTTTTTTTTAACAAAAAGGCAATTTCTTTTTGTTTGTATTCATATCGGATGTGCCGCATCTTACTCGGGCCACCGCTGGGGTAACACAGTCTCTATTGAGAGGGAGAACGTCCCCAGTCAGCTCCTGTGGGTGATTCCTCCCCCCTCCCTCTGCTGGCTGACACTGCATAATGCAAGCGCTCACACAACCACGGCCGCTCGATCTGCTCCTTCCCCTGCATCCTCATTGGCAGGGAGAAGAGCGAGTTGCAGGAAGGACTCCACCAGGACTCTCAGTTACTGAAAAAACAGACTGATTTCTCCCATCCTTAGGACAGGAGAACCAGCCTGTAAATTCCAAGAAATGCCAGACCAGCGCTGTCAATAGCAGGGGCAGGACAGCAAGAGGAGGCTGGGGAACCCCACAGTGGCAGAACACCAGGGCCCGGAGGCAAGACAACCTTTGCAACCCTGATAGTTCTCCCACTGCTTTGGATCCTTATATTTTCTTGGTATGCTGGTGACATATATCTCTTGTTCTCTGTCACCCTGGGGGGGCCCCAATACAGTAGGAAGGGAGCTACAGAACATGTGAAAGGGCCGTTGTGGGGTCGTAGTAAAGGGGTAAAGGGCCCCAGGATAGATAAATTATATATAGATAGATAGATATATATCTATATATATAGATAGATATATATCTATATATATATATTTGCATTTTATATTGCCCCCCTATTTTTTCCCTGTCCCCCCATGTGCCCCCCCTAAATATGAAAGCTGGAGACGCCACTGAAGCAGGGCAATAACTTCTCCGCAGGATTTGGAAACCTTGCAAAAAGACCTGAACAAATGAATGGGGGAGGGGCAACTACATGGCAAATGAGGTTCAATGTAGAAAAATGTAAAATAATGCATTTGGGTGGTAAAAATCTGCATGCAATCTATAGACTGGGGGGAGAACCTCTGGGGGGATCTAGGATGGAAAAGGACCTGGGGGTCCTAGTAGATGATTGGCTCAGCAATGACATGCAATGCCAAGCTGCTGCAAACAAAGCAAACAGAATATTGGCATTAAAAAGGGGATCAACTCCAGAGATAAAACGATAATTCTCCCACTCTACAAGACTCTGGTCCGGCCGCACCTGGAGTATGCTGTCCAGTTCTGGGCACCAGTCCTCAGGAAGGATGTACTGGAAATGGAGCGAGTACAAAGAAGGGCAACAAAGCTAATAAAGGGTCTGGAGGATCTTAGTTATGAGGAAAGGTTGTGAGCTCTGAACTTATTCTCTCTGGAGAAGAGACGCTTGAGATAGGAATAAAACTTTTTCGCAGAAGAGAGTTTAATAAGACTCGTGGCCACTCATTACAATTAGAAGAAAAGAGGTTTAACCTTAAACTACGTAGAGGGTTCTTTACTGTAAGAGCGGCAAGGATGTGGAATTCTCTTCCACAGGCGGTGGTCTCAGCGGGGGACATTGATAGCTTCAAGAAACTATTAGATAATCACCTGAATGACCGCAACATACAGGGATATACAATGTAATACTGACATATAATCACACACATAGGTTGGACTTGATGGACTTGTGTCTTTTTTCAACCTCACCTTCTATGTAACTATATATATGATCAGTGTCAGTGTATATATATGATCAGTGTCAGTATATATATAATCAGTATCAGTATGTATTGTGGGGAGATTACCTTGTGGGGATCACCTTTTCTTGGAATGAAGGTCGGCATACAGGCAGTTTCTTTACAATCGGGTTGGTTGCCAGCTTTATTTACAGGAGGTTTGCAAAGACATAAAAATAAACAAAACAGTAAAACAAATCTTTGCCGTCCGGCACTAAACTAAACAGTAGACGGCTCTCTATACGGTGTGGTGCTGGTCCCCGACACCCACAGAACACGAGGTAAAGCAAACCATCGTTTTCAATCCAAACAAACAAGCAGAGCTCCTCTCTCAGATTCCCTTCTGAGTCTCAGGCCAGAGCTCTGCTGTGATCTCTTCCTGGTCATTGAAAGTCCACCTGAGCATAGACCACAAGACCCGGATCACAAGACCCGGACCACAAGACCCGGACCGGAACCAAGCCTGCCACAGAGGCTGGAAAAACCCAGCCGGGTTCAGCCTCTGACAATAGAACTAATGCGAGATGAACTATACCGATTATCGATGACCTCACCTCACATACCGTCACATATCCTCCCCCTCTGCTCAAGCCCCTGCGGCTGAGCAATTGTCCCAAGCATACAGTGCATGCAGGAGAGGGCATCTGCATTGTTTTGGAGCTTGCCCGGCCTATGCTCTACTGTAAATTTAAAGGACTGTAAAGCCAAGAACCACATTGTCACGCGGCCATTTTAGGGGAGCATGGTCGGTGACCAGCTTAAATGACCTCCCTAACAAATAATACTTCAGGGAGTCTAAGGCCCATTTAATAGTGAGACACTCCTTTTCGACAATGGCATAGGTTTTTTGTGCTTGTTTAGTTTCCGGCTCAGGTATACAACCGGGTGTTCCTCAGTTCATTCAGAGGGGCGGCAAAGTTGGGTATAAACTGTCTGTAAAAGGCATCCGCTTGTACTAAAATGAGCCCTCAGGAGTGGAAAAGGTAGTCTTCTCCTTGGCCGATTCAGTTAGCGGTATTTGCCAAAAGCCTTTCATTAGGTCTAGGGTTGTTATGTAGTGAGCCTAGAATAGGAACCTCAAAAAATTGGGATTTTTAAGGCAACAAAGGCAAGAGTATTTAAAAATTGAATAAATTTATTGGTACAAAAATAGTATTTAAAAAGTGAATTAAACACATGGACATATACATTTGAAGGAAAAACAATATAATATATTACAGACGTGGCAAAAAATCCAACGCGTTTCAAAATAATTACATTTCTTCTTCAGGGATAAATTTTGCCATAATCTGAAAGGCATAAAGGTAACATAAGTATACATACATACATATTTACAATACCAGAAAAAATAATGTATGAAGAAAGCTTACAGTAATCATGATTGACCCAACAAATTCTCAGCATAACGCTCCAAAAATTTCCCCATCCGGTTAGTGAACAGTCTTTTATCGTGCAGAAGAGCCCCCAGATATCGAGATCCAAGGAGAGACGCCAAGTTACCCCAAGCGAAAAAACAACGCTTGGGGAGAAGGGGGGTGTGTACAATCTGAAAAGATATATATATATGTATATTTATATATCCTCTGTGTGGAAAATATCACATCTGCGGAGATCAAAACCAACCTTGTATAAAAGATGTGAATTGAGTATGTCTTCGAATATAAGAAGATTATTTTCCGTATGTAATAGAGAAGGAAAGTTTTCCTTCCTATAAAAAAGAAAATATAAAATATAAAAATTATGTGTAAATAAATAAAAAAAAAAATTAAAAAAAAAATTAAAAAAATATATACAAAACAAAAGTGAGTAGATGAAAAATATGGGGGCTGACAAGGCCAATAACTAAACAGTGTGTGGGCACAAAGGTCTGAAGGATACAATAAAGCAGCGGAAATAATGCCAAAAGGAGATAGTCATTCCACTCTTCAATGATATGAGATTCTATATAATAAATGAAAACCCCTGTTGACCATATATTTATGGCCAGGTAGAGATAACCTCACAGAAAAAAGTAATAATAATGAAATGTGGAGAGATATCTCCCTTCCCAAGTAGTGTCCACAATATGGGAAAAGAATCCAAAAAAGAAGTGGTAAAGAGGTTTTCATTTATTATATAGAATCTCATATCATTGAAGAGTGGAATGACTATCTCCTTTTGGCATTATTTCCGCTGCTTTATTGTATCCTTCAGACCTTTGTGCCCACACACTGTTTAGTTATTGGCCTTGTCAGCCCCCATATTTTTCATCTACTCACTTTTGTTTTGTATATATTTTTTTAATTTTTTTTTAAATTTTTTTTTAATTTATTTACACATAATTTTTATATTTTATATTTTCTTTTTTATAGGAAGGAAAACTTTCCTTCTCTATTACATACGGAAAATAATCTTCTTATATTCGAAGACATACTCAATTCACATCTTTTATACAAGGTTGGTTTTGATCTCCGCAGGTGTGATATTTTCCACACAGAGGATATATAAATATACATATATATATATCTTTTCAGATTGTACACACCCCCCTTCTCCCCAAGCGTTGTTTTTTCGCTTGGGGTAACTTGGCGTCTCTCCTTGGATCTCGATATCTGGGGGCTCTTCTGCACGATAAAAGACTGTTCACTAACCGGATGGGGAAATTTTTGGAGCGTTATGCTGAGAATTTGTTGGGTCAATCATGATTACTGTAAGCTTTCTTCATACATTATTTTTTCTGGTATTGTAAATATGTATGTATGTATACTTATGTTACCTTTATGCCTTTCAGATTATGGCAAAATTTATCCCTGAAGAAGAAATTTTATTATTTTGAAACGCGTTGGATTTTTTGCCACGTCTGTAATATATTATATTGTTTTTCCTTCAAATGTATATGTCCATGTGTTTAATTCACTTTTTAAATACTATTTTTGTACCAATAAATTTATTCAATTTTTAAATACTTTTGCCTTTTGTTGCCTTAAAAATCCCAATTTTTTGAGGTTCCTATTCTATGTTGTTTAGGGATGATGGCAACTCCTTCACAACTAATCTCTGAGAAGTCTATACCATTGTTATGTAGTGAGCCTGTCCCAACCTTTCCACGAGTTTGTTGATCTGAGGCATCGGGTATGCATCGAAATTAGACACACTGTTGAGTTTCCTAAAGTCGTTACAAAATCTGATAGTGCCGTCAGCTTTTTTGACCAGCACTATAGGGCTCGACCACTCACTGTGGGACTCTCATTTTCAACTCTTAACATATTTTACATTTCCTTCACGACTGCCTCTCGCCTGGCCTCTGGGATTCTATATGGCTTTACATTTACGCAAACCCCGGGTTCCGTCGCTATGCTGGATCACGTTGGTCAGTCCAGGTAAGGGGAAGAAAAATTCTCTATTTTTGTACACAAACACTCTAACGGCATTTTGTTGTGCCACGGACAGGGATTCAGTTATGGGGACGTCAGGTGTCAGCGGTACCCAGTCTGTTGGAGGCGGGGAAGCGGCCAGTAAAGTCTCTCTGTCCCTCCAGAGATTCACATGATAAATTTGGTGTGTTTTTTTTTTCCCTGGCTGGTACACTTTGTAGTTTACCTCCCCCACCCTTTCGACAACCTCAAAGGGACCCTGTCACTTGGCTAGGAACATGCTTTCCACCATGGGCACCAGTACCAACACTCTGTCCCCGGGGCTGGAAGTACGGACCTTGGCACCCCGATCATAGACCCTCCTCTGAGCCTCCTGGGCTTGCTCCATATGTTCTTGTACTAGGGGCAGGACAGCTGCGATTCGATCCTGCATCAAGGAGACCTGCTCTATGAAGCTTCTATATGGGGTGGCCTCTCCTTCCCACGTTTCTTTGGCAACATTTAGTAGCCCCCTGGGATGTCTGCCATACAAGAGCTCAAAGAGGGAACAGCCTGTGGATGCCTGCGGAACCTCACGTATGGCAAACATGAGATAAGGTAGCAAAAAATCCCAGTTTCTCCCATCTTTGTGGACCACCTTTTTCAGCATACTCTTCAAAGTTTTATTAAATCTTTCGACAAGACTATCTGTTTGGGGTTGGTAGACAGAGGTACAGAGATGGGAGATTTTGTATAACTTACACAGTTCCTTGGTAAACCTGGATATAAATGGGGTGCCCTGATTGGTTAAAAACTCTTTTGGGATCCCCACTCAACTAAACACCTGGACTAGCTCCTCAACGATAGCCTTAGCCAAGGTGTTACGCAAGGGAATGGCCTCAGGATAGCGCGTGGCATAGTCCAGGATTACCAAGATATGCTGGTGACCCCGGGCAGACTTCACTACCGGGTCCGCCAGGTCCATGCCAATTCTCTCAAATGGAACCTCGATTATTGGTAGAGGAACAAGGGGACTGTGGAAATGTGGTGACGGTGCCGACATTTGGCACTCGGGGCACGATTCACAGTACTCTCTGACATCTGCATACAACCCGGGCCAGAAAAATCTCTGGGCGATTCCCTCCCTGGTCTTTGATACCGAGATGTCCCCCCATTACATGACCATGGGCCAGGTCTAGCACCACCCTACGGAAGGGTTCGGGAACCAGTAGCTGTTCTACTGCGCCCTCTCCCCGTTTTATCACCTGGTACAGTAAGTGGTTTTTAAAGTGGTGTTCCACCCAAAAAAAAAAAAATGCATTAATGTGCCTAAAAAAAAAAAAGAAAAGAAAACATTTGGAATTTTTTTTAACTCACCTCTAAATGCCTGTTGCTAGGGGGTCCCTCGTAGTCTGCCTCTTTCAGTGCCTGGGCTGGTGACATCACTTCCCCCTCAGGACAGGAAGGGCTCCGCTCTGCTCCCTACCTCTTGTCAATCATCTGGGACCCATTACAGGTCCCAGGTGACTGATCGGCGAATCACGGCGCGCGGTGCTGCTCACGCATGCGCAGTGGGTGCCCGGGTGTGAAGCCACAGCTTGGCACCCACAGTTGCAATGCTGGCGCCGCCGAATGGAGGGGGAGACGAGCGGGGCTTCGATCCCCCGCATCGCTGGACCCTGGGAGAGGTAAGTGTCCAATTAAAAGTCAGCAGCTGCAGTATTTGTAGCTGCTAACTTTTTTTTTTTTTTTTAATGGGCCCTCCTCTTTAAGGGCCATGTAGGGGAGAGACACCCCCCAATTAGGATCCACCGGTTCCCCATCCACCATCTTAACGTTTTCTCTGGCTCTCATGAGGGTGGCATCTCAGAATTTGCTTGGTACAGAAATCCTCCCTCCTGACCTCCTAAGTCAGGTACCACATTCTGGCCACTCTCATGGTCAGGGTCAGAGGTGTTCTCTTGTTCGTTACCCTCAGGCTGGGAGCTAGCTTCTAGGTCCCCCGGCTCCCCAGTCATGACAGGGAAAGGAAGAGGATCTCCAGCTTCCTTGATCCCACCAACAGCATCCCCTTCCTTTTGGCAAAAATGGTCTGGCGAGAGTTCCCATGCTTCCCCAGCAGGGGGGGCTCTACCTACCAGCCTCCCTTTGCTCTCCCATAAATTCCAAAAATGGGGAAAATCTCTCCCCACTAAAGCTTCATGAAGCAGCGAAGGTACCACCCCCACTGAATGTGTTACACTGCCCCAGGGGGTATCAACCTCAACCACCGCTGTCTGGTAGTCCCGAGTGTCCCCATGGATGCAATTTACCCCAATTTTCGTTTGGTGTAGTTTTGTGGGGTTTAGACAATCATCCCTGACCAGGGTCACCACACTACCAGAGTCTAGCAGGGCTGTGAGTGGCTTCCCATCCACTGAAATAACACACATTTGTTTTTCAATGTGAGTCTGACATGATGCAGTACATGCGACCTGTGAAAACAGAGACATGCGTCTTTTCAAATAAGCAACAGTTCATCATTTATAGGACAGTTTGCAGCAATATGCCCTAATGCATGGCAATGAAAACGCTGTATATGCTCTACCCCCAGTCCTCTTAATGGCCCCAAAGACCTTCCTGGCTTCTTTGGCCAGTCTCCAGGTCTAGGGCACACAGTCTCATCAGCTGTAACAACAGTCTTATCTACCTTCCGCATGCTCTTGAACCCCAGAACAGTCTTACCAGAACGGCCGGGCGATCTTGTACCTCTAGACACACGAAGTGGGGCGTAGACGGGTTCACCTAGTCCTCAATAGCAATGTACCTCTCTACTAGGTCCACCAACTAGGTTGCAGTTTTGGGGTCCCCCTGTCCGACCCACTTCCTCAGAGCAGCAGGGAGCGCATGCAGGTACCGGTCCATTACCACACGCTCCACGATCTGAGGGCCTGTCAAGGTCTCCGGCTGCAACCACTTCCTGGTGAGATGGACCAGGTCGAACATTTGATAACGGGGTGGCTGGATGCTGGAGTAGGTCCACTGATGCATGCGCTGGGCCCGGACCGCCATAGTGACACCCAAGCGTGCGAGTATCTCTGTCTTTAGAGTCTCATAGTCCTGGGCCTCTTCCTGTTCCAGATCAAGAGAGGCTTTTTCAGGTTCTCCTGTCAGAAATGGGGCCAACAGACCCACCCACTGTTCTTTTGGCCAACTTTTGTGGACAGCAACTCTCTCAAAAGTCGCAAGATATGCCTCAAATCATCGGCAGGTGTCATTTTCTGTAGGTGGTAGGAGGCACGTACCATCTTTGGTTCCACTGGCATTTTCTGTAGGTGGTAGGAGGCACATACAATCTTTGGTTCCACTGGCACAGGAGGTGTGGACCCCTTTTTTAGTTCCATTAGAGCCTCTGTGAACTGCCGGTTCATCTCCTGCTGGGCCGCCTGTTCTGCTGCAGCGGCCTCTGTGAATTGGCAGTTGGTTTCCCGCTGAGCTGCATTGGCCTATGTCACGAATTATGCACGCCCACGGCGACTGACTAACCGCGACGTGCGTTCTGTGACCGGGGTATATGAGGAACTGAGGGAATAAGGGGGAACTTATACTGAGCATGTAAGACTGGCTGTGGTACTTTCACAGCCTGCACTACCTTTGGCCACCACTAGAGGGAGACTCCAATCCAGCTAGCTGACCACACACAGGCAGATACAAATCTTACATACAATCTGGTGCACTCTAAGGGTTGAGGAACAGTCTAGCAATTACTAATTATTAATTTTATCATTTAATATCCCGAAAGTGGGCAGTGCATAAAAGATATACAAAGAAAAAGCATTTACTAAAAAAAGATACAAAAAATGCAGAAAGACACAAAAATTGGCAATTTGCTATGAAAATAAAAAAGGGGTAAAAACAGAAATAAACTTTACCAAGAAAATCTATCCGTTAGTAGAAGCATACTGGAACATGTGGGAACTCCCCAGTTTTGAACTGGCTTTGTGGAAGAACAATGTCCATATCTCAGGCTACCCAATTTATAGAAATATGGATGTGGGCGGGACTTTAGCCCTTGGCCAATCAACCCCGGGGGGTGTTCCTGTCTCAGCCCACAGAATTTACCAGAGTGGAATTGGCCCAGAACGGCGCTGATTGCTGGGTCATGGATAGGATTCCCGATACCAGCGCATCAGTCCGATCGCAACAGTACCAATCACTGCTGGCCTGCCGCAATCAGGCGCCATATAACGGCTTTGTGTGGTTCTCTAGGATTCCACATCTGCTAAACATACAGAGTTACATGTAACCCATCACGTGTACCATCACAAGGAATTATTTTTATCTTTCTGACGTTAATATTTTAGCTTTTATGAGAGATTAAATAGGTTCCTTAGATCTTGTGAATGCCCCCTGCAGATCCGTGTGGCCAAAATGACCAGCAGTTTTCTTTGAGCCTCAGGAAGGTGGTAATCTGTTTACTCTAATGGGAACTTTTATTGGCATCTTAGGGGTCACTTCAATCCTAAAAACTGTCTCTGCCCTTTTCAAATGCTAATGAAAGAACATATGTGCATGACTGACATAGAATACTATATTTTTAATAACCCAGAATTAAACTACATCTACAATTACACGACTTCTACAGATCACATCAAATCTCGCTAAGGCAAAACTATCCTACGATTACATTTTCATTACAGCCTGTAGCAGGGCCGTTATCATTTCCTCCATCTACAGAAATTGCCCGCTGCAGGGCTTTTTTTCAGGGGGAACTCAGATCCACCACCTCTGGCTCAGACCCTTTGGTGCTGCTCACCACAATCACTTGTAAACACAGAAGTCTGGTTTCTGTGTTTACAAGTGACAGCTCTGCACTCTGTGTGTAACCCCCCTGAACTCTGCACTCTGTGTGTAACCCCCCTGAACTCTGCACTCTGTGTGTAACCCCCCTGAACTCTGCACTCTGTGTGTGACCCCCCTGAACTCTGCACTCTGTGTGTGACCCCCCTGAACTCTGCACTCTGTGTGTAATGCAATCCTGATATTTAATGCCCCTTTAAGACCCTCCTACTGTTTGTGAAATATGACCACACCCACTATTAGATGTGATTTGGAGGGTGTGTGTGGGGGGAGGGGTTTTGGGGGGTCGTGGTTGGGTTCCAGCACCTATTGTTTGAGGGAAAAAAAGCCCTGGCCCGCTGAGCCCACCATGTGTGGGAGATTACCTCGTGGGGATCACCTTTTCTTGGAATGAAGGTCGGCATACAGGCAGTTTCTTTACAATCGGGTTGGTTGCCAGCTTTATTTACAGGAGGTTTGCAAAGTCATAAAAATAAACAAAACAGTAAAACAAATCCTTGCCGTCCGGCACTAAACTAAACAGTAGACGGCTCTCTATACGGTGTGGGGCTGGTCCCCGACACCCACAGAACACGAGGTAAAGCAAATCATCGTTTTCAATCCAAACAAACAAACAAACAGAACTCCTCCCTCTCAGATTCCCTTCGGAGTCTCAGGCCAGAGCTCTGCTGTGATCTCTTCCTGGTCATTGAAAGTCCACCTGAGCATGGACCACAAGACCCGGACCACAAGACCCGGACCACAAGACTCGGACCGGAACCCAGCCTGCCACAGAGGCTGGAAAAACCCGGGCCAAATTCTGGGTTCAGTCTCTGACAATAGAACTAATGTGAGATGAACTATACCGATTATCGATGACCTCACCTCGCATACTGACACAGTAGAGATAGATATATATATATATGATCAGAGTCAGTCAGGCCCGGACTGGCCATAGGGCACATCGGGCATTTGCCTGGTGGGCCGAGGGCCGCCGGGCCGCATGTGTGGCTCTGTGACATGCAGGGCCGGCCGCTGATGTTCCACATATGCTGGTGGTGGTGGGCGGGGTGGAGGCATTCTCCGCCCACCAAGTCCCGCTACAGCTCAATCTGGAATCTGCATGTATGTATGTGTGTGAATGAGTGTGTGTATATGTGTGTGTGTGAGAGTGTGTGTGTATGAGTGTGTGTGTGTGTATGTATGTGTGTGAGAGTGTGTGTGTATGAGTGTGTGTGAGAGTGTGTGTGTATGAGTGTGTGTATATGTGTGTGTGTGTGAGAGTGTGTGTGTATGTGGTGTGTGTGTGAGTGTGTGTGTGTGTGTGTATGTATGTGTGTGTGAGAGTGTGTGTGTGTGTGTGTGTGTGTATGTATGTGTGTGAATGAGTGTGTGAGAGTGTGTGTGTATGTGTTTGTATGTGTGTGTGTGTGTGTGTGTGTATGTGTGTATGTGTGTATGTATGTGTGTGAATGAGTGTGTGTGTGAGAGTGTGTGTGTGTATGTGGTGTGTGTGTGTGTGTGAGAGAGTGTATGTATGTGTGTGTGTGTGTGTGTGTGTGAGAGAGAGTGTATATATGTGTGTGTGTGTGTGAGAGAGAGTGTATATATGTGTGTGTGTGTATGTATGTGTGTGTGAGAGTGTGTGTGTGTGTGTGTATGTGTGTGTGTGTGTGTGTGTGTATGTATGTGTGTGAATGAGTGTGTGAGAGTGTGTGTGAATGAGTGTGTGTATATATGTGTGTGTGTGTGTGTATATATGTGTGTGTGTGTGTGTGTGTGTATATGTGTGTGTGTGTGTGTGTGTATATATATATGTGTGTGTGTGTGTGTGTGTGTGTGTGTGTATATATATATGTGTGTGAGTGTGTGTATAAGTGTGTGTGTGTGTGTGGCGCCCGCCTACTTAGGTGTGTGGTAAATAGTTAGAGAGGGTTAGATTTGGGTGAGGATTCCAGGCGTTACCCTGTTTGGTTGAAGCCCGGCTGGGAAGAAATGACAGAATAGCACGGGGGGTTGGACCGCCTGTATTCTATGGAAAGTGACGCCTTGTTGGACCAGTGAGCGGTGCTGGAGGACGGGTTGATTTGGAAGAGGATGCAGTCAGTTTTATGGGTCACCCTGAGCAGTGCTGGGACAAGGCCATTTGGTGCCCAGGGCAAAGATGGTAAACTGCGCCCCCCCCCCCCCATTTTTAGGAAAGAATCAATGTTGTTTCAAAACAAGAATATACTTAAAACAATACAAATTAAATTCGGTTTAATGCGATAGAAACAGAGTTCATGTAATGTTTCATATTCCCATCGCACACGTTCCTGGTATAAGCTCTTAAGGGTTGGGTGCTGCAGCAACAACCAGCTGGATGCGGGTTCAAGTCACAATGTAGATATTTGCCAGCACACCAAGGATCAGCACACGGTGGCGTCCAAACGGTTTAATTTATTGCATGATCACAACATAAAAAGGTGCAACGTTTCGGAGTCGCGCAGGACCCCTTCGTCAAGTATGTGATGACACATGCCTGACGAAGGGGTCCTGCGCGACTCCAAAACATTGCACCTTTTGTGTTGTGATCATGCAAGAAACAGAGTTCACTCACACATTTTAATTATATATACAGTCAGGTCCATAAATATTGGGACATGGACACAATTCTAATCTATTTGGCTCTATACACCACAATGGATTCCACCACTGGTGCACAGCGGGAGGATTCCCCCTTCCACCTGCAATGTGTAGATGGGGGAATTGGAACATTCTTTTAGATGAATGAAGAAAGGTGATCAATGTATGGGCTGCCTAAGAGCTAAGACCAGCCATAGATCGTTTAACCTCTTGACATCCGCACTATAGCCGAATGACGGCCACAGTGCCGACCTGAATTCCCGGGAGATTGTCAAATGATGGCCTCCTCTGTGCCCTGTGTGCCCTGTGTGTGCTGTGTGCCCTGTGTGCGCTGTGTGCCCTGTGTGCGTTGTGTGCGCTGTGTGCCCTGTGTGCGCTGTGTGCCCTGTGTGAGCTGTGTGCCCTGTGTGCGCTGTGTGCCCTGTGTGCGTTGTGTGAGCTGTGTGCCCTGTGTGCGCTGTGTGCCCTGTGTGCGTTGTGTGCGCTGTGTGCCCTGTGTGCGCTGTGTGCCCTGTGTGCGCTGTGTGCCCTGTGTGCCCTGTGTGAGCTGTGTGCGCTGTGTGCCCTGTGTGCGCTGTGTGCCCTGTGTGCACTGTGATCACCAATCCGAGTAAGGGGCTGGTCCCGGCCAATGACAGCTGATCACATGATCAAAACAAAAGCTCTGTGATCGTTTTTTTATCCTCATGCTGACAGTGCGAGGAGAAAAAAAAGCTGATCACCGGATCATCTGCAAGGGGAATCGGTCCCGAAGAGGAAGAGGAATTATGCCTCATCTGTGCCACCTGCCATTGCCACCTCACAGTGCCCACCAGTGCCACCTACCAATGCCCATGAATGCCACCTATCAATGCCACCTAGCAGTGCTGCCTATCAGTGCCTATTATTGCCACCCATCAGTGCCCCCTCATCAGCGTACATCAATGAAGGAGAAAAATGACCTGTTTTAAAATTTTATAACAAAATATAATACATTTTTTTTTAATTCCTCACCACCCCCCAGCCTTCTGTTATCTGTCCCTGCTCTAGACAATCTATTCCTGTTCTGTATAGTGACCCCCTCCCCTCCTGTACCCTTCTCTCAGCCCCCCTCCCCTCCTGTGCTCTTCTCTCAGCCCCCCTCCCCTCCTGTGCTCTTCTCTCAGCCCCCCTTCCCTCCTGTGCCCATCTCTCAGCCCCCCTCCCCTCCTGTGCCCATCTCTCAGCCCCCCTCCCCTCCTGTGCTCTTCTCTCAGCCTTCTTCCCCTCCTGTGCTCTTCTCTCAGCCCCCCTCCCCTCCTGTGCCCTTCTCTCAGCCCCCCTCCCCTCCTGTGCTCTTCTCTCAGCCCCCCTCCCCTCCTGTGCCCATCTCTCAGCCCCCCTCCCCTCCTGTGCTCTTCTCTCAGCCTTCTTCCCCTCCTGTGCTCTTCTCTCAGCCCCCCTCCCCTCCTGTGCCCTTCTCTCAGCCCCCCTCCCCTCCTGTGCCCTTCTCTCAGCCTCCCTCCCTCCTGTGCCCTTCTCTCAGCCCCCCTCCCCTCCTGTGCCCTTCTCTCAGCCCCTCTCCCCTCCTGTGCCCTTCTCTCAGCCCCCCTCCCCTCCTGTGCCCTTCTCTCAGCCCCCCTCCTGTGCCCTTCTCTCAGCCTCCCTCCTCTCCTGTGCCCTTCTCTCAGAGCCCCTCCTCTCCTGTGCTCTTCTCTCAGCCCCCCTTCCCTCCTGTGCCCTTCTCTCAGCCCCCTCCCCTCCTGTGCCCTTCTCTCAGCCCCCTCCTGTGCCCTTCTCTCAGAGCCCCTCCCCTCCTGTGCCCTTCTCTCAGCCCCCCTCCCCTCCTGTGCCCTTCTCTCGGCCCCCTCCTGTGCCCTTCTCTCAGCCCCCCTCCCCTCCTGTGCCCTTCTCTTGGAGCCCCCCTCCTCTCCTGTGCCTTTCTCTCGGAGCCCCTCCCCTCCTGTGCCCTTCTCTCAGCCCCCCTCCCCTCCTGTGCCTTTCTCTCGGAGCCCCTCCCCTCCTGTGCCCTTCTCTCAGCCCCCCTCCCCTCCTGTGCCCTTCTCTCAGCCCCCTCCTGTGCCCTTCTCTCAGCCCCCTCCCCTCCTGTGCCCTTCTCTTGGAGACCCCCTCCCCTCCTGTGCCTTTCTCTCTGAGCCCCTCCCCTCCTGTGCCTTTCTCTCGGAGCCCCTCCCCTCCTGTGCCCTTCTCTCAGCCCCCCTCCCCTCCTGTGCCCTTCTCTCAGCCCCCCTCCTGTGCCCTTCTCTCAGCCTCCCTCCTCTCCTGTGCCCTTCTCTCAGAGCCCCTCCTCTCCTGTGCTCTTCTCTCAGCCCCCCTTCCCTCCTGTGCCCTTCTCTCAGCCCCCTCCCCTCCTGTGCCCTTCTCTCAGCCCCCCTCCCCTCCTGTGCTCTTCTCTCAGCCCCCTCCTGTGCCCTTCTCTCAGCCCCCCTCACCTCCTGTGCTCTTCTCTCAGCCCCCCTCCCCTCCTGTGCCCATCTCTCAGCCCCCCTCCCCTCCTGTGCTCTTCTCTCAGCCTTCTTCCCCTCCTGTGCTCTTCTCTCAGCCCCCCTCCCCTCCTGTGCCCTTCTCTCAGCCCCCCTCCCCTCCTGTGCTCTTCTCTCAGCCCCCCTCCCCTCCTGTGCCCATCTCTCAGCCCCCCTCCCCTCCTGTGCTCTTCTCTCAGCCTTCTTCCCCTCCTGTGCTCTTCTCTCAGCCCCCCTCCCCTCCTGTGCCCTTCTCTCAGCCTCCCTCCCTCCTGTGCCCTTCTCTCAGCCCCCCTCCCCTCCTGTGCCCTTCTCTCAGCCCCTCTCCCCTCCTGTGCCCTTCTCTCAGCCCCCCTCCCCTCCTGTGCCCTTCTCTCAGCCCCCCTCCTGTGCCCTTCTCTCAGCCTCCCTCCTCTCCTGTGCCCTTCTCTCAGAGCCCCTCCTCTCCTGTGCTCTTCTCTCAGCCCCCCTTCCCTCCTGTGCCCTTCTCTCAGCCCCCTCCCCTCCTGTGCCCTTCTCTCAGCCCCCTCCTGTGCCCTTCTCTCAGAGCCCCTCCCCTCCTGTGCCCTTCTCTCAGCCCCCCTCCCCTCCTGTGCCCTTCTCTCGGCCCCCTCCTGTGCCCTTCTCTCAGCCCCCCTCCCCTCCTGTGCCCTTCTCTTGGAGCCTCCCTCCTCTCCTGTGCCTTTCTCTCGGAGCCCCTCCCCTCCTGTGCCCTTCTCTCAGCCCCCCTCCCCTCCTGTGCCTTTCTCTCGGAGCCCCTCCCCTCCTGTGCCCTTCTCTCAGCCCCCCTCCCCTCCTGTGCCCTTCTCTCAGCCCCCTCCTGTGCCCTTCTCTCAGCCCCCTCCCCTCCTGTGCCCTTCTCTTGGAGCCCCCCCTCCCCTCCTGTGCCTTTCTCTCTGAGCCCCTCCCCTCCTGTGCCTTTCTCTCGGAGCCCCTCCCCTCCTGTGCCCTTCTCTCAGCCCCCCTCCCCTCCTGTGCCCTTCTCTCAGCCCCCTTCCTGTGCCCTTCTCTCAGCCTCCCTCCTCTCCTGTGCCCTTCTCTCAGAGCCCCTCCTCTCCTGTGCTCTTCTCTCAGCCCCCCTTCCCTCCTGTGCCCTTCTCTCAGCCCCCTCCCCTCCTGTGCCCTTCTCTCAGCCCCCCTCCCCTCCTGTGCTCTTCTCTCAGCCCCCTCCTGTGCCCTTCTCTCAGCCCCCCTCACCTCCTGTGCTCTTCTCTCAGCCCCCCTCCCCTCCTGTGCCCATCTCTCAGCCCCCCTCCCCTCCTGTGCTCTTCTTTCAGCCTTCTTCCCCTCCTGTGCTCTTCTCTCAGCCCCCCTCCCCTCCTGTGCCCTTCTCTCAGCCCCCCTCCCCTCCTGTGCTCTTCTCTCAGCCCCCCTCCCCTCCTGTGCCCATCTCTCAGCCCCCCTCCCCTCCTGTGCTCTTCTCTCAGCCTTCTTCCCCTCCTGTGCTCTTCTCTCAGCCCCCTCCCCTCCTGTGCCCTTCTCTCAGCCCCCCTCCCCTCCTGTGCCCTTCTCTCAGCCTCCCTCCCCCTGTGCCCTTCTCTCAGCCCCCCTCCCCTCCTGTGCCCTTCTCTCAGCCCCCCTCCCCTCCTGTGCCCTTCTCTCAGCCCCCCTCCTGTGCCCTTCTCTCAGCCCCCCTCCTGTGCCCTTCTCTCAGCCTCCCTCCTCTCCTGTGCCCTTCTCTCAGAGCCCCTCCTCTCCTGTGCTCTTCTCTCAGCCCCCCTTCCCTCCTGTGACCTTCTCTCAGCCCCCCTTCCATCCTGTGCCCTTCTCTCAGCCCCCTCCCCTCCTGTGCCCTTCTCTCAGCCCCCTCCCCTCCTGTGCCCTTCTCTCAGCCCCCTCCTGTGCCCTTCTCTCAGAGCCCCTCCCCTCCTGTGCCCTTCTCTCAGCCCCCCTCCCCTCCTGTGCCCTTCTCTCAGCCCCCTCCTGTGCCCTTCTCTCAGCCCCCCTCCCCTCCTGTGCCCTTCTCTTGGAGCCCCCCCTCCTCTCCTGTGCCTTTCTCTCAGCCCCCCTCCCCTCCTGTGCCTTTCTCTCGGAGCCCCTCCCCTCCTGTGCCCTTCTCTCAGCCCCCCTCCCCTCCTGTGCCCTTCTCTCAGCCCCCTCCTGTGCCCTTCTTTCAGCCCCCCTCCCCTCCTGTGCCCTTCTCTTGGAGCCCCCCCTCCCCTCCTGTGCCTTTCTCTCTGAGCCCCTCCCCTCCTGTGCCTTTCTCTCAGCCCCCCTCCCCTTCTGTGCCCTTTTCTCTGACCATACCTCCCCTCCTCTCTACATGCACAGCTAAACTGGGTGCTGTTCTCTCCTGTGTCTCTGTGCTGCCTCTACTCAGCCAACAGGTAACAGTGACATACTTTCAGGCTTCATATCACTGCTAATTGTGAAGACAACTGTTATTTCAGATTCTATTTTTAGTAAGGGCCCATTCACAAGGGGTGCAAACATGCATCTCCCATGCAGGGCTGTGATTTATCAGCACGGGGGGTACATAGGTGTTGTGTGCATCCCAGTGTCAGCACCCCATTGATATCTACTGGGACATGAGTAGGGCTGCAACTAATGATTATTTTCATAATCGATTAGTTGGCCGATTATTGTTTCGATTAATCGATTAATCGGTTAATAATCTTAAAAAAAAGTGTGGTGTATAATTTAGTTAGTATGTAAAGTTTAAAAAAAGGCAATTTATTCTTATATATCTCTATGCAGTGGTAAATATAAATAACCAACTGTATATACTATTAGAGGAGATATATACTGTATATACTATTAGAGGAGATATATACTGTATATACTATTAGAGGAGATATACTGTATATACTATTAGAGTAGAGATACTGTATATACTATTAGAGGGGATATACTGTATATACTATTAGAGGAGATATACTGTATATACTATTAGAGGAGATATACTGTATATACTATTAGAGTAGAGATACTGTATATACTATTAGAGGGGATATACTGTATATACTATTAGAGGAGATATATACTATTAGAGAAGATATACTGTATATACTATTAGAGGAGAGATATACTGTATGTACTATTAGAGGAGAGATATACTGTATATACACTATTAGAGGAGAGATATACTGTATATACACTATTAGAGGAGATATATACTGTATATACTATTAGAGGAGATATATACTGTATATACTATTAGAGGAGATATATACTGTATATACTATTAGAGGAGATATATACTGTATATACTATTAGAGGAGATATACTGTATATACTATTAGAGTAGAGATACTGTATATACTATTAGAGGAGATATACTGTATATACTATTAGAGGAGAGATATACTGTATATACTATTAGAGGAGAGATATACTGTATATACACTATTAGAGGAGATATATACTGTATATACTATTAGAGGAGATATATACTGTATATACTATTAGAGGAGATATATACTGTATATACTATTAGAGGAGATTTACTGTATATACTATTAGAGGAGATATATACTGTATATACTATTAGAGGAGATATACTGTATATACTATTAGAGGAGATATATACTGTATATACTATTAGAGGAGATATACTGTATATACTATTAGAGGAGATATACTGTATATACTATTAGAGGAGATATATACTGTATATACTATTAGAGGAGATATACTGTATATACTATTAGAGGAGATATATACTGTATATACTATTAGAGGAGATATACTGTATATACTATTAGAGGAGATATACTGTATATACTATTAGAGGAGATATATACTGTATATACTATTAGAGGAGATATACTGTATATACTATTAGAGGAGATATATACTGTATATACTATTAAAATGTGAATCTGGTAAATATCATCAGACTCCGAGATCAATTTTTTTTATTTAACAAACAATGTCTTCCTTCAAAAAAAAAAGTAATTTTAAGAACGTTCGTTCTATTTTCTAATCGTTAGGGGGGTCAAATTGATGTTCATTTTCAAGCACAGTGACGGGAAAATTTTGAAGTAGAAAACTTCTTGGTGAAAGGAATTATCAGACAGTGTTTGTGGTTTTCATTCAGAAATTTACATTCTTTTTAAAAACAGAAAGTTAAAAACAAGTGAAAATTTCAAACATTCTTTCATTCATCGAATGTACAAAGATTTTTGGTCTGAATATTTCATCTGAAAATTGATCGGTGTGGTCAGCATAAGGCTCGGTACTCACCTATGCAGTTTGCTTTTGATCTGTTTTCTGCAGTGCTTTTTGCTGTGCGTTTTGACTTTTGCGCACGTAATTGCGCTGCGATTTGCATTTTTGCATTTATTTTTGGCCAATTTGTTGTTGGGAAGATTTAAAAAAAAAAAAAAAACTGCTGCAATAATTACATGCTTTTCTGCAGCTTCTCCATTGGAGTTTATTGAACCAAAAAAAACACTGTTTTGCATTAAAAAAAATTCCCTGACCGTTTCCAAATACGCATCGGCTGAAAAAAAGCATAGATGTGAACGTGTCCCATAGGAAACCATGTAAATGGACTGTAGAGCGTTTCTGCAAAAAGCACCAAAAAACACATAGATGTGAACCAGGTCTAAGATGTTTAGTAACATAAAGGGGTTAAAAAAACTAAAATGAGCCCTTTATAGTACAAAGAAACAGATAATCACCGCTGTAAGGGGCTCATTGTTTTTACTGTAGATCTGTGAAAGTAATATTTACAGTAGCGATTATTTGCTCTTTTTGTACTATAAAGGGCTTATTTTAGTTTTTTTAACCCCATTATGTTACTGGCCGATTAATCGATTATGAAAATAGTAATCGATTAGTTGTTTCAGCCCTAGACATGAGGCTGCATGGACAGAGCCTCTGTATCCTAATATAAGATGCAGGTTTGGGTCCCAATAGAAGTGAATGGGAGGCTGGCACAGTGATGGGCACACAATGCCCGTACATCCCCTGTACTGATAAGAGAGCCCTGCACAGGACACATGTCTGCTCCACATATCAATGGATCCTAAAGATCTCCTATACATGGAGGATTAGTGAGATCCTCAGACATAAGAACACAACGGGAGATACTAAACCTGGCCTTAGATGGATGGACATGTAACGGGTCCAGCAAGGATCGGACAACTTTCAATCCTTCTGAAGTCATTCTTCATAAAGAGACATCAATTTAATCATCAACTTCTCTAAAACCAGCAGAAATGTTTCCTTAGATTTGCAGCGCCGACATCGATGTCTCAGCAGAAAGGATCGTCCACCTTCCTTGTGTGGATTGGGGGGATCCATTCAATTCTTTTCGATCAGATGCTGACTGATAAAAAAATAAAAACGATCCATCTATGGCCAGATTACCTTCCGTTATACAATCTGATTGTACAATAACTTTCGTATCTTCCACCAACTATGTAGTACAAAGGCCGGCTTGACAGGGGCGGCTCCAGCCCAAATTTTTTGGGGGTGCTGTGCAGGTGCTGGAAGAGAAAGCGAGGGTGCTGATGTGGCACGCGCTGCAAAATCTGCATGTGTGGGCGTGGCCAAAGGGTGGGTGTGGCTAAAAGGGGTGTGGCCAATTGTGAGTGATTCTTCCCGATCTATAGCGTGTAGTGTGCCACCTTTCCCTCTTTGGATAGGCTAAAAAGAGCCTGGAGGTACATTGAAGAGATTGTGAAGTAAAATAAGTTCCATTGAGGCCGACAATTCTACCCCCAGCATATGTCAGGCCAGCGATAACCTCAAGTCAGTGGGGAAGTAAAGTATAAAAAGTCTCCAGCCACAAAGAATCCAGAGAACCATCGAAAAACACATTGATAACAGGCCATGCAGTCAGGCACATCCTCCCATACTCCAAAAAATACACAAAATGTGCTAAAAGATAATTATCAGCACAATGTACACCACAATAATTCATAGACAGCAGTAAAAGCATCAAAAATATCAATAAATAATATATAAATTAAATATGTGATAAAAACAATAAAAATGTAATCTGTGCAAACATCTAAAGTGCAACACAAGTGACCCCTATTAGAATTCCACATCAACAAAGTTCAGTAGAATTGTCTGTAAGCCGAGTGAATCCTTTGCAGGCTATTAGCAGCTACTTCCATCACCCACTGGGAGAGAGTTCAGCCTGATTACTAGAGGGTAAGGCCTTAGATAGCAGGCCCAACAATACATGGTCATGTCCTCCGGGCGATCAGCGTCCCACCAACCGGACCTCACATACTTCATCTTCCTCCAGCATTACCTGCATCAGGGATTGTTCCCACAATAACTCCCAGCAGCCAGGAAATTGTACAAATACAAATACAAAGAGCTGCCAAACTATTCCTAATACTGTTCAGCCAGCCCTATGATCCCCCCTGCCAGAGAGCAAAATCAGGTTGTGACCTCACTGATCTCCACCGAAGAAAAAAATGGATAGACGAATGGATGGATAGATGAATGGATAGATAGATGAATGGATGGATAGATGGATGGATAGATAAATGGATGTATAACTCAGAAATCCTACTACCTGTCAGTCTCTATAAGAACCATGTGACTTGTGCTGGCAGAGAGGAATGCAGATATCAGAATACAGGATGGATGGATGGATGGATGGATGGATGGATGGATGGATCGGTAGATGAACCATC